>NC_079152.1:126174979-126800479 GCF_947563725.1 Argiope bruennichi
TTCTAACAGATGGCGCTGTGTTAAAAGTACCAACGTTTCACATAAGCTACAATTTAATGACATAACCACCATGTGTTGCTAAGGCTAAAGTATAAGTTAAATTTATTTCGTAGTAAACACAATACAATGAAATTCAATTGTTCTTACTTTTTCAATTTTTGGTATTAGCATAGCCGACCACGTGTTATTTAGACTGAAGTATAAATTCAACTCATATTATAGTAAAAGTAATACAGTGGAATTATTCTTGCTTTTTAATTATTAGTGCTTCATTGTTCAACAATCTTTAATTAAAATGCATGTTTAAAACAATCATTCTTATGGCGAAGTGTTGAAACACTTCGATTGGCCATAGACATGCGCGTACAGTTGCAAAATGATCCATCAGCACAAATATTTTCTGAACAATTACTAAATATTGGGAACGGTAAAATAGAACTGCAACCAAATACGCAATGCATTAAACTGCCAGAAAATTTCTGCACTGTTCTTCAGGGAAAAAATGAATTGATTCAGAATATTTTTCCGGATATACAGAGTAATTGCTTGAATCATAACTGGCTCAGTGATAGGGCTATTTTGGCAGCCAAAAATGTTGATGTTGACGAAATTAACTTCCAAATACAACAGTTGTTACCAGGTGATCTGATGTCTTTTAAATCAATCGATACTTTTGTTGATGAAAATGATAGTGTAAATTTTCCAATCGAATTTTTAAATTCACTAGATATACCTGGAATGCACCACATAACCTTCGATTAAAGATTGGTTCACCTATTATTCTCCTGCGTAATTTGAATTCACCACGATTATGCAACGGTACACGTTTGGTCATCAAAAAGATAACCGGAAATATACTTGAAGCTACCATTTTAACTGGAAAGTTTAAAGGAGAAGTGGTCCTGTTGCCACGTATTCCGATGATACCATCAGAATATACGATACCCTTCAAAAGGTTACAGTTTCCAATTCGTTTAGCTTTTGCCATGTCTATAAATAAATCTCAAGGCCAAACAATGTCCATTTGTGATTTAGATTTGAAAAATCCATGTTTTTCTCATGGGCAACTATATGTTGCATGTTCACGTGTAGGAAAACCGTCAAATCTATTTGTGTTAGTTAAAGACAGGTTAACCAAAAATATTGTGAATCGATTAGTGCTAAATTAAATTGAAATTAAAAGTATTTATAATTCAAAATAATAAACATTATTGTCAAAACTTTAAAACTATCTGCCCTACCTACCTCATTTATAAGTTTAAGTGTTACGTGTTTTTTACTAACAACTTTGTAATGTACTCATTTGTTACAAACTTGAATAAAAAAAAATAAGGAAATTTAAATTTATTTTTTTGTATTAATTTTTGCTCAATATCAACGGTACTAGAAAATCAATCATGGAGGTCCCCATGTTTTTTTACAAATGGTATCTGTGTAAAAAAGCATGGTGGTCCCCATGACCGTGTTATTATACTGTTTCCCTTGAATAGTTTACTACTATGCAATACAACAAAAACCTTAGCCACAGCAACGAGTGGCCGGGTCTGCTAGTATATATATATATATAAGTAACCAATCTTAAGTAAGAAAAAGTTTGAAAACGAAACTAAAATGAAAACGAAAGAAAACAGTTTCCAAATCGCAACTAAAATTTATAACCTATTTAAAATAAAACCAAAAAAGAACTTCATAGTATTTAGAGAGCGCAATTGCTTCTACTTCTAAAACACAGATGAATTGATACAAAAGTATTAGAATCAAGTTAATAGGAAAAACAAAAAATCAAATAAAAATTTAAAAAAAATTATAAAAATATAAAAAAAGAATCCGGCCTGAAGACTTTTACATGGGTCACCCTCAGGCAGGGATTCAAAGAAAGGGATTTTTTCTGTGAGGAAATACAGACATTGTCTAATAATGATTCCTCGTGACCCGAAAATCCCCTGAAATTATGCTCAAGTGATATACCATTTTAACAGAAAGGAAATATAAAACAACAAATTAGAAGAAATTAACCACAACAAAGTAAAAATACAATAACAAAAATAACAATGAAAACAAAAAATAGCACTAAAATTAAAAATTTAAAACGAAAAGGCCAGTACATACTATCAACAGTCAAGGAAACTTTAAACTATCGATTGTGATTCCCTGTTTTTAAAAAACTAACGGTGAATTATGTAAACAGATGTAGATTCCCAGCGCCATCTATTGAGTGATCCAATATGCAAGGAAAGTTCTATTTTTATTTAAGCCAAAGGGTTAATCCCAAACCATACCTTGTTTAATTAAAAAATTGACATTACAGTAATTTCTAGGAAATTCATTTTTAATTAAATTTTTAAGGATGTTGTTTGATGCTTCAATATAAGAATTTTTATTATTGCAAACCCTTTTGATCCTGTTAACTTGTGAGAAAATTAGATTTTTGAAAATTTTAGAGTTTAGATTGGAATGGTAGTTACATAGTTTTGTTATTTTAAAGTTGAAATCATCCCTTTTATCGTATATACCAACTATTGTTTTATCATTAGCAATTTCGATTTTTAAATCCAGAAAGGTAGCCTCAAGTTGATTTTTATTTGTATCTTTTAGAATTAAATCTTTTGGATAGCAATTAGTAATAATATTAGTATTGTCGAAGTTAATCAAAAGTAGGTCATCAATATATCTCCACCCGTTTATTAAATTATATTTAATTATTTTTTTCTCATAGTAATGCAGGAAAATATTAACTAAAGCACTTGAGAAAGCTGTTCCCATTGGAATGCCCTTAACTTGTTTATAAAAATTAATACCATTAAACACGTAAAGATAACAACATTAATAAACTTAATACTTTTGATTTCGAAAATTTATACACTAATCTACCTCATGAAAAATTAATAAAGGTCTGCACTTTTATTTATGACGAATATTTAAATGAAAATATCATTCCTAAAAATAACTGGCTTCAGTTATGTAATTTTAATATTACTGAAAATTACGTGTTTAATGGTATTAATTTTTATAAACCAGAATCATTATTAGACAATGTCTGTATTTCCTCACAGAAAAAATCCCTTTCTTTGAATCCCTGCCTGAGGGTGACCCTTGAAAAAGTCTTCAGGCCGGATTCTTTTTTTATATTTTTTTTGGTTTAAGTTTTTTTGATTTTTGGTTTTTCCTATTAACTTGATTCTAATACTTTTGTATATATATATATATATATATATATATATATATATA
This sequence comes from Argiope bruennichi, assembly GCF_947563725.1. NCBI lineage: Eukaryota > Metazoa > Arthropoda > Arachnida > Araneae > Araneidae > Argiope > Argiope bruennichi. The sequence goes on from NC_079152.1 coordinate 126,178,208, forward strand.
TATATATATATATATATATATATATATATATATATATATATACATATATATATATATATATATACATATATATATATATATATATATATATATATATATATATATATATATATATATATATATATATATATATATATATATATATATATATATGTGTGTGCGTGTGTGTGTGTGTGTGTGTGTGTGTGTGTGTGTGTGTGTGTAAGCATTATTTTATGTGAAGCAAAATGAAGTTTTGAAGACAGTGAAAATACTTTTTACATTTTTAAATTCCTTTTAATCCATCGCGAAAGCATAATTATTTACAATCAGAGACGCGGACAAGACACGTCCGCCACCTCGCGGCACAAAAGCGTAAGTCGAAAAGGAATGAAATACATTATCCCTCGTTTTATATAACCTGAGATTTTGATAGGGAAAATATTTCTTTATAGCGCTAATATATTAATAAGATTCTGATGGGGATTTCTGACGCATGTCAATCACAAGTCAGAGAAACACAGGGATCTTTTAAAAAGAATGTGCTTACTGGACATTTTCCTGTCCCTTCAAGAGGAGCGTGAGAATGTCTTGGCGTTTACAAAGCTTCTCCTGAATTAATTAAATAGAGAAAGTGGACCAAGAAATAAGAGAATGAACTTACTATGGGCTAAATTAAGATAAAACTATGGACATTAATTAAATTGAAATTAGAGTTAAAATATCATTACACACACACACACACATATATATATATATATATATATATATATATATAATTCAATTACATCAAACAATTGTATTTCACAAGAATATACGAATAATTTTGAATACGTAAAAAATGTATACATAATATATTTGAGCAAGTATATAAATAATTAGAAAGTACCTTGACATGAAATAATATCTTTCATTTCCATTATATTTCGAATGGTAAGAGAAGTGTCTCATCTTTATTGAAATTCGAATAAAAGTACATGAAAAATAGAAAAATTTAGATTAGAAATGGTCTTTTCTCTTTTATTTTGTAAAAAAGATGCTTATTATTATAACTTAAATATGTATATTTTTATAATAAAAATCATTAAAGAGTTTTAAATTTGAAATTATTTTTACAAATTGTAGTACAGGTCTTTGAATTGATTATTTTTTAAAATTGATTTTAATCAAAGTTCGAATTTATGCATGTGAAAATTGCCTCAGGCCTTTAAATGCTTCTATACATCGAACAATAAGTAAATCGATACTACAAAACGAATTCTATAAATAGAATTTTTTTTATTAAATTTTCTTTTTCTAGATGATGCAAAATTTTGTTGCAGAGTTTTTTTGTATAATTTGTTTTTCAATTTGAATGAATATCATAGAATAATTAGAAACTAATTCAATATTTTTGGAATTCTATGTCATATTTATTAATTTACGGAAAGAAAAAAAATTATACGTTTATTTGCACACATTATAGAATTTTACAATTATATTATTGAGTAAAGAACTACCTATATTCATACAAAAGGTTGCAGATTAATAAGCTCTATAATTGTATTAAAGGAAGTAGAATTTGTAAATTGGATATAGATGCGAATAATAGAATTTAATATAAGAATAAAGTTTATTAGATAATTAAAAATATTCTGCAGGAATGTAAATCGAATTTCCCTAATGTTCCATTGTGCGACGTCGAAAGTAAATGCTATATTTAGTTGCATTAAATACATATTTTATAAATGAGAAAAGTGACGTTAATTGTTTATAATTGAATTTTCAAGAGACTATCAATGATATTATTCGAAAAAAAATATAATACATGCTGTTAAATATTTCGATAAAAATGTTAGTATAAATTCCGGGAAACTGTAATAGAAATTAAAAATACAGGGGGTTGCTAATTCTTACGGAAAGAATTATAATATATATGCCAAAATTAATAGGTAATGCAATATTTTAGTATCGAATTTAATAGAAATATTGCCTTAGATAGAACAGATGGATCGCGTGAAACAGTTATTAGTTCTTTTCCTTTCGCAGACTTTTTGGAGCTTTAAAATATATGTTGAAATCTGAGACATCTGAAATAAACTGATGGCTAAATACGCAATTTTTTTCTTAAGCCGTATGAAGTTCATAATACTATTTTAATATATAAATGAAAATGGCACAAATAAAAAATTGTATTCATATGAACATATATATATATACTTGCTGACCCGGCAAACGTTGTTCTGTCTTATAAATTATTTCTATAGAATATTTTGGTTGTTAACGAATGCATTGTAAGTGTGTAGGGATGGAATCTATGACAGAAAGAGGAATGGAGCACTGTAGACGATGATCGCCGATAAAAACTAAAAAACACCAACCATTCATTTTCTCAATACAATGTATTTCATTAACGTAATGAACATATACATTGCTTGATCTCTTAAAAGTTAAACGTAAAGTGAAAAAAGTAATATATTTTTTGTCCTAAAGTATAAAAAGTAATTAAAGAAAATCAATCTTCATTTCGAAGAGCAATTGAGTGTACGATATTTTTCTCAGTCCGTCTTTAGCCAACACAAATAAGCTGGATAGTTTGCCCACGCGAGAACATGCACGTGTGAAAAACATGGTGTGCCCAAATCTAAGAAGTAAACAGACATCGCCTGGTCTTGCGACTTATTGATTGTCACTGCGAATGCCGATCTAATAGGAAATTGAACGCGTTTGAATTCAATTGGCACGTCTGTGAGAATCATTGGAATTCGTGGCAGCAAAACATTTTCGGCTTGGAATTTGGAATTCAAAATAGAGGCTTCGATAACGTTTTTCATCAATTTTTTAATGACCAATCGCGTGCCATTGCACAGCCGTTGTGGGTTCAAATTCCGAAGTAAAATAACTGGAGATCCAGCTTTCAGTCGTAGAAGCTGTGGTGAGATGCCTGGCAAATTCAGTGAATTCAAAAACTCTGATGGATAATTTAGAGCTTCATTAACATCGCAAACTGTATCAATTGATTTGTATGATACCAAGTCGCCTGGCAACGACTGCTGGATCTTGAAGTTTAAATCGTCGACGTCCACATTTTTTTGCTGCCAAAATGGCTCTTTCTGCCAGCTACGCATGCTGTATGTATTGTGTGCGTACATCGGGAAATATGCCATCAATGAGAGCCTTTTGTGAATTAACGATAGTGCAGAAATTAGTGGACAATTTTATGCATCCAGTATTTTCATATACAGCAACTTTTCCATCTCTGATATCTAACAATTGGTCCGAGAATGTGTCAGCAGATGGATCTTGTAGCCTTTGGACGCGCGTGTTTATTTTTAGCTGAACGTTTTCAGCATTAAGCCACAGTGGCGATGATTTCAAGCAAGCGTTTTTCTTCTCATCGTACGGTGAACGTGCCAACCTAATTACCTAGCTTTGTGAAATATACTTTACGACCTATTCTCATACCTACTAAATACACATAAAAAATTTCATGAAAATCGGTCCAGCCGTTTCGTAGAAGTACGAACACAAACACCGTGACATGAGATTTTTATATTTTAAATAGATAGATTAGTTGGACTTTTTCAACATTACGCCACAGTGGCGATGATTTCAAGCAAGCGTTGATCTCCTCATTGTACGGTGAACGTGGATAGGAACACGCTAATTACCTAGCGTTGTGATATATACTTTACGACCTATTCTCATACTTACTAAATACACATAAAAATTTCATGAAAATTGGTCGAGCCGTTTCGGAGGAGTACGAACACAAACACCGTGACATGATATATATATATATATATATATATATATATATATATATATATATATATATATATATATATATCATAATTCATTTTCTTTAGACATTTTAGTAGAAAATAATAATTTGTTGAGTTTGACTATTTCAAGAACAGACGGCGTTTCTCTAATGCATCTAATGCCACATCAAAGTTCAAACTTAGGTAGATGAGATTGCACTTGCATTCACCAACCAGATAAGTGAAATTAAGACATATATTTTACTAACAAGAAGCTGTTAAAAGCACTCTAAAACTCATTAAAAATAATTTCTAATTAGAAGATGAGGTTCTGAATTGGTACCTCGGGAGCTGAATGGAGTATAGAGACGCTTTTATGTCATCTATAATTCTACGATCGTGCTAGTTTGGATTCAGAGAACTTCTAGTACTTTAGAAAATTGCGTATCTAAAATATAATATTAAAGGATTAGGATACATATAAATCCATGCCCGAATGAAACAAGTACATAAGTGCAATAAAACGCATTTATTAAATATTTACAAATGTCATATTACAAATAAATTTCATAGGTTAACACAATTTTTTTTATTATTTTGTTAATCATTAATCTACTACCTAGTTGTATCAGCAAACTTATTCATATTAATTAATTACATATTTTCGCTTTTAAAAGTGACATCATAGCATTTTTTTTGCCTTCATATTGAAAACTGCATATATAATTGACAAACTTTGACTATAATTAGATAAAGACTGGGTATGCTCTTTAACAGTTTAGAGATATTTAATATATAAATTATAATCATCTCATGCCATTTTCGTTGTAGATGATTTCACAGCTCGTTTTTTATTGCAGTTTTCATTACATAATGCTGTAGTGATGACATTAAGTAAAGTTTAATAATTAAACAGAAAACACACAATTATGTCTATTTAACATCAAAAAGAATATATATTTTGAATTGCTCTCTAAAAAAATAAAAAGATTTTTTCAAATTAGCTAACGGAAATTATTTTAATGTGTATGTTGGTTTTAATAAATACAATGTATCGAGTCGGATTATCTCCTGGAGGTGGCGAATTTATTATCGAAACCCGAAACTATAGAAGACTCAACAGACACAGGAGTGCTAGTTGAACGCTAAATAATAATGGTTCAAAAGTTCTTTCTAGTAAAATTTCATAAGGAATATTGATATATTCCTCATCACCTATTATTTATTATATAAATAACTTCGTTAGAAAGTAAATTTAATTCAATTGGGAGGTTACATGTACAATTCTATTTATTACCTTATTACGAACGGAGGATATAATTTGGAAAGAGATGCACTTCGGAATGAGATGCAATGTGATACTTGTATATCTTTAGGGTGATAATTTAATAAATTATGAGATTACAATAGCCAAACAAATTTCGAAAAGACTCAGAGTAGTAGAATCAGTACTGGATAGTTTATATACTAGTAGTATCCCCGCACTTTTAGCGAATGAAAAACAGAGAGCAGTGTTTGGAGGCTCAACAACATTAACCCTGCTGTTCTGTTCGGGTCTATATGACCTAAAATAAGGTATTTATGTTCATAAAAAATTAGAATAGGGGGGCATTTTCATAAAACATCTTGACATCGTTGGTAAATAATATAAATATATACTCCTAGAGATATTTATATTTATTTGCATTTCGAAGGAATATTTTTGAGTTTATACCTAATGTATCGTTCGGGTCAATATGAAACAATGCAAAAAAAATCATTTATTTTTACTCATATATGTTCACTTTTGTTTCAAATAATTCAAAAGAAAAGAATAACACTAGATTTTTTTTTTTAATTTATCCTTTTTCAAATTCTTCCTTATTGACATTTGTGTTTGGTCACATGACAAACACACGTGCGTGCACGGTCAAAAAGTTATTACAATTGGAAGAGGGCGAAACTATTTGCTCTTATTGCAACGTTTCTCTTTTTCTACTTTCGCTCTCTTTCACTTTCAGATATACTAAAAAAGAGTTGTGCCTGTGTAAGAGAAAAATCTCATAAATTTGTGTGACGCTGATATAGCTGAACTAATAGAAGCATCTGACAGTGAAGAAATATCCGAGTATGAAAATCATACAAGTGATGAAATTGAGAGTGAAAGTTCTTACAGCGATTTTGATACCGATATTCAACAAATGAACTATAAAGGGAGTATTCAGGCTAAGAATCGTGAAATAAAGTGGAAGTTGGATCCACTGCCACATTCTCATCATCAGCCGCTAATATTATAAAAACTACATCAAGGGTCATAAGATATGCAACGGCAAGAATATCAGACGTAAAAAGTGCATTTGAGGTAGTATTCAATTCTACAATTCGAAACGAAATCATAAAAATGATTATTGTTGAAGGAGAAAAGTTTATAGAAAAAAGTGGGAAAATATCGAAAGTAAAACTTTTTAAGCACATATTGGATTATTATTGTTACCTGGTGTTTATAAATCATACGGAGAATGAGCAAAAAGCCTATGGAATAAAGAAGCAGGTAGAAATATATTTCGTGAGTTAATATCCCTCGAAACATTTTGAACCATATCGAAAGTTATTCATTTTCATAATAAATCAACTAGTCAAGAAAGAAGAAATTTGGATAAATTAGCTGCTGTGTCAGATATCTGGGAAAAGCGGATAGAAATTCTACCAAGATTATGTAATCCGAATAAAAATATTACTGTAGATGAGCATTTAGGATTTCGTGGCCGATGTCCTTTCAAACAGTAAACCAAGTAAACCATTGAAAAGTTTGGTCGAAATATGGGTTCTATATGACAGTAAAAAATCATAGGGACTGAAAACACAAATTTACACTGAAAAATAACAAGGATCAAAACCAGAGAAAACTCAGGGAAAGCATGTAGTATGTGATCTTACTAATGGGTATTCGGGGCACTCTATTACATGCGATAATTTTTTCACATCTTACAACTTAGGACAATTTCTTCTAAAACGGAAAATGACTATGCTCGGCACCATTAGAAAAAATAAATCAGAATTTATTGAAGAAATGACAAACAAAAAGTGCCAGTGCACAGCTCTTTATTTTATTTTATAGAAGGCGCAACAGTAGTAAACTATATCCCCAAAAAGCAAGAATTTTATTCCAATGAGCACTTTACATCATGACAAAAAAGTTAATAACAAAGCTGACAAAAACCATTAATGATCTTAAATTATATTTCAACTAAAGGGGCTGTGGATACTCTTAATCAACTTTTAAACACATACATATGTAAAAGAAAAACAAATCGCTGACCCATGGTATTTCATAACATGCTTGATAATTCTGCGTACAATACATATGTTCTATGGACTTCATAGTGAATGGAACGAAAAGAAATTGATTAAACGAAGGCTATTTTTGGAAGAACTGGGAAAATCACTCATTTTCCATATATTGAAGAAGTGAGAACTAAATAAAAATAATTAAACGATTACAGAAAAAAAGGGAAAACCTACCATCGGAATCTGCTGAGAATACTTCAGTGTGAGTCAAACGTGCGACGTGCAAGCTCTATCCATCAAGCAATGGCAACAAAACTAATATGCTATACTACAAATATAAGAATTATATTTGCAAATCTCATGTATTACTGTTCAAATTGTAAATAAAAGTAAGTTTCAATTTCGAATATTTTTCTGTTATTTTTATAGATGCTTTATGTTATTAGATCTATTTTTTTTATCTTACATTACTATTGGTAAAACATTTCTTAAATGGGACCTTTTATTTACCGAAAGAAAGATGAGTTTTGTGAATCGGGTCATATCGATCCGAACGCTACAAATGTCTAGTAAATATGAACAGAACAGAAGGGTTAAGAAAATACTATATAAGTATAATACTATATGCTGAATAATAAAATATTATATAAGTATAATACTATATGCTGAATAATAAAATACTATATAAATATAATATTATATAAATATAATATTATATGCTGAATAATAAAATACTATAAATATTATATGCTGAAAGTTTGGGGGTCAATTTCTTGAAAACGGTGTTCAAAAAATAATTACGATTCTTGGAAATGATTGCTCTTTAATATTTCATTGAATGAACTCACTAAAAGTATAATTCAATTATATTACATTGTAAGTAGGTTTTCTCATAATTATAATAAAATTAGCACTATTTAAAAGATATCAGAAAATTATAGGATATATAGTTAATATTATATTATTGATTGCATTTAAATGACTAAAATAACACACATTAAATTATTCCTTTGCATTCTTTTACGGATATACATCAAACTCTGTCAAAAATGAAAGCAGAACAACAAAAATGAATTACCCTTTGCCTACTAATAATCCAAGCAACAGGAACTATATGGAGAATTTGTAGACGGTATTTTCGCAGATTATCCTATCTTCTTTAGGATTAGTTGCAACAATTTATTGGTATTTTAAGGCATATACAATAGTTTGAAAGAATTTCAAATAATGAGATTGTATGATATAATTTTTAATACTTTGAAACGGTTAATAGACATTGAAATCTTTGGATTAAGATATAAATAAGAACTTTCAGATTAGAATTTTAGAAAATAAGCTGATTTACAAATGATAATAATATGGTTATTATTTCCTTTACAAATGAATGGAATCTATAACAATTATTTTTGAAGTTTTCTTTTTACAAATTACAGAGAAAAAGGGGAAGATTAATGCATATGCCTCAATTAAAATTAAAGTCTTTCCAAAATATATTCTCTAAGCCTTTTACATAATCAATAAACTTGAATTTCATTGGATATATCAAAATAGTTTCAATATCACAAAAATGCATATTTTATCAAAATATTTTGAATTAGCACGGAAATAATACTGATAGGGCATAAAATAATGCGTATAATTTTAATAAGAATAGTTTTGAGTAAAATTATTTCATTTGATTTGAATAAAAGAATATTGCAATTAGGGATTGCAATACCGGTATACCGAATACCGGTATTTTAAGCCATTTGTACAATTTTGTAATACCGGTATTCACAAGTTTAAATACCGGTTTTTCGGTATTTGCTGGAAATTTTTAAAATTGTCTCCATTATATGTTCAGGTATAGCGAACATAGCAAAATAGTATACGTTTTTGTTTTTATGTCTCCCTAACGGGAGAAATTAATTAGCTAATTAATTGCTTAAATCTAAATTAGCGAAACATGGATTATCCCTGAAAGAAAATATTGTATCCATAACAACTGATGGAGCAACAATTATGAAAAAATTTGGAAAGTTGATTGGTGCAAATCAGCAGTTGTGCTATGCACATGGAATTCAATTAGAGTAATTAGGAGTATTATACCAACAAAATAAAGAACATCCAAATACTGTGGATATAGAAACTTCGGATTCCAACTTTGAAAAGAGAGTGAGAGTGATATTGACACTGAAGACTATGACAATGTAATTATTGAAGAAGATATTGCTAATGAGGATGAAATATTAATCTATCAAGAATTGCTTCCTATAATTTATAAAGTTCGAAAAATTGTTAAGATATTTAAACGTTCCCCTATAAAAAGGATATATTACTTAAATATATACTAACGGAAAATAAAACAGAATATATGTTAATATTAGATTCTAAAACACGTTGGAACAGTTTACGTCTAATGATGGAACGGTTTTTGAAACTGAGAAATCCAATCCAAAAAGCAATAATCGACTTAAACCTGTAAATTAATTTTTCAAATAGTGAATCCGATTTAATATCCAGAACTGTATGAGCTCTACTTCCAATAAAACTGACTAATGAGGCATTATGTGGGAGAGATTCTAATTTATTAACAGCTAATGCAACAATAAATTTCATGTTGCAGTCACTGAAAGAATAGCACACATCACTATCTGAAGAATTATATATTACATTGAAAAATCGCACAGAAGAAAGGCATACCGAAATAGAAAATGTCTTATGGTATTTACATAATTATAGTGATTTTAAAAATGAAAATGAAAAAAGAAGAAAAGAACCAATTCAAATTTGATTAAGTTTAGATTCAATTTTCTTAAAATTTTTTAACCCACAAACCTATCCACATTCAGAAGAATTCGGTTCAATTATCGAAGATTATGATGTCACTACTGTCGATAGTGAAAAGGAATAGGCTCTTCAACAAAAATTAGAATTAGCGATAAATAAAATAAGTTCTAAGTTAAGAATAAAATAAGTTATAAGTTTATAAGTTACGAATTATTTTTTGTGATATTTACACTCTCTAACATAACTGCCAGAAAAAAACAAAGAAACACCTGTGTTTTCATTCTTTTTCTAAAATTTCTAATACCGGTATTAAAACCGGTATCCCGGTATTAAGATTTCAAAAATACCGAATACCGGTATTGAAATTTTGGTCCGGTATTGCAATCCCTAATTGCAATTAATACAAATGTATTTTAAGCTTAAAAATTAAGCATATTTTGTAAACAGAATGGACTACATCTCACATAGTAGCATTCTATAACTAGTATTGTATTTTTAGGATATAAATCATCCTCAAACTTTTAATCATCAGACAGTTGCCACTGAATTATTTCATGCATATTTGCTGCTTTGTTGTATGCATCAAATACATGCATAATACTTCATTTTTATTAGTTACTAGTAACCCAAGCAGCAAGAGAAGTCGCCAAACGGTTGGCCAACCATCGCATAGGTCACCCGTTTTTTTGCCAATGTCACCTTTGCATTTGCGCGACATCGGATTCTGACCATATTTTTTTCCGTCGCCTCTGAAGATCGCTTTTTCATCGGGGCGAACTCCTACGGCGACTTAGTGAAAAAAACCGGCTCAAAGCAATCGGCCCATAGTCGCCTCGATGTCTGGAAAGTTGCTTTTCCTAGACGGCGCTATGCGAATATATTTTAGAAATTTCCCATGAACCACCTGGCGTGTATTGGATTTTAAAATTCAACCAGCAACGCACGCTGGCCTGTCATTTCAAGAAACATGGTAAGTGTAAAGTATTTATTATTATATATTTGTAAATAATATATTATTTATTCTAAATAGTGAATAAAAAAAGATTATTTTTGTTGAAGCCGTTCGAACTCGTTCCTTACCTGAAACATGGAGTTGCACGTGATATTATTAGCGTTAGGCGTAAGCGACCATTATCATTTCTTTTCTAGTTCGTATTCTTTTCAAGTGATTTTATTTCTTATCTTTTTTTGTGTGTGTGTTCTTAAATTATTGCAGATATTTTTCCATTTCATTTACAATTCCTTTTCTTTTGTTAACAACAATTTCCAATGAAAAAAGTTTTTAAAAATATTAAATTACGTTCTTATGTTTTGGTTTTGCAATAACATTTGTGTTATTATTTTTATTTCGACATAAGGCTAAAAAAATAGATTAGCAGAATATATTTATTGTAAATTTCAAAAACAAAAACAAAAAATCTTTAAAACTTGTAACTATGTAGTTATATTTGAATACTCTTATGTGAATAGTTTATAATTATTTCACCTTTCATAAAATAGTAACATAAATTTTACACCCATTAGTTTATATTATTTTTCTCTATTGTCCTAAACATTATTATAATATTTGCCTACGTAGTTCATTATCAGATTGAAAACATTATCAAGCATATGAAGTTCTATAAGACTTTTGCTCCTTAATTACATATCTCCAATTGTCAACAAATATTTTATGTGTACTTTTAAAAGTGAAAGCTCAATCATTATTCTAATTAAGAAATATGTTTTTTTAGGTTCATCAAATCTGCAAAAAGAAGAGTGAACTTGAAGAAAAGTATATGTATAATTCTTTATATGTGTTACCAGCAAAATATGAAATCCAGTATTCTATAGAATGCCCACGCATTGTATATAATGCCTAAAACAAGCCAGTAATGTATGAAACAATTTGTATTTCATACATTTTCTAAGCCTTCTATAGAATGCCAAATGACAACTTGGCGAAGGATGAAATACATCTCTCATTCGATGAAATGAAAATTTTGTGCACCTTTTGTTTCAAAACTGAAAATGCAATTAAAGATAAAATAAATTTTAAAATTAATCTATAAATATAAGCAAAAAAATTTCTCACTATTTCTTTGGAAACTACTGTGCAAGTTTCTATTCCTGACTTCAAAAAAGAAGCAAAATATTGGAAGTTATAATTAATGTGACAGAGTATTGTTTCTACCGACTTGGAACATCAGAAGGAAATTTAAAACAATTATATGTGAGATCCCAATTCACTTTATATCCTAAGAACTTGTTTAGAATTGAAGATATTCCAAATCACAAAATTTCTTTCTGGTCAGTTGCAATTACTCAGAGCAGTGGAAGCAACCAAGGATTTATCAAATATACAGTGGCTCCCAAAATTGAGTATACACTATACTCTTTCTTCTTTAATTTTATTCTTTTTGATCTTAACATTCCTATTTATGGCTAATATTTATAAAAACGACAAAATATACATTAACAAAAGTATTAGGCTGAAAAACAAAACGGAGAAACCAATAATATTTTTATTACAGTAATTTTTATGTGAAACTTACAAATTCCAAAGTCACAAAATTGAGTATACATCTTATAAAATATGCGACTTGACTACTATTATTAATTTTCAAATGAATAAGTAAAATAGTTTTGTTACTTTAATTCGCAATCATTGATTTCCAAGCGAAAGCAAACGTTTTGTTTATCATAATGAGCTCCAGAAATTAGACAAATGTTGAAATGCGGAAACTTGTTATTCGATTGTCTGAAGATGGTAAATCTCTTTGAGAAATTGCAAAGGAAAATTCAATGCAGTCACGGATGCTTTCAAAAAATTATCCAGAAGTATAAAATGTAAGGGCAAATTGCTAATAAACCTGGAAGAGGAAGAAAGGAAATCCTCAGTGTCATGACCAAGAGAAGAGTTATTCGAGAGGAAGTAAACAGTCCTAAGGTGAGTGCTACGAAAATTGCCACATCTATATCAAGAACAATTAGAAAGTGTATTTCCTCAGAAACAATTTGAAGAGTAATCTGAAAAGCAAACTATAATGGTCGCGTAGCCAGAACAAAACCATTCATTTCCAAAATAAATCGAGAGAAAAGAATTTCATTTGCTAAAAGTCATATTTCAAAACCTCAGAACTTCTGGAATCAAGTAATATTCAGTGACGAAGTAAGTTCAATGTTTTTGGTAGTGATGGTCGATGTTATGTTTGGAGAAAGCCCAATTCTGAACTTCTTCCTAAAAACACTAATGCTTCTGTCAAGCATGGAGGTGGTTCACTTCTTGTATGGGGCTGTGTGTCTGCAAAAGGAGTGGGAAATTTAGATTTCATTGATGAAATCATGGACAAAATCAAATCTTTGTATATATTGAAGAACAATTTAAAACAAAGTGCCCAGAATTTGGGTTTAGGGTCAAATTTTCTGTTTCAACAAGATAATGACCCGAAGCATACAGCTAAAATAGCTAAGTTATGATTTTATTGTATAATTGTAAATTGCATTTGCACACCCCTCCTCAATCTCCAGATTTCTGTGTGATTGAAAATTTGTGGGCACAATTAGGAAAATCAGTTCAAAACCACAATATTAGGGGCAAGGAACACTTAAAAAGAGTATTACAAGAAGAATGGTCGAAAATATCCGGCGAAACAACTCAAATTCTCGTCAACTCAATGTCACACCGTTTACAAACTGTTCTAAATGCAAAAGGATATGCAACAAAATATTAATTTATCTTTTTCTCTTTTTGTTGACAGATTTTGCCAGATGTATACTCAATTTTGTGACTTTGGAATTTGTAACTTTGACATAAAAATTACTGTAATAAAAATATTATTGATTCCTCAGTTTTGTTTTTTAGCCTAATATTTTTGTTAATGTATATTTTGTCGTTCTTATAAATATTAGCCATGAATAGGAATGTTAAGATCAAAAAGAATAAAATTAAAGAAGGAAGGAAGAGTATAGTGTATACTCAATTTTGGGAGCTACTGTATGTATTAAACAAAGTGCAAAATATGTGAAAAATTTCGGGAAAAATGTAGCAAAACTTCAAAATGTTGCAATGTGATAGGCTTGAATGACAAGTAGGTAAATTTTAAGTTCTGATTTTTTTTATCTGAAAACTTATTTTCCTTAATTAGAAAGGCATAAATTTTGTTTTGTACAACTTTTATTTTTCTCTATGTAATTTGAATAAATTTTTTTAATGGCAACCTCATTATTTTTTCAGACTGACAATTCAAGTGATTTTAATTCTTTTTATCTTAGTTAATTTTCATTTTCATTTACAATTTTTCTATGAAAGAAGTTTAAAAAAGTATTAAATAACATTTTTATATTTTGGTATTGAAATAACATTTAAGTAATTATTTTTATTTTGACGTGAGGCTAAAAAAAAGTTTAGCAGAATGCATTTATTGTAAACTTCAAAAAAAAAATTCTTTTAAAACTTGAGATTATACAGGCACTTTTAAGTACTCTTATATGAATAGTTTCTAATTATTTCACATTTCATAAAACAGTAACATAAATTTTACTCTCATTAGTTTGAGGGTTTTTTTATCCTAAACATTATTTTAAAGTTTGCTTACACAATCCAATATCAGAACAAAAATATTATGCTTATGAAGTTCTATAAGGCTTTCGCTTTTTAATTACTCATCTCCAATTGTCAACAAATTTTTATTTGTACTTTTAAATGAAGCAAAATCTCAATTACTATTATAATTGTTTTCTAGGTTCATCAAATGTAATCAAAAAGGAAAAGTGAAATATATAAATAAATGTATAATTCTTTATATGTAGCTGAAGATTCAGTTATACATGTATATAATATTTATATAAATGTTTGTGGATTTTTAGAAATTTCAAACTCTTCAAGTATTACATAATAAATAAAATTTAAATAAATTTTTTTAACGACTTTGTGACAATATTATTTATTCTTGTAAATTATAAGTCATAGTTTCAGGATTTTGCTTGGGTGTATAAGTCATTACAGAAAATTCAGTAAAAAATTTCAAGTAAATTATTATTTTATTTTGTATTTCAAAAATATTATTTAATGATGGTCTTTGTAAATAAATTGTTTTGCATAGTTGTTTTTCTTTTCTCCTAAAAATTGAGGGGAAAATAATAATTAAAAAATTTTTGTCTAAAGAAATTTCGTATAATTGAAAGTAGTGTTTACATTTTTAGGTATGGAGTTTTTGTGAAATATTCAGAGTTAATCATAGATCAAATTTGGTTCTTGTGCCATGAAACAAAACCAAACTAATCATAGATTTAAAAAAAATTAGAAATTTGAAGTAAATTGTTAATTTGTGCTTGTAAAATGTTATCAATTGGACATTAGCTAACACTAACATTTGTAATGAGGTATAAAATTTCTACACCATAAAGTAACTTTGTAAGTTAATAATAAATAAGATTTCGTATAAGTGAAAGAAGTGTTGCATTTTTGTGCATGGAATTTTTGTGAAACATATTTTTCAAATATTCAGAGTTAATCATAGATCAAATTTGGTTATTTTGCCACAAATCTAAACTTCACTAAACATAAATTATGAAAATATTAGAAATTTGAAGTAAGTTATTAAATAAGAAGTAAGTTTGTGTTTGTAAATTGTTGTTTATTGAATATTAGCTAACACTAACATTTATAATAAGGTATAAAATTAATGCAATATGAAGTAACTCTGTAAATTGATAGTAAATAAAATTTCCTATAATGGGAAGAAGTGTTCCATGTTTGGGTATGGAATTTTTGTGAAATATTCAGAGTTAATCATTAATTAAATTTGGTTCTTGTGCTACAAAACTAAAATATAGATCAAGAAAATATTAGAAATTTGAAGTAAATTATTAATTTGTGCTTGTAAAATGTTGTATGTTGGACATCAGCTGACACTAACATTTATAATGTGTACAATTTCTACAACTTGAAGTAACTTTGCATATTAATAGTAAATATAAGGAATTTCGTAGAATTGAAAGAAGTGCTGCATTTTTGTGTATGGAATTTTTGAGAAATATTCAGTGTTAATCAAAGATCAAATTTAGTTCTTGTGCCATAAAACCAAACTAATCATAGATAATAATAAAAAAAAATATTAGAAATTTGAAGTAAATTATTAATTTGTGCTTGTAAAATGTTATCTATTGAACAAACACATAATAGGAATTATATAATTTAGTGTTTTAAACTATTTTTAACCAATGCATTAAATTTTAGGGTGTTAAAATAGGAATTTGTGTTTTATTCATTATTCTTTAGAAATTATTTGTTTATTACTCACATTGAGCAATATAAAAGTGTGTATAGTAAAGAAAATATTTTTTTAAATAAGAATTATATATTTTTCAGTTTCGAAATTTTATGAAATAGATTTTAAAAACAGATGATATAGGCAATATATATAATACATCTACTTTTAAATTTCTAATATCAGTTAAAATCATACAGATTAATTATTTAATTGAAACTATGATTATGTTAACATTTCTTCCCATGCATTAAACAATGAAAATAAATAGGAAATATCAATGAAGGAAATAAATCTTATATGTAGATAGATGCTCAGATGATCAAATTTAAAATTTCAGATAATTTTAACATTTGTTTATTTTTTTAAAAGAGCAGTAAAAAAATGTCATTTAAACATTTTATAGGGTAAGATTGTGCTAAAATCTATGCTATAATAATAGTTAAAAAACGTTGGAAGAATTGTTAGAATGACATTTTTCATAAATTTTTATCAAAAGCAAATATTTTATGGAATTTTAAATTTATCAAAATAAGTAATACACACTATTATTAATAGGTAAAAAAGAAAAGTAAACTATTCAAAATATCTCGTATTTTCAGTCTTTTGACAAAATTTTGAAAGTATAATAGTTTTAAATATTATGACACTATTTTCTAGAGTTTCAGAAAATTGAATAACCACTAAACTAATATTTCAGTTTGACACCTACAAGTGTTCAGAAATAAATCGCCTAATGATAGGTATTTGGTCGCCCATTGCTAAAATACATGGGGAAATGATTGGTATTGGGTCGCCGATTGTTAAAACACATGGGGAAATGAATGGTATTGGGTCGCCCATTGATAAAACAGGTCACGAAATGCTTGGTATAACGTCGCCAAACGATCGGCAAATTCGTCGAAAACAAGTCGGGACGACCATCGCGCGGCGAACCGCCGGGGGACATGATCAATGTCGGGGCGAGATCGCCTCCGATCTCACCCCAATCTCGCTCGTTCCGTGGGGCGATGGTTGGCCAACGATCTTTTGCTGCTTGGGAATTATCTTCAGTTGTTTGCAATTATGATGAAAAAAAAACCATAAAACAGTGCAACTTGTCATTCTTCCAGGGAGAGAAGAAAAAAAAATACCGTCTTTAACAGTTGAAAATGTGGCTACCGCGATCGTTGAAGTCAGGACTCCCGCGTATTAGATATGCTATTCTACTCTGTGGGGGATTTTCTACTTTTATACTTACATAAGGAAATCTGTTAACTTACTATAGGACGTGGACTAAGAGGTTCGTAAAATTGTTGCAGTTAAGTTTCTTGTTGGAATTGCGGTTGACGTCACTTGGATATGGAACATTCTGTGGAGATACATAGCCTACTTTTACTTCAATAAAAAATTGTTACTCACATTTTTCGAATTTGGACATTGGGAAATATCCACGATATCCAGAAACAAACCTTGTAACGAAGGGAAAGTTTAATGCTATGTTTATCATTGGATTTTGTTTTTCTATAAAGAGAGAACTGCAAATGGAATTTAAACTTGTTCAATCACAGGACAACGGTACCATTATTTGCTTAGGGTTTTTGTAACTAACTAACCTCAAAAGCGTGGATGTTTTATGGACATCATTTTCATGTTGTAGGGCACTCCTCTTCACATATATCATATATGGTTTCTTGAAGAACAATATTTACAGCAAATGCCAGCAACAATATTAGAACTGGAAAACAGCATTCGCCTCAATGTTCTTCATATTCCAGCAGATTTACTCTAATAAAAACATGATATTTTATTATTAAAGAACCTCGTTAAACAGGTGAGGGGGGGAGATAAATACTGTGCAGTTTGATGCTAATTTTTTTATTTTATTGAAGTAGCATTATAAAGAATATTAAATGATTTTATGCGTATAGGAGTGCCATTTATCGAACAACCAAACTCTGGCATGTAAAGAATGACAAACACATGATTTGAATAATCCATATTTCAAAGTCTATCCAATTTGGACCAATAGAATGCATTCTAGAGCTAACTGCATTCGGAGACTTATTTCACTCTAACCCTGAGTGTAATAAGTATTTTCTTATTAATTAAAATGCATGATAATATGAATAAATAATTTTTTCTACTGTTTTATATAATTGATAAAATAGTGAATTTCATTTTCATGTAGTTAAATTCTCATTTTTGTATATAATGAAACTTTTGATTTTATTTTTTCTTGTTATACTTTAGTAGATGAAAGAGAAATCGAGATACATTTTATTTCATCACTTAGCATTTCATTAAATTTTAAAGAACTTCTGAGTTTAATTACAGTGTGTATTTTAATTTAATTACAAATATCTCTGTAGCAAAAAAAATTATAATTCAATTACATCTAACGATTGCTTTTCGCAGGAATATGCAAATATTTTTGAATACGCAAAATAATGAATTTTGTATAATACATTTTAGCAAATTTATAAATAATTGGAAAGTACCTAGATATAAAATGATTCCATTCATTTTAATTATATTTAGAATGTTAAAAGAAGCGTCTCTTCTTTATTCAAATTTTAATAAAAGTACACATTTTAAACAATATATATTATTTAAAAGTTAATTATGATTTGTTTTCGATATTAATCTCAAATCAGCGCTCTTGGAATGATAGGAAAATTTGGATTAGAAAAGGCATTTTTTTTCTTTAATTTCATAAAGAAATATTAATTTTTATTAAAACAGAATAATGAACTACTTTTGAATATTCTCAGTTATTTAATGATATTCTCTAGTGTACAGGATACAATAGATAATATCATTAAATTATTTTTTAATTATTAAATTATGATTTTAATCAATAGATTAAAGTATGGAAATCGCTTCAGGCATTTACATGCTCTTACAAATCGACCCATACGTAAATAATTTACTACAAAATGAATTCTAAATTAAACCTTTTTTTTAAATTGTATTTTCTGCTAATCGTGCAATATCTTGTTTATTTCTCTCATGCAATATTTTGCATGGTTATTTGATATTTTTTTTCAATTTTAATGAAATTTATAGAATAATTAAAAATTAATTCCATATTTCCGGGATTTTATACCACATTCACGAATTTCTGGAAATGAAAAGATAATAATATGGTTAATTGCACTCATTAGCTAATCTAACAATTATATAAATGAATAAATAGCTACTCTACATTTCATGAATGTGACGAAATACAAATTCCCCAAAAAATTCACTGTGTGATGTAGAAAGAACATTCTAAATTTAGTTGCACTAAAATTATATTTCATGAATCACAAAAGTGACGTTAATTATTTATAATTAAATTTTTAAGAGAATATTAGTATAAATACTTGTGTATTGTCACGAAGATGCAAAGAATAATAGGTCACAAAGTAACACTATATCGTTTATTAGATTTAATGTAGATTAATTTACGTCAACGTATGTTACTTACGTAGGTTAATTTACTTTGATTTATTAGTAACATGTAGGCGAAGAACTGATTCCATTGCTTGTGGAATTCAGAATTTATGCCTTTACAGAATAATCTAAAATTACAAAGAAAGTAATAGAAAGTTCTAGAAGTATTCATGTCGTTGTTTATTACAACACTTGCCATGGGCAAGCCCGCTGTTACGAAGATGGCGATTTTAAGCCGGTGAGGGAGCGTCTCTTGTTTTTTCAGTAGCGCCAACTAGACCCAAGAGTACGACTACGCTACTCACGCATCACATTCGCTTGCATAACCTATTTTTACAGGGGGCACATTCACACACTTCACAAATAGAACAGATGAAGAACAACCATGCCCGAACCGGGACTCGAACCCAGGGTGCCCAGATCACGGGAAAGACGCTCTACCCCTATGCCAGGACGCCGGTAGAAGCTTTCATAACGTTTACAAATGAATAATAAGAAATTCAAATTAAAGTTCAACCGTTGAATTAATGAGACATGGCTGGGATTCGAATCCCCGACATTGTGCTTAGCAAGTGCATTCTTTACCTTTGAGCTATAGAGACTATTTGCAGATCTTCCTTTTGCGACAATATTTGCAGTTGAACATTTCGATAAAAATAGTAAAAATTGAAGGAAACTGAAATAGAACTTAAAAATAAAGACGTTTTATAATCCTAACTGAAAGAATTATAAAATATATGTGCAAATTTATAAAGACATACGAATCACATACATCGGTTATTAGTAAGTGATGGAAACTGAAATGCGTTGGATATACTAAAAATTAATCAATTATAATCTAATCATTTTATTTTCGGCATTACAAATTATCGCAGTTAATTTCGTAATTTTCATCGGAAAAAGGAATATTTTTAAAGGATTTACGCATTCAAACATTTCTTACAGCTACCACGAGATCCATTGCAAATATTTGGTACACTGGAACATATTTGAAATAAATATACACTAATTATCAATATTTTATTATTTTCAGAGTTGCTAGAATTTTTCTAAGAATTAGCATATAAAGATACATTCTATTCTGAATTAATAACAATCAATTATATGGTAATTCTAATATATCATGAAAGGGAAGAAAACATGATTGGATATAGTGTTACGTATAGCTAATGAAAAATGATCTGTTTGTACTTTTGTAATGTAGTGAAAAGTACTGTAATATTAACAAAAAAGATTGATCAGCATATGTACAAACTAAGTTACTCTTAATAATGCAATCTATAATGGATATTATGTGAATTCTAATTATGAACTACAAAAATTGATAAATATCCGGACCGTTTTATTTTTTTCAAAATTCGATGGACTATAAAAACAAACAAGATTATAGTTCAAAATGAATTTATAACCAAATGCTATGTATAATCATGTTTTAATAACCGTAAAGATTAAGACATTTGTCAAATAGGTAAATTAGTTTTCCAATACTATCTTCTAAAGAAATTGCCACCCTTGATGTGGGATGGAACTTAATGCGCCTTGGCAGCTACTTTTTACTCTGGAAGTCAAAACATTAACTTAGGAATGTCAAAACATTAACTTAGGAATGTCAAAACATTAACTTAGGAATGTCAAAACTTTAACTCTTCTTCTTTGCTGTTATTGCATACTGTTAGGCTAGCTCCTTTCTTGGCATTCCTTCAATCTTTTCGAAAGATCTGATCGACATCGGATAAGGGTTTGCTTTAAAGGATTGTCGTTGTTCTTCTCGAACAAGGAAGAATGCGGCTTTTTAGTTCCCAACTTTAAACACAAGAAAAACACACATTTAAATTTTCATAAATGATTCCCTTTATTGAAAACAAAACGTTTTAACAAGTCCTTCCAAGTGGCGCTTACATATTGACGACATCTTAAAAACAATTTAATTCCAGTAGTATATGATACAAGTCCTTTAAAAAATCACTAATTAGTTGAATAATATCTATGCAAGTCCCAACAAAATATTCAGGTAAACGAAAATTACTTTCAATTGTCAATTTTGGAAGAAAAACATAATTGAATTTAGTACTCTTTGCAAGATCATCTTTAAGAAATTTTGCATTCATGTAATGACGCATGAAGTCAGGGACAGGCCATTCAAAATCGGCAAAATTAAAATTGGGTTAGAACTTTTCCTGAATTGAATAACTGGCTATAATGGCAAAATAATAATTCGGGACTAATGAGGCTCTTTGAAGGAGTAGGTTTATCTCATATCACTGCATGCAACTGCTTTAAACAGGGCATTTGAAATCTCATTCACCGACAAATTAGTGAATCTTCGAGCCAGTTTTGTCAAAAAAGTAACCATGATTGCTTGTAACTTGTGGTAATAAAGATTATCTGTTATTTACACTTGTATTTTTCATGGTTATGTGGGGATTAAAAAAAGTAGACTTCATATATACGAATGGAATCTTGATTACATCAAATGGCCTATTATTTCATTTATTCAATAAACACTAATAATCTGAAATAGGCAATGAATCAAAAAGCATATAATAAATTGAGGAATTTATATAATTTTCATAAGAAATATTCGGCTGAAATATAGTATTTATTTTTTTCGGTCTTTGGAGTTTTCATTAATGTTATTCGTAGCACGTAGCGAAGCCGCAATTACTGGCTCTTTTGCCGTCACTGAGTAGATTAATCAACATAAATTACTAACACAGCAGTTGGAGTGGAATTTGTACTGAAAATAAATCAGTGTCCTCTTGAATTTCTTTTAGAATTTCGTATCACGTTTTCCTGAAGGGAAAATAAACTCTTTTGTTCTTTATTCTGCTTACTTTTTCAATCAAAATGCTAATAAAGAGGTAAGTTCTTAAAATTTTGGAAATTAAGTTTGCATTTTCTCTGGCAGAATCTCAACTTAAGTATGAACATAATGTCCTCATTTTAGAAATTATGTAACCGTATCAGAATAAAAAAAAGTATTTCTTTTATACATTTTAATTGACATTGCATTTATTAATGAATGATTTAAACTGACCCATCTTAGATGCAGCTGTCTTATGCCTCATATTATTATTGTTTATCACTCATACTGGATGTCCGTTTCTTCATTACCAAATTCTTAATTTTCATAAATAATTATATAAAATATGACTATTTTGGAGTGTATCGCTTATAATATTATAAACGCTCAAAAGATAAATAAATCAGGAACTTAAGAATTAAACAATATTATTTAAAGTGTTATTAAAATAACGTTTACATCATGGGCAGGTAAGATAACTGGAAATTGTATACAAGTTATTCTAAAGTTGATATATAAATATGTGTTTGTGTGTCTTCAAAATATAAGAAACATAAATTCCCTCTGCTACTCGTCGCTTACAAAATATCGTTTTCTAGCAATCAAAACTTTTAATTGAATTTTATATAATTTTATATTCGAGTTTTATTCTAATATCTTATGAGCATAAATGAGCCCTGCAGAATGAATAAAATAAAATATTATGCTCCGTTTTCTTGAAATACTCAGTTTCGTCATGTCTTTAGATGGAATACTTTTTCATGTTAACAAGAAGAAAATTTACCGTTTCAACCTCCTTATGAATAATATTGAGCCAGCATTCAGTTTTTGAGGTATGTGTTAAAATTCTACTAGTGATAAATTATATTGACTCTGTCAAATTGTACTCTGATTTGGAAAACATGCATGCTAGCTTATTTATTACTTTTAGTTGTTGGTTTGACCATCTGGAAGAACAATATTTTTTTTTCAAGATATCAAATTAGATAAAAAGGATGAGATGGAAAAGTTAAAACATTGGATTTATACGGTTACTATAAAATAAGTCGTCGAATGTTCAATTAATTTAATTAGATCCCGAATAAGTTTTAAAAATGTTTTTAGATGTTTATTGCTATTATTTTTGTTTTGAGTGAAATTTTTAGAATCTTATTTAGTACGTATTACAAGAAAAATAATACATTAAAAAATTCAAATTGATATCTGAGTCATTTTTCAAAAAGTCAACAATGGTGAGAAAAAAAGCAGCTACTTATTTTTCTATTTGTTCAAATTTTCTGGCTAACGAATTCTGCTCTGTAATTATTTTTCTATAATGTCAAAAGATGTGATAATTATCGATATTTCCAGAAAATATGGTACAGATTAAATTTCAAAATTAATTTTCTGGCTCTCGAAGAGCATCAAATACCAATGTCGGCGACTCCAACGGTGCCGATTGTGAGCATAATAATTTTCACACTTTTTTAGTAAAATTAATTGCTATAATATCATGCAAGTATAGGAAAAAAATATTTTTTAAGCGTTTTTATTTCACATCTGCGAATTCGAAAAGAAAGAAAAGTACTTATAAGTATTTTTTGAGGATACTTTTCTGCAAAATTTAATTTTTCAAAAATTAATGCAGATATTTATATGAAATTTTTGGCACATCTTTCCTTCTGAATGAGCCATACTTAAATGGAATTACAAAAACTTCATTGAAATTATTTTTTCTCTCCAAATTAACGCTTTTCTTAAATTTCTCATAAGTATCTTAAAATTGTACGGTTCTTTTGACAAGTGATTATCATTTTTATTACTTTTCAGAATTTATAGCTTTTTTTTAACAGCGGAAAATCAATGTTACAACTTTCCTAGTCTCATCATTTCTTGTATTATTCGATATCTAGGAGAAAATATACTAGTCTCTTCTAAATGCCATCCTAACTACTTAAAACATAAACTTGATTTATACATTTCTTTCACGTTTTGATATTCTTCAGGACAGTTTTGACTATTGGTCAATTGATAAAGAAAAGTTCCAGACTTTTAATACCATTTTTTTTGTTTGTAAATTAAGCATGTTTGAAAAAAAATATTATTTGAAAAAAAATTACCTTTTCGGAATTTAATATTTGCAAATACATTTTCCTGTATTTTACCATAGTGTTAATATGTCAACCATAGGTTTAACTATAATGACACAAACTTATTTAGTTTTGAAGTTTCAATGTAGACAGGTACAAAAGAGTGAACTGTTTTGAGGCAAAATTTGAAAATGAACCCAAATTACATGGCAAATCGCTTGGTATCTAACGGAATATCGAAAAAAAAAATCAGTGTGTATTTTATTCAAACAATTTGCCAAAGCTATATATATACATGTATGTATGTATGTATAAATTTAATGTGGTAAATAATGTGATAATAATAAATTTAATGTGGTAAAAAAAATCTAGAATTTATAATATATTCATATATATAATATATTTTTAAAAATACTGAAACTGAAAATAATGTGTAATTTTGCTACAAATACTTATAAACCATTTACAGTATAATATATATTGAAATAGAAAAAAATGTGTTTTATTTTTAAAGCAAGTTCATTTTAATTTAGCTGTTTTCTATTTTCTTCTAGTATATATCGTCGAGATATTTTATTTATCTTAAGAATCTAAATAGTCTATAAATACATCGCTTAAGGAGGAGAATTTAAAACGAAGTTCCTGCTCGGTTTAAGCATATACGTTGAAGGATACCATTCTTTTGTTTCAAATTACAACATCCTTAATCGAAAGATTTTTCTCTTTATTTTCAATATTTATTTACATATTTTTAGTTGCATAGTATTATAACTGTTTCATAAAATAAGCGGTTTCAGCTTCTGTTAGGTTTCCTATAGAAATCGGAAATTATCATCCAAAAGAGGTGTGAATTTTTACAAGTTTTACAAAAGACACGTTTTATAAAATATTTTAACGTTTCTCATGAGAGCGACTTCAAAATACTTTTGCAACATTCTAGAAATAAAATACTTTATGCAATATCAAAGCTCCACAATTATTAAATTTAAAAAAAAAATGTAATTTCTAACTATGCTAGAGGTGCAATCAATTATCGTCAGGAGATCAAAAACTGCATATATGACAATATCTATAGATAATCTAAGTTTTACAATTAAAAATTATTAATTTTAATATTTTCAGAAAACAATTTAAAATGTAAAGTCACTTTGATTTATCACTTTAAGATGCAAATCACATTCAACAAACTTACAAACTCAGAAAAAATTTTTGATGTAAAATTTGTATAGCTTATCTCGTCTTAGTTTGATTGTTTTTGACATTGAAAAGTTTTTTTTAAATAAAATTATTCAAAATAGCAATAATCTAAAAGATTTTATCTAAAACTGATTGATGTAGAATTCAAAATTCACTTGTCATAGTTCCATGAGGACAAAAGTTACATTCTTTCTTTATTAAATACTAGCCGCCTTTGGCTACCAGCCGGTTCGCCAATCTTAATACACGTTAAAATTTTAATAATTATATATTTTATGGAACTCCCATTTTTATTGCTTCTTCATTAAAATATTTTAAAACTTCAAATATTAATAGTCATATAATTTACTCATAATATTATAAAGACCTTCAGCCATAATATCTCTCTAATTTATCTCTAATTACTCATAATATCTCTCTAATTCTAATTAATATGTATCTCTCTAATTTTCTGTTAGCTCCCGTAGAATTTATGCTTTAAATTAAAGTGGAAATGATTAAACTGCAATAAATATAATATAATATATATATATATTACTGAAACGAAGCATTTTTTTAAATATGAGTACTGAAAACAGAGTCACTGAGTATTTAAACCTTATGGACACTAAAGAATATTTTTCTTAATTTATATATATCTATTTTATTTTAATTTAAAAGTACTTCATAATGAATCGAAAGATCGATTAATTAACAATGTTTAATTTCAAATACATCAAACCTTAAGAAAATAAACAGAATCCTTTAAAATAATCTGCCGAAAATTTCTTAAGCCTATCCTCTTTAGCTTGGAAAAAAAACTGAAGCCTTACTCATTTGACGGTGGGGAAGTGAAAATAATTTTTGTCGGGAAAGTTAGTTTTTAATTAATAATTAAAATTCTAATTAAAAATTCAAACAAATGGCACTCCAGGTGCACATTCCAGACCTCCAAGGTATGCATGTGCCGAATTTGGTAGCTGTAGGTCGAACAGTCTGGCCTGTAGAGCGCCAACACACACATTGAGCTTTATATAAGTATAGATTTAATTTAGCTTTTTTTGTCGTTATTTATTTAAGTTTCACACGAATCAAAGAACCTTTTTCAAATTTTTAAATGAATTTTGTCTCTTACACTTACTTTCAAACTTTACTTGTCTCTGAAATTGAAGAATTTAACTTCTTTAATTGGTTATTGACATTTTAAAACTACTTATCATTTCATTGCAAGTAAGGTTCTCTAGTAAAATTCCAGAGTAGTTGCACCCAAATTGATGGAGCAAAGAAATATAAATCTTAGTTTTTTAAATTTGTTTATGCTAAAGGGATTTTAATTTTACCTTATACAAAAAAATCAATACAATTTTATTGAAATGGATTTTTTGTTTGTTTTGTTTTCCCATTTTCAAAGGCCTTTGCAAATCAGAATCTTCAGTTCAAATTCTTTTTATTGAATGATAAAATATTTATGTTCCAAGTAAGAAACATGGGTGTTTTTTTTTGTTTTTTTTGCTTGGAAGTATCTGTAGAAGTTGATTTATTAACTTTCATTTTTGTAAAGCTTTTTAAAGCTTTTTTCCGATTTATTTACTTTATTACATTAAAAGTATGAGATTTTATAAATGAGTAAATACTAGTCGTTTTTTTTTAATCTTTGATTAAATTTTAAAGGGCACAAAATATAAAAAAAATTAGCACAGTCTGAAAGGCAGTAAACCTATTGAATTCAGTTGTAGATAATAAAAAATTAATCTACTTAAATATGCTTTTTTTACAAACTGGATTTAAATTTGGTTTGAATGCAATGATAAATATATTCAAAAAAGTTTTCCATTTTAATGAGAATAATACTTAGGCTTGATTTATGACATATATGAAATTTTTTATTTATTTTAATGGGCTTCAATACATCTCATAGGTTCCTGTTTAATCAAAAAACTAAAAGTGTTCTTTTAAGTATCGAAAGGCTCATTTTTAAAAACTGATAAATTCCTATTCTCTGAAAAAGTAATTAGAAATTTTAATGCATACAGTCCATAATTGAATGCAGTTTTATTTCTCACCGAATTCTTTTGAAATTCGAGCATTTTAATGCACAACGCAATATTTTCTTTCTATTGTACCTAGAAAATAATAATAATCATAATAATAAAATGTAATGAAATTATTACTCAAAATTCATCGATCTATTTGCTCCAAAGAATGATAAATAACATTTAAGCATTTTGAATAAATAATTAATACAGCTTATTCGCTTCTGAGATTAATATAAATGAACAATTTATATTCCCTGCTGCTACTGAAATTCCACATGTTGGGTTTTTCAAGCTAAAAATCAATGATCGCAGCATTTAGTGATGATTAATTTTCCACGTCAGTTTCGGATGCTTAAGTTAGAAGCATCAAAAATGTTACGCTTTTACTCAATAAGTTTGCTTAGGGATTTAAGGATGGAATATCAACGATGCTACTAACATCGTTTTAATAAGCAATGATAGAACATATCTTTGAAATGTTCGGTTCAATTTATGATATATTATAAATTTCTATTGGAGTTCACGTATTACTTGCTGTTCAAAATCATTCTTCTTTTTCATTTCATTAAAAAGTTGACTTCATATTTAAAATAATTATAAATAGATATAAGAAAAAATCATTCTTAAAGCAAGAATGATGGATAGCAAGGTACAAAGTATTGAATTTTTCTAAACAAATTCTGAGAAAATGCATGTAACCTTCACAGAAAAAGAAACAAACATAAATTATAAAATTGAATAAGTGATTTATGTCACTATGTCATAAATCACTTAAATAATATTATTTCTTTTTTTCAATAACTGCTTCAAATTTAAACTAATAAATCACAAATTATCAATTCGAAATTCTAACAGATTTATCCCATTTCATGCTATTTATTTTGTGAAGGATTAATTAAAGTACATTAATGGAATACTTATAAAAAATGTCTAAATTCAATGTAAACTGCCCTTAAACAAATTTTTCAATTTTCTTTATTTCGCATAATATATTGCATACGCTTAATCCACATTTTATTATATTAAAAAATTAATATTTCCTCAGAAAATGTCAGTGTTATACTAATAAACCAACAAGAAAAGGAAAAATGAACTGAAATTCCAAAAACTCATCAAAAATTTATCCTTTTTCTTTTTATAGGCTGTCTTAAATATAAGATGATGATCTATACATTACTGCAAGCTTTTTTGTCAAGCTTTTTAGCGTGTATGAAATGATTGGAAAAATTCGGCACAAAATCCGAAATTACATTTTAGCAAGCAATTTTAGATTTTTTTTATATTGTTTTTAAGCTGATATTTTTTCTTAATTGAATTTCTAATTGAAACGCGATCAGTTTGAAATTTCAGATAGTCTGGGGTTTCTCATTGAATTACGGAATTTCTCATTGATACTATATTATTATACCAGTGAATATCAGCAATTTAATTTTTAATGTCCAAACTTTTTAACGGATGTTTGATATTTCCTTATCAAATTTTTCTTGCTTCTGGATAAAACCAAAGGGTCTAAAGGTGTGAAAAAATTATCTATATAAATTTTATGCTTTGCTAGAGTTGCAACAACAGGCACCACATTCTCAACAATCGATTGCGAAAAAGATTCCTTTTGCTTCTTTATTTTTATTGTTCCTTTATTATTCTTTCTATGTTCCTTGATATGATAAAATATGAAAAGGACAAAGCTAAAAAAGTATATATGGAGCTTATGTTCAAATTTTACGGGTTTCCCTTTCATATATATTTTGCAATCATATTTCCCAAAAGAGTGTATCATTCTTTCATCAATACTTAAATGTTCAAAAGGCAAGCCGAATTTTTTGTAATGTTTCCTTTAATAGCTTATAAAATAGACTAACTTTGTAGTATTGTTTTCATACATCAATAATTGTATTTGGTAAGTATTGTCTTTAAAATGTATATGCTTCTTGAAATCAAAATTTCATTTTCTACACATTGCTTGACTAACAGGCGTTGATCCAGAAACAGGAGCATTTTTCTACTAAATTTTTTCTAACTAAAATATGACATGTATTATAGAATAATAAACTCAATAATTGCTTCAACCCATCGATTTTGAAACAAAAATTGTGGTTATTTTTTCTTTTTAGCATACTTTATCGCAGTTATAATTTCACCCATCATCTCGAATAATTTCTGCAGGGAATTTTTCTGAAATGTAATTAATATTTGCTGATAACATTCATTTCAATTCATTACAGGAATTGATAAAAAATCTGATGTGTGATAGTTCAATTTGATGTTGAAATATTTATTTTTCGATCAGTATTATTTTTTTAGAACTTCAAAAAAATCCATCTGGTTCTTCTGGAATTTTTCAGCCTAAAATAGCATAACCATATGCAACACTGTTGCAGGCACATGCAATTTCTTCAATATTCAATTTCCGACAATCGGAGTTCATTTTCTATGTCGCTTTGTGCCACGAAAAAATTTATATTTTTATGATTAAAAACAATATTTATTCAAGCGCAATGCATCATACCTGCAAAAATTTATTAAATTGTTTCATTTGAATATACGTATATTAAAAAATTAAAATAAAACAAAATATTGTTTTGAAATTGATACAAAAATTAATATAAAAATTTTTTTCTAAATTATATTTATTATGTTTTTGACAACAAAAATCGGTTAAATCAATTTTTGGAAATTTACAGCGGAAATAATTCTAATAATAGTATTCTCTTTCTAAAGTGCAAAATTCATTAAATAAATTATTTTTAGAAAAATCATATTCATTTGCTAGTTTTTTGTAAGTACTATAACGAAGATTATTTTACTTTTAATCATTTCGGTCAAAGGTTATATATGATATGCCAAACTAATAAAATTTTATAAACCATCCTTACTCGACTGTGGTAAACTTGTAAATGGTTAATATAAAGATAGTTTTCAGAATAAATTTATATATAAGGAATAAATTTATATATTCAGAATAAATTTATATATAAGGAATAAATTTATATATTCAGAATAAATTTATATATAAGGAATAAATTTATATATTCAGAATAAATTTATATATTCAGAATAAATTTATATATAAGGAATAAATTTATATATTCAGAATAAATTTATATATAAGGAATAAATTTATATATTCAGAATAAATTTATATATAAGGAATAAATTTATATATAAGGAATAAATTTATATATTCAAAATAAATTTATATATATTATATATAAGGACAAGAAAGCTGCATTGGCTTAAAAGAATTGATGGAATATTTTTCTTAAAATATAGTTCGATTTATTTCCTAAAATTACTTATTTTTCACATTATTTTAATTATTTGATTTTTTTTCGAATAAGCTACATTGGATAGAGAAAAATTCAAAGGTTATCTAGCCAATATGGAATCAAATAAGACATATTTCACAAAAGAATGTATTTACTTTCTTTCGCATTTTTTAATATTACAGATTTCTTTAATAAAATTCAACAAATTTTTATATTTATATTGTTAGTATGTTGCTCAATATTCATATACCGTTAATATTAATTGCTAATAAGTAATGTACATATCGAATCGTAGATATATTTCCACTCTACCAAACTTTAATAATATCTTTTGTGTGTCCCTTGACTTTAAATACCTTTATATTATCTCAGTAATCTGAAATTATAAATGAGTCAAGAATTGTATTAAATATATATTTTACCAACAATTGTTTGTCAAGAATCATAATTATTATTTCAAAATTATTCATTCATTTTTTTTCTAAGCCATAAATTAAAAAAAATCTTTGGAATTCATTTTTCATGTATATTACAGTTGAATTACTTTTACAAATATTAATAATCCTACAACTGGCACATTTTAAGAGTTTAAAATGATCATCAATTTCTTTTGAAATGAATAATTATGATGGATAAGTATATCTTAATTGTTAAGAAAGTTTTACAGTAACAGATTTTTTTTTTTTTTTGTAAAACATTAATCATGCTTTTGAAATGTATTTATTAAATGTTAGGGAGCAATTCATGGGATATAATATAAATAGAAAACTTTATTTTTCAAACAGTTAGGAATCTTCCTAGTTGAGGAACTTTAAATTAAATTATGATTCAACAGTCAAAATTGGTTACGACATCATAAATAGTTTTCAAATCTTGAGGTCAGAAAGAAATAGCATAGCTCTTTTAGTTTACTATTGATATTTAAAGCTCCTTTGCTCCCTATTAAAGGACATTTTAATATTTTTATAGTTATTTCATGCAATTTTCTCCAGTTAAAAGAATAATTTCACTTTAATTCATAATGAAATAAATTCATATAAAATTCTGGAAAAATGGCTGGATATTATTCAACTATATCTATCATATATTTGAATAATATTCAGACATTCACATAAAAGACATTTGCGTAGATAGTTGTTCAGCATTGAATGACTAAGTCAATGTAAACTTCTCAGGAATGATTAATGACTCTGTCTTGACAAGCACTTTTGAAATAACAAACATTTCATAAATCTAATGAATAAGTTCTGAATTGCAGTAGTGTAATAAAATGTTTTTCTTTTCACTTATGGCTTCATACGTGTTTTGTTCCAATTAATCATTAGAATGGTTTACATATGATCTACAACTAATAGTAAATACAACAATAATAATGATCCATATTTCTCAATGTATTTGCATTTCATTGGAATAACTTTAGTTCAATAATCCAACAAATATTTAGCAAATAGCTTTTAATTTATTGTTAAAAAAACTTGAGTTTTGTTTTATTGCGGTCTATTTGATTAATAAGGTATTATTAAAATATAGCTGTTTGTATGAATAATAACCAGTTATTTTTAATATTAATCTTCAATATTAATGTAATAATATTTAATATTAACGTATTATATTAATAATAACAGATTAATTAAATTGAATGTAACATAATCGTGCATGTATATGTTATATTTATCGCAATTGTTTATTTTAAACTAATAAAAATATTTAGTATCCATAACCTTAATATAAATATATTTATTTATATAATAAATAAATTTATAAAGAAAAAGTCGAAAAAACTTTTCATGCAGTTAAACCACAATAAAATAGAGCTTGGGTATATAAATAAAATGGTTTATTATATCCCTCTCTTGCATTGATGGGAAATATCAATCCATTAGAATAACCATGGAACGCTCTCGCATATATATGAAAAACATGGCAAAGTCCGGATTGCTTTCATTAATATACGAAATTTTATAATTGTTCTCCCGATTCTTAATAGTATTAGCTGTCAAATAAGCAACTTCCTAAGAATTAGGAAATATGCTTTAGAAAGAAAATATATTTCAATAAGAAGCTATAATTTTCAATCACAGCAATAACAGTTATAACATTCTATCACATATTCAGGGAAAAAAAATGTATAAAATTATTTTAAAATCTCATTCAATATTAAAAAATGAAGTATCTACTTCATATATTTCTTTGTTTATCGTAACATCTTGCAAGCGAGCGCAAAAACCAAAAATTCATTTGTCAGCAAGGAAAGAGGCTCAAATCAAAACAAAACAGAAAAATCGAGCAAGAGGAATTAGGAGATCTTTAAAAAAAGCACTTCAACTTTTAAATAAACTTGGTGTTTTAATTTTTTCAGACATTCTTTCATTCATTCATTAGATGATACTTCAAATTCTGGGTTTTTTGTAGAACTCGAGCATTTCAAGCAACATCATCGTTTCTATACTCAGCTCACAGCAAACTTTCTTAATGCTCCTGATCAAATTTATCATCTAAATTTTAATGATCTTGTATCAAGCATACAGTGAACACCCGTCTAAAAAAATGGTTTTCAGACTGCAATTTTTCCACGTAAAAGAAAAATCGAGATATCAATGTACATATCAACTTTCTAGTTAGGAAAAATTATGTATTAAATTAATTTTAAGCTAAAACAATATAGAAAGGGATATTTCTGGTTACACTATAGAGATGATCCAAGATTATTTGTTGGTAAAATATCCAACCGATGATGAGCTGAAATCTTTGATTATTTTACACTTTGAATTAGAATAAAATTTGTGTAATGACCAGTTATCTGTTTTCTGTTAATCGATGAAGTGATCACTATCTTATTTTCAGCATCGACATATAGAGCATTGTATTCTATCGCAGTGTTTATACTTTTAAGCAAATTTTTAGAAATACAAAGGTTAATTTCAATGACGATGGGCACTTTGAAGCAATCCTTAGTTTTTAAATTTAGCAGAAATAACATAGATGAATATGAAATCAATGTTTTCATTCAATCCAAAGCATCAACGACATTTGTGTGCTAGTTTTAATTGTTTCAACTGTGACAATTTGCCAAGATCACGATTAGCAAATTAAGAAATGCATTTTAACTATCAGACGTTGACAGGTTTCAAAAACACT
This sequence comes from Argiope bruennichi, assembly GCF_947563725.1. NCBI lineage: Eukaryota > Metazoa > Arthropoda > Arachnida > Araneae > Araneidae > Argiope > Argiope bruennichi. The sequence goes on from NC_079152.1 coordinate 126,212,122, forward strand.
AATTGAATTTTATTAGATCAACCAGGAAGGGTAATATCTGCAATATTTTTTCTTTAATTTTTTAAAAATCAAATTTTGAGTATCCTATGGAAAAAAATGCATGAAATGTGACGCAAAACCTTTATAACATGTGTATATGTTTCAATGCTTATAGTGATTTTTTTAAATGTCTCTCACTTTTTATTTTTATATTTTTTTATTGCCATTTTTTACATTTGATAACAAACGATATTCAAGTTTTAATGTTCCATTTTGCAATGTGAGTTTTAAACAAAATGAATGAGGTTAATAGTTTTCATATCTAAATGCATACCTAAAGAATGATACGTATACAACGAGCTTTGTTATTTTGTCGAAAAAATAAATACATATGATTTATAATTCTGCTCTTTCTAGCAAAATAAATGAATAACATTTCTATGAGAAACACATGAAAACCAATAAATTATGTTTTAGAAACAGCTTTTTTTTTCAGATAATATTTTTCAATGGTTAATTAATTAAATTGCATTTCGAACAATTTATTCATTTATTTCAAACGAAGTGAATGCTCGATATGTGAAAACTTACATCAGCAATATAGATTATGTTTACAGATTTACTGTATACTTAACATCCAATTACATACATTTCTTACATCTGATATCAGAAGCCAAAAATATTCTCTAATTCTAAGATGTCCAACAAAATAATTAAAAACATTTCAATTTTCTTATTTTATGAATAAAATTGACAAAAAAAATGCTCGCAATATGTAACAGAAACTAATTTAAGTTATTTATGAATTTATTAACTAAAAAGCCCTTCGTAATCTCTGAAAATGTGCCAAAAGTTGTAAATATAAATTCATATCTTTATGAAGTATGCTAAAAAAATGTTATTTTCATAAACAACAGTTTGATAATTGAAATAACTAAATCCATCTTTCTCACTTCTGCTCTGTTTTCTTGACTTTTAAATTTTTTCAAAGCTAACATTAAAGTGTTCTTTAAAAATAGTATGAATTATTAAAAAAGTATTTACGATGATTCATTTTTTTTTAAAAATTATGTTATAGTGGACATTATTTAAAAGTGTTAGAATTAATTAACAAAGACATATTTTAGGTGGCTCATTTTTTTAAATATTTTTTTCATCTTAATCTTTTTAACATTTTTCGATAAAAATAAATAAACATTTAAAAATAAAATAAAACTTCTCGGTATTTATTTTCTTTTTGAACTACTGAGCATTTCATATTTATCTGTTTATGAAAGAAATTAAAATTTCGTTTCTTTCACCTTATGATATAGTGATACCCCTTCTTTTGAATGTAATTATTGTTTTTTTCTCTATAAACTGTATTATGCTAAAAATATTTATTTTTCTCATACTAAAATGTTTCATTAATTTTTATACATTATCCTAAACGAATAATCTAAATACAGTAGACTCCCGATTATCCGCGGGCGGGTTATCCGCGGAGCGGATTATCCGCGCCTGCCGCACAAAGTTTTTTTTGCTTGTACAAGCGTAAAACAAAGAAAATAAAAATGTTCACAAAACTGAGCGAAACGTTGAATTTGCTAACATCTTAATGTGGTTTAATGCTTATTTATGGCAAAAATATCCCAGGCCTTCTCGGAACCTTTTTCTCAAGCAAACACAAATGACTGATTTCTTCAAAAAGGTGTAGTTTTACAGTTATGCTTTTGTAATTACATAATACATTACAGTATTAAAACAGTACATATGTATTAATTTTTCTGTGTATCCTTGACGCCTCTCGTAAGTACAAAGCACTTTTCTGTTTTCATTAACAAAATGCATTTTAGGTTAATTTTGAGTGATATACTAAAATATTAAGCGTTAATTAAACATTTCCTGCTGTTTATTTTACGTTTTATTGTACATAAAACGATTTTTCAAAGTTGGAATGACTGTTTTCTCTTTTGCTATACCCGTTTTTAGCTTTTTTCGGATTATCCGCGATTTTTGTTATCCGCGGCGACCGCGCCACCCAATTCCGTGGATAATCGGGAGTGTACTGTAGCTGCATTATTGAGAAAAACAAAGACATTTTAATTGACACTTGTTTTCTTATAGTTGACTTTACAGAAGTTTTGCTAGTTCAGATATCAACTGAAATAATGTCTTGTATATGACAATTTTGTGAAATTGAAACATACGTTTATTTTAGAAACTCCTGAATCTGCTTCATATCCTGTAATTTTAAAATAAAAACGTGCAATGTGTTAGCATTGCCTAGATATATCAGATATGTTTAAACGATGCACTTTTGGCACTTTTCCCCCCCTTTTGACTGAGTTGTAAACTAACAATGAGCAATTCATCAAAGTCATTAGGAATCATTAATTTGAATGTCTATTTTTATATTTCTTGGAATCATGGCAAATTAAACAGTCAAATTAAACAAATTAACAGTCTAACTAATAACAGTCTTTCTGATTGACGTAATTTGTTGAAACTCAATATATACTTTAACTGGTCTTTGGGAAAATAAAATCTATAATAAAAAAATAACAATTTAAGATTTATTATCAGTTGAAAGGGGAGCGCATAAAGTATAAACCACAAATTTGAAAAGCGAACCATTATCAGAAGTAGGATGACACAATACAGGAACGAAATTGGAGTGCAGAGACTCTTCGTTCAAACCGCCTGGACGGACAATGATTCTTACATGATAATTTCCAATATGCACTGCTCTGACTAAGGAAAACTTAGCCTCATCTGACCACAAATTGTTTTAAGGTCATGTACTGCCAACGACTATTATGACCATTAAAATGTAAGCAAAATCACTGTTTTGTTTCGGATCTTGAGGGTGCAACTTTTGCACCACGTAGACCTTGTATAGATACCACTTTAAAATGGTTCGCAGAATCTTTCATATCTTAAACAAACTAAAAAAAAATGAATCACGTGATACTGATAGAAGACTTGTTGAAAAATTCTGGGAACCGGACGAACTTCCATTTGAAATATACTTCCGGTTTCTTCCTGGAATAACACACCCAATTGCTCAATTCTTTTTTCAAATTTAATATTTTGAGCCAATTTCAATATAGGCCCATTTCACAAGCCTTTCCAACACAATATTCTTGCAGTGAAGCTAGAAGCTAAACCATTGCTAAACCTTATTAGCACATAATGGCCAACAACAAATTTTGATATCTTCATGACATGTGATGGTATTCAGAATAACGAACAGGAATGTGGAGATATCGGACATTTTCTTATGCTGATAAGGATAGTTCTGAAAAAGAAAAGAAACTAGACAATTTATATAAAATTTTTATCTCTTAAGGCATGGCTAAGATTAATTTTAAGGCACTGATCATTTTAAAAGGTTTTTATTTGTGGTTCTTTATTTTACGGCTCTGCCATATTTTAAAATATTTACTTCCTGTTTTGTATAGCGAACGTCCTGTTACTGCCGCATTTACTTCCTGTTATGCACAGCGACCTTCCTTCAATACATGAAACTGTCATTTAGTGGTAAAAATCTGTAACATTATTTTTTTATGCTTTTCTTTTCCCCATTTCTCTCATGATGCATAAACCAGGTTTCTACGAAGTACGCCAACCCAAATAGGTTCTTCATATTAGTTCTGATTAGCGGCACTTTAATTATAACCACTCTGTAAAAAAAAATATAAGGATAAAACAATAACAAATTTGCGTTATAAAAATGACGATGTCGCCAGCTGCATTTAAATCTTTCAAAATCACCCCAAAACAATTTTTTTTTCAATCTAGGAATACTCATTAATACTAACTCTTCATTTAATGAAAGATAAACAAGAATATTTATATTAAAATTTTATAAACCTGTAATTTTTTTATAATTTCATCAGAAAATATAAATTTTCCGAGATTTTCACTATAAAGAAAATCGATTATGTACAATAACTGTATCTTTTGGGTTGAGTAAAGCATTATCCTGCAACCATATGAGAAGTAAAAAGTTTATTTTCAATACCAGATATCAAATGATATTATGTATTTCAGATGTTTTTAAACTGCTTATTTCCTTACTAAATAATAAAGATGCATGTTACAGCGCATTATAAATATTATTAGTTTGACTATAACAGTTTACTATACAAAAAATGTATATACTCTTTTCTAATTATTCTATGTTTCAAAAACTCCTTTATTATTTCGAGTTATTTTCTTATCATAGTTTTCAGAGTTTGAAATGCTAATATAATAAGTACACCGCCTCTCTGCTCATGAATGGCAAATACATGGGATTTTCAGTTGAAGTAACCGGGCCATGCCTGATCAAGATATCTGGTAGCTCTGACTAAACGTCGAAAAGAGGAATAAATTGAATATTCTAAAGAGAACAGAGTTCTGGTTAAAATACCTAGGTATAAACATTTGATCTTCAGACAAGGTGTTTCTGGAAAAGTAAAGAATTAAGCGTTCATTAGTGCTATCATTACCACAATATATTTCCTTTATCAAAATCAAGTGAGTTTCCTGAATTATCTATATAACCCTGCATACCATATTGGGAAAATTTTACTAAAAAATTGATGAACTGCAGATTTTTTCTGAATATATCAAAGAACATGCCGAAAGAGACTGTAATTGTCAGTTGGTTAAAGTCTGACGTTCAAATAAGTGCCAATACTTTTCTATTTGGAATAGTTATGGTTTATTATGCATATCTTACCATCATAACACATTTATATATATTAACAATAATAAATGAATATGTTAATAAAAGTCTCCTTTGTTGATTTCAACTTATAATTGAATTCAATATTATCACATAAGTGATAAAATAATAGTACATCCGTTTTTTTTTTTTTAAATAGTCTTAATTGCAGAAGATGTACTTTTTTTATCTGCCATTCAGCTGCATCTTAATGCAGATATTGCATTTTATGAATGGAAATATCTTTTAAGCTCGAGAAACTTTTCTTAAATAATCCTAATATCTTAAACCGTATTTCCTAAATATCTTAAAATAGGCTTTATAGGCTTCTGAGATAAAAAATAATTATATCATCTTCCACATATTTTGTAATTCAATAGGCACTTAACCGGCATTACAAATTATCCATACATTCTGCAATATTCCCGAAAAATGCATTGTTAAAGTTTCACAAATTCAAAGAATTTCAGTGGATTCTACTAAACTACGAAAAATCAGATTCGAGAAGACAATTATTCTTTCTCGGTTCTGTGAAGTCAATTATGTTGTTGTATAAACTTATAATTGAACTTGAAAGATTCGCGTCGAAAATTCGACCCGAATCTTTCAAGCGATTTCATTGTTAGCTCCAATATCTCAAATATTTATCTTGTTAGCACAAACCTAAGCATTATTAGCGTTAAACGAGGACGAGGAAGTCATTTGAATCAATTTATGGATTAACTGCTTAACGACTGTTGGTTGCAACTAATTTAATTAGTAATTGTCAGTGGAGGGAATAAAATTCTTCTTCACTGCCTTTCAGTCGATGTATTTTCATGCTACTGCCAAAATCTGTTGAGGAGAGGTAAAATTAAAATTAAATGTCAGCTACGCGCAAGCATAATAGTGTAGTTAAAATTTCTCACCACTGTTAAAGATTTGTTATGTTAAAAATATCCACATTGTTTGAGAGAAGTAATTGTTGTAAAAATGTATAATTTAACTGCAGTGATCTTTCTAAAACTTTCTCGACTACTCTCTTATGAAGATATTATCCCCTAATCTTCACATAAAATTGTGGGAACTCAGTGAGACCGTGAAAACAAAGAATATTCAAAATTTTATTTTCAACATTGAAAATTGTATGCTTTGTAGTAAAGAAAAAAAAAACACCGGTATTTGCATATTAACTGCTGGTTAGTGGAGAGCAATAATTGCAAAAGAAAAATCGTTGACATGAATCTTAGAATATGTTCTCGAAAAGACAAATTTTCTCTAAATGGATTTGGAAAAAATTTCGGAAACAATAAAATTTCGCGCTAAGTTATACGAGGATGTACAAAAAATCTCACAAAGTGTTTTAGACTTATCACAGAATATAAACATAATATCTTATCTTAAAGAAACAATTATTAATTAGGCATTAGATAGAATTTGCAGTTGCCTTTGTCTTGCGGCCAGATCATATTAAAGTGACTGATGATTGTATAACTAATGAACTGATAATATTATGATGATTAATGATTTTGAGATAGATGAATCCATTTATCACAATGTCTGCCTTTTATAGAACAGCCAATTTAAAATCATATTGCTAATTGACTCGAAATTCATAAATTATTCTAATATTACATTTTATTAGTAACACTTTAATTTAATTAATGCTAATTTTATTAGAAATATAAATTAATATAGAATTTTTGATTGATTTTACATAAATAATAAAAATTATTTATGTAATCTTAACAACTTATTTGGGCTATTTCACAAACTTTTAAACCTAGTGATGAGATAGCCCATGTAATTTACGTATCATCACTATTCGGCGACAAATATTCAATCTTGAAAGCTATCTTCTTAATGATGAAAAAAAAATTAAGATACTTTGAAGGCCTGAAAGTTCTTGAAGGCACATGAGGTTTATCGCACTTATTTCTAAAACAGCATTGAATATTTAAATGGTATTACTTTAAATCAAGCATTTTTGGAGCCATTTTAATAGCAGTTTCTGATTGAACTTTTAATATGTGCACTTAACGTTCCAGACTTTATAGTAATTAATTTCGATACTTTGAAGCTGACAATCCCAAAAATATCCACGTCTAATAATTCTTATACATTATTTTCAAATATAAACTTCAGAAAATTTTTGTTATAATTGTACACTACTAAAGATTTTACTGTATTCTTATCAAAATATTAAACCGTGTTCTTATCAAAATATTAACTGTGCATTCAAGCTTATATTTTTTGCTTCCTTAAAATTTTTATACATCTTAAAAGCGTATATATTCACTACAGCAAATAATAAAAACTTATTAAAGAAAAGTTTTATAATCTATGAAATTTTGTATATTAATAGTAAACTATAGAATTTAACAAAGTTGAATTATTAAAATATCCTTAAATTCTATTTTTGTCTTCTAAAATGTAATATAACAAAAATAAAAAAAATAATAATCGAAAATACTTTTTGTATATATATTTTAAGAACTGGAAATTTCCTACAGGTAGAATATTTCGCTGAAGTGAAATTACTGACGTGCAAAAGAAAATCTCATTGTTAAACTTATTTCAAAGTTGTTTTAATAACTAATTTTTTTACTGCAAAAAATATGAAAAATTGTCAAGTAAAAGACTGTAAAAACAACGTAGATCGAATTGCCTGGAGTAACGCTGAAGTGCATATTTTATGAATACAAAATTAAATGTGCTATAGATTTTAGAATATTTTTAAATAGATAAGGCTTACATATAAATTGAGTATCAAATTATTTATATAAATTTATATGCATTGAATAATTAAGTTATTCTGCATTGATTTGATAAGAATAATTTCTAATTACTTAGAAATTTAAATAATGTGTCCGTAATTAATTTCTCAATTATCTTTCGTTATATGTCAGATGAATAAAAAATATCTTTGAATTTTTTCTAATGATCACATTTGAATGACATATTTCAAACATGTCTTAAATTTATGGCATAATATATAAAACTGAATATGGAGCCTTTGAAAATATGTGTGTTATATTATTTTGATTAATTGGCTTCTTTCTACTGAAAAAGAAATATGTCATTTGCATTTCAAAAAAATGTATTAGTCCTGATTAATTTAAAAACAATTTTAGAGTGTCAATTGAAATTTATGCTACAAATATACTGCGCAATTTCAAATAAATTCACTATTGTAAATTAGAAGTACATTTTCTATTTAAATTGATACTATAAAAATTTTACCAAAGATGATTTAGTGAGTGAGCAGAGACTGCAGATATCCCAAAACAGATATTTCATTATAATTCTACCATTTCTATTTTTTTAAATGCGTTGCTTTCATCTGAGAATTATTGTTCATAGAATATATGCAAAAACCAAGCACTTTCATCTAAAAAAAATTTTATGCATTCAGTTAATACAGAACAGAATATTGTATATATATATATATATATATATATATATATATATATATATATATATATATATATATATATATATATATTGAGAAAAAAAAAGATAAGAAAATATAAAAGAAATCGCTTGAGAAAATTTAAAAATGTTTTAGAGTTTCACTAAATAAAAACAATCGCAGCTAATATATAGAAACTAGTATTAGAATTGTGTAAATATACCATAGCAATATATCATCAATATACAATAACACAGTGTAAATATACTATAAAACAATATGTCATCAATATGAGCAATAAATAATAAAAATGTAATTGGCAAAATTATTTCATTGTAAACTAATCTTTTTGGTATAGGATAGAATATTTCTGGCTTTAAAATCATAAACTGTTGTTGCAATAATTCAATCTATGGATTAAACAAAAAGATATACTTCTTACAGAAAAGATTTAAATAACAAGCTTGATCTCTTTTCTCAATTAAGCAAAATGTAGTCATGTTTGTTTATTGTATCAGTAAATGATAATTAACAACTGAATGACTACGCTGCAAATTTTAATTCTTAAAAGCCCTTTAGAAAATTACCTTTTTTTCATTCGAATGAAAAATAAGAAAAACACGATATTGAAATGGGTATAAGTAACATTGAAGTCACATTATCTTTTGGGTTTATTAGTATCAATTTTAAATGCAGTTTTTAAAAGTAATATAGGAAATCAATATATCTTAGTGGCATAAATAAGTCTCAGTTAAAACCATGATCTTTCGTCCTTTTCAACTGCAACACCAACAAAAACAACCCCCCATCCTCGTATTTGATTTCTTAAACTATTCAGATTTCCTTAATAATCCGAGTTATTTGAATGTTTTAATTCTTTTAGGTTTTATATTGTGGTTTATTCATTTTTACAATACAACACTTAAAAAAAGCGCTAGGATTCAACAGCAGATTATTGTACATTCACGTATTTTTGTATGGCAAAACTAAACTTAGCTCTTGTAAAATGAATCTATTTCACCATACATCTAATTAAAACATAGAGGGAATGATAGAAATAATTGGACACATGATACTTTTACATAAGTTGAAAATTTATAAGCAGATGTTTACAATTACATTTTGGATGCAAATTTCCAATAATTTCGCTCCATCACATTATTCAGAAACAATTCAAAGTTTATCACCGTTTGAACGATAAAAATATAAACTTTCATATTATTATTTGATATCGATATATTTTATTCCTTGCTATGCCTTTATTGATAATAGAAGTCATTATAATCAGCTTTTGTATTTTATCAAAATATACATATATATATATATATATATATATTATAAAATATCCAAAATCTTTATGTATTGAGAACAAATATGTGAAGATATTTTCAATATTATTTTAAAGATTATCAGACTTCTTTCTAGATCATTTTTGGTAAATAATGCGTCATCAATTGGATCAAATATATATTTAAAAGAACCACACATAGTATTTGGTATTATACATCCAAATTATGCATTTAAAGAAATCGTCATGCATTTATAGAAATAAAAGAGGAGCTTTTTATATGATTTCCAAATTATTCGCACAAGAGAAACAATAATAAAAGTTTAAATTTTAGTATATATGATAAGAAGAATTTATGAGTGATTTTGATATATATTGGTTTATAAATGTAATCTGAGATTTTAATATTGAGGATGGAATTTTAATATTTTCTGATAATGTGTTCCGTAATATTATGACTTAATATGTGAAAAAAAGAAATAATATTTTTTACACTCAAGTTTACTTCAACTTGAAATAAAAAAAAATTTTAAAATATCTTGAATTTTGCAAAATTAAGCAAATAAGTATATTCTGGCGAAATATCTTCGTGTTGAACAATTTATTAAACGCACATTTATAACGAATTCGATTTAGTGAAGTGAAAGTCTGTTTGGAAAATGAATTTTAATTCATGAAATAATAATAATTAATATGGAAAATCCATTTTAATTCATACTTTGTTGCCAATTTTTTATAGCTATTCAGAATTATCATGTCAAATTTAATATTAACTAATAATGATTCTTTCAATGTATATAACAATTCCATAATTAATATCAAATTTCATTTGTGATACAGTCCCATCAAATACATAAATAATCGATACATCTGAAAAACAAGGTTACAATTTTATTTCTACTTTTTATCTTAGAATTAATATATTTCAGGAAATACTAGAACACATCAAAAAATTTAGATTCAGCAAGGCAAGCATTCTTTTATTCACAAGTTTCCTCTAGAATTGGTTTTAATAAGTGAAAAATGTTTATAACCGCACTGATTAACAAATTTAATATTGTGATTTTGAATTTGCTTAAAATATTCATTATATGCGCAAGGTAAATAAAATCAAAAGACTTTCTTATGCATCAAATTAATTTATCGCTATTCTATTTTTACATTAAAATTTAGAAAATCCTTAAAGGCATCTTTTTTTCAATAGCAAGAAAGGGTTTCCATTTATAATTTATTTTAGATTAAAAATATTGCAGATAATTTTTCTATTTCGATTAGTGAATTTCAAAAAAAAAAAAAAAAATCAGCCAAAATGTTATAATGATTTTCTAAAATTTCATTGTTTGAGTAATTTTATTCTTAATTTTTTTTCTATGCTTGTGTGGAATAATAAATTTAACTTCTTGTAGATATTTTCTTTAAAAGTGCATTTACTTATTGGATGAAAATGGTATTCATACGTAATGATAACTTTCATTGAAACACTATAAAAAAACACATTGCTGGGCAATGAAAAAAACCCTGATCTACTAGCGCTTTTTTAAAAAAAATGAACAGAATGGGATTCGCATTGAAATCATTAACTATACTAATGATCACAAATAGAATTAGCATTTGAATTTTTTTAATTATTTCGTTGTGATAGCTTTTTAAAAATTTTGATGGTAAAATCATCATTTTTGATATTTCTTCTCAATGCATCACTTTAAATTCATGATAAGTTCAACTTTGTCATTAAAAAAAAATGTTGATGTGTTTTTTTTCTGTATTTGACATTATCTATCCCAAAGAAAGAAAACTGAAGTGTGAAATTATATAAGCATCAATTTTATATTAAAATAAAAAGAATTCTTTAATTTTGCATATAAGAATTCATAAAACACAAATAAATATATGCATATAAGTAAAAATTTTCAAAAATTACATTTTAATCTTATAATTTTAACAAATATTTCATTGAAGTTCTTTATAGTACTTTTTTTGTTTGTTTTACACATCTAATTGAAGTCTCTGAAATATTTATTTAAGTATAAATTAATAAAGAAACATGTTGCACAAAATAAAGATCATTAATTTTCCAAATTTATGACCTTTAATTTTTGCAATGTTTTCCGAAACTGAATACCGGTATAGCTGGCATTTATTACACATCTTCAGAAAATAGATATCGATAGAATTAGTTATTAGTTATTCTGATCGAGAAACTGCTAATCCGAACTGCTATCTAGAAATATTTCAGCTCCGGAAGCAAAGATTTTTCAATAATTCGATACAGAAGGCTTTTCTTTGATATTACTTTTTCTTTCTTTTGCGTGCCTTTCAAAGTCTTTCGCTTGTATTACATTCTTTTCAAAATTCGTAAAAGTTCTTAAAGAATAATCAATTTTGTTTACTCAAAGCTTCACTTGAACAAAGGTGGCAAACCAGGAGCCATGTAACTAAATACCCAATATTAATAATAAAGAAAAAAAAAGCTTTAATTTTTATTCACTCAAATTTTCGCAAAGCAATAAAAAAATTGTTTAGAGTATTTTATTTCAATTTCAGCATAGTTTTCAGTTTGTAAATATTTTAATATTGCCGCATTGAAGAAAAACTGTCAAATCTCCATGGCCGAATGGTCATGGCACTGGTCTCATAATCAAGAGACCGTAAGTTCGAATCCCGCTGGAGACAATGCGATTCGTAGTTTATGTAAATATTTAATTCCTTGATTTTATGTTTTCCTCTATTTCATGTTCCAGAAGATACTGGACATTTCTTTAGTTTACCAGACAAGTGTTCTGGACTTTTCTTACTGTCTCCAGAAAAGTATTCTGGAACTTTCCCTGCTAGTATAAAAGCAGAAGATTTGTCAGTCACTGTGTTCAGAGTTCAGTTAATAAATTGAGTTAGCTCTACTTCGTGTGTGTGTGTCATTGAGTTCTATACTAAAGTATCTACGTGATAATATTCTTATTTAAATATGTAAATATATCCATTAATTCTCAAATTCGTGTATAATGTATTTTCTTTAGTTCATCCCAAAAATTTCTTTAATTAATTTTCCCGAATACTGTAATAACATATTAAGTCAATGGAAGTATCAAACTTTTAAAACGATTAGGATCTTAACGATCTTAAACAAATTCGTTATGATGAATAATATTTTTTTTTATAACACACATGTTTTGCGGGGTTTGAAAATATGTAATTAATTCAATATTATAAATATTAAATATTTATATAGTAAAACTGCAATAACACGAATTTAAATTGTGGGAAGAAAAATTAATTTGGGGAAGGAAATTCATTGTTGATTCATTCATTATTGAGGAAAATAAAATAAATATACTTGGTGAAATATTTAAGGAAAAATAGCTAGAAATATTAAAAAAAGGGGCAAATAGCTGTGGTGGTGTTTGCTTCTTGTTTTTCTAAATAAAAATAATTGATTTGAATCAAATTTTATATGAATCCTTTTAAATTGTTTATGTCTCTGTCCATGTCGACATTAGTATAAAAGAGCCCTTAATAATTCTTCTTCCAAAAAAGTAATCATAAACATGATTAGATTCCTATTTGATCTTGAAGAATTATTCCAATTATAATAATCCTATCAATTTGTACATGCATCATTTGATGCACCTCCCATTTCATTCATAATATAACCTTAAACGTCCTCAAATATTCGGAATTTTTTTTTTTTTTTTTTTTTTTTTATAATTGCTTTATTTTTTTTTCACTCATACTGTACATTATCATGTTCATTCATTCAGTTTTATTGTACTCCATGAATTTTTCATTCTAACATTTATCATTTTTTTTGTTATGCTATATGTATTCGTATTTTTATATTTTTATATTTTTAAGGACTTATCCTGGAATATAATTATCCTTTTTTTCTTTTTAATAAAGACCACCTTCATCTACACCAAACCAGAAAGGGACGACATGAGTCCTAGAAACGGAGGTGTGGTGTGATTCATTTCTAAATCATTATGCCAACAGAATGAAACATGAAATATGTTTTAAAATAAATAACATTCTCAAAATTTAACTTTTGCTTTGGAAGTATTAAAAGATTTTGAATTGTAGAATAACTTGAAACAGAATTACGTATGTTTTTCTTTTAAAGCGTAATTTAAACAACACGCCGCGTTCACCTGATTACCTAGATATTAAAAAAATAATAAGGGAATATGTTGCGAATCTCACTTTTATTTCATAAAAATAATGCAATATCAGTCTTTTTCTGAAATACTTAAACAACACATTTGTTAATTTATTATATTTATTTAATGTCTTTAATCTAGAAATATGTTGAAATTGCGATGATTTTCAGATCTCAAAAAGTATTTTAGGTAGGATGACGGGAAAAGAGTGTCCTTGGAAATGCTGGATATGTTGTTTCTCAAGAATGGTAGTGACTAATTAAAGAAATTAAGCCTATAATGTTTGGAACTATTCCAATCAAAATGATAAATGACTTCCAATTAATACGCACATTTCTCCGAATTTTTAAACTTAAAACTTTCGATTTTGTTTCAAAAGAAGTAATTTTTATGAAACCAATCATTTATTTTGTTTTACTTTGCGGATTTCAAAAAGAAATGAAACCTCAGCTATTATTAATCTTATCTTTCATCCATTTATACAGACATCTACATTCTTTTTATGCAAATTAAACCAATTACAATTTTCGCAATAGCAGCTGAAAAGTGATAAAGACATTTTTTTATATATATTTTTATTATCATTATCAGCTAAATGAGTCAATAAAAATTTGACACATTTATGGTTAAATAGCCATAAATCATATTTGTAAAAAAACTTCTTTTCTGAATTGGAAGAGATAGAAACATCTCTCTTTTCTGAGCTGAATTTGCTATTTACAACAATATTATTAAATAAATAGTTCTAAATATATTATAAATATTGAAAAATTTGACTCGCATAAAATCCAATTCCTTTGTCACAATTAAATAAATTAAAAGTCTGTATGTTCTGAGAAAATTGCATCATACATTTTTCTTCCTATGCTTTAACTTTTTTCTATTTTTTTTTTTTTTTTTACTCAAATTAGAATTCCTATCCTTTACCTGCCAACAATTCATTTCCAAATGTAGTTCATGTATATATCAAAAGCTCTTTGGAGGTCTGTATTATTAGTATAAAATACTAGCTTCAGATTCATGTTTGTAGCACATTGTCTGAAATTCCTGTGAATTTATTATTGTTTATATTTATGAAATTATTATTGCTTATGAATAATCTATAGTGTTTATTGAAGTTTTTTAAAATGATATTTTCTTAGGATTAAAATGTTTTCGTGCGTTCTGAGTGTTCAACAACATGTAAATGAAAGCACTCCTCTTACTCTGGACTGTGTTTCCTCAGTTTTAATTATTAAATTACTAGTCAAAAATAGTTGATAAAATAGTTTACATGAGGTATGGGGTGTTGCAACCAGAAAAACTACTTATCATGAAAACTAGCTGAGTAGAGATGAACTAATGCATAGACTCGAAAGGTAAATCAATAGCAATGAATATTTCAACATCAATAATTCGATACCATGGTCATAAATAGAAAAATTTGAAACAAAATATTTCGCCCTTAAAGCATCACTTAAAGATGTTTTAGATAATAGAAATCTAATAGCCTCCCTTGAAAGCATATGGCTAAGGAATTGGTAGCAAGGACAGATCGAGTACAAGTAATGCAACCAACGATGTTAAATTTCTAATTACCGCTAGTTAAGATCCCGCAGTTTATTCGCCAGTTAGTAGAATGACCATAGTTTAAGGATTTAAATATGTTTACAGTCCATGTAACATTTGGTTGAGAAAAGTTCAAACATTTTATTATTTAATAAGGAATTTGATGGAAGAATAATTTTTCCTCATCAAACATATTCCAATATCTGAAATGGAAATCCGATGGAGCATAAGAAAAGCTGATATCTCGTTTTAATGAAAATACATAAATTGTAGCATCATTAATTCAAACCTCCATGGCAACTAGGCATCTCACACTACATGGAATTATGGCAAATTACTGATTATTCGGAATTGAAGTCGGTGGTTAAAGATATAGCTTGGAGGAACCTTTGGATGATCTATATAATTCTTCATAAAATAGGCACAGAAACACCAAGTGAACAATCAAAAACCTCACCAGAATTGAATTCTTTAGCGTCCATTCTTTTATAGAATTCCTTAATGATAAGTATGCTATCCAAGGATTTTGGCAGATATAACACGTGTTGTTTTCACAACAAAAATATTTTAATTTCAAATGAAAGAAAAAATTAAATAATTTTGCTTACCGAATAGCAATATGATATTCCGATGAAATAGAGAGTGGAATCTGAGCAGAATTTTATTTATTTTTTACCTTTATGTAGAAAACATTCCATTTCTTATTGTCTTTATATTAGAGACATTTTTTCATTAGAGACATCTAAGATGCATTTTTTTGTCAGAAACGATTTTTTCTGACATATTTTGCTGTATTGATTCAAATAAACTGATAATTCAATATTCGTTCAATGTTATTCTTGTCTATAACTACAGTGAAATTAATTAATACCTCTTTTCAAAAATGAGAGACAGATAGAAATAGATTTAATAAGGCATTCCTAGATTTCGGAGGAGTGTGAAAATTCAAAAATCTCTATAAAGATATACAGGTTAATTATGGCTTCATAATTCGCTTTCTGTCGGTTAGTTGAGAAGTTGAGAAACGTCACAACATTTATTTTCCTCTTAAAACCTAATAGAGAATTAGAATTTATTACAGTTAACAATGAACTATTTAATTCAACTCCTCTCTATATAGATAAAATGGAATGCTCCTCAATCTTTCTTGAGCGCTAATTACTTACCCATATATTAAATGTATTCTTAATTAATTAAAATTGTATACATTACTACAAATATGGAAATTTTTGTAGAAGCTCCATTCTACTCTTTACTTTATAATAAAACATATAACCGAAAGTATATTAATACTATTTTTCAAAAGATTAACAGCATCATACATAAGATAGTATACTTTTAAGTAGTTGTCTTTAATAAGATTTTCCTCTGAAAATGTTCATTTTTGTTACTGTCCTTCAACTATGTGGAGCACTGTAATAAAGTAGTCATAACTAGTAATACTTCTTTATGAAAACAGGTAATATCATTTTATATACTTAGTAAAACTTTTAAAAGACAATTTCAAAACTGTTTATGTTTCCTAATTTGGTTTGGAATTTTAATAAAAGTTACAATTTACGAAAATATTTCTCTCAAAGTCAAGTTCTTAAGAGCACTGAACAAGGGGGAAAATTGTATTGCATCTTCGAGAAAACAAATATGGTAGCGATGATTAGAAAACGAATGTAAAGAGGAAAAAAAATCTAAAAGATTAAAGGAAGGATTTCTACCTTCAGATACAGGGAAAATAAACAAAGTTTACTTAGGAATTTATTTTACTTGTTTTGTATGGTCCTAAAAGCTAGTATTGTTAAGAAAAAAGTTTTTAGTTCAGTTGCAACGCTTTTTTTTTTCAAAACGCCATTACTGCTCATTCTCCAAACAGATTACATTCTTGTAGTTCCAGTTGATCTCGAAAACTACTGTAGCAATAAAGAAAGGGATTGAAAAAAGAGAATTTATGTATTAAAAACCAGCGATGGATAGTGAAAAAGCTTTTGGAAGGAAGAAATTATTTTAAAATAGACGCACACTTTTTTTGAGATTTTCTTTGGAATATAAGAATCTATTCCATTCTTTAGATTGAATGCAGGTTGAGAAATCGTAAAGTCTTAATATGCATTTTCTGTAAAAAATTTACCAAAAAAAAAAAAAATCCTTAGAATTAAAGCTAGTATGTCTGAATATTTTCTAAAATGAATGCCTAATTTCGAAGGAAAAAATGTGGCCATTCTTCATATATGTTTTATCAAAAAGCGTTATTTAATTGTTTAATATTTTTTTTTCTATTTTACTATATTTTTTAAAGCTGTAATAAAAAAAATAGATTGTGGTATTTCATTCAGTCTTATAATGAAAACAGTATGAAATGTTCAATAAAAAAAATTAATGGCGGTAATAGTTTCATTATATTTATAAATTTTTATAGCTTTAGATAGAACTTCAAACTAATAAGTTGAAAAATAAAAATTGATTAATATGAATATTTCTGATCGCCTTAATTCGGGAAGAAATCGTCCTATATAACGTAACCCTAGAACTCGCAAGGATTATCAGTTTACCTTAAAGAATTTAATGACATGAAAATGGTATTTATTTTCACAGTTTCATTACGGCTTTTAATTTCGGATAAACACATTTTTTTATGTGGAATAATCTAAAAATTATGAAAAATTTAAAAAATAACAGTAAGAAAATTTAAAATGCTAGCTTTTATATTAAAAGATGTGATATCATTGATTTCTGTGAGAAGTGTTTTTTTTTTTTAATTTATAAATACCATTATAATCCAAATTATGCTGTATTTTTAATTTACAAACCGCGTCATTTAATCGCTTTTGAAAATAATGTGTATGTTAATATACAATAATCAATAGCATTTTACAATTTTTGCTCGAAATGTCTATTTCATAATACTTATATTTTTTCACACTTCACGAAAATAATATTTGATTAGAAATATGCATCATTATAAATAGGAAATGCGTAGTAATTTCATTTTGAATTTGAAATTGATTTATAAAATGAGAAAAAATATGACAAAAGTAATTTTCACGGTTCTAAAATATTACTGAACCGACAAGTTATATCGCTACTTCTTCTTTTGAAATGGTTTAAAACTGTTCAAATATAACTATTTCTCAGGAATCTTGAGATAATCTGAACCAGCGAACAATTTGGAAGCTAAAATATGCTTTTGTAGATTTTTCGATATATTTTTTCCACAGTCGGATTCTTTTATGTATCTTCAATATTCTTTTATGTGTGTGAAAATTCCAGAATTCCATTTGTTCATCAAATAGAATTGTTTTATATTTTTTTTATTTAGATCGCATATTGTAAACGTACTTCCTCAAGAATTATTTAAAAAATAATTCCATTTAGCATCTGCTATTTTCTGGATTTCTCTTGACTTCATTTCGATATAATGTGGATGAACTTAAGCATCACTAACTTCACTTCCAACATCTTAAATTGATCCAATACTTAACATGCCTCTTTGAATCTGAGAATCACTTAAGTTTTTGCTTTACTGTTAAAATAATTTTTCAAGAATATTTTGCATTATAAAGTAATTTGGAATCATGTCAAAATATACGAAGAATGAAATTTTATTTCTTACTTGACTGTTTTCAATATACTTACCAGTAATCTATATATTTATAATAAAGCTGAATGTCTTGCGTATGTGTGCGTGTGTGTGTGTGTGTGTGTGTGTGTGTGTGTGTGTGTGTGTGTGTGTGTGTGTGTGTGTGTGTGTGTGTGTGTGTGTGTGTGTGTGTGTGTGTGTGTGTGTGTGTCTTGGCGCTCTACGGCCAGATCGGTTGACCTACAGCTACTATATTTGGCACAATGGGAAGTCGGGAATTGTGAAAATGTGGACCTAGGAGCGATTTTTTTGAACTTATAATTTAAATTAATTAAAAATTAAGCGGAATTTTTGCTTTTCTTTACTATAACTACCAAAAATATTACAGCAAAATATTGATCTTTACATAATATTAACGTTCAAAAAATAATCCTTTCGATGATATTAATGTTTTAACAAACAAATTATGTTTCTATTTTAAACGAATATTTAAAAAGATAATTAAATTATATCTTTCAGAGAGATATTTTGCACAAAATAAAAATAAAATTTAAGCTGCCCAAGCACGATGCTCGTTAATGGAGAAAATTAAACTAATGGGAAAAAAGTTCGACGAAAGAAAATGAAAAACAAGTCTCTGCCCGCATATTTACTTTTAATCAGACTGTAGCTTACATGACTCATTTGCACTGCTATTACGATAATAGACATTCGTGTATGGATATAGTGTTGGGATATTTGATCCTCCTTCGTGAAATTTTTGCCCTTGTTTGGTAACATTTCATTTCATTTTTCTTCCAGAAATATAACAAACCACTATTTGTTTTTATAATGGATGCTATAGAAATATAATTTATTTTCACATATTTTTTTTGTTTGTTTCATAGCATATTTTCTTCCCTAAAAGTTATTTATTCTTTGATTAGAGAAAAATATTCTCTTCATTTCATAATGTATTCTAAATAGTACCCTAATTTTCATCTGAAAATTAAAAAAAAAAAAAAAAAACTTTAAATAGTGCTTTAAATTATAAAACATTTTTATGCTCGTAAATTAAATTTTCAAGTATGTACTTCATGGGATGTATGATATTTCTAACATTTATCTCAGAATATAAACATTCGTATCTATTTCTGCTTCGATTTACAATAATTGGTGTATATTTTCACTAGCAATTTCACAGAATAATCTTATTTTTTCATTTTAAATATCTTGCATGCATCTGGAATTTTAAATATCAATAAAATTATTTCCTAATCATTTTAAGGTATCAAAAAAGTTATTTCCTAAGTCTAAAACTCAATACGAAGGTGAAACCTTAATATTCCCCAGATGATTACATTGCTTTCCTTCGTTCTTAAATATTATGAAAATTGCATAAAAAAAAAAAAAAAATTGTGATACAGACCTTCTATATCCATAGAATTTAATTCCTCACAATACAAACATTATTTTTCATTTATGAAAACTCATCTCAGGGTAATAGCCTGATCAAAAAGTTTCCTTTATCACAGTAAAGAAAACACAATTGAAGAATTTTTTTCAAAAATCACAGAGTAGTTATCAACTTTAGAGAAGAAGTCGTTGTCCACCAATCAATTAACAAAAGCCAAATAGCTACCTATTGAGCTTTCTTGAGGTAAAATTTAAAAGATTTAAATTTTAAATTATTAATAAAACCATCAATTAATAACCAACCAATTATCAATATCAGTTTCCATGAATTTATTAAAAAATAAATGTATGGGAAAATAAATCGTAATAAGAACATTTCTTAATAATTGAAATGTAATTCATACATGTCACAATGCTTTGGTATTAAAAATGCATCACAGACTATAAAAAAAAATCGTTAGAAAATCTTCGTTAGTGCATAAAATAGTATATAGAATTATAAAAATATTCTTCAAAATTATTGAAGTAATATTTGTTTGCATACTAATACTTTCATAATTATGCAATGCTAAAAATAAAATATCATGTAAAAAATAGATGTCAAATTTAAAAATTTAATAACATAGAATGAATTAAAAGCATATTTTTTAAAATTATATCTGTTTTGCAATATCACACATGTTTTTACCAAAGTTTAAGGAAATAAATTCAAAGGTAATCTTTGTTTCATTATAAATTTTGAAATCTGAACACGATTAATTTTACCTCCTTTGGTGCAACCTTTCTGTTTTGATAAACTGAGTTTTTTTTATTTTTTTGTTTATTATAAATTAATAAAAAAAAGTATAATCATTTAGCAGAGAAACACCAAAATAGGTTCATTTTAAAAAAATCTGAAAAATAAGAGTTAAACAAAAAATATACAAAAACTTCAGTATGTTTACAGATGAAAGCATTTCAAAAATAAATGAGCTCATATAAGTAACATTAGACAGGGTGAATAAGCATGGATTTGTTTATATATGTATTAGAATAGAACAAAATATTTTTTTTTCATATATGAGATCGAATTTTTAGTTGTATTCCTTTTCTGACTATATTAGTTCTATGAAAAAGATATCTAAAATTCCAAAGGCGTAGTTTTTTACGGAAATGCTGTAAAATAGCTTTAAAATTCCTATTAGAAAAACTGTTTTTCCGTACGTAAACATGGTCACATAATGAATTCATTGAAATAATATTTTTAAATGTATCTTTAAAAATCTTTGAGGGTTGAATGCAATTATGTCTTTATAGAATGTTTTATATTTGAAATCGTTACAATATTTTTAAAAAAGAAAATAAAAGTTGAAAAACTTGTAAGTTTTACTATTTATATTTTGGGATGCATTATTAAAACAATTGATTTTAATTTACTAAGCGAAATGTTGTGATAAAGAATATCTGACTTTTTATTTAAATGGGAACTGCTAAATATTATTAAAATGATTTGCTAATTGTATCTAGAGCTTTTTGTTTCGCAGTAAATGAAACATATTACAAGGAATTTTTGTTCCTTTCCTTGCTTTTTAGGATGGAAGCTTTTAGCGCTTTAAATTCATCTCAGAATTCTTGATTGTCTAATGAATCATCTGCTCAAAGTCCATCCATACCGGAAAAGGTGATTCATCAAGGAAATATTTGTTATCTGTTCAAATCAATGGTAAAATATTAAAAGATGATATCAAGTGGTATATAAGTATATATCCCTCATTTTATGCTTAAGAAGGATTTTTTGTTTAAATTAATAGCATAAAGGGAATAAACCCTTCTAAAATATTTGAAATTTGTACGTTATAGTTGCCATATATCAAATTTCATTTAAATTATCTATTGTATTTGAAATTATAGTTTTCATATACAAACTAGTAATCTATTTATTGACGAATATATTTCAAATGAATCGCCAAATCTGGTATTTTATTGTGAATACCATTATAATATACCATGTAGTTTGCTGCGATATTGAGTAGTCATTGTGTTCATATATAAGAAATAAGAAAAGGGAGAAACAATCAACTCATTGACAGATTTATCCCAAAATTTGATACAGTTCTTGGATTCAAATAAGGAAACCAACGCCGAATTTCAGTTTTAAGTTCATTATGTTTTTGAATTGTTCTATTAATATGCATTTTTCTGTTCATATAAATAGACAAATACTTGTTCTTAATTAATTTCGCTAAAAACATGTTGAGAATCAACAATTTTTGTTTCATAAATTTCATTTTCTCCGTAATTCTATTTTGGGCCGCTTCTATGATATTGCGCTCAAATTCGGGTTTAATGCATAGAAATGTAGATGAAATGGGCAAATTTATAAAAAGAATATTGAGATAGAATTTTAAAATGATTACAATTCACTAGTTAGTCCAAAGCTACTGTGAATACCTGCATTTTCCCCTCATATATAGATTAGTCAATTCAGCGCTGCAAATCTGGAAACTAATGCTTTTAATTCCCAAGGTCAATGATACTCTGGGAAATACATTTTCACATCCTGTGATTACAGAATTCGACCACCGACAGATTTTATATGCATTTATTATAGATAATTTAATCATCAGAAAAGCCTATAAATGTTCCGAAGTATGCAAATAAATAAGGTTTTAAATAATGCAGGATGTGCTGCACTTCTGCACATCAAACAGCGTACCTACAACGATGCTAACTCCATTTAGAAAGATAACGGGACATGAGAATTAATGTATATATTGGCTGCGATCGATATAGATGTCTGTTGTATTCTTGAATTTCCCACTATACACTATATAATGACAAAACATGGGTGTGCCAAATAGCCAGTACAACTTCATGGTCGGAAACAGCCTTGAAAAGTATTTTATTTTTTTATTCTTTGAAACTTGACAGCGATTTATTTTCTTTTTCAGAAAAAAATCGTTTCCTTTAAATGCTTATTGTTACACTTAATGGAAAATGACTTAAGAGAGGTGAGATTTCTAATTTTGATAATTCAATATATCCAAAGGATAATTTTTTCACATTTGTTTAGTAGAAATACAGTATTTTATTAACTGCAAGATTCGTTTTCGCGGATAATGCCAGCATGTCTTATTTCCTACTAAAGGAAAGTTTCATAAATGTTAAGACTGCGTCTAAATACACTGTTTTCTTTCTTTTCTGATAGCACTTGGGTAAAAACAACAGCATTTATTTGTGAGTATTAGATTTTGATTTATAACCTTTGCCAAAATTCAAAAAAAAATGTCAAACTTTTGTGTTTTACGTCTTGAAATTTCACCAACAACTCTTAGATAAAGGCGATCAGTCGATCAAATATAGATAGGTAAGCCTTTGTTCAAATAAACTATTGACAACAAAATTCCAGAAAAAGTGATCCCAAAACTAGACTATTAGGACATTCCTTCAATACAATTCCCTTGTTTGATGATTGACCCAAGGTTAAATTTGCTATTCTATCTTTCAAGAAGCTAGAAAGGGCATCAAATAAGGGTGTTAACAGCCATTATGAGATATAAATTATCAGGTGACCAAGCATTGTCAAGAGATTTCATAATATCTAAAGAAACAAGGATTATATGAAAATTTCATTTTATTTTAATAATTTCTTTAAATAGTCACGAAGCGTTAACATTGCATTTCTGAGGCACAAATTAAACTTATTTAAATGAAATTATTATCCCTATGGAAATATCAAACTTTTCTGTTGATAATATATATTTCAAAATGTTTATCCGATGTTGACAGCAAACAAGTGCGCTTAAAATCGTATAATGGGGGACACGGACTTCATCAGTTTTGTGAGCAAAAATAAGTACTTCGAACTTTTCTTGTGAGACAGGAGTTAATAACTTTAAAGTTGTCTTTCAATATAAAACGTGAGGCTATATTTGATGCAATTTTTTAGCATCAGCGGTAGATTTAGAGTGAGGAATAGAATTCCTTATAAATTTGAAATACTTCCTTCAATTTCTTAAAGGAAGAAATGAAAATTAATAGTTGCAATTTTGAAAAGAGTTTACTGTCATGTTAGTCAAGGATATGTAAGGGTTAAATCACAAACACTATGTTTTTGATATTATTGAAAATGCAGGCAAATGGATGTTGATGATATGATACTACTACATAAGTGCATAGATACTTCAGCATTTATTTCGGGTAATTTAAGATATTGATTATGTTGTATAATTTTAATATATGAAAATATTTTTAATTTGCATTCTTTAGGTGATTTTCTATAATTTTGTTTTATTTTAGTGATGTTTAGAAAATAAACTCAAAACGTAGCAAAATATTTAATTTAAATACTAATACGATATTAAAAAATATGTTCTAAAAGTGGAAGAATATTTATCAGATTTAAACTACTGATATGAAAATAAACTTTTTTAAGAACAGCAAGTTATTTATCATATTCATGAGACAAAAACATAAATGCATATAGAAATCAATCCTTTATAAAACCAATAACGTTTTATAGATGCTTTCAAAGTCATTCTCTTTATTTCTCTCAAACATAAAATAGATATGATTTTAAGGGAATAAATTAAAATAATTCTCCTGATGTTTTACCCTGATATTTTGTTAGCAACATGCCCAATCTTATAATTTCGGAATTTTTTTGTTGTTTTAAAAAATATTGTGGTTAGTAAAAAAAAAAAAAAAAAAAAAAAACTAGCTTTTTACATTTTTATGCATACAATTAATAAATATATATTTAAAAAAAAATTTTTTTTTAAAACAATCAACATAATTTTTTGAAATGAAAAATTTGCGAACTATTTTTTTTTCCAATTACTAGGAAATTCGGAGCATGGACTTATAACTTTCTTCCTACCCTTTACCCTGTGTACTGATTGTGTTAATATAATTGACCCCTACATACGAATCACATTTAGCCAAAATTATAAATAAAATTATTAAAAAATAAGTTACCCAGTTAAAAGTAGTTCATATCTACACCACATAAAACTGTTATTAATTTTAAATGAATATAGGTTTATTTATGAAAAAAATATTTATACATGTTTCCTATTATTTCTTGTATATATATTGAAAGAAATCTAAGGTTAAGTATTTAATTTATGAAATACAAAGATTATTTTTATTTATATAAGTTTCGTTTCAAGACTCCTGTAACTTTGACCTATTTTTTTAAAATTTAATAATGTCTTACAGGCCTTCATTCACTCAATGAATAAGCAAAAAAAAAATATTTAAAAAATAATTTCAAATTTTCATTAAAATTACGAATTTTGAAGATTTTTCAGGAAACATTTAAAAATGTGCAAATTTCAGAAAATCAACATTTTAGAAGAACAGAACAAAACAGAATTGGTTCCCTTCTAAAGAAATTACTTTTGAAACCTCATCAGAGGCTTTTCACATTTTTAGAAAATATTAAAAAAATTATGTCGAAGAAATAGCGTGATAGAAATAAAAGCATTCAAAATGCGAAAGCACTTAGATTTATTTTTTTACAAAATAAACACAGTTTTTAAATGGAAGTCATAAAAGATTTTCTTTCCTGAATTTATGAATAGAAACAATTTATTTTGATACCTCATTAAATATTTGGATAGATATGGAAGATATTAACCCAGATAAAATTTCTTGTAGTTACAAGATTGTTTATTTTATAAGTAGAAAACCATAAATGTAAAAAATGACAGGTAAAATTTAAACTGAAGCAAACAGTTTTCTTCGTATTATCTTATTTATATTTAATAAATTATGTTTTATGTATTTTTTATGTTTAATTTATTATTTATGTTTAATAATTATATTTGTTTGTCACGAAAACTGCTAATTGCTTAGTTTTCTTGTACTATTACCTTGAACTTTCAAAGACTTTTCTTCATAGTTAACAGAATTATAAAGTGAAAGTTTATGTGGTATTAATCAATATGTTCTTTGCATGTTGGCGTATCATATTAAACTTTCAGTTGAAAAATAGTGAACAGCTGTAAAGATTCTGAATTGCTAACAGCATATAATTCATTCAAGTTTTTTTTCGCCTTAAAGTTCCACAATATGAACAGAGGTGCATATGTACTGGAACTCAAGAAAGCAATTTAAATCCAATCAGGGTAAAAAGAATTTAAAAAAAAATAGGTTTTATATTAAGTAAGTGAGATATGTGATATATAATTACATATTTTTAGATTTTTTAATTACTAAATTCTTAAAAAATATATATATATATTTATTTTTATTTCAATTATTAATCAGAAATCTGCGAGTGAAGGAATGTTTGCATATTCCGTCTAAGGAATGATTTGTAAAATATTTGGAGTTATAGATTTCCCATAAGAACAAATAAAAGAACATTGCTTCCGAACATTCATGATAAAGAAATAATTAATATTATAACACTAGAAAGGAAATATACAAGAAAACTAAGCCGTGAGTATAAAAAATTTGTAAATATGTTTTCAAAACTAATTTCTTTGCCTAGGGTGACCTTAACCATTTACTTTTTCAAATGTTTCTTTCTCTTCTTTTAACAAACAAAAATTTACTGCATTAACCGATTAGTTACAAAACGCAGGAATAAAATAATTGCATTTTCATTTAGAGAATCTCGTCGGAACATGCTATTTGCTTTCTCCTTGGCTTTAAAACTTTCATTAAATCATTTCGTTCACGTAGTGAAGCCACAATTACAGGCTCTGTTGCCTCTACTCAGTAGATTAATCAACATAAATTACCAGCGCAACTGTTGGAGTGGAATTTACGAGAAAAATAAATTTATCTCCTCTGGAATTCTTTAGAATTTCATATTAGGTTTTAGCAAATGAGCGGACTCTTACTACTCTATTTATTTTATTTTAAATCGAAATGCTAATAAAAAGGTCAGTGTTAAAATTTAATTTCCTGTTATCTATGCTGGAATCTCAGCATTGCCATAAGGATAATCTTTTGATGTAGGCAAATATTCAAATTTAGCTGGTAAATACGTGGCATATGACTGTTTAATGATTTCGAAGAAACTTTATTACATTAATGTCATGAAATAAGTTATGAGTGAAATTATTTATTTCGATTTAATATGCATTGAATGATAACAAGTTTCAAAACTTAAAGATACAAAATACATGTTTGAATGTTTGAAGGCTATCTATAGTGTAAAGGCTCAAGAATTCTAATTATTCTTCAAATAAATATTAAAACTGATGGCTCTACTTAATTTTAAATGAAAAAGAACACATTAACGGATTCCAACGACTTTTTCAGATAATAATCATTTAATAAATTCCTAGATATATGATAGATATTCATGAATATTTATGAGAACTGATACTTCGTTTTATTTATAATACTGACTCTGATTATAAAATAACAGTATAAATAGAGTTTTTATACTTAATCATACACTTTAATTATTGATATTCAGTTTTTATATTTCCTTAAAAATCATTATACGTGTTTGTTTATGTGAGACAAAGAGAATGAACTGAAAAAAAAAATAATTGCACGTAAAATTCTAGAACGTTTATGGTTTTTATATTATTTATTGCCAATGCTCTTATGTTTGTATATTGGAAGATTTTAAAATATTATGCTAAGCTCTTATTCGAAGAAGACTAAATTTTTTTCATTGACAAAATGAATCGAAATTTGACTGCATTATTGTCTCTGGAGATCCCGGTATTGAAGCAATATCAATGACCCTAATTACCCGAAGAATGAGGTAAATTTTTGTTGACAGAAAGGTATAAAACATTAATTTGTGTTTGAGTCAGAGACGCGAATTCTGCTATTATTTACTAATCTGATTCAAATTACTAAATAGATTTATGTCGAGTGAAAGAATTAAGGCATTCGTTTATTATGAATAATAATTTATCAAATCATCTATTTTAGAGATGAAACTGTTTATCTTTATTGAATTAATTCAATGTATTTAATAAAGTATTATACAATTTTAAAATGCTTATTAACAAAGTTTTTTATAAAGGAGATTATTCAAATAAAATCCATGTATTTAAGTATGATTTCATTTTATTTTAAGTTTAAAAATTCTGAAATGTGATTATAGGACGTTTGGTACTAAAAAAATATATGTAGATTTCTGTATAGGTAAGTTTTGATAAATATTTTCGTACAGAGAAAGTTAAAACTCAGCGCGTGTATCTATGTATATATACTTCTTTCTACATCATTTCTGTACTGCTAAGGAGATTTTAATTTGTGGAACATATATTTCTCTCAAGCCGATTCAATGTATTGTGTATCTGTTTCCATTGGTACTCTAAAGGCTAGAATGTTTGACCTATACTAAATAAAATTAGTGCTTATGTACTTTGAAGAATGTGAAAGTGCACATAGAAATTATTTTTATTTCGCTAAGAAAGAAATTTCTTTACCTAGAGAATTTATTCTGAAATTTTATACCCACTTTTTATTAAATAAAATATATAATGATTTGTTGGCCCTTTCCTCCATAATTTCAAAAAATATTTATTGCGCATAGAGGAGGTTTACAGGGTTTCGAAATTTAAAAGCATTGTTCTTTTAATGACACCAGTTTAATAGTTACACCTTTTTTCTGTGAATTTTGGTAATTTTTTTCCCCAATTTCTAACAATAGATTGCAATGTTATCCTATTTTTCAAAAAGTGTTTCTATTATTGCATTAAATACCATGATTTTCTTCAACTGCTGAAAGCTCAAGGTTAAAAATATGTGTAACCCTCCAGCTGCTAATCCCGTGATTTCCGCGGGTTGGCGATCAGTCCATATTTTATTTCATCCCGCGTTTTTCGCAGATTAGAGTGTTTATTTTTAAAATTACAGATTTTTATTATATCATATCATAATCTTGTAATATATAGTATCAGTTCAGTTTGAAAAATATTTGAACTCATTTGCTAACACCGCATCTAAATAGAGATTTAAAAAATTGTCCAATCAGATAATTAAAAAAATCTATCCAATCATTATCAACTTTGCTTATTTATTCGCCTTGTGTAGTGCACAAGGCGAATAAATCAGAAAAAATACAATGTCACAAAATTTAGAAGGTAGATGAATCACACATTTAAGTTTTCAATAGTGTTATGGTACCATGAGATTGGTTTCCATTAGAAATGCTCATGTATGTAATGAACAAAACATATGTAAGACAATAACGTGTTCTTAATATCAGACAGATTGACAGAATCATGAAGTTATATCTTAAATGAAATGTAATTAAATTGTTTAAATGTAAAGTAATAGTGTCAATATATATGGCAATTAAACCAAGCTCCAAACGCGACGATTAAAACATAAACGTTTATTTAACCTCTCGGGTAAGAAGAAAAAAGGCTTGGGAGAGTTTATATGACAGACTTTAGCTTGATTAAGATCGATACTCATGTTCTGCAGAGGTTATAGAAACGACTGTATATATGTAATCTGCTTCAACTGAATATAAAGGTGTAATCTTACATGGATAATATAATATTATATCTTTAAGGCATTACAATCATATAAGAGAGTTTGAGTAATTTGGATGAATATGTAGTTGAATAATTAATTAGTTGATTTAAAAAATTTAATTGCCATCATATTTGAATAATGATTCCTAGATGTTTTCCATGACGTTTGAACTTTAGCTAATTATTCTCTGATTAGGTATGATGTAAATAATCTAATGACATGTTGGAATTATAGACCAACAAGCAAGGGAGCTTCTTGTCTAAGGTTTCGAAAATGATATGTAGCTTAAAAATGAGCTAGCTATGTCAGAAAGTTGTGAAAGTCAGTGTACCAAACAGTAAAAAGAAAGAATTGGGGAAATATCGATGATAGTAATTAAAGATGGAATAAACCATTGAAAATGTTACGATCTGTTCTGTGATGTGGAGGACTGACGATGAATTTTAATTCATAAATTATTTCATTAGAATTATAGAAATATTCTATTTCTTCAAGTAGAAAACACTTTATCTAACATATATGGCTGTTTTGCCATTAAATACATCAAAAAATATTTTAATATTGGACTGGCAAATGCATAGGGTTGATAGTAAATATCAAGAGTAAAAAAAATATTGGAACCTGGATATATCTAAAACTTTTTCAAATTCTGATTTTCAATACATTTAAAGCATAAATGCGGTCACTGAATAATTCGCATGCCAGTGAACTGCGAAAATTTTAACAGAACGTTAGCTTTAACGTAAAGACATGAATCCTCAACAATTATTTTCTGCATCAGGTTCTCATTGAAATATTGCAAAGTTTTCCTGTCGCAGTGCAATTTATGAATGTGGTAGGAGTGACACTGGATTAACCTTCTCTTTCAATGCATTGAAATCTGAATGACTTTATTCTAGGGGACCACTTTCAATCAATAGCTAATGCGACATCTACGGCCACACTCACAGCCGCCGATGCGGCAAATATCAAAAACATATCGTTTTTACATCATTGTAGATTGAGAAGTGACGTCAGGTCCTCCAAGTTCTTCCAAAACTCTTAAAATAAATGTTTTGTATTTATTATTGTGATTTTCCCCATCTCAACGTGATGTCGAAGCAAGCTCACTTTTTTCACTCTTTTCACTCTCTGAAAATGATTTGCAATACCACGTTCTATTGCATTTTTTTTTCTTGATATCTACTAACAACACTCTTATTTTTACAGTCCAAAATTAGAACATCGTACATAAAAATGTAATATAAAATTCAATTCATTAAATAAAACAGTATACTCTTTTTTTAGCAATGTTATAATTTATTT
Organism: Argiope bruennichi; assembly: GCF_947563725.1. NCBI lineage: Eukaryota > Metazoa > Arthropoda > Arachnida > Araneae > Araneidae > Argiope > Argiope bruennichi. The sequence continues at coordinate 126,242,890 of NC_079152.1, forward strand.
ACATGAATAATCCAGATGATAAATTCACCGTTCTATTTGAAAAATAGCGTCTCCTGTTATTTAATATAAAAATGTCAGCTTTTGAATATTTTAAACGTCTATAAAATTTGGTGTCTTATATTAATATAAAAGAGAAACATTTATCATCTAGTTAAAATTGTAATGATTATAATAATTTTTTAGATTTATTGCATGGATATATAATTACGGGCTACTTAAATCCTAAATTAAATAAATATATGATAAAAATATGTATTAATAATAAACTATTAATAAATGTCAGTCTAGTATTAGGACGAAATATGCAAACGTTTCTTTTAAAATAGGATAAATTGCAGAGAAATAGCCTTCTGAAGCAGAATACCAATTAATTTACCAAAATATTTATGTAATTTAAACTCTATAATTAAAACTAAATTCACTAATAAAAATATGAAATTATTAATAGAATTTTTGCAAAAAATAAATTTGCTATTGCTTAGATATATGAAGTATATGATAATTTTGCTAAATTTTACTTCAGCATCATGTGATTTTATACAATTAAATTATAAGATCTATACCTAATCAAACTAAATGCGGGAGAAAAAGATAATGAATTCGAAGTATTATGTATATGAATGTACATTTCGACACCTAATTTTCCTGACATAATTCTAGACTCCAAATTCCATGAAATTTCGTATTACTCACAAAAAAGTTACAGATATATTAATATATATAGGAAATTGCAACAAAAATTCATGAACAATTCAATTAGCTAATTAAGGAGTAATAATATCCTTATTAATAACACTTTTGAAATAATAAATAGTATCGATTATAAAATCTGCTCAGTACATTGTATTTGACATTCTAAAATGTGTTTAATAACATTAATATAGACGAAAGAGGTAGGATTCACATGACATTTAGGATGAAACGGATATTAAATTCGGATTATTATGGATTTCATATGCAGATTATTTAGGATTATTACGGCTTAAAATCGATTCACAAAGAATAAAAAAAATTAAAAACTATGTAAAATATATTTATTAAAGAAAATTTCATTATGTTTAAGAAGGAACATAATCATTAGATCAGAAGATTTGAGAATAACCTTAGGGTCAATACATATAATTATATAGTACAAATTTACATAACAAAAGATGAAGATTTTAATTTTAATTTCAATAAGCTATCAAACTGGAAAATTAATTCATCAATTATCTACGTTCATGAAAATATTCGGAACGCACATGCCTCGATATTTGGTTGTTTCTACATCGTATACATATGAATAATGTTTAATAACAACTGCGACAAAAGACATTCAATAATATTCACTAAACTTCCTATATATTAAAAATAAATAAAATATTGGGAATGTCATTTAAAAATGTTCGCTAATTTAATTTCTTAGATATTTTATTTAATCGTATTGTTTAAATTTAACTATTGACATACATCTGATTATTTAAATTTAACTAATGATTGAAAACCCTTTCCAGGATAGACAGTTGGAGTAACAGTTATACTCCAAGACAAGTTAATTAAAAATACAGTGAACATTACAAACCGTATTATTACGACTAAAAGAATGGACCTGAAATCTAAAGCATTTCAGGAAATTATTGTTGTATTTGAGCACAGTTTAAGTTTAGATACCAATATCCGATACACTCTGTAATAAAAATCAATTTTTGAAGATAATTTAGTTTAAATTCGATTTTTTTGCTTCTGTAGGAGATGGGGGACACAGAATTCAATCAAAATTTAAATTTAAATTTAAAAAAACTGATAGTACGCGTTCCTGAAAAGCAGGCTTGTCGATTATTCTCTCTCGGTGTTAATCCTTTATTCAATCTATTCAGAACATTTTCTTTTGATTTCTCGCTTTCTGCTTATTCTTTTTGTATATCTTCAGACTCTTAAATATCACTGATTTTGGAATTATTTACTTATTTATTTGTATGTAATATAAAAAAAATTTATGTAATATAAAATTCAATTCATTAAATAAAACAGTATTCTCAGTTTTAGCAATATTTTAATTTATTTACATGAATATTCCAGATGATAAAATGATAAATTCATTGTTCTATTTGAAAAATAGCTTCTCCTGTTATTTAATATAAAAATAAATATTTATTGATTTTATTTATATATATATATATATATATATATATATATATATATATATATATATATATATATGCAGATTCGAAGACATTGAAGATGCATGTTACAATTTTAAATTAATTTTAATATCCATTAGGAGAAAGCATAATTATTTACAAGTAGAGACGACACAAAAGCAGAAGTAAGGAAGGGAGAGCCGAAACAAATGAAATCTAGTCTTATATAACATGGGATTTAAGGCCACGTGTCAATTCAATGCTCGTGGTGACCTCGACAAGGGCATCCGATGGTTCAGTAATTTTTACACAGTTTCAGTTGAATTAAAAGTGGAATGAGATCAGGAAATAAGAGAATGAAATTACTATGGGCTAAATTAAGAAAAAGCTTTGGAAATTAATTTGGATTAAATGAAGAGTTTAAAATATTATTACAATCCCCTCCCTACCGAATAGCCTGGAAATGCGTCGGGGTCCTTTGACACACAACCATATCTTACAGTGGTATCTGAGTAAGTTTAATTTAAAAGTATATTGAAAGTGACATCTCAATTTCCCTTACCTTTATATTATACAAACATTAATACAGAAATCTCATTCATAATTTTATATTAGAATCATGAAAAAGATTAAGAATTATATTTATGAAAATATTATCTAAAAACCTTAATAATCAACAGTAATAACAAAATATTAATAAATTAAACAGTATATTGCACAAAGTTATTTTGACCATTTTTCTGTAAATACTGAATTGATGAACTTAATTTAATGAAGACAGTATATGGTATATTTGCCTATATTATTCTTAAATGCTAAGAAGTCTGACTGAACAAAATTATTAAATTAGAAATAGAATATTAAATTATCAAATATAATATCAATATTGTCTTGATTTCACCAAGATGAAATATCATTATAATTATGATTTTATATAAAGTATTTTAACTGTAAATAAAAACACAAGATTCAAAACTTCACGTAAAAAATTTGGATATGAAAATAATACTTTCAGAATTGAAATATTTCATATTAAACACTTGAAACTGAAATCATAAATATAAGATTCAAAAATATCTAATGAAAATCTTGGAATTGAATATAATACTTGTAAAATTGAATGGTTTCATATAAACTTTTGGAAATGTAAATAAAAGTAAGATTCATGTATTTGAAATAAATCATTTGGAAATGATAATAATGATTGCAAAATTCAAAAATATCAAATGAAAAACTGGAACCAAAAGTAAGAAATGCAAAATTCAAATATCTCAATCAAAACACATGTAAATGAATGTAACAAACACAAGATTCAAAATACTCTTATGATAAAATATTTGGGAAATAAAATATATAATATTTGCTAATTGAGAAAAAAATATCATTTGTATTTTGTAAAAACATGTATTTGGACACAGTGATAATAGAAGATAGCTTAATAACTGTCAGAGGTTTAAAAATTTCCTCTGAGATACTTACTACATCAGTCTAATTATCATGGGCTATTCATTATTAAGTATATAAGAATCTTGGTATGTTACTTTTTTTCGTTCACAAGGACTGTATGCATATTTAAACAAAAAGCAATCTGACACAATAAATACCAGAGTATAGCTTACTTACAATCAGAGATGTAAGAAATTTTCCTCTGAAGTATTACTAATTTCCTCTGATATAATGTGTCATGACTTTTAATTATTCATTTTTTCTTTTAGTTAAAGATGAATTTAATTTCTTTGGGGAAATCATCTTCAGAGTAACGGCGTATCAAGGAGCCGTACCATAACATAAAATTGCTTCTCATCCCGGGGATTTAATTCTTTTAAAATTTTTTCACAGTAAACTATCCTTGTCGACTAAATAATATGTAAGCTTATTTTGCTTGCAGCAGAATGCAGATTCGAAGACTTTGAAGAGATATATTACAATTTTAAATTAATTTTAATATCCATTCCGGGAAAGCATAATAATTTACTAGCAGAGATGCGGGCAAGAGACGTCTGCCACAACGCAGCACAAAAGCAGAAGTAGGGAAGGGAAGGGCGTAACAAATGATCACTAGTCTTATATAACATGGGATTTCCAGCCACGTGTCAATTCAATACTCGTGGTGACCTTGGCAAGGGCAACTGATGGTTCAGTAATTTTTACACAGCTTCAGTTGAATTAAAAGTGGAATGAGATCAGGAAATAAGAGAATGAAATTACTATGGGCTAAATTAAGATAAAGCTTTGGAAATTAACTTGAATTAAATTAAGAGTTTAAAATATCATTTCACACACACACACACACACACACACACATAACATAACGCCATCCTGTGCCCCCGGTGCCTATAACACTAAGTTATCTAACCAGTTGGATGAGCACAAGATGGAAGGGAAAAAAAAAGAAAGAAAGAAGATAAAAAGAAAGAGACGACAGACCATCCAGGGTTCTCCAGAGAGAATCACATTGGTGTCAAATCCTACATGACTATATTCAATTTTTTGGTGATGTAATAACTGGATAGAGGGGAAATGAATACTTAAACAAATGGTGACTTTGAGTTGAACTTACAGGGAAATGAGATTACTAACTGAAAAATTGATAAATTACATTGAGAATATCTGTATGACATATATTAGCATATAAGTAATCACTAAAGAGTCAGAAATCTGTGGCGTCCGTCTGAATCCTGTGGTTTTGATTTCCTTCGCGAGAACTGCACTTTTGAAGTTATAATTTCGGCTGATTTTGACATGTGGCATTTTGGTCTCAGCTAATGTGTAGTCTTGAATAGGTCTTGGTATTTGTGAATATGGTTTACTATGGAGTGGATCTTGCCACGTGAAAGGGTATTCGATGCAACTCTCCTGTACCATTCTTCTTCGAGACTTGTTTCTGGCTTTCTCATGTGCCATGACAGAGTCAGTAGGCATTCGGTGGCATAGTGAATTGGGGATCCTATCTCCCCACAGCTACAGTAAGGAGAGTTGGCCAGATGGAATCTGTGTAGGTATGTCGGGAATGGACCGTGTCCAGTGAAGAAAAGGACATCCGTTCTGTTCCAGTTGGCAGCGTATAGAGAAACTTTCGGTATTATATTGAATGTGGAGCGGCCTGTTTCGCCTTCTTCCCATTCCTTTTGCCATATTGTCATCATATCGGTTTGGAGGATGTTCTTCAGGTGACATCTTGGGAGCTTCATTATATTCCGATCTTGATTAGCATTAGCCGCTGTTTTGGCTAGTTTCTCAGCCGCTTCATTCCCTTCATAGCCTACATGTGCCTTGATCAATGAGATTTTAATGTGAGGGTTTGCAAGAAGAAGGGTAAATGTATTTCTTGCTAATTGGCTATTGGATTTTGGAGAACTTGAGGCTTGTATACTTGCTTTATTGTCGACGTAAATAGTAACTGGATCTGATGTAGGAAGAGAGGTTGTGTATTTGACTGCTCTGTTGAGTGCTAGTAATTCAGCTTGGAAGACCGTGTTTTCTTTCAATAGGCTGGTTGATCATTGGTGTATAGTCACTGCATCCTGCATGACACAAAATGCAGCCCTAACTCCTGCTGAGGATTTTGATCCATCTGTATAGATCCCGAGTACTACATTCTGAGACACACACACACACATATTATTTTAAAGAAATAAATGAAACATTTGATTTCATCTATATGAAGAATAACATATTCTATCCTTGAAGTTTTTTTGCAAACCTACCAGTAATTTTACACTATAAATATAGTTTCAATGAATAGTCAAATAATTCTGTTCCTTCTCAGCGAGATTTTTATGTAGTACGATTGGAAAGTAAGCTGCATTTCTTAGAAAAAAATTTAAAGCTATGTTTTTTTTAAATGAAATTATTTTTTGCTTGTGGAGAAAATAAATAATTTCAGAAGGAACCCATGCTGTTAAAGAAATAATCTAGTATCAATAAATAAATTCAAAACAATATAGGTATCCAAAACTTTTGAAGGATAAAATATATGTTGTTTTGTTTCTGATGGCACTTGCCATGGACAAGCCCTGCTGATCGAAATACACGATTTTAAGTTGAAAGAGAGCGTCTCTTGCTTTTTAGTAGCGCCAACTAGGACCAAGATTACGATTTTGGTACTCACACATCACATTTGCTTGCCCAGCCTTTTTTTTTTTTGACAGGGAGAACATTCGCACATCTCATAGATAAAACGGATGAAGAACAACCATACCAGAACCGGGACTCAAACCCAGGTCACCCAAATCACGGGGAAGATGTGAAACCCCTATGCCAGGATGCCGAAAAATATTCATTAAAGCTGATTAGAAACACCATAGCCAGTACAATATATCTTCTCATGATATCTTAAATAGTTTTTTTTCTAGCTCTTCTATTCCAAGATTTTCAGACTAATAGCAGATGTTGACTTTTCAATTTCTGTGACAAAACTTATGGTTTCAAAAAACATCAACTGACAACAAAAAAAAATGGTTTCTATCCCTCTAATAAGCAAAGAAAAGTTTAAAATATAATGAGCGAATTTAACGGATTATTTAAGCAAACGTGTGGCTCCAAGATGATGAACTGACCTGATGTAAAATTTTACAAATGATAAATTTGCCTGTAAGTGCGCTATATAGTATGATTTGTATGTGAATGTCATATTGATTTTAAAAAAATATGTATGTTTTTAATCACTCTGTTTTCAATGAAAAACATTAAATACATAATTTAAACTTTGTGTTGAAATAAAGAAAAACATTGCATACATAGTTTAAAATTTGTTCTGCATTAATGTAAAACATTACATACATTGTATAAAATGTGTGTTGCTATTAAATATTTATTGCACTTTAATTCAAACTCTAAAATTATTCAGTGTTAAATGTGAATTATTATTATTATTATATATAACAATGCAAATAATATAATATAACATATATTTATATGACGGCATAAAAGAATATTAAATTCTTTGTTTGCACAAATTTTTTTCTTATATGCAAACTTAAAATTTTTCCAGTATTCCTATTTAAATCAATATTTATCTATTTTTTATTTTTTAAAGCTAAAACTGAAAAATGGATTGATAATTAAAATGAAAATGAAAAAAAAAATATTTATTTTAATACAATATGCAAGAAAAAATAGTTAATCCCTCTGTCAAATGTCCATTTTATTTTTGAAACCGGAACGTCAGATAATTCAATTGGCGGACCCATAGTTAAAGAATCTATCGTTAATATTGATGAAGTCATATTGAGAGTAACATAAGATGCGTAGAAGCCAGGGCAATGTCATTTTGGTATGAAGTGAAACATATACCATTTTTAGTATTGTCAAGTTGTATATGTAAACTATAGAAAATTTAATGAGAATTAACTTTTTTTGTTATTGGTATTCACAAAAATGTTTTCAAAATTCTAATTGAAATTATTAACATTAAACATACAATAACATAAAATTAACATTAAACATACTTAAATAATAATCACATTACTTTAAAATATCTTTAATAAGATCAGCATGTAATGTATATAAATAAAAATTGTGAAAAACTGCACAAAATTCCAAACTTCTTCAATCATGATTTGATTTTCCCCTTAAATCTTACGTATATATGTATTTCTTGTAAATTTTAATTTCTACAAAATTATTTCTATGTACTTGCATTTGAGATAACATTTTTTTTTTCAAATTTTAAAGCAATATGTTGAAAGTCATTTTGACAAGAGGTATAACGGTTCTTGAATCTCAATTTGTGTTTTGAATCTGCGATTACCAACCGGTCTGCCAGCTTCCGTAACGAAAGTAAATTCTGCTTTCCCCAAAGCAATTAAGCATATTACTTTTACCGAGTGGTGTAGGGGTATCGGCACATACACACATGTTGTGTATTGCTCAGTCAGAAGTAGTTAAGCAAGAATTCGAGTACATACTGGAAAAAGAATCATGCCGACCATCACGTAGTAATTAGGCAAGCCAGCTGCATATAATCCCTAAAGGTTCCTGAGACTGATAATCTACACACGATTACAACACGCTTAGTAAAGGAACAAAACTAGCCAAATATGTCGTACTGAAACTGAATGGCATTTCTCAACAATTGAAGGCAAAAACATTTTTAAAAAAATTTATCTTGTTCATGCATATCACCAAATAAGTGTTAAATCTGATGATGTTGAGTTAATCCTGTTTAATATCACTACACTCTTTAGATTGTTCGAGTTTTCTTATCAAAACTTTGGTTTATATTCGGCTGATTAAATTTCCCAGAGATTTATAACTAAGATTTTATATGATTTTGATTTTTGTTTCATCTATATAAATGATATTTTGGTGCTTAATAAAAATAACAGATAAAACAGAAAACAATTTTTGAATCATTTTATGGACTACGGAATCAATATTAACCCTCCAAGCGGCAACCCCGGAAAAAGACGGAATCTTTTCTCCCTTCAAAACGGCGGACCCGTCTATAGACGGAAACAAAAACTCCCTTAAAACTGTCACTGCCCGTATTTTTACGGGTTCCAGTTTTTCCCTACCCCCAATCTCAAGCTGTGAGATAATGAGAAGGGAATGTGAGATAAGGAAAAGTGAATCGTTATCAGTGGACGATATGATTGATGTCTTCCTGCTCGCGCCCTTTTAAGCATTTTAAAATCTCGCTTGCGTTCTGAGGCGTTACTATTGAGATTTTGATAATAATTACGTATCCAAAATGAAATTTAAATAACGAGAATAAAATTGAAAGTATGAAAATATATACCTGGAATAAATACATACATAAACGTATTATTATTAATAATTTGAAACATAAGATTTTAAAGCTTTCTAGCATAAGAAAATAGTTAATGTAAAAAATAAATAAAAAATATATAATTAAAATTTGACAAGTTTCTTTTTTATAGCGTGCTTTCATTTAAGGATTTTAGAATTGACATTGCTTATGCAACTTATTTTTGAAAATAAGACACTAAACTTATTTACAGAATTTACTTAACGAACGAAACTTTTTAACTTTTAATGAATTATTTTTTTTAGTGTTCATTAATAAGTGTATTTCAAAACGGGGAGATATATAGAACCAATATATTAAAGCGCGATTTTTCGGAATGATTAGTATTCGTTACATTAAATACTTATTTTTATAACGTAATAAACTATATATGAAAATTGAATATTTGTTTCATTCTTTAAACCTTATAGAATTTCACACTCTTTGACGAATTCGAAAAAAAATGTAAGCATTGTAGAGATATGTTTCATTGTTTTTATATTTTTCCTCTGGTTTTTAATAATATTTTCAAAGTTAATATAAGCGCAGTTTTTAAAGGTTCTATTTTTTGTATCGAAATATTAATCTTGTTTCACTGTACAATCTTATATATACATCGCACGATTCTGTTTACATGAAAGTGGTTTATATTGACATTTTTACTTTTAATGCTGAGTAATTTAATCCACGAATTTTAATCCACTTGAAAGTGAGTGAATGTGTGAGTTAAATGTGAGAATAAATAATTTTAATTTGTTGCCATTATTTTAACTCCTTGATCTAATTTTATCTCATATGTTAGCATTGAAAAAATTTTTAATGCGTACAACTGGCATTTAGACTATTTTCTTCTCCTGTTTGGTCAGTTCGAGTTCACTGGATGTGATTTTTAACAAACAAGACGGGATATGATCTTTGTTTTATTTTATTTTTGATCACGAGAGTAAAAAAAATTCGGAAACTCCCACTTCCATGTAATTTGAAATTCTTTATTCTTAATAACCTTTAGCCTCACATTTTCATTTTTTAAAAACAGAACTAGTTTGAACAAGGGTGTCAGACATGAAGGTCGCTTGCGAATATTTCTATTAAAGTAGCGAATATCTCTAATTATAATGAATATGAATGTTCGTATTGGCGATCTCCAGATCAAACTGTTTGGCTTAGAGCGAACGCACTTCGCCATTAAATAATTAGAAAACTGTTAACGTTCACCTCGAGAGGAAATTTTCAAAATTTTAATTAAAACTTCTGTTAATTAAAAATTATTTAAAATTTTACCATTTATCAGCGATAAAATACGAAATTATTCTAATATAATTTATACAATGTGTCATTTATACATTTGAATGTATCACCAAGAAAAAGCATTCTTTGAGGTAAAATTAAAATCTTGAACTTTTAGTGTCTTATTTATTGAGATGCTAATTATGGAGCATTCTCTTCAGCCACATGGTTTATTTGTATTTCAGTAAAGAAATTTTTACCCCTTTGCTTTTAGCTTAGATCTTTTTAACCTTTTAACTAAATCATCATCAATGGGTAAAAAGCCGGAATGAAATATAAGGATAACAATGAAAACGTTTAGTTTCAATTCAAAAATAAAATATATTTTTAAAATATGCTAAAATATTTTTAATTTAATTAAAAGTGGGGGAAAAAATTTGAATTCACAATTAATGTACAAATTATTTTTCTACCGTGATATTTTCGAATGAACTTTAAAATTTTAATAATTTTCATTAACCCTTTAAAGGGCCTTTTTTTCCTAGTCATGTTGGAGTAAAATGTTTTTAAAATTAAAATTGGCCTAAGAAAAGTAATTCATTCAACTTATTAGATCAGTTTAATCTGATTTATTAATTAATTTTTTCCAATTAATAACTAAGAAATAAATCAAGACACTTCATTTTATTTGAGATAAACAATTGAAACCTCTAACCTACAATTGAAACCTTACTGAAAAATTCGTAAGAATTTATGCCAACTTACATAACTTTATTCAAAAATTGTTGAATTTGGTGATGAGCATACTTCCCTTGTCCCTTGAAAGGGTTAATTAAAATTTTAAAGAAATGATTCCCACTGTCCAATGTATGTAGATGCAGATTTTGGTAATTCTATTTCAAATTGTCTGGTCTGAAAAGTACCAATACAACCAGACAAGTAATGACACACACGCACTTGTCCATCTTTATTATTAACTTAGACGAATTTTTGTGCGTGGCGTCTATTAGATCTTCTATATATATATATCTTAGTGGAATATGCATCTTAGAAAAAAAATGTGTAAAATGTTTTTTTTTTTTTTTTGAAAATTTTTAAAAATTATGAATTAAAAATAAAATGAGATTTTGAAGTGTATTCCATCATAACTTTCAAAATTATTACAGAATAAGAAGGAATTTTTGGAAATTTTTATTGAATAAGAGATATGAGAAATCATCCGAGTCATTTCAAAAATTAAAAAGAAATATTCAGTATATACATAAAACTTTATTGCTGAATGATTCTATTCCCTGTATTTAGAAATTTAATAAGCCTGATTGGTTTCAACAAAAAAGGTTTTGCATTAATTGAAGTTTATTCACTCCCGTTTTAAATTAAGGAATTACTATCAAGGAGCTGACAGAAAATTAAAAAAAATCTGCAATATAGAATGGTACAATGAGTCTGCAATAGTATGAATTATATGACTATCAAAATTTGAAATTTCAAGATGTTTTGCTGAAGAAAACATTTAATTAAAAATTTTATATTGGCTAGTAACCTCGACGTAATACATGTGCTGATCACCAAAAGCAATAAATAATGTAAAAGTAATAAGTAAAAAAGATCAATGCAACTGTATTTGCAAAGCTTTTAAATTCAGATTTTTCTTTTTAATGATTCGTTTACCCCACGGTTTGTCGTTATCCGATTGCAAAATAGTAAGAGCTTTGATTCTAACCCGAAAAACTTAAAACTGAGATTTTTCAAAAATTGTAATTTATTTTAAAACAGTACTTAATATTCTGTAGGAACTTTATTTGCAGGTATTCAAAAAATTCCAGTTGCAAATGGTTAATTATGAGTCTAAATAATCTGTTTTATTTGAGTCATTTTTCCAGGCCAAATTTGTATCATGAATATTACAAAGAAATATTTTGACAATTATTTTTATTTGTTACAGTCATAAGGCACATCGACCAGTTATTTCAGCATTACTGAATAACTGGCCAATTAAATATTGTACAGTATATTTAATTATAAAATTTTAATCATGCAGATAAATACTGAAAATCGATATATTTGAAAGTGAAACATTGCATGAAATTCCCTAATTACACAATTATTTTTTTTGAATACTGACGAAACAAAGTTATAACGTAGTGTTACTTATCACAATTAATGTTTTAAACAAGCATTTTAAAATATTAAAATAAATTAACAATGCGCTGAAAGGGTTTTTTTTTAAAATTAAATCACTTGCAGGTAATGTCGAGAAATAATTTCACAGTACTACGGAATAAAATAATTTGCGAAACATATTGCAATGAAAAAAATATTAGACGAGGACTTTCATTTTATAAAAACCAGACTAGTATCAAAATAAACATGATAATAACTTATACCTAGCATAAATTTTATGTATTGTTTTATAAAATAATCGAAAAACCTCTAAAAAAAACCAATCACATTTTCGCATTTTCAATCGATGTTATTGTCAATCTCTTCCTAAGCACTGAAAGAAAATTGCTCTTCGAAATCGAAAGACTACGAAAAGAAACACCTGCTACTCACAGCATGAAATTTGCTAATCACTTCCCGCCTGCAGCGCTGAACTGACCGCAAAAGGGGAAAGCAATCCTTTTGACCAAACCGCGACAGTTTTAAGGTTGAACCTGTTATTCCGGCGTGCCGCTTTCGGTAAGGATAGCAATCTGAAAGCCGCCGCCAGGAGGGTTAACGAAGCTAATTTCTAATTTGGTAAGGAGAAAATGGATCTTTTGGACCGCACTATAAATAGTAAAGAGAGTCGTTCAATGACTTTATAGTATTTAGTAAATAGAATCGTTAAGACAACACTAGAATTTCCCAAAACCGAAGCTTTTAATCAGTTAGGCTGCTCTTGGGATTGGTAATTTTTTATTATTAGTTCATTCCTAAAATTACTGACATCTTAGCACCTGTAAATAGATGTAAGGTTCAAAAAAGGAAGATAAAACGAGGATAGAATGTAAACCGAAGGCTGATGCGAGATTTGACGAGGTTAGAAAATGTTTTATATAATCCCAAGGATTCCTATTCAATATTTCTATGTTATCTTTCGGGGGATTCAAATTTCGAGTTGGTTATGAATTATTGTGCATTTCCTATCGGAGCTGTTTTAAGTGAAATTATTAGAAAGGTTCAAAACCATTAAAACCATTAAGATTTTTTTTCTTTTTTCGAAAACCTAACAAGGGTGAGTCAAGTATTCGATTATGATCACGATCTTTTGGTGGCGTGTACATCTATTCAGTATTTCCATTGCATGTTTAAATCTCATCCATTTTTTGTCGATCATAATCCTCTGATTTAAACATTTAGACATGGCAACAAAAAAGAATGATCTCTGACGTTTTCAGAATCTGGCGTGTATATCGCCATTTACCTCAAACATTCGATACATGGCAAATAGTTCATCGCAAGTTTGCAAATTTCTGGTTTATTCATTGTCTGATTCGGAAAAACGATACTAGAGCAATCACAATGATTGCTTATATATAAGCGATTCAACATTGAAAATATACTATTGGTAAGTATAAAATTAAGCATCATTTTTTTTTAATTATCCATTATTTCTTACTTGTATGCAAGAAATTGTTTTGAAAAATTTAAGTCTGACTTCTTTATAATAAAAATTTATTTTTAAGACGAGATTTTCAACAAAATTTCTGTTAATATACTTAAAAATAAAACCAACTGTCTCTAGCTGAATTTATGCAATAAAGAGCTATGAAACGAACTAGCATGCAAAGTAGAAGAACTCTTACTAAAACAGAGACATACTTCTATTTCAGGCTTAAATTAATTTTAAGGATTCTGAAGTTAAAGAAATGGTTTTCGAGAGTAACTTACCTTAAAACTTATGAATCTTTAACATCTTGTAACATTTCACACTTTAGGAAGTATAAAACTAAAATCAAATTACACTTCAACAGTAATTAAATGCATTTTTGTGCTTTCAGTTCGGCATTCTCGTAAACCTGCGACATTTAAATACTTATTGCGATGTCTCTTCCTCTATGCTCTAACAAGCAGCAAAAAATGCTGAATTCTTTTTGAATAATTTACTACTAAGAGTGAAAGCCGGCTTTTAGGCTTCCTTTATGAATAATTAATAGAACTCTTTTTCCCCAAGATTTATTTAAATAAATATTTTGTTATTTTTCCTGAATTATGTAAAGTTGGGTTTTTATATGAAAAATCAATGATTATAGGATTTGAAGATGGTTAATTTTCCTTGTCAAGGTTGGATGCTCCATTTGAAACATCAAAATGTTTGTGCAAATAAAATATTATTGTAGATACTAATAGTGATGAGAATTTTTAATTTATCATTTTAAGATTTATTTTTAATGTTCTTTTCTTTTTGAGTATTCTTATAAATTGTTACATTTATTTTTGATTTTTTTAAAGTCGTTGTTCTTTTCAGTTCAACTATAAAGAATTTTTATTTATATACATTTGATAAATTATTATAAGCTAATTAGCTAAAACAATTCCTAATTTAATGCATAAAAATTATTCCATAATCGCAATCTTAAGGAATACATATATTTTTATACCAATGATACCAAAAGTATGTTAATAGCGAATAAATGCGTTTATTAGAAACTAATTCGACTAATAGGAATGCGTTTATTAGAAAATCTTAATGACTATATATTTACGTTTAAATTTTAGAAATATTTTTTCTTAACCAAGCATGTGTACTTCTTTTGCTATCGAACACATTATTTAAAAGCGAATTTTGTTTCATATTTTGCAATCAATCTTTGAATTATTAATTATTTTTTGTATTATATTTCTTATTCTGACATAATTTTCTTCGAGAATGCATTATTTAACAAAAGTGAGCTAAATGTTTTGCATAGTACTGTTACTTTTGTTGTCAGGGTATGCAAAAAGTTTTAAAAGAAAAAAACTATTAAGTTTTACATGATTATGTTAACTTACTGCAGTTTTTTTATGAAAGTAATTGTTACATGTGTTTAATGTGTTTTGGATAAACTGTTTATCACTTCTAGAGTTAGTTTACTTTAGTCATATTAAGGTCCCTTTTAAAAGCAACACTAGAGATAACTTGGGACGCACCTCGTAAGTTTGAACCACTGTCAGATGAAGAGGACGACACCTGAGCTGACATCCCTTACCAAACATCCACACAGTAGCAAGGGGGGGGGGCATTTGGCCCTGACGGATTTAACGTGCATCATATCCACTTACACGACAGTTGTTCAGGTCTCTAGCCTAAAACCTTCCGGTTCCAAAGCCGAGAACTTACGTCCAGGGTACCGCGGTGCTTTATTACTGCTAGAAGATTATGTTATTTATAAGTTATCATTTTCATCAAAAGAGTTAAAAATTTTGTTGATCTATATAAATACATATATTTACCAAAGGTGAACACATTTTTCAAAAATCGGTTCGAGATAAGATTTACAAAATAATTTGTTTTTATTTCACTTACTCTTTAAAATATTACAACGTCATAGCTATCTATTTCTCAGAAAGTGGCGTTCAAATTTTCGATGTACCTGTTGTATTAGTATAGTGTCACTGTTGTTCAGTGCTGAAGCAACATTAATAGTAATGCATTTGTTTACAAAATATGGTGTCTATACTTTATGCAATTCTTCGTATTTTTCTTTCAAATTCTTCGACTAAATGCATCGACAATTTGTCAGTATTTTTAATTCATTTTTATGAAAAACTCGTGTTTATTTACAGAATATATCAATTATAATTATTTTTTAATTAAAAATATAAACTTTATTTTGATTTATAATAATTTAAAATCTTATTATTTCCTTAGAATCTTTAAAATCGTTTATTTATTCGTTTTAACTATATTAATCAGGCATTTACTTCGAAAATTGTATAATCTATGAAATATTCTTATTTCATATACCATATCATTTTTCTAACACTCCTAAATGAGAAAACATAGAATATCATTCTTGTAATATTCTATGATAAACTTTTGCATCTATTCTTTATTTTTAGTATTTAATAATAATCATTCAGGTGCGAATCAAAAATTGCTAAGATCTTTTACACATGCATATGCATGCAAATATAAAATTAAAATGCATATCTTCTTTGTATCTTTATACATGTTATTATTTCTGATAGTTTATTTTTATGCAATTTTTATTTGAATAGGATCCGACTCACACTCTAGTAGAATGACAAATACCATTAGATCTAATAAAGGTAGCATAAATAGGTCATTAAACGCACTCTTCGAATTGCTGTGACTTTTCCCAGTGTTTTTCCTACTAATTTAATATAAAACATTTTCCATTATTTTTTATGAATAATTACCAAGTAACCATCTTTAAAAATTGAACCTTTCGAGAATTCTCTATTGTCTCCGGACATTGTCTTAATTTTACGCCTTTTACATTTTATTTGATGAAATGGTAAGGTATCATTAGCGTTAATCTCTCTTTTGTTTATTTTTTTTCTTTTTTGTAAGGTCACAACTAACCTGCATTTATAAGATTTTTTTCACCAATTCTTCAAGCAGTTTTTCTGAAATAATTTCTTGATATGCAGTTAGAATTGTAGAATCACTGCAAATAGGGCATTATACAAATCTTACGTAAATGGAAAATTAATAAGTTGGCGATCTTTCTTCTGTTTCATTTTTTTTCGTAAATTGCGTATCTAATATTTTATCTGAAATTCACAAATCGTAGGATTTGGTTATATTCTTCCTAAGCAATTTTTTTAAATGATGTTTTGATTTGAATTATTTCACTGAGCTTTATTTCCAAATAAAAAGAAATAATTTGTTCACCTCTTTCCAGAGCTCTTTCACTCAAAACTGTTGTTGACATCTCTTGAAACAAAATTTAAAATTCAGATCACACTTTAAACTAAACTAATTATTAAAATATTTAATTAAAATCACTCTATAGAAAGATTTATTAGAAAACTACGAAATATCCTGTTTGCAGCCAAAACGCTGCGTTAAAATTTCTATTCTTGAATGTATAATAATTATTCAGTATATAAATTAAGTTTTTTTAATTATTTATTATATTTATTATTATACTAATATTTATTTCAAATTGTATAAATATTTTAAACAGCTGATTATGTTATTCATTTGATTCAGGAATAATTTTGACCAGGGATTACTGTTGTATATTAAGATAAAAAAAAATGCTAATAATCGTTTTATAGAAATCCTTTTAAAGTAAATATCATCTTTTCTAATATCCATAATAGTAGATTTATATAGTTGTCACTTTATATAGTGCGTTTCTCTACAATGTTTTAATGTTGGGAGGAAGATCAAAGAACGGTTTTTATAAATTAACAGTATTTATATCAAAAAGCGAATTCACATTTCAGCTACTCCTTTATATTAAGTTCTTGCAAAAAAAATTATGAAACCATTAAAATATTTTAAATGTGTGTTTAAATTAATATGACGTTTTCAAAATTATTCTACGAGAAAGAGAAAACATCGCCCTGTGTGTGTTTCCTATTAATTAAAAAGCTTCTGAACCCAATATTCAGGGCAAATGCCGCAGTTTATTGGGTGATTTGATGGCAAGTTTATTCCGAATAAAGAAGAGCTGCACTTTGTCTTGCTTTAATTAAATTCCGCTAAGATCTGAAAACTAGTCTGCTTGGTAATCAAATATATCTCTCATATTCACATATTCCACACATCGTAGTAGAGCCCTGCGGGTTTAATTTGATTACGTAAATGTGAACTTGTCAAGATTGATTCATATCTTTGTTTTGGAAAAAATTTTTTTGCTCTTTCACCAGAGCTTTGTATAATGAAAGATTTGTTTATACACTTGCTGTAATCAAATTCACTCAGTAGAATCGACTCGAAAAAGGCACATTTATGTTTCTGCATT
Organism: Argiope bruennichi; assembly: GCF_947563725.1. Classification (NCBI taxonomy): domain Eukaryota; kingdom Metazoa; phylum Arthropoda; class Arachnida; order Araneae; family Araneidae; genus Argiope; species Argiope bruennichi. The sequence goes on from NC_079152.1 coordinate 126,260,895, forward strand.
TATTTGTGAATTTCTTCCCATGATAAACTTTGAAAATGATGTGATTTTTTAAAAAAAAATTATTCTGTCTGCTTACATTAACTTCAAACAGTAAATCCAATATGATTAATTAGAAATAAGGTTAAAAATTTCAGTATTTTTTTCCTTATCTTCCAAGGAATAGAAATATATGCTTCAGAATGAAAAGCAAAAAAAGTTCGATGCCTTTATTAAGGCAGTTGTAGTATCAAAATAATAAGCATAATATAAAATAAAATAGTCATTGAAATATTTAAGGAAAATGTATGTAATGAACATATAAGCAATTATTTAGAGATATATATTGATATTTTTCAAAGATAAATAAGCAATAGGTGGTAAGAAATTTCGACCTTAACTTTAAAATAGCTGCTAAATATTTTGAACACAATATAAAAAGATCCAAAAACGATATTAAAAAAAATTACCCTTTTTATATACAAATGTTTCCCGTATCAATTACTTAAAATCTCCAATAATTTTCCATTTGTTATAATAAATTTTAAAAAAAAATACCATTAAGAGTAAATATTAGCTATTAATTTTACTCTATAATGATAGAAACTACCAATGCATTTGTTGTTTTTAATTTCAGATAAAAATTTATTGCAGCATAAGGTATAGTTAAGGTTCATTTCACGTTTAAAATGCAGTAAATGAGTTAAAAAGAATCAAATTTATAAAATTAAGAATTTCCTAAAGTCCAGAGTATATTATATTTCTAAAAATAATTACAGAATTTACTACACTTTGAAATGTGATTGATGTTACAGTTCAAATACAGGAAAAATAAATTTATATTATAAAGAAATTAAAGATACAAAAATTACCTTTCTTGTTAAAAATAGCTCAAAGAGATAGAAAGAAAAGTAAATGCCTTCTTGCTTGTTAATGAAAATATATATAAATTCGATGTCAGAAAAATAAATTAATCTCGATTTGATGTTTGTAAATACTTAGAAAAATTAAAACATGTACGGAATTTCAGTAAACTTAATAAAAATTTAAATTTAATTGGATGAAATATAGTAGGATATATTCAATTTTTAAATCGTTTTAACTTGTCAATGAAGAGTGTATAAGATTTTTTTATAAACATATGAAATGATTTTATTGTTTAAAAATTATACTGAATGTATGTAAGGTCCTTAAATTTTTTATAGAACTTTTTCAATAATAAACTATATAAATCAATACTTTCTTAAATTATTTTCATAACATTTAAACATGTTAGACATTTAAAGAAAAACCATTCGAAAGTTATTTTCGGATCCGAATTTTATGGTCCTTGTGGTGTTTTTCCAATCCCGTTCCATGATCTCAATGAAAGTAAACAAACCGATGATTCGAACCCGACCTTTTTGCGAGTTTTGTGGTTGGCAACAATCGCAATGCAAATCGAGCGACTATTTTAATTTCGGCTCGTGTCGTAGTTTCGGGAGAGAAGGATAGGGAATATGAGAAATGTGTTTTAGCTCTAAGAGGGAGAGCGTCGACGGTTTGGCTACGCAACTGTATGTTGCTTCAACATTTTAACTACGCCGATTAGTTATTTTAGACGGTCCGAATCTGAGGTCTGGTAATGTTGATTTAAGTTTTTATTATTCAACTAATTATTTTGATTGCTCCAGTGACGAGCACATTGACTTTATTCTTGATTTTTAATAAAAGTCATTTTTTAAGAAACTGCTTTCATCTTTATGCCTTCTTGACACAAAAATTTCACTGCTTGCTTTACTAAAGTTTGGGTTAGTTTACCCTAAAGTATAACAGAGTTGATTATGAGCCTAGAAGGATAACAGTTGGTTATAGGCCCAGAAGTTTAACAAAACACTTGATTGTTTATAAATTTCGGATGGAATTTAAAATACTTTTTGAAGAATAAAAGAATTTCTTTGCATCATCTTGCCTAAATGTCAATTTTTTCCTCTTTCTTAATTTTTTTCTATTTAAAGAGTATTAATTGAATTATTCAATCTTCATTCGATATTCAAAATTTTAGAATGCTTTTAATTATTATGGATTTTAATATTTCAAATATCGAAATATTAGAATATTTTAAATATCAAACTATATATTCGGATTATTACAATTCCAAAGATCCATAAACTGTCAATGCTTATTAAATACGGTGTATAATAATATGTAACATAATTCTGTTTTAATTCTTAATTTCCTATAATTGCTTAGATCTAACTTTATTTTACATTTAAATGCTAATTTTTGCACAATGCAGCTTGATAGATTTTTCCAAGATATTAATTCATCACATTTCCAAAAATGTAAGAAGAATGTTTCAAAATATTTTTAAGTACTTGCATGTGCGAGAATTATTTTTTTCTGCACCAGAAATGAATTAAAATCAGCAAAGGAGGATTCTTTTGCCTTCTATAAGAAAATTGTGCCTAATTAAATAAAATAGAAACTTCGAAAAAAAGAAACAGTTAATCATGAAAATCCTCATTATTTTCTGTCAAAAATAAAATCTTGCCTTTAGTTATGATAACTACAGGATAAAGTGAAAAAAAAGGATCTAATCTAAAAAGGAAAATCGATCTTATCTAAAAAGGAAAATGAATTGCTTATGATTCTTTACTTGAAAACATTCTAAAGGGGAAAATTTAACGAACTTGCCTCGAGAAAGTAAACTGTAATTTTGAGGATCAGTAAATAATTGCTTATTTTCATTTTAATTTTTTGCTTTCTTATATTTAGAAATTGGTTCATATTTATGTGATTTTTGATTAAATGAAATCGTTTCTCAATAATAAATATCGTTCATTTTTTTAAATTTGTTTCTCCCAGTGCTTTTATAATTCCAATGCATGTGGATTTTTTTTAATCATGCGATATTTTATTATTAAAAGACTAATAAAAATAGCATTATTATAGAAAATTAAGCTTCATTTTAGTTACTTTGTTTTACTGGAGTTCTACTTGTTTTAATTCAAAAGCCGACCATTCTTATATTATAAACTACTTTCATTTCATTCCAGCAGCTGCGTTATATTTACTTAACTTTTTTGAAAATATTTCTTTTCTGTTTTTCACTTTTATTCTTTCCGTTTTTAATGCTTATAATTCAAATTACTAATTATAATTTAATTAATAATTTTGTTAATTAAAGAATGCTAAATTGTTTTACTTAGCATAAGATATGCATTAAAGATATTTCTCATTCAGTTTCTAATATAATGATTAATTTTAATATTATTTGAATCAATTTTGTTTGAGATCAGACATTATATACTCATGTCCATAAATTAAGGATAATGAAAGTTCAAGAAGAGAAAGAATCAGATGCAAAGCAAATGTGACTTATTCGTAATGCCTATTTATTAAACAAAATGTAAGGAGCAAAAAAGAGGCTGTATGTTTGATATCATTAATAAAAATTGCGAATTTTTTTGCTCCCGGCAGCAAATTACACAAAAAAAGCCCTATTTACAAAAAACAATATTATATGGTCGGTATGTTAGTTAATACATAACATGTCTCCCAGACGATGCAATACAGCGCCTAGGAATGCTGAATATCAAATTATGGATCTGATCTTGGGGAATATTACACCACTCATCAAGCAATGTTCTCCGAAGTTCCGGTAGACATGTAGGAGGTGGTTGACGGGCTACAACTCGTCGGCCAAGCATGTCCCTCGCATGCTCTTCTGGATTCAATTCCGGCGAGAATGCTGGCCACTCCGTACTGGTGATATCCTCCGATCGAATGGATTCGTTTGCGCTGTGAAGACGGACGTTGTCATCCATAAACACGAATTCGGAGCCCATGGCGTCCAGAAACAAACGTAATGACGTCCCGATAGATATGGCCTGTCATGGTTCCAATTTGAACATGCAGGTCAGTTCTGGAACCTAGAATAATTCCTCCCCGAAAAGCAATCCTGCACCACCGTAACGGTGTCGTTTAATGATGCCCTCCTGGTGATAACGAATACCTCGCTAGCTCCATATGAAAGTCCGGCGAGAATCAGACTGCAAGATAAACATGGATTCGTTGGAAAATATCACACAAGCCCACTGTTGCGGTATCCACAATGTACGCTCTCTACTCCAGGCTAACTGCAGATGACAATGAGTTACAATAAGTGGAACATATATGAGAGGCCTACGAGCATGCAGACCAATCTGCCCTAAACGTCTACCTTAAAACTATCGTACCAGTGGCTGACGTGACAGGTCTGATACTCCGTCTGTTTCTTTTGACAATAACTGCCAAATACTGGTCCTCATTCGGCGTTGTAACTCGGGGACGATTTTTGCTGTAACGTCTACTCACATTACCATCATCTTGAAATCGTTGCCAAAGCCTGGAGATAACTCTGGGCGATTCCAAGTTCCTCGGACATTTTTAGCTGAGTACGCCCACATTCCAGACGGCCGATAATTCTACCACGTAAAAAATCATCCAAATGCATCCTTTGTCATAACTATGCGGTTATTGCACTGAAAGGCTTATAAAGCGCTTGCGAACAATTTTACTTCTTTGCCTATAATCCTTATACATCACTCTTTCACACTCTTGTCATTGCGACGTACTATCGGTGTCATCTGGTGGCTTCCTGCAATTTGCAAGATTTTGAAGATGTGTGTTGTCATTTTACGGGTGATATATGTATTTTAGAGTTCGATTCCCTCGTGACTCTGAATTATCCTTAATATATGGACAGGAGTGTATTAAATAGGTTTGTAATTATTAAGAAATAAGTTACCTCTGTAAAACTTCAGACTTAATTTTAAAATCGTTCTCTTTTACGCATTTTTTCTTAATTACGTGCTTTATTGGTTGATTAATATAAATAGAAACAATCCTGAATATATTTTTAAAGCTTAGAGAGTTTAAAGAATTTCTCTATATTTCTCTAGGCTACATAACAAAGCCTTTCAACTGAGTAATGATGATGTTTATTCTTTAAGTGTGGGATGTGAATTATACGGATATTGGAAAAGTTAAGAAACTGAGTCTTAATCTTTAAGCTAATTACATGGTTAATTCTAATAACGTAAACATTTATCGTGTTAGCAGCTTCCTGCACATTAATGATTTAAAGCGAAAATAGGGGGAAGGGACGAATGCCCTTGAATGGAAGGATTAGTTAATTAATTAATATATAATGATAATCCTTTCAACAACAATTGGAAACAAGAAATGAGTTCACATATATATAAAACACAAAAATATTTATATATTTAGATAAATGCTTAGTTAAATTCTAGGGTCATAGCTTTTTTAAAAGCTTTTAGTTTAAAAAAACTAAATAGAATATATTTTTAGGTCCTAATTTTGACAGGTAAAATATTCTGTTAGCAGTAGAAGTTTTTATATAATCTTAATTAATATATATAAGACTTTTGAAGACTTTTTCTTATATATGACTTATATATATTTAAAACTTATTTAATTCAAACTTTGTAATTTTGTTTCATTGTTTGTTATCAAGCAATTTAAAGTCAATTTTATAAAAGGAGGAAAAGAAAAAGACGGAAGAAAACTACGTAGATAAGTATTCTACAGGTTTTGATCTGATGATCATCCGCTTAAATTAGATAAACGAGTGTTTCGTGCATTCCAGTATCGATAGAGATAAACTGAAAAAAAAATTCTTCTATTACATAGAATCTGATGATTTCGGTATCAAAAAAGGACGAAGAAACCTTGTTCAGTAGCAAGACAACATAGCTTATATAAGAGAAAGTTATCTAAGAGTCGTTTAAAATTGAAGGATTAAAAATATGAAATATTTTCTCAATATCACTCTCGAAAATAAAACTTAACAAATCTAAAAATGCATTTAAAAGCATATTTTCAACGTTTGACATTTTTTATTTCAACATTTTTGGATAATAATTTCAAATCAAATCGCAATTTAAATTATCGCTAGAACATCATTCATTTGGAAATATTTTATTGGAAGGTGATACAAACAGTAATTTCAATTGTGCCTGTTTAAAGCCAGAAATCATTTTAGTACATATATATGTATATGTATAGGTACTGCATTTCTTTATCAGTTGTATTTTTCATTTAATGATTATTATTTCAAAAAATTTCCAAACCAATTTTACTTTTCTAATTTTTATTAATTATTTATAATTTTATAAGAAAATAAAAATATATTTACATATTTATATTGCATTTAATGTAAATAATAGGTTCGTATTATTTTTTAACTTATGGTATTTATATATTTTCAAAGATAATGCATTTTAATACATTGTACTTATAAAATAAATAAAAAAAAATATTCATTACCAGCTATTAGATGATCGTGTATCAAATTTCTTCTATTCATTTCATTTTATTTCATTTCATTTTCATTCATTTTTTAAAAAATGACATTTTACACTTTATAAAATCGTGGAAAAAGGTCCAATCCATACTGAAAGTAATTGAATCCAATCGCTCAAAGCAATTTCTAGATTACGAATCTACATCGAATAATTTAGCAACCATAAAATCTCTTAACCTTGAACAAAATTATTTCTGAAGAAAGGGTATCCGCTTAGTGATAGCTGATGCTCGGCAATTTTCAGGAGATGACATAATAACGTTTCTAACTTTGCTCTCCAAACTATGCTCAATTTACTCGTTGCAATGAGGATACTGCATCCTAGCACAATTATTGTAAAGTACAATTATAGTTAATGGTATGTCAATAATTACGATAAAGCATATTTCATTTTCTTCCAATGTTTTAATTCAAGTCAGAGCCGACTGATGTATTTTGGACTTAGAACAAGTATTTTCTTTATTTTTGTAATATTAAAACATGTATGAAACTAATAAGAAAACCATGAAAGGGCAAAATTAAAGTGATAAATGTTTCAAAGTTATATAGAGAGAATCATGAAAGCAAATTCTTTAGAATTTGTAATAAAGAATTTGTGTGTCATAAAGAATTTGTGCGTAATTTTAAGATTTAATTAAAATCCTAAATTTAGTTCTTTTTGTTTTTGCTTTACCTTCATCAGTATAAAATTGTTTTGCCTCTGAAAAGGGCAATTTTTTTAAAAAAAAGATATTTACCAGCAAATGATATCATCCATGAAAATTGGTAATTTTCTAGACTATAATTGCAAGAGAACCGCTTTGAGGTAATAAGTTTAACAGCAAGCTTGAAGGTACGTAAATAAGCAAACTTCCTGTTCCGAAAACGATACTTTTCCATCAGACCATCAAAACTACTTGGCATATTTGAAATTAAGTAAATAAAGCTGAACTTATCCAACGCACATCTTCTGACTTCGTTTTAATATATGAAGTGAAACTTGTTGATACATTTTTAGCCATGAATTTGGAAATGATGTTTAATTCCACCTGAAATAGAAATTTTTCCTTCCATTGATGCGAAGGGTAATGCAGAATTGTATTCTCAAATGCGTTGCCGATAATTAGGAAATTTAGGTAAATAGAAGCATTAAAGTCCTTTCAAAAGTTCAGGACAACTCACCGGCAAATGGTTGGAAAGACAGCATTTTGTATATTTATTGGAAATATTTATTTCATTTTTTTTCTTCAAAAATAGGTTCCATAATGTCATTATTCCTGTATAGATAGTTTCAACATCAACTGTTTCCTGTTATTGTTTTTATAATATTTTGCAGCCTGGTTGATATTAATAGTTAAATTACAATCGAGATAAAATTTATCTGAAATGTAAATACAACAGCAAATTCATGGACACATATAAACTTATTTAGATGATCAAGAAATCTCCATGTGAAATGAAAAACAATGATTTATAAAGAAAATAATAGTTTTATTTACTAAGCAAAAGCAATTTCTGAATTTCAAAAAAAAAAAAATCTGGACTGAAATGCAATTCTACCAGATTACATATTCATTTTTTGAAAAAATCATTTGTGTTCAGGTAGGGAAAAAAATACATCACTTTCCGAAAAATGAATTATGTACTGTACTATTTTCTATCGGAATACATTTCCACTTATGTGTGCTACGGTCAATGTGAATAATTGGTTATTATTAATACTAACCGGTTTGGTTATTATTAATAATGACCGGTTAGTAGTAATAATAAGCGGTTATTCACATCAACCATAACATATATCCAAATTTCGCACTTCATGTATTATTCAAATTATAACGTTAATATTCAATTTTTTTATTGCATTTCGAATAATTCTGAAAAATCGAAAGCCTTCTTAAAAGCAGAAAAGAAATTTTGTAATTCAAACATCAATGCAACTCCTTTAATCATTCTCTGAAGTAAAATTGTAAAGGGAAAAAAATCGCCCTGATTCAAAAAATAATGATATTCTCTTTAATCATGGTAATGATAACATTTCACATTCTAATAAGAGGTTGCATCAGATCTCGAATACAGTTGCACGACATTCCGCTTAGACGATGGACAAAGTTTGTAATAGGCTGTTAAATCCTAAATTTGCATCAAAGCATGGTTCTCCTTAATTAGGTAGCTTTGGATTGCTTCATGTGTAAGATTTTACGGCAGCGTCTTCTTTTAACAGGGAGTGAAAGGGAAAAAAAATCCTGGTGTTTAGTCAAAGTGCTTTACATCCGTGAAGCTCGTAAAATAAATCGATTTATGATGATACTAAATGGTTAATAAAGTTTATTCAAAAGAAAGTTAATCTGAATCAATGTATCTTTTTCAATCCTTAGAAGGCATTAGTAAAGTGAATAGTTATATTCTTTGATTTTGTTCTTTCGATAAAATATTCTCTCTACGCTTTCAAGAGTGTAGAATTCGTTAATATGATTTTAATGTCGTCTTATTTACGATGTGCTTTTTTTTTATTATGAGAGGAACGAATAGCATTATAAAGGAAAATGAATTCTAAAGCAGAAAATAAAAAAAAAATGCTGTGTTTTCCATAAAGTAAGAATAAGAATATTTATTCTACTTGAAGAGGAAATTCATAAATCTATTCTAGTATGTTTGTTTCTATTGGATATTATTGTATGTTTTTATATTTTGGTTTCTATAAAATACATTATGCTTTCCTTTCACCATATATCCTTTCACAATTCACCATATTATAATTGATGATTATGCAAATTTTCAATATGTAATTATGAAAGTCACCATTATTTTAAATTTCAATTCAAATTCAAAGGGATGCTTATAGTCAGGAGGCTTTCAGTACAATGGTTTGGAAAGAATATTTGTTCGAATTTATTTCAATAAATAATACATTTGATTTACACTAAATGTAAATAATGTGACAGACCTGAATGCTAATGTAAAATCGCCTATAAATGCATTAGTTTTGGTTATTAAGTTAAAAATGTATGGAAAGATCATTTTTCAGATGTCTGCAAATACTTTTATTTGCCTTTAAATCTCATGTAATTTTTCCATATATTGAATAGAGAATTTAATCCACTGTCTAGAAATAATAGGAAAAAATTTACACAATTATACACTTAAGAACAACATTTATAATTCCAAGATTCAGAGATTTGATATATAATATTTATATAATTGGATACAGAGAAATGAATCAAAATAAATTAATATTTGAATACGTTTAACACTATTTAATTTTATATATTCATACGATTCGATAATGTGCTCTTCAATATTTCCCTTGATTTTATATCTCAAAAGAAATGCTACCATCACCGAAAACAATATCTAATTGATTAACTACTAATAATGCAACTGTGGCACTAATAACGCAGCGAAAAAAATTAATTTCTACTCAAAACATTTACTCTAATCAATAACAAATAGAAAAAAAAATATAGACTTCTAAAATAATCTTCAGAAATCAAAAAGGAAGTTATAATTATCTTTAAAAATAATTTCAGACAATGCATGGACAGTTTCTAATCGAATTTTCCGAATACTAATTTATTCTATTTAAATTTATCTAATTTTTTTAAAAGTTTGATTTCGAATGATAAAAGATTGATTAAAAAATCTTAGAAAAATCGCATGAGATGGTCTTATTTGCATAATGTTGTATCCCTTTCTATACTCAAACTTAATTTTTAATCATACATTACTGTTCAACTTTTGGAATATAAAATATTCTCTTTTGTTTAAATTGTCTATTGAATAATAAGTTTTTTATAAAAAATGACTGATAGATCTATTATTAAGAAAAGCATAATTTAAATTATTGAGAAAAAGCATGAAATATTTTTTAAGACAATAACTTATATTAAAATATGACTGTTGACATTATTACAATAGATATTCAAAAGTCTTTGATGTTACATTTGAATTTTACCATCTAAATTACCATAAATATACTAATTTTTTTCGTAATATAACAGATACAAAACATATTAATTATTGAATTAATAACAATAATTTATTAATATATTATTGAAAGTCAAAATTCAAAATAATTTATTAAGTAATAACACTTTCGATAAAATGTATGGATGGAATTTTCATATTAATATATAAAATAATTTAAAAATTAGATTGAAATCTTCCAAAAATTTTGCAGCTATTAGAATTTCTGGAGAAAATGAATATTAATTTTCCAGTAAAAGTAATTAACGATAACAAGCTCCCTCTGACTCTCTGAAACTACTGATATCGAGTTTGTATTAGCTTTGGAGCTCAAAAAATGTGTGAAGTTTAGAACATTTTTAATTGACCTATTAAATAAATCATTTGATTTTCCAGCATAAAGTAATTATATAAGATTTTACGAGCTGAAACTATTCTACAGTACTTCTTGCAATAACAATTATCTTAATTTCTGAGAAACATACAATCATTTTTCTCTTATTTTGATGAAATTTATAAATAATTCATTTACATATTTTGTGATTGGATTTCAAGACTCTATATGTATTTAATTTTAAAAAGTGAATAAATTAAGTATATGTTTAGAGTTATAGCAATAAATTATGCTTTTAAGGAATTATAATTTTTTCCAAAAAATATATTTTCTTTCGATTGAATGTGGGAAGATATTGACACCTTTTTTGTTTAAGAGTACTAGAGCCTTATTTGTTATATTTAGTCTACTCTCTAACCATCAAAAATAATGCGAATTTTAATTTTGAATCTTTATTTTTGAGTATTTGAATTTTATACAAAGAAATAAAAATATTTATAGAAAAATAACTTCATTTCGCATTTAATTTTAATAAGCAGTAATGAAAATCGATTTAAAAAAAAAATTGAAACTCATAACTCAGGAAACATGCACAGATAGCAGTTTTTCTTAATCAGATCTGTTTTATGTCAGTAAATTATATAAAACTCTCTATACCTCATATTTATTTCTTGAGTTATATCACATTCAGTATTTTAATTTACCTTTTGATTATTTTCATATTCTAGAACTGCTGCTTATTCATTACAATTATATTCACCATATCATTTTAACTATATAATTGCTGAATTTTGTGATCAAAATATTCAGTGCGATGGAAATTTGATATTTTTTTGTATGTATTTTGTTTCTGCTCAACACATTCATATCTGGATCGTGCACAGTAAAAGTTTTTAATCTTTTTTTTTCAAAAACAAAACCCGGGGATAACCATACACATTTAAGAAAAACAGGTTCTATCTTTATTTAATTAAAATCTATGCATACTAATTTATAACGATCTTCCATTATCAATGTTCTCTTTAGGCAAAATATTAATTAGACGAATATTTTTTAAGTGTTATGATTTTTTATGATTTTAATTTTGCCCCATTCCAAAATGAAAATTAATTACTTTTAAATGATAAATTTTTTGGCTTGCATTTTTGTTTGCCATCTATATACGAATTCTATTCAGAAAGAATACTCTATTACGTGGAGAAAGTGTTCATTTTTCCATCTTAGTTCAAATATATGCACTAAATCATTACGCATCGTGTTATGATTGTTTGCGGTGTGTCTTGTCTCTTCTTTGTTCAGTGTGAATGTTTGAAATAAGCACCGAAATAGAAAATCACCCGAAATGTGCAATACGATCAGTGATTAAGTTTATGTTCATCAAAAATCTTTGACTAATCCAATTTCATTGTACTTTTATACATTGAACACTTTGTATTACATATGGAAGCGTCGCAATGAGTGAAGCCAGCATTAGATACAAGCATTGTGTTTTAAAATGGCTGCACTAATTTTAACTGATGCACTAAAGTACGAAATGTCCGACCAAACATGCGCAATGCTGAACTGGTAGATTAAATCAATGAAAATATTCTTTAATTCCCCGCTTCACAATGACGGAGGACTCATTCAAGTTTCCACAAATTTCATGTTGAGCCTTCTGATGTTGTGGTAAGATATAGTCTGTCAGTTTTGTGCAAGACGGATATCGAAACTTGTCAATAGAACACAAAATTCAGCGCTTGTTGGTATCTTTGATATTTCTGGAGGCCTATATTGAAAAGGTTGAATCATTTTTTGATCGTCTCGTTTGAATCGTTTTTTGAGACAAAACAACAATCTGCAATCTGAAATAGTTATCCAAGATTTTATAAAGAAATGTTAGTAGTTCCATCAGGAAAGATGAAGGGGGCTATTTTTCAGACAGGGAGGGTGTGTTTATAATTGATTATCTTAAACATGGTGAAACAATAAGTAGAGAGAAATATTGTGTATCTTTAAAGAAAACATATATCGAAAGACGATGCACGGCAAGAATTTTTAATTTATTACTACGCAGCTCCCACACATTCATTCGAACTTGTCAGCTGTTGGATGATTTTCTATGGGAGCTAGATGGTCATCCACTGTATAGTCTGGACACTGCGCAGAGTGATTTACAAATGTTTCTGCAAATGAAGATTTAGCTCGTAATGCGGTGGAAAAAAAATTGCATGCTCACATTCGTACATGTTTGAAGTATCAGGAATTACATTCTATGGCGATGGAATTATTAAATTAGTATAGCAACTAATTTAATCAGATACAATTCTGAATGCAATAAATATGCGTGCTTTCAGCTCTGATAATATGAACCTCGAAATTATTTTCTAAAGCACTTCAGGAATATAATACTTTTTAATTGGATTAACTATATTTCAAATATGCTATATATATTTCATATTATCTATGAAAGAGGAATGATTTATGATGCAATTAATCACTAAATTCGGAATTCATAATAATGATTCATGAGAGTATTATAATTGAGATATAAAATATATGTCTACTTCTGGAAGTAAGTGTTATGTAAAATTGATTTCGAACTAAATAATTAAATTATGTAATAATTAATTAATGTATTCTAAGGATTAACTGTTATGAATAAATTATTCATAGTACGTAGCATGGCAATTTCAAATGGAATTTATTAATATGAGAATGAAAGTGAAATTTAGAAAACGCAAACATCTGTTAAATATTTCTGCCAGAAATTTGAAACATTATAAATTAAGTGCTATGAAAGAGATAACGGAAACAATAGCTATAAAAAAAATATGGCATTGATAAAAGGGATAAGAAGAATTTTGCAAGGAATATATTTTGATTTTATTCAAAATTTTAATAAATTGACGATTCAGATTTTAATGTTTTATTCAAATGTTGATCATTATTATTCGATATCTTTCAATATTTTACAACAGTGAGAAAGAATGTATTACGTATGGTTCACGATACATGATATAATCAGATTAACTTTTTTCGAAAATCGCATTAAGATAAATTAATCAAATAAGAAACAGCTTGTAACTTTTGTTAGAATCTATGCTTAACCAATTGTCATAGGTTTGTATAAAATCTAAATATATTACTCAAATCATAATTTAATAGATGGTAATTTTAAGGATGGACGTTGCTATAGCATATGCTCTTTGAACTTCAGTTGTGTCTATTAGCCTTGATTTTTGATTTGAAATTTCCTGCTTGAGGGACGTAACAGGATTAAATCTCATTAAAAAAAACGCAGAACTCTCCCCATGTTAAGATGAATTTATATTATGTTAATCAAATATTATTGAGAGTATAACTATTAATTACCTTATAATTATTATTTGTATTAGCTTATTCGTATTATTTTTATTATTATTAGCAGTAGCTTCGAGTAAGCGTAGTTACTTTTTTTACTCAGTTGAGAAACATCTAAATTTTTCTTTAAAGTTTTAATTAATATAATAAAACAATTCTAATGTTCAACTGTGGTTTTCGCTTTACAAATCTGTCATGAATACAAATAGATTTTCCTATTTCGTATTTAAACAATAAATAATTAATACCAAATTACATTTTATAAATGCAATATTTTTTATAAAAGTTTTAAATAAACTTTTTTGAAACTGTAAACGGAGAAAAAAATATGTAGACTTACTTTAGGATTAAAAATGGAATTTGCATGAATAATATTAATTTAAGATGTAATTATTTTACTTGCTTATACATTGAAGTGCCAGTAAAACTGGTACACGAATCAAATATCGTGTAGAGCCACCACGAGCACGCAGAAGTGCCGCCACATGGCATGGCATGGATTCAACTAATTTGTGAATACATATTGTAGGCCGTGATGGGCAGGGATGGCTTCTTGTCGGCCATCGCAGTCTCTGACTCACCTCCTCGTGGTAGCACCGGGCAATGGGCGTCGTATGGCTTAACGGCCCCGGGGTCGAGCTAACGAGTCAGGGGCGATACCCTCCTCCCTTGGGCTACCAACCCATCAGGGGAGAGAATGATGGCCCGAAATAACAAACTAATAAAACTCACTCCTCCCAAGGAGTGGTCTCATCTTTTCAGCCAGTCACCGCTCCTAGCCCTGCTCAGCTGGCCGTCGTGGTCACACCGTTGTTTCGATGTGACGCGTGTGACCGCGAGTTCGGATCTAAAATTGGCCTGGGGGGTACATAATAAAAGAGCATGCCCTGTGGAGACCAATGATAATATAAATGTAGAAAAGACTAAGAGCAAGTGGTGTGAGGAGGAGTTCTTGATGCTGGCCAAGGCTCAGGCGGAATTAATATAAAGGGGAGGTATAAGATTAATGAACAAGGAGCTGACGGGATTGTTCTCAGAAAGATCGGTAGAGGCGATTAAGAAAAAGATACAATCCCAGCCTTATAAAATCATGGTTGAGCACTTTTTGGAGGCTTTGGTTGGTCCATCCTCCAATGCTCTTCCTCTCCCGAGTGCAGAACAGCTCACTCTCCCCTCTCCTTCGGCCCAAATAGATGAAGGGGTAAATGTTGTGGCTCCTCGCACTACGGGCCCACCTGCTAGCTCTTACTCCACAAGTCCCCAGGTCCAGCCCGAAATTGATATAATCTCGATCGTGGCTTTTCGTGGGCTATATAGGACTGAGGAAGAAGACCTGGAAGATCTAACCTGGGAAATTTTAAGAGAGATACCGCCCAGTAACGGAGTTTACTCCGCTGTGGACATTATATTAAAGTTAAAGAAGGGGTCCAGAAGGGGTCTTCCTCGGAAATCTCGCAACAGTCATTGAGAGCGCCGTGCGAGATTTGACATCGTCCGAGGTGCAAAAGCTCTGAAGGAACCTTCGCTCTGCTGTCCACAGTATCCAGCTCGCCAGGTGTCAATAGAGAAAACGAATGTATGCTCTAACCCAGAACCTCTATCGTAAAAATAGAGGCCGTTGCTGTAAAACTCTAATAAACGGGTCGCTGGGCTCTGAGTTTAGGGTCACTTAGACCTTTGCTCAAGACTTCTGGGTAAATACTATGACGCCTGGCAAATGTCCCCTTCCGGCCCTTTCTGCAAAGCAAACGTCTCCCTCCCCTGACGTTAAGGTAGCAGCGCTATGGGGGCCGATTCTTTTTGAAGAAATTCAGAGAAATATTCCCGCTCTAAATTCGGCTGCTGGACCCAATCGGATGACTCTGGCCCAATTGCGTCTATTGCCTTGTGAATTTTTATGTAAAAAACTAAATTTGTTCCTTTGCTGCCGGAGGGTTCCTGCTTCCCTATTAGGAGATCAGCCTGTTTTTATTCCTAAATGTTCAAATACCACATGTCCGGGTGAGATCAGACCAATTTCTATTGGTAATGTCTTGGTGAGTTTTTTCATAAAATCTTAGCAAACCGTCTTAGAGCTTAAATTAAACTTGACTCTCGCCAAAAGGGATTTGCGCCTCTGGATGGTATGATGGAAAATTCACAAATGCTAGACTTCCTCCTCTCCAAATTTTACATGTAGAGGAGAGAATTACATATTGCTTCCATTGACCTCTAGAAGGCGTTCGATTCAATATCCCAAGAGGCCCTCCTGAGAGCTCTAGAGGACCTCTACCTATCTAAAGTATTTATTAATTATGTGGAGGACTTGTGTAAAAACTCTTGCATGACTCTGGAGTTCAATGACAGACGGCACACTACCATACATCTAACGGTGGGGGTCAGACAGGGAGATCCACTCTCCCCTGCTTTTCAATATAACTCTAGACGTGTTTCTTCGCAGCCTCCCGGACGACATAGGAGCTCAGGTGGATGGCAGTCGGCTAAATGCTGTTGCGTTTGCCCACGATATTATTTTATTTGCCTCCACGGCTAGGGGTCTGCAGGAACTTCTTAACTGCTCAAATTTGCCCCTAGGTGCTCTTGGACTAAGGATTAATTTCTTGAAATGATTTACTTTATCCTTGGCCCCCAGTGGGTGTGACAAGAAAACTAAGATCACTTCTGGTACCTTCCGGCTTCGGAACACCCCAATTCCGCACCTCGGTGTGGACGCGGAGTGGACGTACCTGGGGGTTCCCTTCACGCCTACTGGTAAAGCTAAAGTTAAAATTTTAGAGCACCTTCGACCAAAATTGGAGATTCTGACCAAGGCACCTCTTAAGCCTCAACAGCGACTTTTCGTTTTGAGGTGCCATCTCCTACCCAATGTCTACCATCTATTGGCATTAGGAAGGGCTGGTCCCTCCTCATTGAAAAAGGCCGACACTGTGGTTAGTGGATCTATAAGAAAATGCGTGGTACTCCCGGTCGACACCCCCGTCCCATTTTATTACGCTGATGTTGTGGACAGGGGCCTGGGTGTGCCTTGTCTCCGCTGGTCCGGAGTTAGATTATGACTTGACCACTTAAATTATTTTAATTCGTTTTTATCTTTAAGGGTGTTGTTGTTCCCCATTTTAGCGTTTTTAATTTCTCTACGGATCCTGCAGGACAGTTTTCCAATGATTTTACTGTACGACATCGGTCTAAGGTAGAACAAATGCTACTCCTGGACGGAAATTTGTTAGATACCAAAATTAAACAGCGGTAAGTGTGGGCTGAGTGGATCTATGCCTCAGTAGATGGCAATGCACTGACAGCATCAGGTAAGACCACTGGACAGCACACCTGGGTTTCGAATGGAACATTCCTTGTCAACGGGAGAGATTACATTAACATGATAAAGGTCCGTATTAATGCTCTCCCCACTCGGACAAGGACGGCTAGGGAACGCCCCAATGAGCCAAAGAACTGTCAGGCCGGGTGCGCCGCCCTAGAGATACCCAATCATGTGGTACAGCAGTGTTTTAGAACACATGGCCTGCGAATAAAGCGGTATAACGCTATCAGTAACTATATTAGCCGCTCCCTTCAACAGAAGGGGTTCCAGATTGCAGAAGAGCTCATCTTTCCTCTGCCCACTGGTATTCTTAAGCCCTACTTGGTGGCAAATAAGAACAACACTGCACTCGTCCTCGACGCTCAAATTGTCAAGGACGGAGTGGAGCTGGACTTCGCTCACACCGCCAAATGTATGAAATATAGTATTAAACCATTAGAACAGGCAGTGAAAGTGCAGACAGGTGCCCAAAAAGTTATTTTCTCCAGAATAACACTAAATTAAAGAGGCGTTTGGTCACCTAAGTCGGCTCAACATCTCTTGCGATTGGGTGTCATTAAAAAGAGAGACTTATCCGTCCTGCACACACGCCATTATCGACTCTATGGCGTGTCACCGACGGTTCGTATTTATGAACACCTACACAAGTGGGGGAAGTGGAGCAGGACGACTGGGGCTGACTGGGGCCGAACAGGGCTGACTGGCTGATCCTGTTAACCTATGGGTTGCTGCATGCCCTTTTATTTTTGAGTTCATTAACATCCTTTTTGTTCTCCTTTTTATGTCCTAGGCAAAATCTTTCCTCTTTCCATCTTCTGAACTACCAGGAAGAAATTAATAAACAGGTCACACTGGGATTCCTGCAGGGCAGTTCACTGAGCAATGGGAGTGCGAAGTGGTGGAGATCTACAAAAGACAACACGTTGCTAAACATCTAAAATATACTCGATACTGTTCATGTCAGGGGAATTACTGTTCATGTACTCCTCAAGCCTCTCTGTAACTACTGCAGACCTATGAGGTGGCGTATTATCCTTTTCGAACTGTCCACGTCCGTCAGAATGCACACAGGACATGAATGGATGCAAGTGGTTAGAAAGAATGCTTACTTACCGCTGACCTGTCATGGTCAAGTCTAGACGCATAAACGGTTCCATTTAATGCTAACTCACACGTCCCATACTAGCACAGGCTCTCCGCCAACTGGAATAGTCTTTGTAGGCATGAGGAAATTAGGTGGACTCATGGGGTTTTCTCCCTACAAGTATACGGCTATCCACCCGATACATTTGGAATTATGACTCGTTAAATCAGACAGCGGTTCTCTAATCTTTAAGAGACCAATGACGGTGATGGCAGGGCTCAGAGCTTTGTGCCGCTGGGTCAACAATAGTGTTCGAAATGGTCTGCGGCTGCGAAAGCCCATATCAATTAGGATATGTTGCACAGTGCGTATGCTGATACTTGTTGATGCGTCTGAATTCAAATCTGCAGCAATTCGAGGAAGTGTTGAACGTCTATCTTGTATAACGATTCTTTTCAGCCGTCAATGATCCCGTTCTATCATGGTCATTTTCCGGCCGCTCCGGTGTCGGACATATGAAATTTTCCCGGAAACCTGATATTGGCGGTGCACCCTTGAAATGGTCGCTCGCGAAAATCCAAATTTAATTGCTACTTCAGAAATGTGGTGCTCCATCTCTCTTGCACCGACAATTAGTCCCCGTTGAAAATCTTTTTGATAACCTGCAATTGTAACTGTAAGAATCAATGTTATAGCCTCTTCAGACACCTGTTCTCTTATATATGCACTG
Organism: Argiope bruennichi; assembly: GCF_947563725.1. NCBI lineage: Eukaryota > Metazoa > Arthropoda > Arachnida > Araneae > Araneidae > Argiope > Argiope bruennichi. The sequence goes on from NC_079152.1 coordinate 126,279,971, forward strand.
ACGACCGCAGCGCGTTAAGCTAATCGGTTGGACATCATTGTTTGCATATGTCCTGCTATACCAGTTTTTCTGGAACTTCAATGTGTGTTTGTGTGTATATATATTTAACATCAACAAAATAATTCTTTCATTTTCTTTAAAATTACAATACAAATTACTTTTGTTATATACAAGTGAATCACTTTGTTTTTAGTAATAGAGAATCTGTAAAAGAGCACTAATAAATAAGGAGTAGCAAATCGTAAATTAAAGATTCAGATTTGTGGAAGATTATTCAAATTTAATTAATATTTTACTATTGATTTATTTTGAATATATAACATTTATACAAATAAATTAGCAGTAACTTGTAGTCATTGATTTTTGTAAACATTAAATCAAAAATATCAAAAAATGAGCATCAAAAATTTTGATATTTTAAAATCTGGAAGTAGATACAATGCGTGTTTATAAATATAAGTTAAAATGTACAGAACTGTCGTTCTTTCCTCCAAGGCATATTAAAACTTAGTCTTGACAACGTCATTGCATTTATTAACATATTTCTTTTTTGAGTTGATTAGAAGATAAAACATATTTTAACAAATCAGCTGCAGATTTCAAGAAACATTTGAAGCAATTTTTGACAAAATATAATGATTTTATTCCAAATAAACAGTGATAGAAACACATAATCTGATTATTCCAGTTTCTTCAGAATTTATTTAAAATGTCTCGCACCGAAGAAGCTTCAGATAATTATGTGAGTGTTCTTGTTTATAGGTATAATGAAGGCGCCTCATGTTTCTATAAGAATAATTTATTATAAATGTTATCATTCGTATCTGCATTTTATATTTAAAATCACGATAAATATCATTTTGAAGTCTGATATAGTTAATTTTTCAAAAATAATGGGGAATAAACTATTGTGGAAGGAAATGCTTCAAAGGTAGAAAGAAAATCAAAATACAAATTTTATCAAGCATAATGAATTTTTATGTAAAAAAAAATAATATTTAAAATGGAAGAAGCAATCCTTTATGATAGGCTGTAACAGATATTTATAGCATTTCAATAATAACGTTTTTCTAAATTAAAAAAAATAAAATAAATCAGCTGTCATTCTAAATAAAAATGATTAAAATGTAGTATTCCTATCTTTAATAGGAAAAAAATGTTCAAATATTATTTAATAGGTACGAAATTAATTATGTCTTCCTTTATATTTCAACAAGAAAGTAGTACTTGCTATAGATTTCGTGTTTTCTTTGCCATCAAAATTATTTCTATTAATAAATACGCTACGAATCTATAAAGTTAAAAATACCATTTTTTACACTTCATTAAGAAAGTGATACTTGCTATTAACTGTTATTTTCTCTGGCATCGAAGCTACTTGTATTTATAAATCCACATTCAAAATAATAATAATATTGAATGTTTAATGGAATTTTCTTTATTTTAAAAAGTATATTACAAAAATTTTGAAATGCTCACTTTAAAAAAAAATTCACTGATTTATTGACAAAAAAATAAAATACAGCTCATAAAGCCTGTTGATGAATTTTAACTATTAATTGCTGTTTTTTGATATTTAAGATAATTTTCGATCATCATTATTACATTATGTATAAGAAATATATCAGATTAGAAATATAAAACAAAACCATTTTTTTCTGCAAAATACATAACTCATTTCAATCATGTAAGAATTCGCTCTAAATTTATTTTTGAATAAATTTTTGAAAGACCCTTGAAGAATTCATTATTTCCCCTTACAGTCATTTAATCATAAGTAAAGCATTGCTGAAGCAATTGGGGATATTTTACTTAGTATTTATCATTAAACAATTCGTATTATGGGAGCTCTTTTAAAAGTCCCAATTGACAATACTTAATCTGTAACTCAAGTTAGAGATTAAGTAATTCAGGAAATTTCTCTTTATTTATTTTGGTTTGTAACAGATATTCCATTTGCTATTTAATTACTCACATAATGCTACATTAGTACTAAATTATCACCGCAGTAATTTAAATTATTTTGCATTTCTTTGTTGATCAATTAAGTTAATTACGGTCATTCATCTTGTATGTTGTTCTACTGCGAATGATTTCATGTTGGAAGATATTATTTAGTTTGAAATAATGTGAATAAGGATTATAATTCAAAATATTAAGAATTATTGTTTGCTGCATATAACATTATTTTTCAAAAATTAATAATTATCCAGATATGTTATTTCAAGTAACAATGCGCTTTAAAATTTAACAAGGATTATTGATGATTTTCGAATGCATCTTGTATTGTAAATTATATGTGATGTTACATTATTTTACATACAAAATCAGAAGTTTACTACAGTGCCCGAAAAAATTATAAGGACAAGCGAAAAATCGCCACATTTAGAAGCCTTGTTTACAGAATCGTATGCAAATTTTTGCAGCAAAAATAGAAGTAAAACTAAAATATTTTATGCGTAAAGTAATTAAAATTTTCAGTTTTAAATCTACTAAAATTTAAATTTTGATTTTTAAACCTAAATGAAAACGGAAAAAAAGTATAAGGACATTGCTTTTTCTCCAGTAATTATTTAAATATTTGCATATTTGAAAGCATAAAATGACAATTCCGAGTTAAAAGATTCATTTGGGAAAAGAATTTCCCACTCGGCGAATTTCAGTGTGAATTTTTAAACGATGCCAATAGGAACTCAACTTTCTGACTCTGAAAAAGGAAAAAATGTTGCTTTTCTAGAATGTGGATTAAGTGGATGGGAAATTTCAAAAAAGAATCAAGAGATCTAAAACGGTGGTTTATAATTTTCTAAAAAATCCTGGGATGTATGGTATGAAAAAGCGAACTGGGAGACCAGAAATTCTCACTCGTCGACAAAAAAGAATGATTGTAAGGAGAGCTCGCGAGAAAAGAGAAATCGCAAATGAAGTTAGATAAAATTTGAGTTTACCATGCTCAACAAGAACTGTTCAAAATGTTTTGAGTAAACATCCTCAAGTTTCTTATGGGAAATTAGTGTCACGCCCCCCTCTTACAAATCATCATAAGAAAAGAGTTTACTTTGCCAAAAAATACATTTCTCTTGGTCAAAAGTGGGCTGATGTAATTTTTTCGGACGAAAAAAAGTTCAATCTTGATGGACCTGATGGTTTTCGTTATTTTTGGTATGATCTGCGAAAGACCAAGGAAGTGTTTTCCAGGTTTCAATATGGTGGTGGCTTGGTTATGGTATGGGGCGCTTTTGCGGCAAATGGAACCACTCCAATTGTATTTATCAACCGTAAAATGAATTCGGACAGGTATGTTGATATGTTAGGAGAAAGTTTGTTACCTGAAGCGCCACTTCAGGGGACTATATTTTTCAGCAGGATAATGCTTCGATACACGTTTCTACGAGTGCAAAACTCTGGTTTGAAGTTAATTCTGTAATTTTACTTGATTGGCCGGCGAGAAGTCCCGATCTTAATCCAATCGAAAACTTATGGAGGCTTCTAGCCCGAGAAGTTTATAAAAACGGCACACAGTATCATTGTACACAACATCTTCTGGTCGCTATCAAAGACGCTTGGGAAAAAATATCTGTGGACATTTTAAAAGATCTTTCAGGATCTATGACCTCTCGGCTTATTCAAGTGATTGAAAAAAAGGTAGTTTTCTTGATTATTGAAACATTTTTTTAAGTATTTTACAACATGTCCTTATAATTTTTTCCTTATTTCCTTTAATGTTAAATTTTGTAAAATCAATATTTTGAAGCTAAATTATGTTTTTTATGTGGTATAAGTGTTATCACAAAATTATGCAGCAGAAGTAAGAAATATAAAAAGTTCATTTAGGTGAAATGGAAATAAAGCATATTTTCATGCAATTACATGTTGTCCTTATACTTTTTTCGCGCACTGTAGGTAACCATATAAGAGAAAGTCCCAAAGATTAAGATCCGGTAAATGGGGAAGTTAAACAATGGGTTTTGAGGGTTATGTTTAACTCTTTGGGTATTTAAGTATGATTATGCACTTCGCTAGAAAAATTATGAAGGGGCACTATCATACATGGAGCATATGCCTTGATGCACCGTTACAAGCATACTTTGAAACATTTCAGGTGGATGTTTTGTAGAAAAACACGATACGTTGCTCAGGCGTATGGCAAAAAGCATGGTTTCATAAGAGAGTGGGATTCTTGCCTACAAAATGACATTAAATATCTGTTTAATGGGGAAAATTTTATTTGGAAGAATTTTATTGAGGCATTTCAAATTTTTAAGATTTTTTCCCGATATCCCTAATTGCGTTACGCGGGGCAATGATAGTAATATTTAAGAGAGCGGAAGACAGCAAATCTTGATGGGAAGTTAGACACCATTCACAACATTTTTAACCCCTCTCATGTCCTATAGACTGTCTCATCGTGACGAGGAGGTGTCACTGGAAGAATAGGTAAAGTACACGGGAGTTTAACTGCTTGTTAGGCTTCTCTAGGCGTGAAGACGATCCCATTATGCCCAAATAAGATTCAAAGGATTGAATCTAAGTCAGACTACTATATATGGTTCTTGCGGATGAGCAACAACAGCACGTTTATAACGACTGTGAAAAACATTTAAAGGCATTAGCATTAAAAGGAAATTGGTAGTAATAGCCAAGGTGATATTGTCAGAGAATGGACACTTCATGGGACCATCGTATTCTTTAAATCGAATAATCTCTAAATTCACTTGGGATGTTTGGAAAGGCAACTTGCAGTGTTCATCCAAAATATCATCCTAAAAACAAAAACACGCTAAATGGAATGGCAGAGGAGTTAAATCAATTAAATGTACATGGAACGTCAGTGCCAAGAGTGCACAATTTATGGAATATTGAATCTACAATCAACATATTCAGTATGGAAACATTTCTCGAAAATACTTGATGTAGCTTAAATGCCATTTTCCATTTCATCACAGTATGATATGAATCTTATAAATTTCCAAGCTTTCTGTAACTTCCAGAATATTAAATTTTTCTATACAACTGTCTAAACTGAGTGGAAACAATTTATCCTGCAGAATTCCCAACAAGCTTAATGTTATATTGCAATTTATTACACATTCTTAGAGATTCTTCGACAGTGTATTGCTTTCAATTGCTTTATAATTATTATGATGTTAAATCATTAATTAATAATATTTTTTTTTCTTAAGCCTCATTATTTTTAAATAACTATTTCCTACAAATATAATATTTTTCAAATGTATGAACAAATTATATCAACAAAAGTTCAAACTATTTAATATTTGCTTCTAAAATATAGAAACACTCAATTATAATAAACGAAAATGAACTTATTATAACAAAGAGTTTGAGCTACAATCAACGAGAGTTCATCAAGGGTAGAAACATAATACTAGAGCCAAAGAACTTTCGATATAAGTTCTGAAAAAAATATATTTACTTCCATGAAGAAAGGGAATGTAATTATCGCAAGATAGAAAAAAACAACTCTTGAAAAGGAAAAAAAAATGTATCCAAAAGAAAATATTAGTGGACTTATACATACACCGTTTTCTCAGTGCGTGGTGTTTCGAAAATCTATCAGACATATTCTTTAAAGAATGAAAGATGCTATTGTGAAGCGTAAATCGATAACGCTAATCTTATCCTTCTAAAGTGTGAATTCTGGAAAACCGAAAAGAATAAATTAAAATTTAATGTAAACTCTCCCCTTAGTATTCTCATCAGGATACCATCCTCCCAAGATTTTTCTTTCAAAAATGGTGATGCGCAAAATTTTAATCATGGAAACAGAGGAATGAATATGTTTCTTTATTCATCTTGTATTCGTATTTTTTTCACTTTATTTACTACTTTGTTGTATTTCTTTCATCATTTTACTTTTTATTCTCTTATTTTACCTTATTCGCTTTATTCCTGAATTTAAACTCAAAGTTTTGTAACTTCTAAATATTTATTCGTATGCGTGAGATGATCAAGGCAAATTGAAAATTTTATTACTTGCTATAAATACAGGGTGTATTTTTTAAACTGACGTTACTCAGAGACCTCTGTAGCTTGAACTATCTGCCACAAAGCCGCCAAATTTTGTACGGGGACTATTGGTGACATAGGAAAAAGGAATCCGCGAAAAACAATTTAGTGCAAAAAAATTTGCCGATAGGGGAAAATGTGGTGCTTTACATTTTAAGGCAGCTAAAATTTTGCATAAAACACGGAGAAAAATTGCAAAATGTAAAATCTCGATTACTTAGTCGACACCAGTGCCAGTATTTTGAGTTATAAAAAAGTAGCGGGGCATTGAAAATCATTTCAAGTATCAGTTGATTTGTAAAATGCGTCTCACTTTAGCACAGCGTGCATTACTTGGGAAGCTCTTTTATCTTAATCAATCCAATGCAGCAGCCGCTCTTCGCGAATTGAGAAGTTAAAACAATATGCGTAAAGGACCTCTATTAGGGATTGCAATATCGGACCAAAATTTTAATACCGGTATTCGGTATATTTAGATCTTAATACCGGGATACCGGTTTTAATACCGATATTAGAAATTTTAGAAAAAGAAAGAAAACATAGGTGTTTCTTAGTTTTATTTGCCAGTTTTAATAGAATGTAAATATTGCAAAAAAAAAAAAATTGTAACCTATAAATTATAACAGTATATAACGAATCACAAAAAAGTAAACGGACATCTTATTTATTTAAATCATAAAAAAGTGTAAATATCACTATTCAGTCTTTGGTACTATTACAAATTTTTGAAAAGTGATCTTAAAAAACGTAATGCATCAATTGTACTGTCATTAAGCCTGAAAAGTAATTTTGTGCAAAAATTACCAGCTATCGATAACGCTCTTTCGGCATCAACGCTAGTTGGTGATACTGTTAGCAATACGCGATATACTTTTTCCCAGTATTTACCTCTAAATCCCTCATCTTCAAATAAATCGACTTCTCGTTGGAGGGCTTTGGATATAACTGATTTCTATATTGTATTTTGGTTCGTTGAAAATTTTTTATTTATCGCGAATTCTAATTTTTGTTCAAGAGACAATTCCTTTTCATTATCGACATTAGTATCATCATAATCTTCGATAACTGTACCGAATTCTTGTGAATGTGGATAGGTTTGTGGGTAAAAAAAATTGAAGAAATTTTACTATAAACTTAATCAGATTTGAATTGGTAATCTTCTTTTCTTGCTTTTCATTTTTAAAATCATTATAATTATGTGAATACCATAAAACATTTTCTTTTCATTCACATAAAAACTTTACTGCGATAGTTTTTAAATAATTTATTAGAAAATATATTTTTCCTATTATCTGTAGTAGTAAACCTATTTCAATACCGTTAATAAATTTTAAAATTACTTTATATAAAATTTAACAACTTTTTCATGTTGAAAAATAAATCGCTTTTGACTTAGGAAAGATTCAGGCATCATTGATATATTGGTAGTTTACTGCTCGATTAAAATAATTTTTAATGCCAGAAAAATTTCAAGGTTTCACATGATAATCACTTCCTTTATATAAATGTTTTTACATTTTGAAAAGTTTATTTTTAAAAAATGTAGCACTAAGAAAAGGACCGTTAAAATTGGGAAAAATGTTGAACTTTGAAGGGTAATTTCATCTTAAATCTCTAAAATTTCAGGGAAACTGTATATATTCTGTTTCTACAATATTTTTTTTTGTTCATTGACATTTTAATTAACGTCACATTTACCCTTTAATTTTGCTCTGTAAATGGTAGAATGAGTTCCTTTAAAACCAAGCAAAATCATTTCATTGAGTCCTAATATTATAAAAGTTAAATTTTTTTATTCATTAAAATACCTTTTTCATCGTTATCGGAATATTTCTTCTATTATTCATTTATTTCTAAATTTTAGTTACGTTAATTGGTTTAAGCCATAAACTCACGTGTTTAAGAATCCATAAAATTTAGAATTAAAGTAATCCTGCAAGCATACTTATGAGAAAATATGGAAATTGTCATGTTGGAATCTTTTATTTATTTATTTTTGAAACATTTTCTCTCGCAATTCATATTTCAAAATTCAAGATAGGATTTATCAATTTAATTTGTATCTATTTTATTCCTCATGATGACTGATGAAGAACATGTTTTTAGAATTTATAGACTCAATTTTTATTCCTTTAAATAAAAATTTATTATTTCTATAGATATTTAAATTCATCATTCATTTAATTTAGTTTTGCATATCACAAAGTTTTATGTCTATTTAAATTAGCCTTTACATAATTCTGCGTATCTCGAACAACTTTAGCTTCTATCAGTAGTCAGGTTTCAGATATATTCATCTAGCTTATTAAAACTATTCTTTTCGCAAAAAAATGTTAAATAAAAACATATATAAATAATTTGGTACTGGATATATTGATTTTGTAATTAAAATGTCTTAATGTGATTAAAATGTATTCCAAACTACTATTTTTTGGAATTTATATTTCAGATGAAACATTTATCCTTTCCAATTCCTACTATTAGTTCACACTCCTCTCCCTATATATATATATATATATATATATATATATATATATATATATATATTATTATAATTATATAATCTTGTTCAAATTTTCAATCGTTAATAAAATCCTTTTTATTCATCCACTCAAGTTCAAATACATTTTTTAAACTTGTAGTGGATGACACTTGATGTTTATACAGTTTTTTTTTCAAATATTAATTGAATTTTTCCAGTTATTCCTATTTCGTCGCCAAATCAGTCGCCATGTCGCCAAATGGTCTCCACGTTTGTCGCCAGGCTCTGGAATTACCGATTGTATATATATATATATATAATATGCTTTCTGTTAAAATGGTATATAGCTTGGGCCTAATTTCAGGGATTTTCGGGTCACGACGAATCATTATTAGACTATTGTCTGCATTTCCTTCACAGAAAAAAATTCCTTTCTTTGAATCCCTGCCTGAGGGTGACCCTTGAAAAAGTCTTCAGGCCGGATTCTTTTTTATATTTTTTTTTATCTGGTTTAATTTTTATTTGGTTATTTTGATTTTCCTATTAACTTGATTTTAATACTTTATATATATATATATATATATATATATATATATATATATATATATATATATATATATATATATATATATATATATATATATATATATGACATAATTACTATATCAATATTTTATATTACTTATTAAAGTTGTTTGCTTGGCAAATCTACTTAAAGTATTAAAAATTAATTTAATTAAATTAATTAATTAATATTTGAAATGACAGAATTACGTCAAGTAATATATACAAATTGTCCTACTTATTTTCTTATATATAAGAAATTAAGTATTTTTAATACTTTAAGTAGAGTTGCCAAGCAAACAACTTTAATAAGTAATATAAAATATTGATATAGTAATTATGTCATATATATATATATATATATATATATATATATATATATATATATATATATATAAATTGTAATTATTTAATAAAATGTCACCAAAATAAAAAAAAATGCTGAGCTAAGTAGGAAATGAGTTATTTTTTTAATGTATATTACATGTTGTGATTCATGACATTTTATATTTACAAATCTAAAACATAGCGATGAGATCTTTTTATGCCATGAACATATTAAATTTTCATAACACCTTGAAAAATATTTTTTTTTTCCTTTAGAAGTTTATCTATACCTGTCAAAAGTATAGAATCATGCTTTACTTTTTATTGCTATCTTTTGAAACGGATGTCTGAGCTTTACCGAGAATTGAACTAACAGCTGAAATGTCAAAATCATTTTTATTCGTTAAAAGTCTTAAACTGATAATATAGAACTGATTTTGGAAATGGAGATATATTTGATCCAATATAATATGTTATGTCACAAAATCAATACTAGACGGTAATATTATTTCAAATATATTATTTTTTAAATGAAATAAATAAATCAATGATGAATTGCCCGAAAAGAATAGAAATAAAAGTTTTGCAATATCAGTCAGTAAATTCTCAATGGAATTTTAAGTAATAATTCCCAATTCTCACTCCCGAAATTTAAATAAGATTAAAAATAGGGTTTTGCTCAACATATTTGCAATCAGTTTTGAATAATATATAAAAAGTTTGTACTTTTGTATCTTTCTAATCTGTTCAATATATTGCTATGGAGAAAACGCATATGTATGTCATATTTCTATTATTGTTAAAGCAAAAGCTAAAACCAATTTAAAAATTATTAAGTAATTTTATTATTCGCAATATAAATATTTTGTAAGTTCTCATGGTCGCATTTGATGCAACAAAATAAACACTATGTAAGCTGATCCAGTCGAACCTAACTCCTTTAGGGTCAAACGTCCTCCCTGTAGACTGGTATAGAAGTTTTGAGAGAAGTGCCGGTTAAGATGCCAACCCCGACAGTTTATCGCAGTTTCAATTACGAAGTTTTTGTCAAAAGAGACCTCATGCGATTTCAAAATGAAACTTAAACAAACTGAAATAATATTTTATCAGATTACAAATAGTTGATTCGAAATATAATTTGCAAAATCATATGTTACATTATTTAGTATATTTAAATAACATGGAAATGTTGGTGAAATGAATGAAATTTTAATTAAAAAAACCCGTCAAACATGATAATATTCCATACTTAATCATTACAATAATATTTTATAATTACATATTTAATATTTTTAACAACAATAATATTTTATAATTTAAATATATTGTTCTTGATGTTTATGAGACGTTGAAATTCATACAAAAATAGATCATGAGACATTACTACTTAAGTTAAAATTTTGCAAATCTCGATGTTTTAAAGGGAAATATATTACTTCTTTTTACAGGTTATCTCATACTAAAATTAATATTATTTATTTTACTAAAGTTACTTTTGTAAGAATGCTGCATCACTTTCTGTTAATTGTAAATTAAAAAAATCGTTAAACGTGTTAAGTTTTAGGTTCAGGCTGTAAAGAAAAAAAAAAAAGAAAAAAAAAAACGTGAGCCTGTTCCAGAAAATAATTGTTCATCTTTCACCATCAAAAGAAAAATAATAATAAAAAAATCGGATAATTGAAGAAACCAGAGTCTGTTCTAAATTTTGTATTCAAAGATGAAAACATTCTTTTAAAAATCAGTCAGATCATTTTTTCATAATTATAATGATTAATTTTGAAACTTAACAAGAAGAAGATTGAAAGAAAATGAGAATAAAAATTTTAAAGAAAAAAAAATGTTTGTTCTCTTTTTCAAAATATTATTTATAAAAAATTCATGCATTACAGGGACTGTTTAAAGATACATTTGGAAGGACGCATTACTATTAATATTGGAAATGGCTTATCGAGAGTATTAGTTAAATTCGACTTCAGATAAATCATTTGAATATAACTTCATGTTCATGAATCCCAGAGAGTATTTTATTAATTAAAGTACTTAAATCCTGCTTATTATATATATGGAACTTTGTAATTAGGGATTGCAATATCGGTATACCAGGATACCGAACACCGGTATTTTGAGCCATTTCTACAATTTTATAATACCGGTATTCACATGTATAAATATCATTTTTTCGGTATTTACTATAATTTTTTAAATTGTCTCCACTATACGTTCGGGGATCGCCAACATAATAAAATAGTATAAGTTTTTGTATTTATGTTTCCTTAACGGGCAAAATTAATTACTGTGAATCGAAAGTTTCATCGTACAGTCAAGAGAAGTGATAAAATACTGTTTGACAAAGGATTGTAAAACCCTCCGCGCTTTTGCGCTTGCGTTAGGATGGGTTTAATTCGACAAAATAGGGGTGAGAGGAAAGATGAAAGGAGGAGATGTTTACATTTAACAATGAAGACTCACGGTTTTATGAGACGTAAATATTGTAGATAATTAGTAATACAGAAGGAAACATTTACTAATGCACGCTAAAATATTTCAGAGCAATTTTTATTTAATATGAGAGACATAAATATTAAATTATGAAGAATAAAAAAAAAATTCTGTTCTTAAGATTTGGTAATTATTTTTTTACAAAATAATAATAATCTTTTTTTATATTAAAATGTTTTTTATATGTTATTAAATTTACAAATACTGTAGATATAGAAACTTTGAATTTTGAAGAGAGTGAGAGTGATATTGACAATGAAGATAATAACAATGTAATTGTTGAAGATATTGCTAATGAGGAAGAAATATTAACCCATTAAGGATTCCTTCCTATAATTCATTAAGTTCGAAAAATTTTTAAGATATTTAAACGTTCCCCTACAAAAAATGCCATTATTACAAAAATATATACTAACAAAATAAAGCAGAATATATGTTCATATTAGATTCTGAAACACGTTGGAACAGTTTACTCCTAATGATGGAACGATTTTTGAAATTGAGAAATCCAATCCAAAAAGCAATAATCGACTTAAACCTGCAAATTAATTTTTCAGATAGTGAATTCGACTTAATATCCAGAACTGTATCAGCTCTACTTCCAATAAAACTGGCTGTAGAGGCATTATGTCGGAGAAATTCTAATTTATTAACAGCTAATGCAACAATAAATTCCATGTTGCAGTCATTGCAAGAACAGCACACATCACTGTCTGAAGAATTATCTATTATATTGAAAATTCGAAAAGAAGAAAGGCATACCGAAATAGAAAATGTCTTATGGTATTTACATAATTATAATGATTTTAAAAAATGAAAATGAAAAAGAAGAAAAAAGACTAACCAATTCAAATCTGATCAAGTTTATAGTAAATTTCCTTACAATTTTTTTTACCAAAAACCTATTTGCATTCAGAAGAATTCGATACAGTTACCGAAGATTATGATAACACTAATGTCGATAGTGAAAAGGAATTGTCTCTTGAACAAAAATTAGAATTAGCGATAAACAAAACAGTTTCAACAAACCAAAAAATAATACAGAAATCAGCTATATCCGAAACCATCCGACGAAAATCGATTTATTTGATGATGAGGGATTTAGAGGTAAATACTTGGAAAAAGTATATCTCGCATTACCAACTAGCGTAGATGCCGAAAGAGCGTTTTCGACAGCTGGTAATTTTTGCACAAAATTACGTTCCAGGCTTAATGATAGTACAACTGATGCATTAGATCACATTTAAAAAATTTGTAATAGTACCACAGACAGTATAGTGATATTTACACTTTTTTGTGATTTAAATAAATAAGATGTTCCTTTACTTCTTTGTGATTCTTTATATACTGTTATAATTTATAAGTTACACATTATTTTTTGTGATATTTACACTATCTAATAAAAATTGGCAAATAAAACAAACAAAAAAAAAACACCTGTGTTTTCTTTCTTTTTCTAAAATTTCTACTACCGGTATTAAAACTGGTATCCCGGTATTAAGATCTAAAAAATACCGAATACCGGTATTGAGCTTTTGGTCCGATATTGCAATCCCTATTTGTAATAAATATACTCCCATCACATCATAACGCTTTTAATTAAACGTAATTATCCGGTTTCAATGTTCTACATTTCGCTTTATTCTAATATCAGTTTTTTATTTGTCCTGTAAATTATATAAATATTGAATGAAATCCTTCTTTTTTTAGCTTTGAAAAATTGAAACAAAACTAACTCCCAAGGAGAGGGGGGAACCAACCCCTCCCCTCTTTTTTTACCGTTGCTTATGGGCCGGTAATGTTGCACGAGTAACTGCGTGGGATCTTCTCCCCCCCAAGTAAACTTTCCTGCAGCACTCTAATAGCCCCATGAAACTCTTTTCTTAGTGTGTCCTACCACTTGGGATCCAGAGATTTTGGCCAGGAGATGATGAAATCTGCGTTGGAACTAATAACTTCTGAAGCCATGTTTTGACGATTTTTTTTCAAAATTAGCAGTCTCAGGATGCATGGAATAGTTAAGTTTAATTCCATTCATGAGTTTTACTAGAAAAATCGAATGCCTTTTTTATCCATTCCTCAGTTTTTGATAGTGCTTTTCCTGTATGAATAATACTAATATTCAACAGAGAATACTAGTCTATGTAAAGAATTTCATACAGTGAAGAGCTACATGATTATATTATTAGAAATAAAGAAAATTACTTTTTAGCCACATAATATCAAGACTAGAATTTTACTTTGTAAAGTAGTAAGTAGAAATAAAATTCTGGTTATACTTATAAACATAAATTAAAACACAAGCGATAATTAAAACTAGTATATCAAACTATAAGTTAAACATATCTACATTTTGTTGAATTACATTTTGTAAATCTGTATATATATATATATATATATATATATATACACATTTTAGAAAAAAATCTAGATATAATTTATTTTAATCATTCTATTTTTTCATGATTTTTTTTATCATTTTGTCACTTTACCGATTGTATACAAAACTGCCAGCGCATTTTTCAACAATGCGACATATGTAATAATTAATTGAATTTTCAGCAAAAAATTAAATTGCCACATTGATTCTAAACATTAACAATGTAATGGAAAACGCTACTATTTATTTATATTGCAAATATTTTGAACTATTTTAAGTAAAAAAATATGTAATCGATTTTGTGTACAACTTATTACTTTTCAAACATTCAGTTTTGAATCAATGGAATAGAAAGAAAATATAACAAGTAAGAAAGATGTGAACGATTTAAAATAGAAAACGAAAGTAACCGGAATTTTAAAATAGTATAAATAAATCGCTACTTTGTTTATAAAAATTTGATTGTCAGAAATATAAAGGTAAAATGAAATTCACTTTGCATTTTTCAAGCTTTAAAAGAACTAAATTCTTAGTTTCATCAATACTTTAAAAATTTATGAAATTTTAATTTCCATATCCCAAAATATTCTCAGTACATGTTTCTTATTCCTATAATTTATAAATTATTATAAAATTGTTTTGTTAATATGCCAAATAATTGTATAGCAGAAAATATCGTATAATTTATTCGGGATCGTACTTTTAAATTTTATATGGCCACCAACAAAGTAAGTAAATTACAATTTTAAGGAAAAAATAAAAATTATGATACAAAGCCACTTTTAGGACCATATAAGGACAAAACTTCAAAAGAGCAACCTATGTACTAAGGAGTGGAGAAATTACCCATTATTGCTATGGATGATCGAGATTAAAGAAGGAATTTTCAACAAACGCGGATAAAAGGAAAGCCTCAACGGTTTTCTCATTCAGGACCTGAATTTAGAGAAAATTTTTGGAATTTGATTCACGAAACCAAAATGTTTAACTCGTAGAAAACAAGAACGAAGTTTTGATGAAATGGACATTTAAAGTCTTATTTTGTAGTTATTTATAATTAATTGCTGTCCAAGATGTAGAAGTAGTCAAGTATTGCATTTCTTTATCAATTGAATACAATTCTAGAGGGATCTTTTAACACAAACAAAAATCCTTCATTTTCCGTCAAAAAAAATACATTTTAACTTCTATAACTATATGCATTTTTGCTTGAAATATAGATGAAAGCTCTGCAGTAACAATTTATTAACTGAAATTATAAGATTGGCGCTGAGAAATTAAATGTGCATCCTTTCTGTCGTCTTATGATCGGTGTCTGTAAGACGTTTTAATACATATTTTCTAACTGCCTTATTAATATAAAAATTTTATTTTCATCCAAAAATTAATCGAGTGAATATCTCAAAAGTGATAGTTATGAAAAAAGTGAAATATTGGTTGTGGATTTATTTGCACACATCAATCAATTAAAATTGATATATGTTAAATTTAAAAAAAATAAACCTTTTTTTTCAAATTCAGTATTTGTTATCTGATGCTTATATGTCAAAATTCACATGCTTGATGTTGCTCTACATATATGCATTAACTTGTTTAAACAAATTTCTGCTTGTAACTCTACACATGAATGTTAAATCATTACCCTTTGTATATTTTAAATGCTGCACACGCTTTTGAAAAATTGTAAATATTCTTTTCCTAATTACATCCAAAGAAAATTTATATTTACACAAGATATATATTATACTTAGTAAATAAAGTTAATTGACCACGCTCCTTAAACAAGTGTTAAAGGGAACACATAGTAAAACGCAAATTACCACTTTCGTCGCACTAGTCATTCTTTTTTCATTCCTCTTAACCTATTAATAGAAAAAGAAAGTCGGTATGTACTAATTAAAAGACTACTCTTGGCAATTTAAGGGGTAAGTATGTATCATCCTATTCGGCAGTAAATAAATACGAAATTTAAGGCATTAAAAAAAGTATGTAATAAAATAATTAAATGTTTCAATTCGATTAAATAATTAAAATTACACGATTAATTAATTACACGATGTAATAAAATAATTCAATTCAATTCAATAATTTAAGTGCTATATAAATTTTTCCACAAGACTTGAGAAATTACGTATAAGTAAAGTAATTACAAATATCCCGCATGATGATTTACTTTAATATTACTGATAAGTTGCGTAAGGATTAATAAGAAGAATCGATTAGTTTTCCACGACATACATTTTTAGTAGAAAATTTACCATAAAATGCTACTAATAACAGATTTATCTTTTAAGGGAGATAAATGTGTTCATACTTGTAAATCGAACTATTTTAACACAAATTTGCAAAACTTGTTTCATGCTTATGAACAATGCATTTTGTAATTTTTGTTTTATGTCCACATTTTGATATATAAGAATTTTCAAATTTGTATATTTTTTGCTTTGAATAATAAAATTGATTTTCATATTTTGTGGCTTTAGTTTTCAGTTACTGTTTTAAATTAATAAATTATTAATTCCTAAATTATGTTATCAGTCAGTAAAGATAATTTGACAAAAGAAATTGTTTAAAACTTCTTAAAGTTTATGTTGATAAATTATGATTTAGAAATAAAACGTGGAAATTAATTAATTAAAAAACACTATCATAAATACTTTTTTTTAAAAATCATGTTATATCAACGTTTAAAAAAAATTAAGATTAAGATATTTTTAATGGAATTTATAAAGACTGATATTGTTACGAAGTCGGCGTTATTTGACATATCAAGGGTCGTGTTGGTTTTGAAAATACGTTTTATTTTATTATTTTTAATTTTTTTAAGTTCTATCCATACGCCTTCATACATAAGATAAATTCATTGCCTTTACCATCATTGGCATCAATTTTTGTATTTAATTTTTTTGATTGGATGTATTCCATCATATAATGGGATCATATTAATTTTATTGTAATATTTACATTTGCATAGCCAATGCAATTTTCAAAATCCTTAAACAATAAAAGTCTTTATATCAGACATAAATAGAAATGTATTAACCATTCATATATTTCACCATAATGGTTTCACTAAAACTTTAACAACGGCTTCATTTCCAAAATTAAATGTAATTCAAGTAATATGCACTTCCTTAATGGATACAATTATTTTGAAATGCATTATTATATCGTTCAGAGCAGAAAGATATCAAATTTTATGATTTAAAACCATGTTTAAGAAGTTCTAAAATAATTTTTGCTTGTTAGATATGAAGAATGGTCATTTAAATGCATTTGGGAAACTCTCAAATGTTTCTTGCACACAAAAAGTTAAAAGATTTTCATTTTAATAAAATCCCAAAAATTCTGTTTATTATTTACGAAAAATACATAGCCCTCCTTTATGGTATCAATTTTATTTAACTGAATAAATTTGGTTGCAGTTAACAGTTTGAAAATTGATAGAAAGTTGAAAATTAACATATATTATCTAAAAATTGTAGAAATCTTCAAATATTGAAGAAATTTGCCGAGATATTAATTTTATGTTTTCAAATAATTAACATTTCTTTATATATGAGATTTGAAGTTGATGATATTTTATATTATTTTAATCAAAATATAATTTAAAGTCCATGAATAAAATTTTATATCGAAATGTAAAAGTAAAAATGTGATTTATTTTGCAAAATTTCTTTTGCAATTTTTGCAACTATTTTTAGTAATTGTTTTAAAATGTAATCGTCCAGCTTCATGATTTCTCATTATAATTATGCTACATATAAACTGACGATAGAATTTTTTTCTATAATAATAAAGCATTTAAAACAAGTGCTTACGTTAGAAACAAATGCTTATTATTTTTAGCTGATCTTTACTGCAATTTATTAATGTTAATTGCTTACATTTTATTTGCTTAAGCAAGTTAAAATTGACATATAATAAAACCATGCATTCCTAATTAAATTTTCACCTTACCTAACTTAACAAAAGAGACAAATACAGTTGTTATTCTGAACTAACATACATACGCACATACATGTATTTGTCTTACCTGTAACTCATTTAAAATTATTCATTCACATTTTTCATTAATGATACAATTCTGCAATACACTTATGTGACATCTTAAACCAAACTTTAAAAAACTAAAAATATTTTAATTTTTATCCAAAAAAATCAAAATACGTTTGATTACGCATCCTCATTTTTAATTAGAGAATAATAACATTTCTGATGAATTTCCCTAACAGTTATACGTAATTCAACAGAAATAGAACGTGGAAATTCATTTTAATCCCACAGAAAAGCAACATCCAATTAAAGGCACAAACCTTTAAAAATAATTATTTATTGGGAGAGCTACAGAAATTGGCAGTTAAGCAGCTTAACTCTGCTTTTGATTTTAATACTCAGATACTTTTACAGTTGAAGAAAAAAAAAGCGCTTTTACTTACAAAAACACGCCAATTAAATGCTTTTTACTAAAAATGTCTGTTTATAGATTATGAGTAAATGCAATTTAAAAAAAATATATTTTGAAATTAAATATTAAGAGCATTATCTTAAAAAAATGTTAAAGATAAAAATGAACTTAGAAACATTCTAGAGAAATACAGGTGTCATAAATTTGATTCATTATACTTGCATCAATAACTAAAAATCTTTTCAATCGCAGTTGCTCTTAAATAATGCTAGACCAAAATCAGCTCTTGTTTTCAAAATGGTAATTTTTGGAAATTTGGTAATTTTTAAGTCACTGATTCATCGATGATTTTATTGTGACTGTGAATAAGTTTGAAACTAAATCTGGAGATTGTCAAACGTTTATGTGGTGTGCAAATTTAGAAAGAGTATAACGATTTAAGAATGATTATAATGAAACACATATCATGCGATTAATCTTTAAGTTATCCTCATGTTATTCCAAACTGAGATAAGAATGTTAAAAATTCATACATAACGCAATGGATTGACTTTAATGTATTCATAATTGATATCAAAAAATTCTTGTGCTATTTTAATATTGCTCAGCATATACTTCATTAATACATTGGGAAAAATCTAACATTCTCTTCAAATTATTTATAAAAGGCTTTCTTTCTTACAAATTTTATTTTAACTTTTGATTTGAAAAAAGGGAAAATAACCAAAAGCACTTCAGGTATTTTGTTACAAACAATTGCATATTTTTAACTTATAAAATTTGTTATTAGATTTTAGATAAAAAAAATCTATTTTTTTCTAACCTTGCTTCAAAGCATTTCCACAAGCGTTGAATTTATACAAAAGTAGTTTTATTTTCATGTTTTCTTTGTTATTTCAGGCTTTTAATATGCAGAAGAAGAAATTATAATAAACTGAATATTTATACATGTGTTTTAACAAGTACTTGAAATTACAGAAATAGCTTATAACATTAACAATAACTTGAAGCGAAGAAATTACAACACATCATTAATGATTAAAGCTTTACGATAGGCATGAGCAAACTGAAAATTAAGAAAAGGGTGAGTCAACTAAAAGCTGTTGAACTGTAATAGTTCTTAGTTTAATTCTTAATTAATAATTTAAGTTCAGTCAACCAAGAGCAATTATTGCATAATTTGAGGTATAAAAATTATTTTTGAGAATTATTTACAGGAATTGAATAAATTATAAAATATTAGTTGTTCTAATATCTTTTAAGTCCTTTTAAGAAACCGAAGTTACTCATTTCAGTACTTTTGTTGTTTTATGTGATGCTAACCAAAATCATTCATCTTAGTTGATTCTATATGCAGATCCAATATAGTGATTCATAAAAGGAGAACCACCAACATTCTTCCAATACAGAAGCTGCCTAATAGATAATTATGGATCCAATCATATGATCATCAAAATGAGATATACTTTAAACTTATCAAAAGACATCCGAAATCATTCTTGCATAAATGATATTCCCAAGAAATTTATAGTGCATCAAGAAAATCAAGATTTATACTTACCAGTCTTAGAAATTGACAATTCTTCGGCATAAAAAAATGACCAACTGTTCGTTAAATCACTGTCAGGAAAATAGATGCACATTGCTAATACATTTTCCAACCACATTTTTCTCAATTGATATTGTTCAACAATTAAGAAGTAGCTAAAAACATTTTTAAAATTTTCATTTATTTGTTGTCACTAAAATTCCTTTTTTAGGATAAACAAACTTCATACCTTTTGGAAAGATTTTGCAGATTTCCGTTATCTATTTTTTTATTTAAGGCATTGCTTCCATTACCTCTTAAAGTGGTAAATAAATCAATCTCTCCATATTTGTGTAATGTTCAAACTTGGAAACTGTTGTATTGAATCAAGTATGGTATTCGTTGAATCAGTAGAAAATATTGAAATCAATTTCGGGACAAATTTTTTAAGGATTTTTTTTAATTTTGCTAGTTGATTATGTTATTTTGGTTTGCTATGAATAAGTAATTTTATTTGTAATCTAAACTAATAACAATACATATAATAATGAACCAAATTCATTCAAGGCAAAAGAAAAAAAAACTGTGAAATTTACTTATGAAACTAAGCTAAAATATGAATCCACCAGAAAATTGGGTGTTTGTGTAGTTGATTTTTACTGATTTCGACTAAGTTTGAAGAAAATTCAAGTAACAGACGTATTATAGGAATAAGAATAATGAATTATATATTTTTTTTCATAGATTGTACAATATTCATCATGATGATACTTAAGAAATTCAAGTTTCATTTTCATCAGAAGTTATATTTAAATTATTCTCCAGTTATAATAATTCAAAGATTTTCCATTCCTTACAACATAAAATTTTCCATGAAAATGCTCCAAATTGAAGAAAATTATAATGTGATAAATCCCTTCTTTCATAGAATAATAGCTACTGGTTATTGTTACCAAATGGGTTGTCAATATTTTAATAAAAATAATTTTAAAGTTCAAATCATGGACTTGTTAGATATGCATTACGTAGCAGAAGAATAGAAAACTTGCATGGAAATAGTAGATTCTGCAATGAAGTCACACGTCAAAGAAATAATTCTTTTTTTCTAGAAATTGTTTTTGATTATTAAAAAGAGATCAAAGCAGCTGAAAATATAACTATTACAATTTAATTCAAAATGAGTAGTTATTTTTAATTTTTATAAGAATTCCATTCTGTTTTTGAAACGCAAATCCTTTTGTGAAGTTCGGTAGAATTACTTTTGACGTAATTGCAATACCAGCATCACATTTTTTATAATGTTGTGATAGTAATGATTTCCAAACATAATTCAATGATGTTAACTAGAAAATGATAACGTAAAATATTTTTTAAATAATCTTTTCAAGTCTAATGAAAGTGCTTTGACAGAAATTTCTTTAAAATCTATAAAAGCATTTTATTGTGACTGTCTCTTCAATCTGTCTGGAACCGAAAATAATTCTTTAGAAGTTCATTCGCATCAGCCAGTATGATTAACATTTTATTACCTTACTATAGTGTATTATTCTGAAATATTGACGGAGAACGGAAATGACGCAACCGAAGCTATGGGGAAGAAAAAAATATATGAAAACTTCTGTTTCAAGTTTTTTATTTTAACTATCACAAATGATTAAGTAAATTTCTAATGATGCTGTAAAAAACAATATTAGCCATCTAGCAATCATTTTCAAAGAAATGAAAATACTAAAATACGAATATCATGATTGCGCACTTTCTTTATGAAAGTGATGTTGTGCAATGTGAAAGATACCGCAAAATTTTCAATTTATCAAGAGCAAAGGTTTATAAACGATCATCAAAATTGATTAATGAGTTGAAATCAATGAATGCTGATACATCTGATTAGATGCTTTTATCCAAAATTAATTTGTATCATTTGAGACCCGTTATCACAAAAAACCCAATTATTATTCTACTTTTAAATAAAAAAAATCACAAATATATTTTAAAAAAAATATCGCTAAATATATTTTATAATACTTCATTGTTTCAATAAATGCATTTACACACAACGATTAGGAGATTTTTAAATATTTTATTAAATACATATCATCGTTCTTATATACTTTTAATATAAAAATAAAATTTAGCAAAAAATAATATAGACGAAGCAAGCATAAGCGATTATTAAATATGATATTTCGAATCAAATGTTCGAATAATCTGTACAGTTTTCCTACAAGTTTTTGTAAAAATTTGTTAATTCAGGATGAGGCAAAAAGTCTTTTGTACCTGATAATTTTAAACTTCTGAGTTTTTCTAGCAGAATTACATAGTGGCTTGAAACATGATAAGAATCAGAGCTGTATACTTTTCGATTAAGGTCTTTAACTAACAGATTTCATTTGAAAGAAGAAAATATATTATGTTTAATAAAATAACACTATTTGATTGTTTTTTGATTCAACTAATCATCGGATATAAATCTTTACAAATGTTGACGACTGTTTATAAGAAATAAATAAAGATCAATGCTTTTGAGTCATTGATGAGATTACACTAATTACTCATGCTTCCAAAAGAAGAGAATTTCTTGTACTTTACATAAAACAAAATATATTACAATGGTGCGTCGAGGAAACCTCTGATCTTAATCATAATCAAACTGAATGACTTAAACATAATCGAAAAAATGTGACTTCATGGCAATCATATTAAAGAAAATAATTATGAAAAACAATGTTGAATTCTATCAAAAACAAATAAAATTGATTTTCAGATGAAACTCAACGCAACAAATTGAAAAAGAAAAGCCGTGCTCTTGACATTAATGGTAAGGAAAATATAATATAGAACTTGATACGTATATGTTCAAAACAACTTCAGCTTTTCGAACGCAAGCGATATTTTGCATAAATTTTCATTCTAAAATGCATTAGATCTTATTAAATTTTAAAAAAATCTTGACTAATGAGTATCAGTTTTAGAGGGAAAGAGAAATGGTATTAGAAAGAAGGTACTGTAGAATGTTTCAGGAAATTGTAAAGGAAATGGAATACGAAAGGAAATATCAAAAGGAAATTATTCCACTTATTACAGAAGAAAAAGAAGATATAAGAAGCATTCTAGTTAACTATCACTCTCGAAAGCTTTCAAGGTACACGATCAATCGGCAGGAGTTTAGCTCTACAGATTCTAAAACAAATCAAGAAAAGAAGTTTGCTGATAAAATTATATCAGATTTTGGGAAACAGCTTGAAGAAATATTGTCTGAAATGCGGAGCAGAAATAAAAAAATATGAATCGTGATTTAAAAAAAAAAAAAGACTTTAATGCTGAGGAAAGAATACTAAACTACTAGCGGAAACAAAGAAATTACATTCCTTGTTCAATTCTGAAATTCGTTAGTAAAAAATGCAGAATGTTAATAAATGGTAAAAGCAACCTTTATATTTAGAACTGAACTCAGATTTCCCGATCGATCAATTCATTATGTCATTTCCAAGGCTTTTTGGACGATTGCCTAAATGAATAGATTCTGATAATTCCACAACAATTCAAGCAATAGATAAAGACTGCATTGATATTTAAAGAAGCTCCAAGCATCAAAAACCCAAATACTATTCATCTCAAGATCCTGAAATTCGTCTTTTTGGACGATTCTACTTCTCAAAGGGAGGATAGTAAGTTTAATGTTTTTCTGAAATTATTTGTTAAGCCTATATCTTCACTCCTGTACTGATTTCATATTCGGTGGGAAATATCCATTATAAATATCTTTTGATGTATAGTAAAATTTTCAGCAAAGGTCAGATGAAATTGATCTGCCATTCCGTCCATAAAATAACCTCACCAGCTTTCAGTACCAGAATATATAATTTTTCGAAGTGTTGAAATGATTTTAGATTGTATTTTTCAAGAACGTTTTTTGTTTAATGTCCGTTTTTCAAATGAAATACCAGTCATCAGGAAGATTAAATTATATCCATACGATTGAAATAAAATTAAACATTAGAAGGATAATTATTCAAAATATATCCAAAATTCCTGGCTTATCAGGTGGTTGCCAAAAACGACTAGATCTTCTTCATCATTAGGAAAATAAATCAGTCAATTTTAAAATATAACCATGGCTCAAGTGCAAGCAATAAGTTAACCAAGTTTCATCGCAATCAGTTGAATGGGACGGCAGTGCATAAGGTATGAACAAACGAAAATTCATTTTTATATATAAGATATGATAACTGCACTATGCGTATAACCTTCCTACAGTGGCAAGCAATAAGTTGGCATTAGGTAGGAAAAAACAAAAAAATTCCTTTTTATATACTGGATTAAATATGTTCCTGTACTTATTGTTTCTTAAATAAGTAGTTTCAGAGTGTGTATACAGATTTAGAAAATGAAAAATAAATCTTTTACTTAACTTACACTTACTTATATTGACTTGATAAACAAGATAAGAAAAGTACTACGATTAATAATTTGGTATAAAGCCATACCTAAGTATCACATTCTATGAATAAATCTGAATTTGCAACAATTAGAATTATTATCGGCATTTTAAGCTCTTACACAGAAAAGAATAATCCCGAGTATGAAATCCTATCCATTGAGCCTTAGGACGAGCAACATCTTTAATTAATTGGTTTGATTGACAAAGGAACCATAACACTTTCAATGAAAATTAATGAACGGGTTCTTGTGTATCAACTAATTTAATTACGAACGAAGTATCTGTGCTTTAAGTTAAAACAAATGAAATCCGCATTTCCGAAATTAACGCTTGTCATGGATTCAGTATAACCTGCTGGAATTTTCGCTGTAATCATAATTGTTATTAAACAATTTCAATAACAGAAATGAATTATTTATGAAATAAATATCTACACTTTTCAATAAATTATTTATTCAAAGGAAACGTAATGAATGTAGAATATATATTTATTAGTTGGATTAAAGGATGTCATGCGTGTTTTAGAATAAAAACTGAAAAAACAAAATATGAAAAAATATTTTGAACTTAAAAAAATATTTTTTTAAGTTTATTTCTATTGTTTCTTTTCTATATTGCCTGAATGTGCTTTAAATTTCTGATATGAGCCTCTGCTTAAAGTACATATAGTGCTGAATTCTATTGCAAAAAAAATTATAATAGAGAAAAAAAACAACATTTCAATTGGGAATAATAACCATAACTGTAAAAAAAGAGAAAAAAAACACCTTTTGATTGTTTGAAGGGAAGTTAAATATATTTCGTTTTTTTACATATTATTCTCCATATTATTTTTAAAATTGTATTTAAATTTGTATTGTATTTACTTGTAAATTCTTATGGCAGTTATTTCGTAAATCATAGACCACGAATCCCACCCACACCACAGATTTCCTCATTGGAATTATAATTTTTTCCAATGTATTTCAAATTTAAATATATCAGGTGTCATGTTTGTCAAGTAATTTCGCAAATTACTTTAAAATATTCCTAGAAGAGTAAATAGATCGTCATAAGAAATTGGTTTAATAATATCATCATAAAAAATAATAAAAATAAAGAAAGTGAAATATTCAGTCTTTTCCAAAAACGATGCTGGCTAAAAATTACAACATTTGAGAAATTTATTACCAGACACTGATTCAGATATTAAAAATTAGAACCCTAATTTTACTAAGTGTCGTTTGAAAATTAGTTTAAAATGTTGAAAGGGTAAATTATTAAATACTTGTCACCTTTGGCGACCAACTGGTTCGTCAATCTTCATGCTCCTCAAAATTTTAATAATTACATTTTTTATGTAACTCATAATGTTTTTTATGTAACTCTAAATTTTATACAGACCTTTTATCCCAAGGATTTATATTCTTTAACTTTTAAATAAATATTTAAACATTTCTATCTTCTGCTATCAAATCTGATCGCTTTATGAAATTTTGATTATAATAGTTTAGAACAATGAACATTTTTATAATCTTGGGCGCTGATTTGGGTATCATGTTTGAAACAGTCGATGAAGTGATTTTAAATCGCCCGTTTTTATTGAATAGTAGTATTGAGATTTTCATAAATCAGTCGTTTTAATGACTCATTAAATTAATTGCAGTGCAAATCTTTTTTTATTTAAAATATTAATGACTCAAGAATATTTTGTTAAACATGATTCACAGAGTAGAGGATCTAGATAAAAGCTAAACATTCTTAATTTATAAGAGTATTTATTGACTCAAGAGACATAAAATATAATTATTTACTTCATTTAGACCATTTTAACTCGTGTATTTCTATTATTAAAGTTTTAAAAATTAGCCTGAATTGAAATGATATACATTAAAACATGTTTGCCTTAAATTTAGCTGATTTTTTGAATAAATAATGCAGATATTGTAAATGCATAATAAAAGATCATAGAAAATATGGTTTTGCCTTTATTTTTTTAGAAAATATATTATGATGTGAGAACATGAGGCTGATTTGGCTTCAGGCTTTTGAAGTCACAAAATGCACATGCAGAAAATCGGCGATTTATCGCTTTTGAGGCATCAATTTTTCTCTTGTAAAGTTATTAGAAAATGATAAATGTTGTTGTCATATTTCAAGACTTATTGTCATCAAAAAGTTAAAACTTGTCACGAATATCCGCGGTGTACCCGATTCTCCTGTCTGGGCCAATAAAGGGCAGGGTCGTAAGAAGTTTCCGTCCAATGAAGCACAAAGAAGAAAATGAAAATCAACACAAAACATCGACGGAAGGAATCGAAAGGTGTATGTATATAAATATATTATAATTATAATAATAACATAATTTATTAAAAGTTTGATTTTCAATTTTCTAGTTAGCAAAAAAAGTTTTGAAACTAGAAAGATTTTGAGATGGGGAAAAAAATTCTTTTCTAAAAATTAACGATTGTGCAATACAGTAGCCACGTGATCATTTCAAACCATTTTAAACTGTTTTCGGAACTTGGCCAATTTTGAGAGGGGGAAAAAGCCATCATTTTTCTAAATATCAATGCATGTAAAATCTTATCGTCACCTCATTGCTTCAAACCAGTTTAAACTGGTTAATGATTTAAATTAATTAAGACAAACAGTGTTTTAAAAAATAATACTGCTCTTATTTGATAACATAAAATTTGTGGCAGCAGAATTCAATTTTTATTTTTATTTCGTATTTATTTTATTTTTTACAAACACATGCTGAAATATACATTTTAATATTTTTAATTTGTAATAAAAGTTGATTTTTTTTGGTCAATTTGGTGGCAACATGTTGATAAAAGCTAATTTTTCTCCTTCACGTGTAATGTGCACGTGAAGGTTAAATTTTATTTTTATCCTGTGCGAAATAAATTGTTAAAAAATATGATTAATTGTTTTAAAAAATTCATTAAAAATAGAAAATTAATTTGTTGGTTAAAATATTAGCATCATTAAAAAGTTATTTTTTTAATCTTTAGTATGATGTAAAAATCAGGTTTGTGCTGTAATATTTTCGTAAGTTATAGTGAAAAAAACTAAGGAATTTCATTTAATTTTTAATTAATTAAAATTCTATTTAAAAATTAAAAAAAATCGCTCCGAAGGTGCACATTTCCGGCCTCTAAGGTATACACGTGCCAAATGTGGTAGCTGTAGTTCGAACGGCCTGGCCTGTAGAGCGCCAAAACACACACAGACACACACGTTGAGCTTTATTATAAGTATAGATTAAACTAGAAGAAGCATTTATGCATTTAAGCACAAATTAAAAACAATGGTAGCGTAGATTTCTTAACATCGGCTTGCATTTTATTGAACAGAATCTAATTTACCATATATGCAGACTATTCTAAAGAATATAAGTTTTCTATAATGTATATAAGTTCTTTATTTAATATTTTGTATAAATGTTGCATGAAGATATAATAACACGAAAAATAAATAATTTACGAGAACAAACATTGAAAGAAATTTTAGAACTTTTCTAATCTTGAGATGAGTTTACGGCGTCATGCATGAGTATTCGAAATTTTATGTTAATGGGCCATAATGCATGGCGGCAAGGTAAAGCATATGACGAATGCCAAAAGCAGCTTAGCTTTGATGGCATTGAAGTTCGGAGCTAAATATTGTCATTTCATGCATCGTTTTTATAATCCGATCATGTTTCAAAATTAAGACGTAAATTTCGAATCAAATTTCGAGCTAATTCTCACACGGACATAAATAAAATAAAACTAAAATTATATATAATATATGTGTTATCAGAAAATCATATCATCACTACTAATAATAATGTTAAACAAGAAGTCATGAATTATCCTCTCATGTACAAATTGCTTTATTTTATCTTTCAGATCACGTAATTATCAAATCTGATTACATAAAAAATAAGCAAAAGCAAAATCTTCGATAATGTTGGATTTGACGAAGTTATTACTAATCGCGAAGAGCTTTATAACTTGAGGTATTGGGTGTTTTATGCTCAATAAATGGCATAGTAATTATATCCCAAGGGCATGTTTTCCTCCAGAAGCCGATTTTTTTCCCGTTAATCGATCGAACTAGTAATAGCTTAAAGAAAGCCAATTAAATAAAGAAGGAGATTTATTATGTTCTACGTTCATCCAATTTAACTAAAAGAAATGAATGCAGTTAGTTGAGATTGCATCGTTACTGTACATCAATTACATAATTAATGAAATATGGAATATTCTACCTTTTATTTTGTAATAAAGCTTTAATAAAGACACACATTTCTAATAAAAGATGAAACGCTTTAAATATCTATTTTCTTGATATATTAATTATTTTTATATTCTCTTAGCGAGTTTTATTTAGAACCTAATTAGTAAAATGATTTTGAAATGTTCAAACCTCGTTTTCATAATTTCACTACACTTTTCATTATTTTCAAGCGTTAAACCACATTATATTGATGTTTAACCTGGTGTTACTCAAAAATTTTAAATTTAAATGTATACATTAAATTGAATATAACGTCTAGATTGATTTATATTAAAGTATAGACTATTAAAGTATAGACTGAATATAACGTCTAAACTAAAAGATATTTCCATTGGCGTTCGAGAATCTAGAAATTCAATCTCAATTTTTTATTGTTATTCCATAAAAGCTTCATTGATTCTCAAAAGAATATGATAATAAGCTTAAATAAAAAAAATGATGTTCTTCTATAATCTGCAATCATTGAGACAGATTTAACTTCTTTTAATATTACATGAGAGTGAATGATAAAGGGAGAATTTCATTTTTCTTGCAGCATGATTTAAAATGAAGTATCTGTGCAAAAGTCGCAATGTTAAATGCATGTTCTTAGCATAAAATTACTCCAAATGTTTAAAGACAGGAAATTAGATTACTGAAATAAAGCTTTGAAATTGCGTGCATGCGGCTACAATTTTTAGGATGGAAAAAGTATTCAATGAATGTTGAGCTAAAGACTAATATGTAGTGGAATAAAGTACTTAAAAAACTCACTTTTTGTTTCAAGCATCAATGAGTCGATTATCATATATATTATAAAAATATTTTGTAAGCTCTCCATGAAATTCGCACCTAAGTAAAGTGGTAAAGATAATTTTACAAAACTCATCCTCTGGAAAGTCGCAAATAATTTTCGCTTTACCTGTAAATATTGCTGAAAAGTGGATATTATTAAGAATTCTATATAATTAAATATTGAATGTTTCACATATGCAATTGGATATATGCAGGTAAGAAATACCAAGTATTGCCAAGATTCAAACATCTTAGACAGTTGCAAAGTAGAAAATAGGATAACATTAAAAACGATCTGAAGAATTTCAAAAAGTAAGCAATCTGATATCTATTTGGATTAATTTTAGTATATTATTTAGTTTGATATCATAGTATACTGTCAATATTTCTCATCTGTACAGTTGAACAGTTAACAATCATTGTTTTTAAAAATGCTATCAATATGTCTTTAATAAAGAGAAGAAGAGTTCTCCTTCGTCAGCCTCTTGCTAGGCTTTAAATTTTTTGAATGCAATAGGTTAGGCAAATAAATTAGAGGAACTTTTGCTGTAATCTTCATAACACAGACAAAATCCTGCTCACTTATTTGGATTGATAGCATCATTGTTTTCTGTAACAAAGATTTGTCGAAAATTGGTGATTACAGACAGGATGTGTGGCCATTTTTGTGCCAAAGCGAACTAAATGGTTCATTTAGTTCGCTTTGAAATATGTCTACCATGAAGAAAACGGAAAAGAATAATTATGAAGGACTACAATATATAGATTTTGTTCTTATACCAACACAAAGTTTCATTAAAAAATCGAAAATACTTTTGTTGCATTTTATTATTTCAAAAACAATGTTTATCGCTAAAATTCCCTATTTCTTTCTATCCTTTATATCAAAATATGTCAAACTGCTTCACCTTCAAAACAAATAGAAGAGAAAAGTCAGTTTTTAACGAAAATGTTTCATAAAAGTACAATTCCGACATTCTCGGACAGAAATACAAGAAATTTTAAGATAGATAAGGAAGTAAATGAAAACACTGAAATTCTGTTTCAATGTAAGTTATGTTTAAAACTCTGAAGGCTATATCGAAAAAGGGGAAACCTTTTACGGAAAAAAATTTAATAAATGTTATTTAATTCTTTTATGAAAATATTCTGTATTAATTTTTAAAGAAAGATAAAACAAATTTACATGTTATCAATACATGTAATTATACAGTAATTAGATATTTAAATCAAAAATCATTTTTGAACTGACTGCGATAATGCTGTGAAGAAATTTAATAATGCTAGGAGAATAAATTACATGTAATTTTTAATAAAAACGCAAAATTTGAATTGAACATTTGAATCTGATTTTATAGTTTTCTTTATATTTCAACCAAAAATTATTAATATTAACAAAATGAAATAAATAAAAAAAAATATTGTCAAAGATAATATTTGTTGTGAATGATAAATTGCGTCTTTTACCATAATTTCATTAACATTTGCCGATTCTTGATATGGAGGAACAATAAATTGCGGACAGTTTACATAAGCATTAAAATATAAACGTTTCAACTTACGCATATCATGTAATTAGATACAAACGCATTTATTCTGATCCTGTTTAATATGCTATAATATTAATATATTTATCGACAGAAAAGTTGCATTTATATGTTGGTTTTTCCTACTTTTCAAAATGTGTAGTTTCAGTTACGTAATATCCATTTTTTTTGGTACTGCAGATGCCATTGTTTGATTATTTAAAGCAATTAAAAATTTTACTATTACATTTTAATGAGACTGCATTATAAATCACATCAGCTATTATTTAAAAAAAAGGAGCATCTAAGGAAAGGAAATCAAGAGGTGTGCGCTGAAATCTCACTGGACACGTTGGTACGATGTACGGAATTAGTGGTGACTCGCACTCAGCTATGTATTAATGCTGAAAGCCGCCATTTTGAATAGTAATCACATTTGCATCACGAAGTACCTTTATGTTTCAAATTGGAGTTTAAGCTTTCCATTTCCAGATATTGAACCTTGTAGAAAGGAATATAAATTTTTTATGACGTTTCAAAGTGTGTATACATTTTTTTGATGCATCCTGTATATTAACTTTAGAATGCTTATTGGTTTAAGTAAAGGCATTCATATGAACTGATGAAAGTGATAGGTATATTTTTATATCTATTTATAAACGGTAAAAATAAATGTCTTCTAATCGAGAAAAATAATTCATTCTATAGCAGAAAGTAATATGAGAAATAATTTATTTTTTTTTTCATTTTAATTAGTTTTAAAGGGGTTATAACGGAAATCATCATATATGAAAGCTATTTGTTGGAGCGTGAATTGATTGATTACTTTTTATGAAAAAAAAGCATTTTTGCTGAAAAATAAATGATTTAATAAAAAGTATTAAAAAATTAGTAAAACTATTATTATGTGTAAACGCTATTATCATACAGTTTATTCAATTTTTAGATAATATCTATCAGAAGAACAAAGGTTGGAATTAAAACTAATCGGTAGAGAAAATTTCACATATGTAACATTAAAATTTAACAAACGAAAATTATTTTAAAAAGTTGCCTAGATAAATATATGGTTAAAATTATTCATAGATTGCTTTAAGTTGAAAAAAATAATTTTCAATATTTTATTCTTCGAAAATAAAGCGTTGAAACGTATTACAGTCTAATTTATAAATTATATATTTTGAATATTACACCCATTATTTTTTTTAAAAATTTCTGTTCATTCTTTGTTAAGAAAAAACAAGACACTTTGAATCTCAAAAATTTAAATAACTATATCAGAAATTATTTTTTTAAAAAAATCATATATATATATATATATATAATATTAATTTAGTGAAAATTAAGTTCCATTATTAAAAGTCATAAACTAGAACAACATTCTTTATTATTTATACTAGCCGCTTTGACGACCAGCCGGTTCGCCAATCTTAATGTGCGTTAAAATTTTAATAATTAAATATTTTATGCAATTCCTACTTTAATTCCTCTTCACCAAAATATTTAAAAAAAATCAAATTTTGATAGTCGTATAATATTATAAAGGACTTCAATAATAACGTAATATGTATCTCTCTAATTTTCTGTTAACTCCTGTAAAATTTATGCTTCATATTAAAGTGAAAATGATTAAACCGCAATTTACATAATAATATTTTTTACTGAAAAAAAGCATTATTATTTTATAAAATAATTACTGAAAAAAGAGTCACTGAGCATTTAAAATTTATGGGCAATAAAGAATATCTTTCTTAATTTATGTAATATCTCAAGAATTTGGCAACAAAATTTTCTCAAATTCATCATGAGCAGATCGATTAATTAATAATGTTTAATTTTAAATGCATCAAACACTAAGAAAATAAACTGAATTGTTTAAAATAATCGGTTGAAATCAGGTTAAAAAAAAACTACTTAAAAACGATATAAAAACTATAAACATATACTAAAAATATATAACTAACATAAATACAATTTTTAATTACAAAGACACACAACTAACCTAAAAATAATTTAAATCAACTCCGAATCCGTTGAAAATAGTTATCAACAATCCGAATGCAATGCGCATGCGTGAATTTTCAACACCAGTTAAGGTAACGCAAATGAGTGAATTTTTCTACGCCAGTTGGGGTAACGGTATGCAGATTAGAAATTTTTAATTTCCTTTATTCTGTTTTATTTTAGTTCAAAAGTACTTCAGAATGAATCTGAAAAATCGATTAATTAAAAATGTTTAATTTTAAATGCATCAAACATTAAAAAAATAAACAGAATCTTTTGAAATAATCGGTCGAAAAATGTTAAGAATAGCCTCATGAGGGTGGGGGGAGAAATGAAGCTTTACTCATTTGGCGGTGGGGAAATGAAGATTTTTTTCAGGGAAAGTTAGTTTTTAATTAATAATTAAAATTATAATTAAAAATTCAAAGTAAGTGACCCCAGGTGCACATTTCCGATCTCCAAGGTATACACGTACCAAATTTGGTAGCTGTAGGTCAAACGGTCTGGCCTGGAAAATTATTATTTATATTATATTATTATTATTTCTTTATTATTTATATTAGCTCAGAAATGAAATTAGCATTCAAAATGAAACCTTATCGTAGTCAATAAAAATTGTTTCTCGATATTTGTTCACCCATTATAGTTTACTTTTAAAATCCAAAATAAACTTATTAACTTGGAGCATAAATATTTTGAATATTCCTTATCCAAAATCGACAAGGTAAGTTATTCATTTCAAATTCTCTAAATACCGATTTTTAGCACAAAGACCTGAACATTCTAAATTTCACTAAATCCAAGAAAATAAGATATTGTTGATTCATGTAAAATTAATAGTTTTGAAAATTCAATTAGTTATTATTCAGATATGTTTAAAAGCCATCTTTCATTTTGGTTATAAATGGAAATTCAAACAATTTATTCTTTGTTGTATCGTTTCCTCTGAGAAAGTGAAAGATGAAACATAGGATTAAATATTAATATGTTGCAATTTTGTAAAATTGGGGTGGCGAAGAAATGTGCCAAAAATTACATCTAATTATTGACGTAATGCTATTCGATATCCAAATCTTTTCATTAGTAATGAGGGAGAAAATTAAAATAGTATTTTGTGGATTTAATCGTAGAACTTATCTCCATTTCCGTTTAAATTGGGATAATTAAAAAAAAAATGTATAAATAAGCTATAAACATATGTGGTCTTTTGTTTAAAAATAACAGTTCTATTGTATTATTTTTTACGTCTCTTCGATATAATTGATTTTATGTGCGTTTAAAAAACTTTCATGAGATTAGAAAAAAATAAAGTTTTGCGAAATGCTTTTGTTTTGAAAGTAACATTTAAAATCCTCTCTGTTTATAAGCCCATTTTTTTTTTTTTTGTAAATTTGTTTGTAAATACATTTGTAAGAATCTCTCATCAATCTAAGATTATTCAAAGGCAAAAAAAATTAGAATTAATAAATATTTTGCTTCAAAATACTTTAGAAATTAAACCTTTGTTTCAACAACTGTAAATAGTGACTTTACTCACAGCATGTAATTCTGAGCTTAACATAAATACTTAATTTGTTGTAGATTAGTAAACTCTGACAGCATTTAATAAACTATAAGTGAAAATAACTTATTAAAAAGCATAATTGGAACAATAAAAGTAGTCATAAATATTCTAGAGCTTGAAATTACTATTAGAAAAGAATTATAATTTCTAATAACTGGTGTTTTAACTGAAGGTCTTGAATCTCCCTCAATCTATTATAAAATATTTTTTTTTGTCATGGGTGATATAATATCAGCTTTTAATAACTTTTTAAAATATTTTATTTGCATTTATTTTTTGACAAAAAATGAGAGAAATGAAATCTTTTATTATACTTTGTGAAGAATTTTACCTTTGTAAAATTGATATTTGGAATCAATTATTCATTAATTTCAAAAAACGCCTTATTAAGAAAATTATTGACAAAATTTCTAATATTTTCCTAAGCAATAGATTATTAACAACATTAATTCAAAAAGTTGAGAACTTATCATATAATTATAAATTGAAATATATAATTGAATTTAAATATATTCTTTTTCTGTTTTTCAAAATGTATTAATTTATAATGGTTCCTTATTACATTAAAGAAAATTTCGAATTGCCATGAAAAAGGAAAATTGGAAAGAATGAAAACTAATTCATTAATTATTATTTGGAAACTTTGTCTGATAATTCTTATAGTAAAAATATTTTTAAACTATTTATTGTAATAAAATTTGTTTGTTGCGACCAATAGTTTATCGTAATACTCCAACAATAAAAATGTATCATTATAAAAAAAAGCGAAAATGATAGTTTCATTCAAATTTTTTTTTAAATGAAAATTACAACAGAAATACAAAATCAAACAAAAATGTACATAGATTCTAATGTAATTCATTTCCCATACAGATAAAACCTGGTGATCATAGCTGCAATTAGGATAAAGTTCGAAAGATTTAAAATATAATCTTTGAGCATAAAAACTATAAATTAGTATTCAATTTAGCTTGAAATAAATGTCTATATTCCTAAATTTTTACCATATTTTAGAAAGATATCAAAATGGCTAAACTATGACATTATCTTAAATAATAAATTTTAAAAGTTTGTATTCTGGTTTCTGCCACTTTGAAAAAACTTTGGAAAAAAAACGTTATGTCAAAATTGTTCCAAAATCATATTATTTGAGAATTTCTGTGAGTTAAAGTTGGGGAAGTGCAGATGGTAATATGCGCAATAATAGAGTTTAATATACTACAAAAAATATTTTCGAAATATTTACTAGACATTTTTAGCATCAGTATGTTTTCAGACACGCATTTTTTGAAAAAAAAGTTTCTTTTTATTTTCATCCCTCAATAAAATTTATAGAAGAATAATACTTCTGAAACTAAAGGTAATTCTATTTTATTGCATTTCCCACTTGCACTTCATAAAACCAAAGCTTATTAACATACATGATAAAGCATTGTGCATGTAAATAGTAAAATTCTCTTAGAGCGTACTGTTTCAAGTCAATTTTTTTTTTAATGAACAATTTTGCTAACCTTTAATGTTTCATAAATCAAGATAATCATAAGAATCATACAATTTTATTAATGTTTATTCCAACTCAGAATAAAAAATTAGTGAATATTTGAATTTATTTTCCAAAATTGGAGATATTTCATTAAAAGCTTTAAAAACTCATTGTAAAATTTATTATTTTTAAGAAGCCAGTTTTTTTTCCAAAATTGTTTCTGCTCTGAAGATAGATAGAACATAAGGTTTACATATATATATATATATATATATATATATATAATATTACATAATTCATAGTGCTCGTAAGATGAAATTTTCCAATGGACTTTAGTTTTAAATCTTTGCTTTATTATATTTATTATTTTTGGGCCTTGTCAAGACTAGTTTATCTATAATGAAAAGTTACAAAGACCTGGAAAACCTAATAGCCAATTAAAGTAGCAGCATTCTTCAATTTCAGAACTAAATAAGTTCTGAAATTTTAGATAAGAGACAAAGTTCAGTTGTAGAGTTCCAGAAATTTCTTTAATTAGTTTAAAGAAAAAGGAATGTAATAGAGTAAAACAATAGGAAAAATAAGATACAATTATTTTAGACAGTGTGTTATCCTGGATTGTGGTTAGCTAAAAACTCATATCAGATTTTTTTAAAAAGAATTAAACATGGTTTATTCGCAACAAAATGTACATTGGAAACTTTAATTTCAGGAGCAGGAAATAAATTTATGAAGAACTTTAGATTAACAAACATATATAAAGGATTTTTAAGAGATATTTCAATAATTTGTCTAAGGTTTACCTATAATGTCCTTTGGTTCTTAGAGAGTTAAAAACATTTTTTTGATGAAAAAAGAAGAAAATCTTTTGTTTCAATAAATATAAATTACAGTAAATCCTTAATTATTTAATGAAATAAAATCTCATTTACTTTGTTATAAGGCAGATAAAACATATTCAGAAGGTATTTTTAAATTTTATTACGAATATCACACAGCCTATGAAATAATATAGAAGTAATAAACACTATGGAATGATGGATAAATTAGATGACTGATTATTATCATTATATAATGAATAATTTTACTAAACTGCTATTTAGAGCATGAAAAAAATATGAAAGGCGTTATAACTATTATGATTTCCGAATATAATAAATTTGAAAATATTTCTTTTTAATATTTTATAACAAATTTAATAAATTAGTAAATTAAAAATTTTATTATAAATATCATAATGCATATTTTTTTTCTGTTTCATGTAAGAGTTCATAAATCATTCAATTTTAGAAATATTAGATAGAAATCATATTTTATTAATGCCAGTAATATACTATAAATGATGACTATGAATTATCTATAAGTAAATAATCTGATAATCAAAGTGATTCCATTGATATGATTAAACTTAAAAATGTATTTGTAATTATTTTTCTGAAAGAAGAACATATCGCACCTAATTTAAATATGTTTCAAATCAAGTCAATAACACTGCACCATTTTTAAACTTATAGAATAAATAAAATATATTTTGATTAATTTTCATTGTTTTGGTAAAAAAAAAATCGTTATTAAATTAAATCTAATGATACTCTTTGTTTAATTTGATAATAAAATTTCTTCGATAGAAGATAATAATATATTAAGTTTTTATCGTATAATTTTTATTTTCCATTTATTGGTTTGATTCCTTAAATATTTGATATGAATCATTTTATAAAAAAATACTTTAAATATTCTTCTTTTTTTATTTTCCATGAAAGTGTAAACCATGATACTTATTAAATATTCATATAGATAAATTCGCAAAGTCTATGAAAGTAGATATTATGCAATCTATTTATTTATAATATAACTAACTATGCATGCATATCTGTGGACTTAAAACTGATCCAGAATAATATCTTGGAGATTATTTGATAAATATCTGCACAAGAATAAAAATGAATAAAAATGATTTCAAAAACATATACAAAAACATATATATATATATATATATATATATATATATATATATATAAATTATAATATACAAAAACATATACTTTTACAAAATTCATTTAATTTCATAAATGATTGCATTTTACATAAAATTTGAAAGAAACCTAATATTTAAACATATAAACTAAATGAAATGTTAATTTTTAATTTTTTTCTTATCCTATACTGAAATGAAAGTGTTAACTAGTATCCTATGAATATCATAGTGTGAGCATTTTAAATATAATTCTTATTAAAATCAAATAAATTATGTGAAATTATGAAATAATATCAAGAAATGATGTAAAAGAATCAAGAATATGCAGTTGCAATTTTAACAAAAAGAAAACCTTATTATCCAAATACGCCGAATACGATTTTCATATATGAATTTTTAACTTGTGTACATTTTCATTAAAATGAATTAACAAAATAAATAAAAGAAGGTTTCTCTTTTAATAAATACTTGCTACGAGATTATATAAAAAACTCAAGATTAGAGAAAAAAAATTTTAGAGCAGATTTCACTCCGAGTTTTATTTTCGCAATTAAGTTCATTAATTTACTCAGTGTTATCTAAAGGTCCCGTAATTGCGGTCCTGAATTATAAGGAGGCTTTAAAATGAAGGATGATCTAAGCGGGAAATTTCTACTTGATTTATTCAATAGAAACATAGAAAGGTTATAGAAGTCTATCGTATGTAATTTATGGTTATTTTTCTTTCAATTTCTACTGAAAGGATTTTTTTTTATTTCTTATATTTAATGTTTAAAATTTCGAAAACTCTTGCCTACTTTACAATATTACGTGTAGTATGCTTATGTATATATAAAATAAATTTTATGTGTTAGTAATACCGCATATTTACAAATGGAAACAAATTTGATTTTTTATTGAATATAATTTACAAATTTGTTTAACCGTATTTTCAGTCTCAGTTCTAGTAAAAATTATCTCATAGAACACATGCATTTTATTATATACTGTTTAGAGAAATTTTATGTTTAAATGTGGAATAGAGCTTATTTTGTGTAGATATCTGTAATAGGTCACATAATGAGGTATTTATTCATCATGATGTGTCATCTGCGCTTTTATGCAAACACTATTTAGGTTTATATTGAAATTACTAGATCAATATTTTGAAAAAATAAACTAAAGGAATAATAAAGAATAACAATATAATTATTCATATTTCAATTGGGAGATTTTGTCTATTTAATATTGTTAAATAATAAAAAGATAATAGCTTGAATCAATATTCGTTACATTATGCAAATGCTACAGAAATGTACTAACTGCATTGCAAATTGAATAAAGGATGGCTAAAAGATACTTTGAACATATATAAATATTTATGTTCACAACTGATTTAAGATCCTTTAATAAATTATATAATTATCATTCGGAAATATATGTAATAAACAGTTGGACAATGCTGAAGACCCGCTAAAACAATAAATAAAAAAAATATTTCTAAATACTATTTTTAAGAATATATTTCTTCCCCTATTAGCTTCTTTAGTAGAACACATCTATTAGTAGAATGAAATTATAGTTTACAATGAATTTTATATATTTATTATTATTATTTTGAAAAACGGGTGGTTTAGAAAACAATTCGAAGATAATTTTTGAAATCTTTAATTCATATATTTGTAAAATATATTGCTGCATTCAATAATAACATAAGCAGAATAAAATATAAAATTTGCTATTAATTACAATCCACATTAACAAAGAATAGAAGCAGTATATACTATCAAAAGTTTTTATGCATAATTAACAGGAGTTTTGAATAACTACCAGCTAATACTGAATAGCTTTTAAACAGTATATTTTAATTCAGTTTTATTGAGATTATAAAAGTCACCACTTGCTATGTTTAATAAGTTAAATTTACTTATACACAGATATATTTCGAGTTATAGGCAGTAATATATTCTTTTTAGAGGTTTCCATAACCTGCAACGGATTTCTTTAAAAGCATTCTAAAAACGATTTAGTGTATAAAACATTCCATGAATACGCAATATCCAGAGCTCCATTCGAAACGATTTTGTAAGCTATTTCGTGAATTTCTTCTGATATATTCATTATGGAAACATGTCACGTAAAACCGATACTAAAAAGCAATTCCTCCAAAACTTCATTATTCATAAATTGTATAATGAACCTTAATAGGATTTAAAAATCTATATTCAGGCGGGAAATAAAAATAATTCCTGTGCTTGGTGTATAAGATTATTTTCTTGATATAAGATGAAATGCCAAATTTGCAAATCGAAAGAAATGACGAAATTTAAAAAAAATGTTGAAAAAGATGCAAATACAAGATGCAATTTTATATGAATAAATGTATTACTTCCCATTCTAATTCATATATACATTAAAAATATTTTAATTATCTTATTTAAATTATATGATACTATTTTTTTAAATGATTTGCCGAATGTATTGAAATTTGAAATTAACCCCTTCATTATGTCGTATCATAATTCAAAATTTATTTAATTACTTCCATTTGATGTTTTTATGCTAATTCATAATTTTTATAAAACTTCATAATGCATTTCGGATTAATTCGCTTAGCATCATATAAAATAGTAGATCGTATTAAAATTGATATATTTAACTAAATTAACTACAATAGATTGACTTTCTTATCATAAAGCAGGTGCAGTTAAAATTAATCGATTTTATTTAAAAGCATCCGCTATTTTTTATAATGTATAAATTTTCATTAATCAATTCAAAATGTACGTGTTTTTTTTTTAAATTTCGGAATATTTTAAGAATATTCCGAAATTTAAAAAAAAAAAAAAAAAAAAAAAAACTTTTAATGTCTTGTTGATGTTTATGGTATATTTTTACTTGGAATAAAGGATGTGATATATCTTATAAGAAAGACGTTACTGTATATCATGTCAAATAATTTTTGGCTTTTTAACATGGAACATTTTGAATATCTATATTTTCTATAAATTATTCTTAAAACCAAAATATAGACTTTATTCAATTTTTCGTGACTTAAAAATATGCTGTTACTTCTTCTTAAATTTTCAATTATGAAGTATCGGCAACTAAAACATTGAAAAATCGACTGCACTTAAATAATTAAAGTGAGCAAATACCAGTGAACTACTGGAAGATATATATAAAAAAAATAACGCAACATGGAAGCGTATCTAGAAGTCGCTAGCTAAGGCAGATAATTACTATAAATTTAGTAGATGTACCCGTCTAGACTGTCAGATGTTCTATACCCAATATCTCAGAGCTGAAGGTCACCGATCAACTAACGAAAATCGTAGTAGAAACTATCATGCATATTGGCAGAATGTTTAAGAAATAAAATCAATAATGTGCAATAAATATTAGATGCTATTAGAAATCTTATTTCCTTGCAATGGGACCCTCTCTATTTCTAATACTCACGAGTATATAAATCAAAACAAATTAATAAATCTGATTAAAACAAATAGTAATCCACTAACAGAAGAAAAATCCTATTCTACAGTGCTATAAAAATATTAAAACAATGCTGAAACATTTACCAGCTATAAACTTAAAACCTTTTTAAGAGTATTCATTCGAGTTTAGATTTATCCACACACCAGTTATAGAAGTTTCTTTAATCATAACAAAATCCCTTCCTAAATTGTTTGATGCCAAAAAAGAAGGTAGTTATTTTCTCATCCTATAAGGATCCTTTAATCCGGGAATATTCTAAAAACTTCATCCATCTTTACAGATTGCAATGGACATTTGTATATATACATATAAACTGTGTATAAAGCTTATACATACATAGTATCAGATTACAAATCTAAGAAAGATTTTGGCTTTCAAATTTTTATTATTTTTGCACAGTCATCTACAATATTCCAAGCAAATTTGATATGCAGTTCTATGTGCTTATAAATTCCAATTTTATAGCCAAAATATCAATGTAAAACAAATATATTTTGCCCGAAATGCATTTAATGCCTTAAATGTTTTCCGGAGATAAATCATATAAATTTGTAATTCAAATGCGTAAATCTAAACATAGGAAGCATCGGCAAATGAATTCCAAGGTAAAATGTAAGATAACTAAATATAGATTGATATAAATTGATTGATTAACTAAATATAGATAACTGATTAAAATAAAATTCTCTTTGAGAAAGAATTTATTTATTATATACCTTTCTAAGCGTTTCAAATTTAGTACAAATATATAAATATATATAGCTAAAAATTTAATTAGATTTTGAAAATAATGAAATTTCTCCGAAATTCATAAGATTGCAGGAAAGTAGATATATCAAAATAAAAAAGGCAGAATATTTTAAGTTATATGCAATTACCCTCAGTGTGAATTTTAGATTAAATATACATATATATTACATGTATAATTTAGGATAATAATGTAATACACCACGCTCAGCTTTGCTATGACAAAAATATTACTAAACAAATGTAATAAAATATTTTTAATGTCAAATATGTCCTTACTTGTAAACGAAGGAATTATTCCATTATGATTTTTTAATTGTTTTCATATCAATTGACTGAAAAAACATCTCATAATTTCACTATATATTTATATATGAATCACTATTCCCTCTATAATATTTGCAAAAATAGAGAATCTGAAAAGGAATCGGTTAACTTTAATTAATTTTCATTCTTTTTAGAATTGCTTTCCAAACCGTCATAGAGAAAGGAGATTTTATTTTTATTCATAATATTTAAATAGAATAATTCAACAATTCGTATTTAGAAGTTGTGGTAATTTTCACATAATTCAAATTTCACACATTTTTAACAGCAGGTGTTCCCTTTTTACTGAATACGCATTGTTACTCTAACCTATGAATGTGATCCAAAAGATTCAACCAGCTACAGTAGACTCTCCACAATGTATATAAGAAAGTAAACATATCTCTATGGAACTGAAATGACTGCCTAGCAATAAGCAAATTCACATTATGGTGTTTAACAATAACTTATTGAGAAATATTAAGCCCTATAACTTTTTTTGTAACATATAATTTTTTAATGTTCCAAAATGATATTTCTTTCATAATTGACTGATACTCAAAAGAATAATATAAAGCAATTTCTTGAATGAAAATTTCGCAGCTTAAATTGCCATATGGTGCAACATCTGAAAATGTTCAAATTGAAAATATTACGTAATACATTACTTGATCATGATCTTTCGAATCAAAAATATTTGCATATCTTTGTTTAAAGACACGAACTTTACCAATTTAAATTTGATATGAAATTTGCATTTAAGCATATTGTCATGTTAATACAATACAGTAGTAGGAAAACAAACAGACAAAGATCACAGTTTAGCCTTAAACCAGAGTTCGATGTTTGCTGTTAATTATTATTGTATTTTTTTCTGCAATGAAAGTTCTACAGCGATGTCCGAAAATTTTGAAACTATTTTTTTCCATTACAAATATTTACGTTCGGGAAAACTAGAAGCTCCCTTTTGAATTTCAGTTCAGTTATAATTGGAATGCAACACAGAAAATTGCAATTGCTAACAATGTAGAAGAAAAAAAATTGTAAAAATATTTTCTACAAATCTGAACATTACGTCAGCACTGAAACTTTCTATT
Organism: Argiope bruennichi; assembly: GCF_947563725.1. Classification (NCBI taxonomy): domain Eukaryota; kingdom Metazoa; phylum Arthropoda; class Arachnida; order Araneae; family Araneidae; genus Argiope; species Argiope bruennichi. The sequence goes on from NC_079152.1 coordinate 126,323,852, forward strand.
TACTTTTTGAAAGTATTCATTTTCCAGAGTAATTCCCTTGAGAGTTAAATAACAATCTCGAACAGAATAAAGAAAATAAATTACTAATGGCAACATCTGGAATAACGGTCAAAGATTCTGAGTCGTCATTTCCTGAAAAAATATTAAATGTAAGCAAATATTAACTTTCGTTCTCCCTATAATCTGCAATTAGCTATAATATTTATAGGGGAAAACATCATTATGTGTTCAAAGGAAAAGCGTTTCAAGAAATAGAAATTATATGCTTAGAAATTTTTTGACTTTATTAATAGCAACTGGAATGATGCAAAAAACTATCAATGAAGAGAGAAAGTTACATCTGAAGAAACCATTACATATTTTATAATATTTGTATGTAGGTAAGCGTATCAGTGTTATTTAAGAACTATATTTAAACATTTTAGCAATTTTATTGATATACGTTAATTAATCTGGGGGTAGAAAGACCAATAACAAATGTGTATCCTAGTGTTTTTCAAATTGAGAGGAAATGTAAAATGTTTTTAGATTACATCAATAAAGATGAAAAAGAAAATTTCAGTTTTGCTCATACATGTATATAAAACAGCTTCTTAAATGGTTAATAATTTAGTCAGGATATAAATTCAACTCTTTCCAGGTATAAACGAGAACTGATATATTAATTCTAGAATAGATTTTAACAAACAATTTTTTAAAATTTATGTGATTTTAAATTACAATTTTTTTATTAGATGAAGTTATTTTATTTCAATTAAGTATATTTATATCAAGAATATATTCAGACTCCATGGCTGGTTTCTTCGGAATTTCATAATCAGTTTATATCAGATCCTTTATATTTCCACACAATTTGTTCGATCCTTTACGAATATGGAACAAAAAAATATATTGCTATAATTTTAATATATTAGCAATAGTTATTGAAAGAACTTTTTTATGGGGCTTCATAAATCTAATCTTACATTATCTATTAATTTGATTTTACATATTTGAATTTTTTCTGGTTTTATTCAGAAACACACACACACACACACACACACACACACACACACACACACACACACACACACACACATATATATATATATATATATATATATATATATATATATATATATATATATATATATATGTGTATATATACACATATATATGTGTATATATGTGTATATATATATATATATATATATATATAAAAACTGGTTATTATGGTTATTATATGTAAATGAATTTTCTCCTAACATTTTTTTCAAAAGTTATCATCTAAGGTAATTTAATCATAATGAAACTATAATTATGAACACTACAACTGTAAAACATTTCTTACTTAATTAGAAAAATAATTAAATAATATGGCAACACAATTCAATTAAATTTTAAATTTTGAAACAATGTGGCAACACAAATACAATTTAAAGCAAATTACTGTACAGAAAAGAAACAACTTACTTACTTAAAATAAAACTTTAAAGTATTCTTGTATATCTATGTATCACTAAAAATTTATAAATATTTAATACCATTTATTTTTCATCAATGTGTAAAAATGCTTAAAATACAACTAAATCCCTCTACGAATATTGAATTGAATAATTTTGAATTCCCTATAGAAACATAGTAATAAGTACTTAACATTTCTGAAAGAAATAATAACTAAAAATATTGCGAGAATTACTAATTAAATTGTTTCTTTCACTCCTTCAGAAATTATTTGCTAACAACGTTTCGAAAAGTTTTTCTTCTTTTGCAAATTATACGTTATTTAAACATATAACTTTATTCCACTTTGAATGGCTTTGTAGCATATTTTTTTTTTTTGAAATCACGATATTTAAAATAATTAAAATAATCATTTAACATCTTTGTATTTTATTATTTGATTTGAGCTTCTGCAAACTGGTTCTGTGAAATTGAATTTTTCTGGAAAATAATATTCTCTCATATTAATTCGAAAAACAAATGTTTATATGCATAACATAATTTACTTTTTTTTGAAGAAACCTCAATTATTTAATTCATATATATGCGTTAATTAAATTATATATTTATTTAAAAATAAGTAATTTTTGATAAACATATTTTATGAATAAAAAGAGGTCGGGATAGCCTGGTTGTTAGGGCGTTGGATTCACATCCTTGAGGTTGCGATTTTGAACCCCACCGGCCGAAGACTCCTCGGGTGCGTGATGGCTGACGCGAGTATAAATCTATCGTGGTCACAAAGTCCTCCATATCGAGAGTAATACCACTGGGGGTACTGGATCAGGGGTGATCGTTCTCTGATTCAGGTCTAAATTAGGATGTGTGGATGAGTGAATGAAGTGCGCCCTGTAAAAAAGGTTGTGACGTGTGTGTAACTAAGTCGTTTTCTTGGCCCTAGATGGCGCTACGGGATGAAACAAGAGACGTACTCTTGGCTTAAAACAACAAATGACTTTTTAAATTCAGTGGGCTTGTCTAGACAAGAGTCATTAGAAACAACTACATGGATAATAAAAGAAAGAAAATGGAAGCATCTAATTATGATAATACATTTATATAAATATAGAACTAACATCATCGCTTCTAATATAGAAACATCAAAGAAATAAGGATTCATTGCATAGTTATATTTTCTTATTAAAATACTTATTACATTATGTTTTATAAATATCCTATCACGCATATAGGACAGGACTATTTAAAAAAAAAACGACTAAATAATAGCACATAATTTTAGTTATTTGTGTCATATTATGAAAGGATTTCCATTAATTCATATATCATCCGCGAAAGACAACTAGTATCCATATATATATATGATCGTTTTTTCAATGTCTATAATGTGTAAGTATTAACACATTAGACGAAAAATTGTTCAATCATGCATAATTCAGATTTCATATTTCTTTCAAAAAATAATTTTAAGCATCACATTTTAATAGCCTTATATTTGTTCATTGTGCTCTTGGAAGCTCTTCATTCGTCAAATCACATTCCATCATAGTGCAATTAGAAAACAAACTCCGACAATATATCTTCTAAATTCACATTATTTTTCCCTGTTACTACAAATTCTCTTTCTCATTTTTCGCGAAAAATGCGTAGATAATGCTCAGAATCTGTTGGCATTGTAGGATTTAAGAAAATCATACAATTAAATATTTAATAAAAGAATAAAAACGGTAAAGTTTTTTTTTTAAAATTTTAGAATTCATAAAATATGAGCATGACAACTAAATTGGTATCATTAGGCAAATAGTTTTCTTTATTATGAAGGAAATAAAAATTGAATTTATGCAGCAATTTTTCAAGGGATTATCAATAAGATAAATCACTATTTTTTAAAATTAATTAAACTTGAAGCTGAATTTTAAAAATTCAATGTGCAAATTTGTACTCCAGAAACTTTCTTTGAACTCTAGGTGGCTGTAGAATAAATTTCTTCTAGAACCACCGAAAATTCCGTTCGATGGTTTTTTTTACAGTATTAAAAGAGAGAGGTCTAAGATCAGGGATCATCCTCGTCGTCTGATTGGTGTTCAGAATTATAAGGACAATTCTAAACTAACCCGGTTCTTACTTCGAAATGGAATGTCAATATATCCAAACAAAATAAAATAATTTCTGAAGGAAAATTGTTATCAATACTTTGAATTTATTCATGATTTTTTCCTGAAAAAGGTATATGAGGTAACTCCTAAATGATATGATAGTATGATAAATACAAAAAAAAAAAATGTAAAAAAAAAGGGACAATAATATATACCAAATAGATTATTGCAGTGTAATCTGAAAATGATAAATAGATGATTTTATGATAATAACACGTTTCGATGTTTTAATAGTTTTACTTAATTTTGTGAAATTAGAATCGTTTATGTTCCAGTTGATAATTTTCAAAAAATGTAATGGTATTATTATTCATTTGGATATTCCCAATCTGGAGAATACAGCTGTTTTCAATATTTTAAAAACTCTTTCTTTGTAAAATTATGTTATATATTTGTATGTAATATGTTTAATAATTAGGTTTGTTATGTTATATAAGTTATAATTATGCAATATGTTTAATAATAAATAAGTAAAATTTTCTTTTTAAAAGAATTATTTTGATTTGAATTATATGTCAGCATTCATTATCGGAAGCGTCTTCCGACTAAATACAAAGCAATGATATGAAATATAAAACCTTGTGGTCAACAATATTTTTTAGAGAATAATTGATATCTAGCATAATCAAGAGAAAAAATTTTGCCTGATATTTTCCTGAAAAGCTGTTGATTCCAAAATATATTTAATTGCTGTTTATACCGGGAAAATTGAGATGATAAATAATAAACAATGGATAGTTTAACAAAATATCTTTAACATTTTCATTCTTTGTTCATTAATCTGATGCTACCGAAATTTATTTATTAAAAATTATAAAGAATCTTAAAATAAAACGTTTCACGATAATAAAATAAATGTTATACTCAGTTAAAAAAATAAATATTTCATTTACATCGTTTGCCGCAAATTACGATATATATTAACAAAGATCAAAATATTTTATTAGCAATATCGTCTTTCAAAAATAAAATATCTTATTCTAACTTGCTCATTTTTAGAATAAATGAGACTTATTTGCGTTCCATATTAGATTCGAATAATTTTTTATCCTTACCATAAAAGTAATTAAGAAAATATGAAGGATAACACATTCTGAAATCATAAAATGATTCTATTTGGTTTGAAGCTAATAACAGTAAAATCCTAACAGTAATCTTATAAATTGATTTATCTTCAGTATACTTAATCTTTATGTCTTTTTTTTTTGTATTAACTATGTATTTCTTAGGAGGAAATCTGATAGGTGAAAAATTATAACCAGAAGGAACATTTAAACTCAGAAATAATTTGCAATTTAAAATCACTGTCCATTCCTTCAATGTTATTCTAATATGATATACAATATAACTATTTGACTGGAGTTTTCATAAGTTAAAGAATGTGTTATGTAGATTGAAAATAAATTCTGTATCATTTTTCTGTATCACTAAAATGTTCCTTTTTATAATTTTGAGATTACAATATTGAAGAAATAAACATAAATTAAAGTTACAGAATATTAATTATTTGAATCAAATGTCCCAATAATAATAACTTTAAAATGTAAGGTAGATACTGATTAAAGCAAATATATAAATAATAACATAGATTAAAAAAAATAGACAAATGTGTTTTACTGTTCCTTCAAAGAAACGCTTGCATTCTTAGATTTTGAAATTGATTCATATATTTGACACCAGCAATAATTTATCATAGCATTTTTTTTTTTTTTTTCAATTTCAGTGACCTTCATATACGTTTTCCAAAAATTTAGGAATTAGGTGAAATTAAGTAACTCACTTCACTCATCTTTCTCAATGTACTAAAAATTTCAGGAAATCTAATAAGATGTGGGAGAAACAAATTAATTTATATTTTTCATGTAACAGTTCATTAGACTTTTAGAACTGAATAAGAAAATAATAATGACATTTGTATTTTCTAAAATTTATACATTGCGAATTTTAAATAAACATGTACCTCCTCAACTTTTTTTTTAATTCACCATTAACTGTCTTATACGTAAACTAGCAAACGGCTTTTCCTTATCTTTCGATAAACGTGGAAAAAATTGTTTAAACATTGGACGCAATTACCAGATTTATACGAAACTTCAACAAATTCTTTCACCAACTCAGGTTTTACGTTCGAGAACTTATTTTAAATGCACAAATTTTTGAGTAGCCGTGTCTTTTGATCTTCAATTCAAATACTAGCTAAAAGGCAAATTTAGTATTTATACTTTTGATATTTTATTTAAATGAGTATAAAGTTGAAGTTAATGTATGATTCTTTGAAAATTACCGAATGAAGTACATTAAATGAACAAGAACCTTACCATTATACTGTTTGAGACAATCAAGAATTTTTGTTAAAATGAATAAAATATTTTGATTGAGTTCGAACATGATCAGCGGCGATCAGTGAATGAGCTTTAAGTTTAAAAATATTTATTTAGTATGAAAATGTTTGTAGTGATACATTTATTTAGTGTGAAAATTAGGTAAATTTTTTTCTCCTTTTCTGTAACAAGAAAATTGTCCTGTAGCAAATAATATGTCTTATTTTAAAGTCACATTTTCAAACTTGATATTTTTTTTAAATATTTAAATTGTGTGCTAAATTATTTAACTATATATTTAATTTGAAATTTTTATAATTTTACAGAATTATCATATTATATAAGAAAATCAAAAATATATGCATTATGAAATTTCAATTAAAATTAAAATTTATTTCTGAAACAAAATAATAAAATTAAAAATTATTTCTGGATAAAACTAAAAAAGATACAATTGTATTTTGAGAGCACTACTGCTGCTACTAATAAGACAGATGAACTTAACCAAATCAGAACAAATACCAAGTCAATAATTGCGAAAAGAATAAATATAGAATCAAAAAGGAAGAAATTAAGAATCCGGCCTGAAGACTTTCTCAAGGGTCACCTTCAGGCAGGGATTCAAAGCACAGATTTTTTTTTCTGTGAGGGGTCTGACTTTGGTGCCTCGTGACCCGAAAATCCTCTGAAATTGAGGCCTTAGAGATAAACCATTTCTTACAGAAATAAAACAACAAATTACAATCTCCAATTTAAGCGAAAATTATAATAACATAATATAAACTATAAAAGGACACTCACAACTAATTTTAGAAACATTTAAGAAAATTATCCCCTCCTGACTCATAAATCCCCTGGTGGATTCTTAATCCCTTCCTTTTTGATTTTATATTTATTCTTTCCGCTAATATTGACTTGGTATTTTTACTGATTTGGTTATATATATATATATATATATATATATATATATATATATATATATATATATATATATATATATATATATATATATAATATTGTGTGTGTGTTTGCGTATACATATATATAAATATATATATATTAACAAAATCATAGATCATATAAAAAATCGCATTCATTTTTCAAGAAAACATCATACTTTATTTTATAATAAGTCATTTAAATATGTACTGAAACTTAGAGTCTTTTAGGTTTGGAATGCAATCAGAATTGATTTAATTTTTAATTTGAGTTTTTATGAATGGGATGGCAGATATTTGATAATTTTTCAATTAATGATCAATTTTATTTTTATTTCATACTTGCCATATTTGGCGATCAGCTGGATTTGTCGAAATGCATGCAAGTTAAAATTTTCAATTTAATATTTTATGTACTTTGGTCTCCTATCGTCTTCAGCAATATATTTTCAAGATTGAAATTTTCTAAGTCATATAACGCATGCTAATTAGGAAGCATTACGCCGTTCTGTTCAGTGTACTATGTGACTGTCTAATTTTGTGTCATCTGCAATCATTTGGATTTTAAATTGAAGCCAAAGTAATTAAACTTCATTTAAAAAAATTACTAAAACAAAACATGTTCTTTTTCAGTTATGAAAGTAGAATTGATCAACAGTGAAGTCTAAATACTATTTTATGTACACTAAATACTATTTTTGATTATTTATGCAATATCACAGAAAATTATTCGATAAATATATACTTTATCCACCTAAAAGTTAAGTTTTTAATATTGTTTTTTTTTTTAAAAAATCAGATGACGCAAATGAAAATATTTTACTTTTTTCAGTGAATCAATATACTTCAAAATAGTATGAAATCTAAATTTTATACAGTTCTTAGTATTAAAGAATTGTATTCAATGGAATATTCATAGCATGCCAACTTTAAAATAGAAGAAAACGTTACTATTTTCTACGACTGTCTTTTGGCGAACATATATGATCGGGTAATATATTTTGAATATCACTGTTTTAGGACAACTAACAATTTCATCATTTTAGGTTTAACAGGTTTGGAGAGGAATCGAGTGCTGATTGACATATTTATTTTGAGACGATTAATGAAGTAATCTGAAATTGGGAGCTTTTATAAGACAGTAATTATCAAATATTAACTACTTGCTCAGTTTTAGTTGCAACTGAGTGACGATTTATTTTTTACTTAAAATGTTACCTTTATTTTAAAATGTATTTATTCATTATATTATATATATTTTTGATATTTATTTCAAAAGAAATATTTCAGAAATGATATATAAATAAAATTTTAAGTAAATTTTAAATATCGAAATATTTTTCAGTATTAGTTATTGATTTTCAATTCTATTTTTACTCCTTAGATATCAAGAATAAAGTCTTCCTCGTGTTTTTGCGCTTAAATTAGTTGAAGTCGAATTATAAGTAGAGTTAAAACAATATTATTACACTTATAGTGATGTTTAATATGAACTCCTTATCTGTTACAAAAGATATTTAACATAGATGCATTTTTGTTGTTGTTCTTAATGTTGCTCTTAAATTACTCTTTCTCACTTTACACTTTTAATATGGTTGAATGCCTCGATCATTTTTTTAAGTTCAAAAAAAACGAAAGCAAGAGAACTATTTAAATTTTCGGTAATCAAAATCATAAATACATATATAGGATTATTCCTGATTTCTTTGTACTTCTTGTATTGCACTCATGAAAATACAAATTTTAAAGAGTGTTGTGTTAATTATGTAAATTTGAATAACTTTTTCCCAGTTTAACTTTTTATTATAAATACTAAATAATATATATATAATTTCAGTAAAACAGTCAATTATGAATTATTGAATACTTGAATTTGCAGTTTTGCTCATTAATAATTTATAAAATCTGTGCTAGTTTAATCTCCTATAATCTCTTCGGAAGTTAAGTTAAAAGAAGATAAACATAAGGTTACTTTAATCTTATGAAAAAAGCAATATTTAATTAAAAGTACAATAGTGAAGAAAACAATTATTTTTGAAGAATCTATGCAATTAAGGAGCTTATCTTAGATTTTATTTTTAAATCATTGATATTCATTATTCCTAAGAAGAAATTAAATATAAAGAATATTGCCAATTAATTATTTTTCATTAAATTATTTTATTTTGAATACTGAATAGATTATGTTATATAATATATATTTTATTTAATGGCAAAGCTTGTAGGAATACAATTTTTTTAATAGAGAAAGACGTGCGTGATTTTAGAAATTCTCAGAGACTGTCCAATTATAATTGTTCATTTGAGCACGAATAATAGACTTATATGTCATACATATGTGTATGTGTCTTTTTTTGCTTGTGCATGTATTACCGTTTGAACAATTTCATCCTGATCAATAATTTGATTAAATTTCAGAAATGCAGCAACGAGAAAATATCGAAATTAAACTTTTTGCATCTAAATTTTGACATTTTATATCTTCAAAGACTGCTATTCTTTCTCTAACTTTAGGTGTTCCCGACTTCCTGGTCTTGATAGATAATTTAAGGTTGAGATCTGTTTCTTCGTAGATTGGCATTTATAAGAGCCGTTTGGTTGACAACCATATCATTTATCAAAAACACTCCTCACTTTTGGGTTTTTTTACTTCAATAAATAATGTTTCTACCCGTTTTTGATCTTCAAACACAAATATTACAGATTTGTCTTTAAATAGATACTAATAACAACAGAAGGAGACATTATTCCAACTTGCTATAATTGATTTAGCCATAAATTATATTATCAATAGCATAGATTTTAAAAAAAAATAAACTAGTATTTTCAATACGCTTACCAATTCTTATGGCATTTTATTTTTACTGAGTAATGAAGAGCGGATACTTTCTTTTGTAGATTTCAAAATAATTTCCCAAGCTTGGTTTTGACAGACAACTATTTAAAATTGCTCTCTCAAAAATATCTTTTTTCATAATCATGGCAATTTATAAATCAAAATACAATGTGTTGTTAAGTAGTAAAGGATGTATTAGTCAAATCAACCGTTCAGTTTCTTTCAGATTCAAGATCTGTCCTGATATATTCTGATTTTTCTGTTCATTACTTTATGAAATAGGGTCCTTTATAGTCAATGAATGGATAATTAATTTATACTCTTAATTTACAAAAAAAACATGTTGCTAACATTTTGATTTCAATGAAGCCCCTAAATATGAAATGCTTAATTTCTGATATATAGTATATATACATGCAGCTAAAAACCTGTTGCTTTCTAGCACGGTTAGTTCAATCACTGGAAAGACCGTTTTACGATCAGCTCTGTTGGGTGCTGATCGGGTTCAGCGTCAGTGATCTCAGAAAGTAGATATTGCTAGAAATTTCGAGAATTTTAACGATTCATCCAATAGGAACTGTGATACTCCTGATTGGTCCATAACCTTCTCGACCCGTCTCCTATGAGCTATAAAAGCCCAGAAGTCTCAAGATGCAATCAATCATAATCAGTTGGAGACGTGTACCGAGTCGTCAAGAGGATAACAAAGTAACAGCGGAATAGTCCAGCGTTGTGTGGAGCTCAAGTGATTGCTGAACTGAGCTGTGTGCAGAGTCCTGGCCTTTACTGAAGAAGCAGCATCGTGTCGGGTGTGAAGTAGTGAGTCGGTAGTTCAATACAGCTAAAGCGAAGAGACAGTGGAGAATCTCAAACGTTTGGATAAGCCATAGATTGAAGCTACGTGATATCTTTCCTTCTGCTGTCTGGCCGCTTTGTGTGCTGTGGTCAATTACTACTTGTTGGCTACTGTTTGCGATAGTGTCCTGCAGTGTTCTGTCCTGTGTTTCTCTCGGCTGTTTATTTGTCGTCTTCGTGTTAATAAAAGTCTTCGCCTGTCACTAAAGTTCTGTTCATTTCATCGACCAACAAATCAAAAAGAATCCAGACGGAAGAGAAAATCCGTAGCAATATATATTGCCATTCATATTATAAACTTTGAGATTAACAATTTACATTTTTATTTAAGTTATAGTACTTTATTTTATTCAATATATATTCAACTTTCATTTTTTTCTAACTATAAATTTTAAAATAATTGAGTTAATTAAAAAAACAATTCGAATTACTTGGATCAGATAATGTTGTGTCCTGGATTATTTTGCCTGAGTTACGATAAGACTTGTTTAGATTCCAAATACGATGAGGCGGAAAGGGACATAATTTGAAAATACGCATTCGAAGTTTTAAAAAAGAAATCAATATTAGTAGGTCCTCATTTATTCTTCTCCAGCTGTATTTTTCTAGTTAGACCAAAAATAAAGCGAAGGAATCAAATTTTATTATTGAAAATTTCAAACATATAAGTCAGTTATCGAACTTCTTTTATCGTTTATCTGTAGTTAGTCTTTAAAATTTTGTATTATACTTTATTAATATGAGCTTGCTTTTTTATGATAGAGCTTCTCTAATTCCGTAACTAACATTTTTTTTGTTGTTGAATCCAGACTTCTTTAAAGTCACCAAAGAAATTGAATCAATGCTGCATATTTGAAGTTAGAGAGTATATTTGAAGTTAAAGAGTCTCTTTAGCAGCTAAAGACCGAATTTATGTTTTTATGGATTAATAACCAGCATTTTTGCTTTATCTCATCTGGCCCCTGCAGTATGATAATATTACTTGAAAATGCCACGTTATTGAACAAAATATAGATTGAATTAGTGATCAATTATTTACCATCTTGCAATTTTTGATGAAAAATTTGATAGTTTTCAGTTCTAACGTATGGTAATTAGTATTAGATTAAAACTTACAAATACTACGTGGGTTTAGATACGAAAATGCATTTAACAAGCTGGAATATGTGTGAAAGTCTCAGCCAATTCTTGAAGTTAAAATGACGAAATAAATACTTAAATAAATAAATGTAACTCTTCAAAAATTTTTCTCTTAGCAATGAAAAAACACACACAAAAAAAAAGGCTAAAAAAGTAACTTTCTGCTAAATACATTCTTGTTCGCCATTGAATCGGAATTTCCAGAAAACTTATAGAGACACAATTCTATCGTGTTTAATTATCGCCCGTATGTTAAATACGCATTAAGTGTGGAAAAGCAAAAATAGATATTCAAACGAATGTTGGAATAAATACAGTACTTTAGAAAGAATATTGTAAATGCTGAGGGAACATACTTTTAAAATTTTGAATTCTTTTAGAATAACTCTCCTATTTAATGGAATTGACGGGAAAATTTTTTAAACTTTTAGTCAACATTTTTAACTAATATAAGAATAGTTATAATTTAAAGCATCTCAAATAACATTTATCAACAATATTTTTATTGAAAAGCGGAGAGATATCAAAACCCCACTCTTTTTCCACCCTGAGAAATTTCTGAGAATAGGCATGTAATCTAATGCCTTTTATATTGTGATAAGCCTCAAATGGCTACGAATAATGAACTTTCGTGTGCGTGATTTGCAGATCAAGATGGTTTCCGTCATCGGTGATAAGACTTTTTACCATTTTTACTAGGTTATAGGAGTTCTCTACCCTCATAAAATAAGATGAAACTGGCCTTAGCTGGGGAATTTTTCCTTGTTTGTGAGAGTTCACTTTGAATTTATTAGAATACCATAAAAATATATTTATTTATATATAGTAGAATATTTTTAAATTGGTCCTGCTTTATTTGGCCTGCAAATATGTATAAGAATAATAATCTCTATAATACTTTTATTTCATTTATGTGATACATTTGAATAAATAAGATCTGCACGTGTTTATTAGCATTGGAATTTTACGAACTGCATATATGTATAAGAATAATAATTTTCTATAACTTTAATGCATTTATTTCATTTATATGATACATTTGAATAAGTAAGATATGCACGTGTTTATTAGCATTGGAATTTTACGAACTGCATATATGTATAAGAATAATAATTTTCTATAACTTTAATACTTTTATTTCATTTATGTGATACATTTGAATAAGTAAGATCTGCATGTGTTTATTGGCATTGGAATTTTACGAACTGCATATATGTATAAGAATAATAATTTTCTATAACTTTAATACTTTTATTTCATTTATGTGATACATTTGAATATATAACATTTGCATGTGTTTATGAGCATCGGAATTTTACGAACTGCATATATGTATAAGAATAATAACTTTCTATGACTTTAATACATTTATTTCATTTATGTGATACATTTGAATAAATAAGATCTGCACGTGTTTATTAGCATTGGAATTTTATGAACTGTATATATGTATAAGAATAATAATTTCCTATAACTTTAATGCATTTATTTCATTTATATGATACATTGGAATTTTACGAACTGCATATATGTATAAGAATAATAATTTTCTATAACTGTAATACTTTTATTTCATTTATGTGATACATTTGAATAAATAAGACCTGCACGTGTTTATGAGCATCGGAATTTTACGAACTATTTTAGAATCCAAAAGTACTCCCCATTAAATGATTCTTAGGTTTGTTACTAATTTTAAATAAACAAGTGAATTCAAGTTCTAAATTTTCAAACATTTAAATTTTGAAAAAAGATCGGAGGAAACTAAATAACTTTAGGGAGTAATCGGTAGGGAAGAATTATATCTATATGTTTGCTTGACTAAATTAAATTTCCTAACATGGTTGATGATACTTGTTCATCATCTGTTGCTCAAATAAGAAAAAAAGAAGAAACATTTATATTTTTATTTACAGATTATTTTTGACTCACATTGAACCTTCCTGTGTAAGAATGAATACTAAATTCTAATGCCTGTCATTAAAGGAATGATCATGCTGAGTTAAAAATTGCATCGATAATATAAAACCATTCTTCATCATTTAATGAGCTATGATTATTTTCTATAGGGAATAGTATGTGTATAAGAAACGTTAATAAGAATATCTTGGGAACTTATTGAATATTAAGTACCTATTTTATTTTCATTTTTTTAACTTAAATTTCCCCAATTGTCTTTCTATTAGCTGCAAAATATACACATTTGAAAACTGAAACACAAAATTAGGGAGTTAAAATTTTCAAACTTTCCTCAAATTAAAAATGTTGATTAATACAAATTTGTGTTATATATTTATGAATACGAAAAACCCACAATTCTTTTTCCTGATCATTTAATCGTATAACAACTTGTAACGCTATTTTAAACTTTAGTTTTTTGTAACTAAATGGAAGAGATATCCCTCATTTAGAACACATAAATAAAAAAAATTGAATTAATAAGTTACGAAAAACTAGAAATTCTAGAGAGAAAATGTTAAGAATACTCCATCCGGTTCTGAGGAAATCTGATAAATCTGAATCACTTCACAACTCTATATATTAATATTGGTATGTGAGCCATACAGAATAGATTCTATTAATACTGTAATGCAGTGAACTCTCTCCCAAAGTAAATTGCAACATCTCTGACGAGATCATTAACTATCATCATCTTGGGACGCCGAAGTTGTTTAATTAGCCGACATATTTTTGTCCTTATAACGGAAGTCCTTTAACCTTCAGTGAGTAATCAAGATGGTAAGGCTAATTCGTTTTTCTTTGTGACATAAGGATATCAAACTGTCTTGGTGTATAATATATGGAAACAGATAACAGTACTGATATCTATTAGCTTTAGCTTCATTTTAAAAGTTAAGAAATTCTCGAATTCATAAATCACTGAAAATGTAGATACTTTTCCTTCTGTTTTATGTAAAAAATATTTAATATAATAATTTTCTTCAGTATAGAAAATTCTGCGAATTATAATTTTGTATAGAAGGGACAGAAATTGAATTGATTCATTGCTATTCAAATTGAATTTTAAACATAAATTGCATTTAAATTTTAAAGAATAAAAAATCTAGCTTAAAAAATTCATTTAAAATGCAGAAACAAGTTGCTGTGAGTTATTATTCATTTTTATAAAATATTTTTTTCTTTAGTATCAACAGTGCAAGAGGTTTATGTTTAATTAATTCTGATCTTATTTACTATTTGTTAATGATGTTTTTACTGAAACAAAATACTATGTATTAAAGGATTTCTAATTTAAGACACACTCTCTTGATTATTAATATTATTAATCTGAAAAAAAAACATGTTTTCACAAAATACTTGAAGATTATTTTTTCTTCTGTACTAAATTTGTATGATTTTGTACATTTTCCCTTATAATAAGCATTTCACTTGTGATTGCTTATTAAGGTGTACGTACACACTTGAAGATTTTTTTTAAAATTTTAACTTTGAAAATCCAGCTTTTTCACGGTAGATCATTAATATATGTTTAAACTCATTTCAGTGAGAAAAAAAAAACATATTACACTAATTATTAATTAATTAAATAATATTTAATGAGCTAATTAGCCTATTTTTTGAAACATGATATCTTAAATTCTAATTTGTGCAGACATACAATTCTAGTTGGAAATTATGTCTACTATTAGTCTTCACGTTGTCTGCCTCAAACAAGTTATAAAAATGTATAGTTTTTTTTAAACAATTTTTTCCTCAACGATGAATAGAAAAAGCGAGATTTTTTCGCTAATTTTAACTTTTAAACAGCTATTAAAAATTTATTTCTATAAATATAACTTTGATTGAGACACAAAACATTCCCTATTTCATACAGATTATTTTGATATATAAATAATTGTATTTGGTTCATTTCTTGTTGAGTTATGATTGTTTGAATGAAGCAACATAGTGGAAAAATATAATTCTTCATAAAATGAGTTTTAAAAAAACCGTAACTAGAGTTTTTAATGAAAGCACCTCAAGAAAAATAATTATAACTCGAGAAATATTTTGAATATTGACAACATCTTGGTATCGTTTGAAAGCTAAAGGATCAGAAAACCTTATTAAGCAATAAAAAAAAATATTCGATATTTTGAACGATTTTCGAAGTTTCAAGTGTGTACATACACCTTATAAACATTTGTTGTTTCCATTATTTATAATTCAAGGAACGCAGAACATCAGTGACCTTTAATCAAAGTTCAATGTAAATAAAAAATAGATTATAAAGATTAATTTATGATAAATTTAAGGTATATATTACAGAGATATTGCAAACTCCAAAAGATTCAGAAAATATCCCTTTAAACAAAACAAAAAAAAGAATATATATTTGTAGAATAACATCTTTGGAGCCAAAATGTTTTTTTAAGAATTTTTTGGATGGAAAAATGTTAAATTATATAGTTTTAGTGGTTTCTCTTTATCAATAATTATCGAATTGTTTAATAACAAAAGAAATAATATTTGTAAAAGTATGTATTGACTAAAACGTTTTTTAATTTGTCAGAAATCAATTGAGATGCGATAGATTGATCAAAGTAGATTTTTGAACATGAATGATTAATTAAAATTATGACAAAGAGGTTCATGGATATCCACGTAATAAGAAAATATATTTTAATTGAAATAAATTACTTTAAGAAATCGATGTTACGCTAAGTAGAGCATGCATAAATGTAATATTAATAAAGGAAAGAAGCATGAAATTAATATATTTTTCAAGCAAGAAGATTGGAATTTATTTTCCGCTTCATGAGCTACTCTTGTTGAAAGATTATGTAACATTGTTCCTAAGTAAATCACAAGCCACATTCAATGCCCACCTCGCATTCAAAATTTCTCTTGTGTATTTTAACGGCTTGAATAAAGATAAGATTATCCGTGTAGACTTCAGACATCAGCTTTATTTGTAAGGCAGTATATGTATTTATTTAGTAATTAAAATGCGAAAATATCATTCAATTCAACTTGATGTGATGTAATGAATACTAAATGAAAATATGTAACTTTGATTAAATTTGCCGAAATGAGTTTTAAAATCAGTTTATATGAGCTCTTTTTTAATATCTTACTTTTAGTTTTTACTAATGAAAATTGGGTCATATTTTACTGCTTTTATTTTATAAATAGTATTGTATAAAATAAACTTTTCATTCATTTTAAAATTTAAAAATCGCAATTTTCTTAATACCAATATAGCTAGCTATAATTTAATTTTTTTCCCTAAAATGTTATGATTTTAAAGCTATTTCTCAATGCAATTTCAACTAGGCTTTCAATTTGCTTATGTAATTCAAAACATTTCTTTGATTCATCAAATATTCAATAGTGTAAGGCTCTACATCATTTGGAAACTAAAGAAAAATATTCTTTTTTTTTTTTAAATGTCTTTGCTGAAAAGAAAATTCCAAGTAATATTGAGTGCTATTAATATAAGAAAAATTCCATACGCCTAATTTGATTCTGATACGATGAAAGAACACTAACAGTAGGTTATTTTAAATTTTAACTTAATTTCTATTTATATCAAATTCAGCATTTTCAGCCGTTGGCTTTTAGTAATAGAAATTAGCAAATAAATATTGCAAGAAATAATAACAAAATAAAAATATTTGAAATTTTTAAAAAATTGAAACATTTTACACAATATTTTTATTTATAGGAATTCAAATCTCAACTGAATGTACAGTGTGTTCGAAATTAAAACGGATGCATTGAGTTATCTTCTTTGAAAACACCACAGGCTAAATCAAAATTCAATTTTGTCTACATATTCTTCAGTGCATGCGGTTCCGCTTTTAGAATGAAAAAAAAAGTTTTGATTTACATCTATCCTTACTGAGAAAAATAATGATGCCTGCCAGATTTGCAAATAATGCAAAGCATTTGAAATAATTATTTTATATTTTAATTATATAATGAGTTTATCATACTATGTTTCATTAACTACGATTTCAGTAACTACGGCACTAATTTTAACAGAACGAATGCTAACTATTTCATTAGGAAAATAATTGTTCTATAGAACTAAAGGCATGAGTAAAAGATTTTATCAGTGGTTTCCTTGTTATTAAGAATGGGGATGATTTTATATTTTGGAAAAAAAATTAGCCTTTAACAGCAAAACCTGAAAACCCAGCGGTGATCCTAAGAGTTGACGAACTCGTGACTACTACTGATGAATAAATAATATCGAGGAACTTATGATATAAATAGAACTGTGGAGTTTAATAGCTTTCCAAATCGTCTTAGTTGAAAGTTGTATAAAACATTTATTAAACAAATACCTTATTTGCACAGAAATATTATTTTTCCCTAAGTAGAATAAAATATGAACCTTTTTTTATTCTTAAACCGAAATCACATATTTAGGAGTGTACGTATACAAAATTTGATTGTGACAGTTGTTTTTTTTGAGGAACTAATTAAGAAAATCTTTATTTAAAGTGTATCTTCTTTTACGTATAATATTTGTTGTTTTATTTTTTAAGCCATTCTGTGAAATATGAGTGAAAATAAAATTCTTCAATATTTTAATTTAAGGTACCTTTTATTTGTAAATAGGCTATTGTATAACAGATTCCTTAAAGTGCATAGATCCTTTAAAGTTTTAAAATACTAATGAAATAATCATTTTTTAGATAATATGTTACTGAATCTAGTTTCGTTTATCTTTCCAAAATATGTATTGAGAATTAATTTCGATGGCAATATGAAGAGACCGAAATTTTTTATTGTATCGGATTCTAACAATTCGTATAAGAAATTGGAAAATTTAAACCATCTATAATTAATAGAAATAATACAAAAATCTTATTAAAGACTTTTACAGGCATTGCTTAATATGATATTAATTATTAACATGTTAGTTTACATATCCCTAGTTAAACAAGTAGAAAGTTTAACCACCCCATTGACTGGGTACAAATAATTCCTTCCTACACTAGACAGAATTCTAAAAAACGATGAAAGACAAAACTCTGATATGAAAGGAACACAATTTTTTCATTAAATGAATGCTAAAATACGAGTTTTATTCATTTATTTTCGATGAAAATTCATTCGTCATTTCAGTTTGCTAACATTCGTTTCTTTATTTGAGCATCAAGCGATATGGTCAGATTCGAGTTGGAACAATGGCAGATTTTTTCATGCTAATTGGAGGATTTAGAGTTGGAGATTATGTTTCTTCTAAAATGCCACACTACAACCTGGAAAAATAATTAGACAAAATAGGCAAAACATGTCATTATAGTTGTATAATATCGGAGATATATTTCAATGTAGTTCATTCACTAATACGAATCTGAAATATGCATTTGAAATGTTCGCTTCTTGCATTGTTCAAGTACAGATGCTGTGCCGTATTTGTAACTTAGAAGAATATTTATATTTGCATGTGAGTTGATATAACTATTTTTTTCATTAGTAAATTGTTAAGATTTTACTCAAAACGTTGAATTATTCGGCTTTTTTCAATTGCTTAAGTATTCATTTAAATCTCCTACCAAGAACCGACTCAATGGTTATAAATTTGTCTTTTAAATAATTTTCGGACAGTTAAGAAAACACGGATATTGCAAGATTCATTAATTTGTGTTTCAAAATGTATTGATAAATCTTTGGTAATTTCCTTAAATGTAATGTGCACAATATTTTTTTATTCATTCGTAAGTATATGAAAAGTAACATGAGTTCATAAAATGTATTTGTTAGATTGAAAAGAATTAGATATTTTAAAATTTCAACAACAAATTGGTTAAAATTGGAATATAAATATTCTGATACTGAAAAGGTGTTAGCTTATGAAATTTCATAATAATTTCTAATCTCAAAAAATATCCTTCAATTGATTTGGTGAGGTTTTCATTCTCATTTTCTTTTGACTATTACTTTAAAAGTTATCGAATTCAGATTGAATCAAACTCATATAAATAGAAATATATAAAGGAGCAATACCTTTAAAGATATGATTTGCTAAATCAAATTTCGAATTTTTATCAACACATCGAAATTAAAAGACAAAATGCAGTGTATTAAAAGATACGATTTAACTTTTTTGATAAAATTTAATATTGTATTTGAAATGTGTAATTATTTTTGTATTATTTCGTAGAAACTAATTTATTCCTTTTCTAATTCAGTTTTCTGAATTTGCGAAGTTAAAAAAACATTATTTGATTGGATAATTTAAAAATTGATACGTTAATATCATTTCATTATTTTTATTTGTGCCTTAATATTAAAGACCTTAATATTAAAACATAATCAGCCAAATTTGTGAAAACAGTAAACTAAAAAAATATTTACGAAATTTGATATCCTATTCAAGGGAAATATTAATCAATAAGGACACTTTAAATCTATGATTTTTTTAGTAATATTATGCCCAAATAAAAAAAGGAAAACACATCAGATTCATTTCTTTTTATGTAATAAGCAATAAATGAAATAGAATAGAAATAAAAAGACATTTTCTGAATATGAAAATTGAATATTTTGTAAGAGCGGACTTGACAGCAATAAGATATTGGCAATATTACACATGATTTTTATAACACGTAACCATCCTTTCATATCAGTAAAGAGTCCGTTAAAAGAATAAATGGGAAATGATATTTCATTGGTTACAATATAATAATCAGAAGACTGCATGTATATGCTTATGGTAAATAAATTTTTGGCAAATGTATTTCATTTTTTTTTCTTATTATAAACATAGAATCACCTTCAGTGTATAATAGTCCATAATATGCTAAGAAAAATTAAATTATGGATTTATCCTCAATCATATCGCTTTGTGAAAAGCTGCCTTAATAAATGCAAGGTATTTAAGTCCTTACCTGACTCCAAAGAAAAATTATATATTTATATTGCGAAAGAACCATTGAAAATATTAATGTAAATTGTTTAATATGGAGTAATTGATTTCTTATATTATTTTAATACAACAAATTGGGAAATAATCCCGAAATAGTCATTTTATATTTGATTATTATCAAAATGGCGTCAACGAAGGTGACAATTCACTATGTTCTTTGGTTACATGAATTCATGTCGACCATTACCGTTTTGTGGTTGCTTAAAGGATATAGTTTTTCACAATGTCTGTTGACTCAACTCAAACTTAGAATCCTATATGATGTATCTGGTGTGACAGCTGAAATGTTTGACAATGTTTGGTAAAAACTGTAACTATAAGTTCTTCGAGTTACCAAAGGGTAGAAAGTTATTGAAGGAAGCGGCTTTCAATTATAAACGTTTTTACAATTTATCGAAACATCTATCTGCCAGATTATAATTTTTTGCAATATTTATATATATATATATATATATATATATATATATATATATATATATATATATATATATATATATATATATATATATATATTCCGGGAAAGACTTTGTGACATCTCTTTATGCATTGTCTCCCAAGAAAATGGAAATAATCTTTAATTCCTTTAGGTATATTGGCTAGTTGCATAGTTTCATCAAACAAGACAACAATATTTTTTCAAAATAACTTGGCTTTTGTAAAAGGTGTTAATTAATTTTTTTTATGTCCTTCATTCCTAAAAAAGGTCAATCAGTAAAATATTTTACTTACACTAAATCAGTAAAAGTCGAAAAAGTGTATGCTTCTGTACGCAAAAATTTCTGAGCTATTAAAAGGCAAGTTTTTGGGCCTAGATAATTTTTTTTTTCATATATCTGAGCAATTTATTAATAAATTTTTCCCTTCAATGTTCAGAGATAGTATACATATTTCAAACATTTTTCAATGGGAAGAATCAGAAAGTAATAATGCATCATTCGACATCTTTACAAAGTGGCATCATTTGAATCATACTTTTGCATATTTGAACAGGACCCACTTTATCGCATGGCACATAAAGACACGCTTTGTGAATTTCTCAGCATAGCTACTGCCAAAAGAATTGAATCCCATTTCAAATATAATGTCAATGGAAACTGACTGAATATATCGGTAACCATTCAGTATAATGGGACTAATCAACGATATTCTAAAAATGCCAGATGACAAATCTATATAGAATTGCCACCGATAAGGAATCTTTTGTACGAATAATGGATTTTTTCCTATTCCAAAATTGACCGTTTGGAAGTTTAGTGTTTCATTACGGATTAAATCGGCACTCGTATTTAATTTCTCTGAAAAGAAGTATTTGACTTTTATCTGAAGTGGGCTCAATTGTAAAATTCTAGACATCTATCGTGTAATTGTTCATGTAATTTTGTAAAATTTTATGAACTTCTAGAATGCTGGATGGATGCTGGCTATTAAGTTGAAATATTCTCTACATGGTTATTTTTAGAAGGTTGAGCTCATAACATATCATTCACATTCTAGTATAAAGTTAACATGGAAATTAAGCCACAAGGTCATTTGTAAGGTCATTTTGTCTAGGTCATTTTGTAATTGAAAGTATATATATTATATAATATGCATGTACACCCTACATGTGCTTCTGTGCGTAATCTATGAAATTCATTATTTTATATTTTTATTGTATAATGTTCCTGACTTCATTTATGAGCCTGTCTTTTTTTTTAATAAGTACACACAAATTCGTTTCTTTATAATAAAATTGTTGCCAATATCTCTATAAGTAGATAAATAATTATAAATGTCTTATTTACAGTTTTATTTATTCAATTATTTTTCGCCTTATTTGAACGCTCATGTATGGTTTTTGATTACAGAACAATTGTTCAGAATAATCAAAGCAGTAAATATCTTTTCATTTATAACAACTAATTTCAATATTTCTTATTATTTTGGCTTAATTTATTTTAGGTAGGATAATATTTGAAAATTTTGATAGAAATAAACGAGAATATAAGTAATCAATATCTATCTCAGTGGAAATCATCATTTCCAACATTTCGATCTTTTTTTAAATTTAATATACTAGGTAAATAATACGGAATATATGGTTTCATAGCATTTTTTAAGTATTCATCTTTATATAATGCATTTTCAACAAAAAAAAATCATATATTTATTTGTAATGGTAACATTTCACAAATGTTTGTATTTTTTTATTTTTTTTATTATTTATTTATTTTTTTAATTTCTCCTTAAAACTTATCAAAGCTTTTTGAAAGATGAAACTAAATTTATTTTTTTCTGGCTTTAGTTTAATGATTCAATTTGTAATTATTTTTTTTTCAAATTGATCTATTGGTGCAATTCTATAATTAATTATATAAAAACATGTAAAGTTTTTTTTACATATTACTTAAATAACATCTAATTACCAATTATTAATTTTACACCTTTATCTAAATCTCTTCTAAAAATAACGATTTTTTCCAAATTGAAAAATACATTATGAAATTTTATGTGACCTGGCATTGGGAAAATTTAGAATAACAATTTGATAATAAGTGCAAATTAGAATATTAGCAAAGAGTTTTACAGATGAAGTTATTCGCCTTGTTTGCCTTTAATAAGTCACTTAATAACGTATTTTCTTAAACAGAACTTTCTTAAACAGAAATTCTGATTCGGTGAATCACAAAATCTAAGAGCAATGTTGCTCCTCCTTTTTCTTGTCCTTAGACTCGGTGAATAAGTGTTGTTCTCTAACAGAAGTGTCATGTTCGGAAGTCGAACAAAAGCGGCAGATAAAACAGTACAAAGAACTTTAATTTCTGCTCGGGGTTTGTAAGCCGATCACGTTTGCCTTATTTCCCTTGTTGTTTCTTAAGAACCTATACTTTAAACGTTAAAAAGCTTTCAAGGCAATTATTAAATCATACCTTCATTTAATTGTTTATAGAATTTTTCTTTTCGATTTCATCCAAATATAGTAAAATAAATTATATCAATATAAAAATATATTTAAAAAAATAGAAATTCAGAAAAATTACCCATTTTTTTTTTTTACCCAAAAGTATCTTTATTTAGCTTTCAGAAAAATAATTTATTTTCCAAAATTAGTTTCAATTATTATTTAATTTTTAACTTAATAATTAATCCCTACTCATTTTATAAAACATAAGAGAATACTGTTTGGAGACATGAAGAAATCAATGATTGAAACTGTATATTAAGGGGAAAAAATACAAGTAGACATAGGAGAATAATAATCTAGACGAAAAAAAAATTCTTAAACAGTTGAGAAATTTAAAAGAGTAAACGCTCCGATAGAATTTCAATTCATTAAGATTTTAAAACATTTTATGTATTGTAAACCGAATGCATATTCAAAACAAAGGCAATGAGCAAATTAGTTTTAAATCAAAAACATTACTCATATGGCTAATTTTGAATTGATTCCTAAAATAATATTTTTAATACTCAATTACTTGAAATACATCAACTTTATGTATTCTGATAAACTATTATTAGTGAGAGATATTAAATTTTAAACTAATGTATGCTACGGCAAAAGTGAATACGTATATATATATATATATATATATATATATATATGCATTTTAAACTCAAATTTCAATTTAATTAATTTAAAGGTTTTATCTTAGTTTAGCTCATAGTAACTTCATTCTAAAATATTCTTTTATTTCCTGATCTAATTCTACTTTCAGTATTTAATTAATTCAAGAGAAGCTTTGTAAAATCGCTGAATCGGCTAAAAGCCTAACTTTCCCACACTCACATGGACAAAATACCGCTGAAGTGCCAAATTCTTTTTGAAAAGATCACTGTGTTTCCCGTGCCTTGTCGGGGCGTGTAGCGAAAATCCCTATCAAAATCTCATTGTATATAAGCACTATGGAGATATATTTTCCCAATCAATATCTCAGGTTATATAAGACCAGGGAAAAAATGTTCGAGGGCTTTTTCCTCATTTCTTTGTGTGTCGTTTTGTGTTGTGCGTGTTGCTCGTCGCTTGTACATAATTCGGAGCATTCTGCATAAAATAAGGCTTACACACACACGTGCGCGCGCACTGCTATTACGGAACTTCTGGGATTCTATTGCGATTTGACGACCTTTATTAAACACGAAGACACGAATATAGAGACGACAAATATACAGCCGAGACGAACTCAGGCAACGCACACCAGCACCCAACAACAAACAGTAGCCCACAAGTAGTAATGACAAACACAACACTCAAAGTGGCCAGGCAGAATTCAGCAGGAGGAGGAAATCTCCGTAGCTCCTCTTTGCGGTATCTCCAGACAACTGCAATTCTCCACTGTCCCCTCGCTTTAGCTGTATCCAACTGCAGACACGCTACTACACCATTGACTTCTCCATACACGACTCGATGCTACTTCCACAATAAAAACCAGGACACGGCACACACCTCAATTCAGCAATCGCTTGAGATCCAAACAAAGCTTTTCTTCTCTGGACTTATTAAAATATTAGCTATTGACTCTTTCCACGATCAGGACGCATTTCACGGCTGACTGACTGTCGGCCTTTTATAGTTCCCGGACGCCAAGTTCGTCGCCAAGCCCTGAGATCACTGATTCGGTATCCGATCAGCGTACGACAGAGCTGAAAGAAAAACGGTCTTTCCAGTGATTGAACCAACCAGGAATCAACACTATAGATTTGTAACAATATATATATATATATATGTTATATATATATATATATATATATATATATATATATATATATATATATATATATATATATATATATGTTATATATATATATATATATATATACATGCAACAGACCTGATGTATATAATGCATTGTATATTATGATTTTCAAATTCATCAAAATTCTGATTTTCAAAAAAATTCTTTTTCAGAATTCAACTAGTTTTTAAACCTTTTGAAAGGTCTTTTTAGCTTGAAAAATTATTTGTAAGTAAAAAGATAGCGGAAAATCATGTTTTCAACATACTGTCATATGTTCGGTTTTTTTAATGCAAATAAATAAATAAACAAATACGTTTAATGTTCGCGTGATATTTAGGCTCCATAAATCAAAACATAAATTTCCTATTGTCAAAAAAATGTTCAATCTTTGAATATGAAACAAAATCTGTCAAATTTGCACAGTTATTTTTATGACCTATTTTGTGTTTGTGTGCGTGAAGTCAAAACTTTTTTTTATATTCTAGATTAGTTTTTTTCCAGGGGGTGGAGGGTATTCTTTGAGATAAAAATGATTTGTAAAGTCTCGTTAAATAACCGACGTTTTTTGGTTTATTTTTATGTGTTTTATGGCAGAAGAACCAGTTTTGGCCATACTGAGCTTTGCTTGTGCTGAAGAATCGGTGTATATATTCATTAATCGTAGATTCTTAACATTTATACAAGGCAAATAAATAGAAGTTAAAATCTAATGATGAAACCTCTTGGAAATAATAAACAAATCATCATTATTTAAAAACAATTTTATGAATATCTAAAATATGATGTCACTTTTTCATGCATAATGGTTTTTAAATAAGGAAATAGTGAATAGTTTAGAATTTCTAAGCATTGATGCTTAAAAGCATTATAAAGATAGATTTCGTATTGTTCATTATAAAGATAGAAAGCATTACAAAGATAGATTTCGTATTGTTGTAGAATCATAAACCAGGTTTATCTTTCAATTGATTATTTTTTCAAGTATTCATCATGTTTTTGGAATAAAGCTCTTGAAATGTGAATACCCGGTCTTTTACTCTAAATAATTATTTTGTTTATTTTTTTAATTAAACTAATTTGTGATAAATTGCATGTTATGAAGTATATATAATTCTTCAGAAAAGATTATAGCTGGAATTTCAGATTACTGATGTCTTCAAAGTTCCTTTTCAGAGATAAATAAAATTCCCTAATCGATGAGAAATCCTTAATAACAGGCAAACTTCTTCAGATAAATATACCTGAAAATACGATATGAAAAGAAAAAAAAAGATTCTCCTTAGCCAACGGCTATTCGGATGATTGATCAGCAATTCAATATTCAATTCATCGCACTAAATGAAAGTTCATGTGACGGCACTTTCACAAAAATATTTTGGCAATCGCAGTATCTTGCTTATAAATATTGTTTGAGTACGCCAGCACTGAAAAGGCAATTGAGAAATTATTTCATTATTTATTTTTTTAATCAAAATGAAATGAATTCAAATATTTTCTTAAAAGTTAATGTTAATTTTACAAATAAAAAAAATTAAATTTAAGAAAAGAATTTGGTCAACTCTACAATTGCTATCACACGATAAAAGAAAGCACCACTGTAATTTATCAATCATTTAACTGTTTCTCCAGTCCATTTAATGCATAATTTTCATAAATCTTAATTGAGAAATTTATGAATTTTTAATTGTTAAAATCAAAGAAAGTTTCTTCTTAAGTTGAACATAAAATATTTCTGAATTGCGAAATAATTTATTTTGATAAAAGAATCCATCAATAAGGTAAAGGTGTTTTATAAATTTTCCTTGTTTTTTGAAAACCTAGAGTATATCAAAAGAAGGCAAATCATATTCCAGAAATAGAAACTTAAAAAGATCTTTATAAGTTTTTAAGAATTTAGAAAATCAAAATATAATTAATCAATAATAATAACTGTTATTCAAATTTCTATTACACCGTAAGACTCAGAGTAACAATGGAGTAGAGCAAACTTAATGTATTTTTAAAGAAGAAAAATTAATCAAACAACATCGTATGTATTTCTTAACAGTTAAAATTCGTTATGTAATTTAGATATGAAATTAATCTTAGGAAATGATTATTTTACTTGCATGAGCGTTACATAATTTAATCAATAACTATGTAGGTATGCCAGTTAATAGAATTCTTTCTTTAAAAATTTGGAACAAAAGTAAGCATAATTAATTTATCTGTCAAGCACACACACACACTTATAACTTTTCACTTGTCGACCTTTAAACAATTATGTTTAGTTTATGTTTGGAAAGATTGTTAATTTTTTCATTACAATATATTTGCACACATGTTATATGAAATTTGCCTGACGTTATAATTTTAAACAGAATCGGAAGTAAATGCTTTCTGCCATAGAATTTTATAAGCAATTTTGTAGATTTTGACTTCTCAAAATCCCCTGAAAAAGAAAATGGGTTTTAATGTTGGAAAAAATGGAGAAAAAATGAAAAGATGGCTTTATATATATTCACACCTAATGTGATTTACTCTGATTCGCATTTATTTATTATCATACTAAATTATTTTAAACATTCTGATTTCAGATACTTGAAAGAAAAAACTCCGCTCTATATTACATTCTATTTTACCCTATTAGCATATATTTAAAAATAAATTTTGTTTTAAAATAACATTTAGTTGGCTTACCATTTCTGTTGTAATGTTTCATTTAAATTTCAAAGATAATTTACCAATCAAAGTATCAATTAGGCTCTAGATACTAGAAGAACAGTAAGATGCCATGGAAAGAAATTATGAACATATACTAATGGCCGAAAAAATGAACCAACTGCTAAAATATGCAAAATAGAATTTTCCCTTTAATTGAGAAATTTTGCTGAACATTTTTCTTTTTTTATAGCATAAAAATGAATTATGTTTAAGATGAATTTGAATAATCAAATTCTTCCTACAGTTATTTTATAAATAATAATGTAATTCTCATTTCGATTCCTTTCTCATATCATAAAATTAATTTAATAAAATAATATTTTTTTATAGTATTTGGTCTAAAATATTTAACCAAATAAAGCAAGTTAATTACTCATGATATTGTATAAAATGAATATTAATAGAAAAATAATTGAGTACGTAGATAACATTTGGGACTTGTATGTCAAAAATGCTGTCTCCATGGAATTACACAAGTGAAAATATTACCAAAGGTTATTAAAACATTTACCAAATTAAATGCTTCAGTTTCTTTAAGAACAAATTTATTTCATTTTTAAATAATATTGTTTACAGAATAGCCAAAGATGAAATTAATAATTTCCTTCCAATGATTCATGCTCTTCAGTCAATCCATGAATTCAAGCATACTCTTTATCAATACATTTTCTAATTGAAACCAATAATTACTTACCGTTAGCGTTAATTTCTTTATTTTTTCATCTGATGATGAAATTACAATTATTCTTTCAAGCTCTAAAAAGTAAATTTTTAACTTCCCCATATATTTACCAAGCATATTTTTTAGTTATTATGAAAGATAATTTAATTACAATAGGAAAAAAAGAAAGGGCACTTTGAAATGAAAGTAGTAAAATAAATGAGTTGCCAAATTTCCTGGTACATATGGTTTGATCAATATTAATTTCAGTTTTTATTGATATCCGTGTGTGTTTTATTAAGAATACTCAGCGAGATTTAACCCTTAACTGGGGAGGTGCGGTCTACGAGACCGTATTTCATTTACATTCAAATTAAATTTTCTAATGTATGTATTAGTATGAAAAACTGCCAATATACTCTGCAGATATTTTTCTTGATATAAAGATATGTTTTAGAAATTTTTAAAAATATATTATCATTGAAAAAAGTAAATGCGTTGGAACATATATTTTCTTCTCAAATTACATGTTACAATGAATAATATTCTTGAAAAACATATTCCTTTTTACTTTTTAAATCATATTTATTTTTACAGTATGTGAAGGTATATAGAAGACAATATAATGTAAAATTCAACAATTATATGAAGAAAAAAAAAATGGATAAAATTGGTCCTTTTTTTATCAGCTTCTGTGACTTTCACAGCACGGTTTTCTAGGGTATTTTAAACATATAGGTTAAGAACTTGTATAAAAATCAGCCTATAAATTATGTATATATATCTCTTGGTATATTAATATATTTTATAAATTTTTCGAAATACATTATCACTAGAAAAATTAATTATATTTGAACATACATATCAGAATCAGTTGAATGCGATCTTTCATCGAGAAACTCTTCTCTACAATTATCCTTATCACTAAAATCACTTTCTGCTTCATTTAAAAGTGTCTGGAGCACTGCTTCATAATAGGATCAGTATATTGGATGATATTTCTGGGTCCAAGTTTTAACGTCATCTGCTAAGCCTTGTTTATCACTGGGACGGTCTGAGAGACCACGCTCAAAGAAATAATTGAATTATTTTAGAAAGAATCCGCTGAAATCGGTTGAAAAAGTGCACGTGTATTGAAGGTCACAAAACAGGCAGCTACAGGGTCAATCCATTTAATTGAGCTAAAAATAGAACAGGGGTTACAGAAAAGCCATCGCTAGCGATCTCACAGACCGCACGTCCCCAGTTAAGGGTCAATAACCTTCTGTTTATTTTGACATATTTGCTTTAATAATTATTTTATAAATTGCAGACAAAATTTCAGAATTGATTGGAGATGCCTTGAACTGCATATTTGCCAACCATCCAGCTTTTCATAACCAATGACTTAGCAATGGAATTGTATCAAACTGTTGCTACAAAAAACTTCATATATTTAAATATATTATTGGAAGTTGCAAAAGCCCTCAGCTTCAAAATGATAAAAAAAAATTATTATTCAATAATTAATGCATAAAATAATGTGTTTGTTTCCTTATAAAAGAATCTAAAATATATTGTTTTCGCAATATATGTAAGCAATTTTAATAAAATGTTGCTAAATTCATTCTAGAAATTTCATAATTGTCACTCGTCGGCATGAAATAAGAAAGAATAAACCGCGGTTTAGATGATATTCTATTTGTTTTTCTTTTCTTAATTAAGCATATATTTTGTTAATTAAATAAAATATTAGATGATGACCTAATTAATTTTTAATTTAAAATGGTTATTTTGAGAAATTATTAGTTAAACATTTAAAGCTACTTTAGATATATATTTCAATGCAAAATGGTTTATAAAAATAATTTGAAACTGATTATAATTTAAATCAATTTTAAATTATTAATATAAATATTTAAGTAAATTTAAGTAAATGTAGTAACTAACAATTTCCAATTATGTATATCTAGATATCATTATAATGATAAGAGACGCATCATAATTGAAAGTCATACAGCTCAATTGTATTATTTTTTCCATACAACCTAGAAAAGATTTCTTTCTTAGATTTCAAGATTCATTGCAGAGTAAACATCTTCTGAAAAATATAAAGATTACGCTTTAAATAAAGGGACCCTTCCCCCAATATTAATTCTTTGAATGATTGATTTTGGAATGACGCTTTCCTTTTATGTACTTTGAAAGCATATTTATTTTTTTACTTTCTTTCGAATTTGCAATGGAAAAAAAGCATGAAATAAATATTTATTAAGTGTTAAATTAATTTATAAAAACTTGGTTAGTTGTAAAATTAAGATTTCAGTGCTTTTATCAAATATTATTTCATCTTTTTGGTGAAATATTATTTGAACGACTGCAAAGGAAGAACTGTTAAAGTTTAATTCTGGTACTATTTAATCTCTCAATTTTAATTTATTCAAAACTTCAATTTATATTCGTTTAATAAAAGACAGAACAAAAATAAATTATACGAATTTAATAAAAGTTGAACAATAAAACTTATACTATCCAATGTTAATTTAAAAACCTCCACAGCCAATCTTTAATAAAAATACGAATTTTTATCCAGTTAAGATAAAAGTTTCCGTCAGTGATTTTCAAAACTCTTTCCTTTAAACAGATCGATGACGGGAAAAAAAGCATATCATCGGTAAAGCAATTTTTTTTAAGAATTCAGTAGTGAGGCTTCTGATAGTTGTCCCATATCTGTGTCAAATTTGAGAGCAGAGATTTTTTTTTCAAAAACAGTAATTTCGTAGAATCGTTTATCTTTACGATGTGTAAGACACTAACGGCTCATGTCAAAAGTAAAATATTGATCTGGTTTCTGTACCTAATAATATCATAAAATTTATAGTAGGAGGATTTGCTTAAATTCTTTTTGTATTTTAAAATGCTTTTTTTTTCTTATGAATTATATGAAGATAATATCTTGCGTCATATAAGTTAAATTAATTGACAGTTTATACAGAAATAAATTTTTAAAATGTATTTTGAAATATTGTTTAGTTATTAATTATATCCAAAGATGCAATTGAAAGTTATCGAATACAATTTTTCAATATTATTTGTAGAATTTAATACAGAGTTAAAAATAAATTTGGTAGTTTTATTTTTAAATAGCACGGTTAATTTCACTCATTTGGAATTAGAACTTAATTTAGTGAAAGTTTCATTGTTTTTACTTTAATAAAATCATGAATTTCCTTGGGTTGCACTACTTTTCGGTTATTCTTTTAAGTGACTGCAATGCAATAGTGGGTTTCTACGTGTTCGTATCCAATAAAATCATGGAATGATGTTTTGTCATCTCATTTTTTTTTTTTTTTTTTGCTATTCAGAAAAAGAGGAAAGGTTCAATCCTTTATTAAGAAAATCAAGAAATTTTCAGATTGTTCAAATTTTGTTACAGATAAATAGTGTCAGCGGAAAGAGGGGAATGGATGAGATTACCTATCATGATTTCTATGACGATTATTCTTTATGAAATTACTTTGTTTTTTTCTTTCATTAATATCTGTATTATATGAAAGCTAAAATAGGCTGTGTTTATTAAAAATATTTTTTTTTCATTTATTTCATCGAAGTGTATCTAACTGTTGAAAGATGAAATACTTCAGGATCTATGGAGAGTAAGTTCCTTTTTTGATTTCTTATACATTTGTTCCTCAAAATATTTTTTTAAAAAAATTTATAATTGTCATCATTTATAAATTTCCATTTTATCTTACCGTTTTTAATATAATATTTTTAATAATTAAAAGATTTTCAGACGACTTCTCTAGATCAATAAACTTGGTAGTCGTCCATTGGTTTGTAAAGAGATGCACGGATAATCAGAATAAAATTATCTACCCTATATTCTGTAATAATGCTTAAGTTCCAATTAAACTTCGAATTGCTCCTAACCATATCCGAAACACATTCATTTTTTTGTTATATTTCAATGGCAAGTTTGAAGTGACTGTATTTTGTTGAATAGAACATAAAACTAACTTTTTTTCAATAACTGAGATTCTGGAAATACTTTTCAGCCCCATACAAAGGAATTATTGATTTGGATAAATTAAGTAATTGTTTTTTTATAAAAAATTAAAATGTGTTTCGTCAACCTTCTAAAGGAAGGTTGACGAATAAACATATTGAGATAGGTTAGTTGTTGTTATGGATGTCTGATAGCTCCTCCTAATTCAGTTAAGAAATACTATGTGGAACACAAGATTTAGAATTATGGAAGAAAATATAGGCAAGGCATCCTTTCTTCACATTTCTGAAATTATTGTTGCTCCATGCCAATACTATGGCTCTAACTCAATAATATATATTCACTTTATATATAAATTTTATATTCATTGTAATAAACATGTTTTGTGCGTTTTTCAAAGAAATGAAATACATTTTTATATAGTCAGTTTACCAAGAAAGTATTCATTTGCCTCTTCAGCTGGAAAGAAAGCAGTCATATTTGCAATTTCCTAACTGAGATGTTTTTGAAACAAATTTATCTGCTTATTGTTAGTGAAAAATCCATAATTAAAATATTCTCCTAAATTGTACTACAATTTAAATTTCTATTTTCTTTTTGTATTTAGTGATCTTAAATAATATGAAAATAAAATCTACAAAATATGATTGTTTTGCTTTATATTCCATGCAGTAATATATGTAATAATATACCTCATATAACATGCATTGATCGGAAAAATTATTGAGCAGATAAAAAGTTAAGTTTTCTGAGCAGAAAATTTGAAAGAAAATTTAAATATTGATAATTTATATATATATCTGATAATCTCTCTGATAATTTATATATATATATAAATACATTTATTCTGATCTTAGAAAAAATGTTTAACAAAGTTTAATAACGATTCAAAAAGAAAAAAAAAAGGTTTAAAAGCATATACTGCTTTTTTTTTAATTTCCAGCATGTTTTTCAACTGTAGAACCTTTTTAATCATAAGATAAGTTTCTACCATTAATTAAAACTTTTAATTAGTCAATTAACAAAAATAAGAGAATTCTGCATGTAACTGGAGAAGCGTGAATATCGAACATAGTTGATTGAACTTCATTTTTTAGGAATGCAAGCAAGATGTGTAAAAAGAGGAATAAAAATTTCTTAAAAATAAATTATTCGAAACAGAATTAAGGGTTCTGTTGCAAAAGTAGAAAGAAATGTGCGTATTAATTAGAAGTCATTTATCATTTTGATTGGTGCTGTTCCAAGTCTTGTCGAAGTTCGCTCGATTCTTTTTTTATTAATTGGTGACATCTTTGAGAAGTAAAATTGCAAATGTGGGAGAAGTACTTTCTTGCGTAATCGAAAATATGTTTACTTTTTTTTCAAAATTTGAAGCGTAATATTTATTTGAAAGCCATCTTTCTTATATATACTGTAATGCAAATTTAATCACCCTTCACAGACGTTATATCCCGCAGATTCTGCTTTTCAAAATGAATCATCTATATTTATTTACTTTCGAAATGAAATATTTTTAACGTTTTTCGTTACATTTCTTTTATTCTAACTTCAGATGTGAAATAATGACTTCAAAATTAATTGAACAGTGTCA
Source organism: Argiope bruennichi (assembly GCF_947563725.1). Lineage (NCBI taxonomy): Eukaryota > Metazoa > Arthropoda > Arachnida > Araneae > Araneidae > Argiope > Argiope bruennichi. The sequence continues at coordinate 126,358,086 of NC_079152.1, forward strand.
TTTCACTATATCTATATAAGCAATTGTTCAAGTAAATTAATTTTAAAATTAATGCATATATAATGACAGGGTATTCTATGAAATATGTCAAAAATAATTTAAGGATAAGTAAAATGATTAAAACAACTGTGTTTTGAATTTTTAATCTCAATTTCAAAAATATGAAATACGTTTCTTCTTTGAGAAAGCCTTAGAGGCAAAAAAGAAGTAATTTTAGCATGCTGTTTATTTAAATCACCATAAACTATGAAATCACGCTAAAAGTTTATATTTTTATAGATTTGAGATTAAAATTCAAATAAATTTTATTTTTCTGAACATCCTTAAGATGTGATAAACTTGGGATCTTCAGTATCGTGTAGATAAGGTATAGGTTTTGAGGCCAGAAAGCTCTAGTTCAAATCCTGGTTCCACTAAAAATCCGTCATGTTTGTGGACCAGGTGTGAGGGCGCTGCGGATGATTAGAACCAGAAAACGAACTGAAGGGAAGAGTGTGGAGAAGGGGGACGGCGGGAGAGACGGTGCCAAGAGAGGAGAGAGATGGATGTTCGGAGTTCTATGATGTTCTCATGCTAAATTTTGTAATAGTGTTCATATATGTTATGTTTCGTCCTACGTCAATAAAATGTTGTCAAAAAATTTAAATATGGTGTCATGCCAATTATTTTCGTTTACATTTATTTACTAAAAGGGCAGTCTTTGCCTTATTAATTTTTCTGATGAGAAATAAGAATTAAAAAAGCTCGGCAGCGCCGACACCAGGTTTATGGTAAATTTGGCGTCATAGGCGAAACGTCCACCCGTGGGTGTGTAGTGGAATCTTGGAGGAGAAAAGCGCTAGCTCTGGCATTAATTTTATTGTCTGACTGCTGTTTGAAATTATGAGGAATAATGTCAAAATAGATATTATGTTGCTTTAAAACGAATCCTTACCTGATGACTGGGCTGCCCGTTGCGCTTTATTTGTGTAACCACATTGATTTATGTGGTTTGTGCATTGAATTATTTCAATTTTAGAAATATAATCTAAAATTAATTCACTCATAAATATTAGAATTCAGAACAAAATTACCATTACTTCTTAAACATTTAAGGTTTTCTACGGCAACAAGTAAAATAAAAAATATATATATTTCCAGAATATAATGCGTCATATAATTATATGAACTACTTAAATAATAGCATAAGAAAGGGTGTAATGCAACTACCTAAACCCCAGAAGTTATAGTTATCTTCAAAAGCAAGGCAATAGAAAGTATCTAAAGTGGCAATAATTTTTTTTTAGAATAGTGACTTTAAATCTTTATATAAAATGCTTTAAAAAAGTCTATAAAATTTTATAGTGTATCCAAATTATAATAACTCTATAATTACTTCTTTCTGAATTGAAGACTTTTTAAGCATTTTTCGACATTGCTTAAATAATATACTCAAATAATTTAATATCTAAACAATAGATATAGCTGTTTATAATAAGAGATGTTGAAAATTCAATATGTATTAGCATCTTTTTCGAGAGAAAAATGCGCTTGCCAATTAGTAAAAAAATATTTCAATACCGAAATTCCCTAATAGATGACACTACAATACAAATAGGATTCATTTATACATGTTGAAAATATGCGACATCATTTATGTTACTGTTCGTATGCCTATTAGTATTATTCTTTGGGTAAAAATAAGGCGGATTCTGCATTCGCATTAGTCAATTCTCAGCGCATGATGCTCACATTGCAAAAATTAAAGCGCTACTGGGAAAATTGTTTTGCAAGAAATTGCAGAAAATAGCAGCTGTAAACGAATTCCGAAATGGATACGAAGAAGTTCAATGTCGGCATGTACCTTTCGGTAAATTATATAGACATTTGAAATATCTGGGAAACTTCCCATTCTTTAAGGTAAAGGACAAAAGCAACTCCCGTCTTCTAGTGTTGAAAATGTGATTAGTGCAATCGTTGAAGCCAGCAGTGAGTTGTTGCACGTTTGTGAATTATTCCATTGTTTCCAATGCATTGGATATACCATATTGAACTTTACGGAATGTCTAATGACCGATTTTGCATTTTTACCCCTAGAAAATTAGACGTGTGCATTAATTGCAAGAACAGGACTAAGAAGTTCATAAACCTTTTGCACTTAAGATCCTTGTAATATTATTGATATCAGTTGGTCATAAAATATTCTGAGTGAATGACGAAGTCTCTGCCTAAATTGACAAGATAACACTCCCAGTCTTGAATTTGGGCAACTAAAAAATCTCACGCTAACCAGGAAGAGCTCTTGCATCCTGAAATATGACAGTATGGTGTAGATTTATGGTTATCTTTATCATTAGAATACATATTTCATTTCTACCGAAATATATCTTCATCAACAGTTATATTTATCGTAATTTTTAGAAGAGTAACTGTAAATGTGATCGAAAATTATTCTATATCAGGACAACAATATCTTGATATGCTGAGGGAATCTTTAATCCTACAACTTCAAGTGCATGCCTTCACGATATAATTTTCATTTAGGATAGTGCACTTCCTCACATTGATCGTCGTGCAAAGGAATTGTTAAAGAAAGAATTTCACAACGACAGGAGTAATCCGCCGTCATTTTCCAATATATGGCCACCTTGTTTATCCGATATGGTGTTATATATAGTTATATATATGTATATATGTTATACCACACAATAAAATTCCTTTTGTACATGATATACAGAAACTATATTTTGAATATTTTTAGAGTTTTTTTGTTTTTTTTGTTTTTTTTTTGTTTTTTTTTTTGTAAAAAGCTGGCACGATAATATTTATACTATAAAAATAATGATAGTATCATTAAATACAAATGCATTGATACTGAATAAAGAATATAGTTTAAAGTTAAATTAGTGATATTTAATGCCCTTATCTGCAGCCTCATTTAATAAATATAGATTAGTCGTTTTATGTATATTCAAAGCAAAGCAAATGTGGGCAGTTCCAAACAGTTTTAAATTCTTAAATAACAAAAAAATAATTATTGATTTTTTTAAAAATTTTCCTGCAGTCATCATTTCGAAAAAGGTTTATCAGATGAACATGGCGTCTAAAACTTAGAATGTAGGCTGTTTTTATGTGAGGAAATGCTATAGTTGAATTAAACAGAAAGTCAGGAGTTTATCAGATAGGGAAAATAACATTTCTATTATCAACTTATCAAAAATCCTAATTAATTTGTAGCAGGCAATCTTTGAAATGCAACGATATTATCGATTCCATTTGACAACGTATAAATTATAAAATCATGTTTCATACATTAACAATATATTCTATAGAGTGTTTATCTGTGAGAATTTTTAAAAAAACATTTTCTGAATTATGTTTAAAATAAGAAAAGAAGATATAAAGAAGAGGAACTTTTTAAAATATGTAGGTATTACGTAAGAAATAGTAAAAAGGTTAATTTCCAACAAAAAAATTATATTTTGAAAATATTCGTTATTAAAAAGCATCTTGGATTGATACTTTCAAATGTATTATATGCATGTGTTTGTATTCGATTGCTGATTTGGTAATGAGTCTCATGAAAGTTTGAAAACGCTGAATGGCATCTTCGATAAAAACTGATTATTTCGTATTTTGAATCTAACGTCCTGATGGTCGAAAAATCTTTTTATATTTCGAAAACTTTTGAATAAAAGGCATCTATTACATGAGGTTGTTTATAAATATAGAAATTGAATTGTGATTTTTTTTTACAAGCTATAATATCAGAAAATAAATTTTATTGGATTTTGAAAGTAAGAATTTCTTAGATTGAATTACAAAGGGACAATATTTTTCATTCTTCACACATTGCCTATTCGTCGCAACATCTGTTAGAGTAACATTTAAAAAAATTCATTTGTGATACTTTAAAACATTTGAGTGTTTTTTTCACAGCAATTAAGGAAAACATTTAAGTTGTTTGATGAAGTGTTGTGCTTATGATGCGCAAAACCGGTTACATGCTTTTTTATTATAATTAAAATTCTCCCTTTAGTAAAAACTCGGAATAAATTCTTTTTTTTATTAAGTATTAAGGAAAAGGTTGAGAAAAAGCGCAGTTCGCTTTTAATTCCGGAGTTTCTTTTGATCCTGAGAACATTTTTTTTTATCTTTATTTTATTTCGTATGTATGTGTATTCCGTGGCAAAAAAAAGGTTTTTTCTGAAGATTTGGCATCCATTCGAAAACTGCTGTTTTACACTTTAAAAAGCCTGGCTCATTCCTTTTACTATTCATTGCTAGTTTCTAAAGTATAAAAAGTTATTTTTCTTCTTCTTTGTATTACTGATAGTAACAGCTCAATTGGAGCAAGAAAAATACTATAATCTGTCTAGAGATTTAGAAGAAGCGATGGCTTGAAAAAAATGTTAAAGCGAACTAAATCTCTTTTTGCAGACAATACTGCTTTTCAAGTCTTTATAATGAAGAAAAAAAAATCTGTAAGGTTTGCGTACCTGAAAGTTGAAATGCTTCTTTTAAACTTTTTCTGTTTGTTTGATTTCTTCCAGTTTATCTGTTTTCTAATAGAAGCAGCTAAATTTTTGCTTTTAGGAAATTCGAGAATAAATACTCCAAATCAGTTTTTTTAAACAATTTATTAAATGTCTATGTAAATTAATTATTTTAAAAATGCAACTTTTATAGAAAATGTTACTGCCAATTCTGCTCATATTCTTAAACTACATTTCAACGATCCTTTACATCGTAAAGAAAATATTAAGCATTTCAAAGACTGAAAAAAATTTTGAATATTAATCTCTTGCCAAATTAAAAAAAAAACAATGATACGAATTATGTCGAAGTAAAATGAAAATAATGTTGAAAGTTTCTTGGGGATATTGTAAGGCTACTTTTACTTGGATATTTTCTACCGTCAAAATTCTTATCGACTTAGTTATACGTTGTTTAGAAAATAGTTTTAATTTTCGAATTCGAGTAAAATAATTTTACATGTTATTGTGTAATAGGTTAATAATAAAATACATTGTATGAAAAAAACTACCCTTATCTGAATTGGTGGAAAAATTCTAATTATTAAAACAAAATCCATGCATAACAACAAATTATGAGTGTAAACTTATTTTTTTATTGAAATCTAGGCACATTTTTAATTATATACTTTTTTTATTAATCATTGCTGAAAACAGTGTATAAAACTATGGTATCGCGTATACCATACATCTTTATAAACATACATTTTAAATTAAAATGTAATGTACGAACGGATTTTCTTTTACAGATTTAAGAAATCACAAAGGCAGGACTTGAATTTGTTGATTACGGAAACCACTCACAAAGAATTTGTATATAATGACTTTATTTCGAAATATATTATTTAAAGAAAGAACGTGGGTGAAAATATTTTTGAGCAATATGCAGCTTGTTTAGTGTTTCTCAAATTAAAAATCTTCTAACATTTAATATTCAGCATTTCCAATAATTTAAATGTTATTTTAATATCTGGTATATGGGAAATATAGTTTGATTTTGATATATGATTTATTTCAAATATTTGAAGTAGATTTTCTTTAATTTAATAAGATGCTCCTATCAATAATATTTATATTAAGTCGTTTTCATTTTAAGTGCATTCAAATCTTTAAAGTCGTACTTTATTTTATTTTTTTGTCTTATTGAATCAAGTGAGTAAACAGCTGTATTCTTTTTAAAGTCATCCTACATGCGATTCAGATGTAAATTAAATCGTCCATTTAGCCGCAAAGCAAAATAACTTTGCTTGGTTAAATATTATATTCATTTTTCTGGAATTCCATTATCTTTAACTAAAATGCTAAAACTAGTTTTATATAAACAAAGAACTAAGCAATAAATGTGCTTATCAGTGAATATATTAAAATCTTGCTCTTATTGATCTGTGGTAAATATTTTTTTCAACTTTTAATTGAACTGAATGATAAAAATTTTTTTTCCAAAGGCATTCAACTAAATAGAAACATTTTGGGTTTTTTCAATATTTTACATCTGAATAAAATAGAAATTTGAGATAGATAAATTGATTGTATAAAAACAGTAATCCCAGGATTTCACCTTGATGAAAGTTAAATAATATAAGATATATTTACTTCTGCCATTGATTAAATTAAACATGCATTAAATTTTGTTTTAACAGAGACACACCTGCTACAAAAAAACCTTCTAAAGGTTGCAAAAGGTTTTAAAAGGCGGCTGTTCTTTTCATAAACAACAATATTTGATTGTAGTTTATATAAAAAATACTATTTAGGTGATCCCCGGTCTGGTAGATCATCTATTTTGATTAATGCATAATGCATAATTCTAAACTTTAAGAAAGAACTTTATACGAGCATCAATCATATATACGTATATTAAATAGTTAATTCTATAATGAATGAAATATCAGAATATAATTTTTATATATGTTTTATCATGAAGAATTTGTTTGGGTATAAAAGAAAAACTTTTAATATTACCTCGTTTGCTTAAAAATGTCTATCAAGTAAACAAGTGATAAAATGCCTCCGCATGCAATAGACTTTGAAATGTTACTTAATATTGCTGATATGATGGATTATGAATAGTAACACCTTAACTCTTTAGTTCCAAAAAGGAACTTACTTGACACTTCATTTAATGGTGGGATTCTTCGGTAGAACTAGGCACGAAACGGAACATTCTATTGGCGGCTGCCTTTTACGCCTTGTCTTTCGGAGTAATAAAAATGTCATTCTACTTTGAGAAACTACCTTGAGGTTTTACAACAAAATGCTTCCCTATCAGTCCGAAAGGTTTACTATAGGCTATTTTCATTTTTACATTTTGTTGTGTATAGAGATCTGCTCATTTACTGAAAGAGGTTACGTTTTAAATAACATATTTTAAATTCTTTATATAATATTAAAAAGGCGCAGATTAATTTGTCGATTAAGTTCTGCATCAATTTGTCAAAATTTTTATTCATACATATTTAATAAATAATACGGGAAATAAAAATTGGTGTTAAGTCCTACATCTAGAGATTAATATTTCCACTTTATTTTTACCATGGTTTAAAAATGTCGATAAAAATATTTTAAAACGTTGGTAAAACATTATATAATGCTTTTTTAATTTTTTTCAAAGAAGCTTAGAAATAAATTATGTTTATACCATTTTTAAAACTTCTTTTTATATCGAAATAAAAAAAAATCTTATTGATTAGAGAGTAATATAAATGACAACACATATCGCGAAAGATTTCGAAAATAATGTATTCTTTCAACATTCGGTTTTTCTTTGCAATTATTGTTTATTATTATATTTTTTAACCTGAATAATTTGTTAATTTGCTTTATAGAATGGGTTTCTAATTTGAAAATTTGTTCAGGAATTTTCAGTTATTAATAATAAAATGATGTAGATTTTCAAAGAATTCTTCATTGAATTTCTAGTATTTATGCACGGGAATTTTTGCTCAGAATTGTTAAAATATAATTCGGAATAAACATCCACTTCATATTTAATATTCGGATCATATGTTCTAACAGAACATTGAAGACTAAATACGATGAAATGATTCCGATCTTGTTACTCTGTTACTTCTGTATTTTTTACAGTTTCCCTGTTACTATGACAATGACAGAACTTAGTAAATATCTTTCATCAAAAATTACCGTATGAATGGGCCACAGTCATAAACCAGTTGTTATTGATTTACATACTGCATATTACCATAGCTAATATACTGAAATGAAGTGAAGCCTTACAGAGAAAAAAAAGAAATGGCTTGTATCCGAATTTGATATTTATCTTTAAGGTCATTTAGAAATAGATTTTTTTTTCTTTTTAACTCTTTAACATCCAAGCACTTTTCAAGTGGCACTCCCTTTAACATCCAGACTTTCTCAACATGTCTCTGAAAGACATGGACTCTTCCTAGCTGAGGGGCAGTTACCCTCCGCACTCTGAAGTAATAAAACTGTCGACGCTCTACCTTGAACAATTGCCTCGCGGTTTTCGACAACGAGATTCATTTTCCATCAACTTAAGAGTTTTATTCTAATGTATTTATATTTTTTAGTATGAAGTGTTAAGCTCATCATCTTTGTGGGGTATATTTTTTTACAAAAAATTTGAAATTTATTCTATAATTTTTTTTTTTTTTTGTAAGTTTCATGTTAGGTTTCCAAACCATTTAAATAAAAACTGGCTTTACTAGCAATTTCAAAAGCATCTTTATGTTCCATTTAATTCTCAATAGGCTTTTACACTTTTTTTATTGCCAAAATTAAATAATATGTCATATATTACCATGTAAAAAATTTTTACATGGTAATGTAAAACATACATTCTACATATATCAATGCAATTAGTACATTTTTTTACTTAGTATAGATGTCAATGCTTTCCAGTGATAAACAAGATAATGTTTTAAATCTTCATTTAATACCGAAATAAAAACAATCGTTGGATAAAAAAAAAATGTTATTGCTCTTTTTGAAAGATGTTTCGAAAATAATATGTTCTTTCAACACTCAGCTTTTTTTTTATTGTCTTTAGCATTTTTTTTTTTAGTATAAACGATTATCTTTATTGAATTTTTAAATATAAAATATTACTTTGCATTTTCGATAGTGATACTAAGAGAAAAGTTTTAGAACTTTAATTAAATTTTTAAAGAAGTTTTCACATTTTTTTTTTCCAAATCCTTACGCATTCTTGCTTTTACATTAAATAATCGAAAAAGAATGTAGGGTAAATATAAATTCCAAAAATATCTTTATTTTTCTAATCTCATTTTTACTAATCTTTTAAAATATAACTATTAAATTTTTTTTCTAACCAATGGAATATATTACGTCAAACGTTATATATCTCATCTATCGAATTGTTTCGATAGATGAGATAACATATTTTTAAAACTTCATTTAATATTGAAATAAAATTCGGGGGAAAAATTACTCAGCGAAATATATTTCGAAAATACATTCCTTCAGTTTTCAGCCTGAACATTTTACTAAAACATTACATTCTTCATAATCTAAATATGAAGATTTAACACATTTAAAATTACATTAATCATAAATATTACATTTTTAGTATGAACTGTCATGTTGAATTTTTCAAGCTGAATTTCTGATTTTAAAATGTTATGTGAAGTTTTCTATAGTATTGTTAAGACAAGATAAATTTTTGAACGAAAGCTTCATATTAAATTTCCACAAATTTCCACACGAGGGAATCATTTGCGAATTTTTTTATAATATGTACATTATATAGCATTTTTTGACTCCTCATCTCTATCTCTCTCGTTCATCTGACCCTCGTTAGTTTCATCTCCTGCTTCTTTGCTTAGAATAAACGAGAGATCAGCTAAAGTATCATTTTTTGGACAACCATCATCTTCGTTGATAAATCAGTGTCACTTTTATCAGAATCAAATAAAATTGCTTTAATTTCTTCTTCAGTGTGTTCACGATTTCTTTTACTCATAATGAAGAAATAATAAGCGTTTCAATAGAAAAATTACTCTGATAATCCAAACACCCGATTCACAGTACATAAAATAAAGATTCAGAAATTCACAACTGAAGAAAAATTTTCAGAATGGCATTCTAAAAAGGAACTCAGTGTTTATATAACTTATCTCATTCTTTGAAGAGGGCGATACATCCAATCTTTTTTTTTTTTTTGTCTTTTAATTCTATTTCAAAAGCGGTAGTTTGTACACGGCCTCAGAATTTCCGACAGTCCTTTGATGAAAGAATAAGATGCTTGGAGTGTAAAACGACTTCCTTCCATAGTAAAAACTGTCGCTACCCATTTTGTGAGAAAACTGCGATGTGAATAGGCCGCATTGACAATGCAATGGTTTGTCTTTATATCATTACAATAGTCTTACTACTGAAAAGGGCTTCTGATGCTTGTCCGAAAAATAAACAACGTGTCGGTATCCTTATATATCATTCATCGTTACCAGAGAACTTCAGTGGAAAATTTCTTTTATAAATGGCCATAAAATCTTTCCAATTTTGAGCTAACAACACGTGAAAACAGAAACTAAAACCCTTTCAAAATACAAAATGTACGCCAACAGCCAATTTAGTGAATTCCTCCTCAACCCCTACCGCCCTAAGGCACAGGGGAAACTACTGTGAAAAAGCCGCGATTGTCAAAGATAACGAGGACCTCCTGGAGTGTTCTGTAGAGTAGCCTCTTTTAATACCCATCACCCCTAAAACGGCTTACAGCCGCCCCAAACCGACCCACGTGGATGTTATAGGGTAAATTCTCAAACCGCCCCGCTGGAATCGAGAGGGTTTTAAGTTACAAAACCCTACTAATTTTATAACAATTATTGTAAAAAAAAACATTAAAATATATAAACTTTGAAAAATCATAACATATATTTTCAATAAATGCATTTTCGTCCTTTTTATTTTACACGCATAGAAATAAATTTTGGCAAATAAATTTTTCTTCTTTTATTAAAGACTTCTATATTTTCTTAACGTAAAATTTGTACACGAAAAAGTAGAATTTTAGAATTTTTTTAGATGATTGTAGTGACGTGTGTACAAATATATACATACATATTGCGTATTAATATATATATATATATATATATATATATATATATATATGATAAAAGAAAGGTACATGAGCATATTTCTAAATATTTAAGATTCTTTTAGTTTAAAATAATTTTAAATAATATTATTTGTATCTTGATCCTTAAATTCACGCTTTCATACTATAGTACATTTTGTAAAATTATAAAATGTGCCCTCAGTGTTTAATAACTTAATTAAAATTCCACAAAGAACCAAACATGCTAGATTTTATAATTTCTCATCATGACAGACTAAAATATTTATTTGTCTAATTCAAAACACATTTTTTTTTAAACTTTCGCTATTAATTTACAATAAGGATAACAGCAATTTAAGGGTTTTAGGATGATAGCTGAGGATTTCAGTTTTGATCTGAGATATAAATAAGAATAGCAATAAAGCAAAAAAAAAAAAAAAAAAACATTAATATTTTTGTAACTGCTAATTTCATTTCCTCTTTATTTCTATAAATATTATTCCATATTTTTTATATTAAGTAAATAAATGTTTGAAATAAATATGAGCTTTAATATGTATCTATAGAAAAAAGTGTAAATGACTCCCTTAGGTGACCAGTTGTTTGCCCGCATATTAATAGTATTAAGAGAATATCGTCTTTTTTTGTCGAACGACATCGGTTTAAAACAAATAAAATGAACATTTTAAACGATGTTTATATAATAAACATATATTATTCTGATATATTAGCTATACACACTAAAGTGCTGTGTACCTATTTAAATTAGAAATTGTGTCAAGGTGTTATTAGTTAAAAAACCACGACGCAACTGACGCAAGCTGTTTATTTTAAAATGAGTTGAATTCTCAAGAATATCATGGATGTGTTTTTTTAATTACTTATATCTTAGAGTACATTTTCAGAACATCATACTTTATATCGTTGTTTGTAGTTCTACTTAATTTTTTCATATGCACGCTCCTAATTTTAAGCACAAATAAAATGTTTTGATACTATTAATTTCATTAGATAAAAAATGATATAATTTATGACATCTGTGATCCTCTAGTCATATTTTATACAGCGATTCTGGCAGTACTGCTAATACTGTCTTGAAACAAAATAATTACTATTTCTAAATACTAGTAATTAACTGAAAACAGGAAAAATGAACATAAGTAAATTAACTATTTCATATTACTGTTTTTTCAGGTTATGTTTTGTAATTTTCAATTTAAAATTTATGATTATGCGGAAAATCTAATTTTTAATTAATTTTTATTTTACCATGCAATACGTACCATGCACCATGATTGCGAATACGTATCTGGAATTATTTCAAAAATAAATAATAATTATTTTACATTAATTTTAACAAAGAAAGATGAATTTATATACAGAAGAGTGATAATCGTATATGACTGAAATGAAGATTTGCTTTACTTGAATTGAATAAAATGTTATTTTTATGATTTATTCTATTTGACTTTTTAAGGAAAAAAAAATCTTCTTTGCAACAAATCGTGATTGAGTAATTCGCATAAAGCAATAATGATATATTATACGTTTCTTCCATTTTCTTTCCCAAAGTATTGAATTTAACCTGGGAAAGTAACATTTTCCCTTCTGAAAATTGACATTTTCAGAGGCATATAGAAAAAAAAAAATGAAATAAACAATTTAATTTGTTTTTCAAAAACCTACAATCAACACTGCTTCAAGGTTCATATTCAATTATTTTAATGAATGCATCATTTTAATTTAATGCTTGAAAATTACATATATATATATATATATATATATATATATATATATATATATATATATATTTCAAACATGGTTTAAAAAATTCAAAATACAGTAGACTCCCAATCATCCACGGAGCGGATATCCGCGTCTGCCGCGCTGTTTTTTTTTTTTTTTTTTTTTGCTTCCAAGCAAAGAGAAAATGCTTCCAAAGCAAGAAGCAAACACAAATGACTGATTTCTTCAAAAAGGTGTAGTTTTACAGTTATGCTTTTGTAATTACATAATACATTACTGCATTAAAACAGTACATATGTATTAATTTATCTGTGTATCCTTGACGCCTCTCGTAAGTACAAAGCACTTTTCTGCTTTCATCAACAAAATGCATTTTAGGTTAGTTTTGAGTGATATACTAAAATATTAAGCGTTAGTTAAACTTTTCCTGCTGTTTATTTTACGTTTTATTGTACATAAAACGATTTTTCAAAGTTGGAATGATTGTTTTCTCTTTTGCTATACCCGTTTTTAACATTTTTCGGATTATCCGCGGCGGCCGCGCCACCCAATTCCGCGGATAATCGGGAGTGTACTGTATGTTAAAATTTAAAATTTTTCTTCTGCTGATTCCTGACATAATGAAAACAAAGGTAAAGAAACGGAACTCGATTAACTTTGATTGAATTTAAAATGCTACCTTTAGGAAATCAATAAACACCATCATGATTTAAGAAAACGAATACAAAATCACTAAATTTTAAAACACACGATGGCATTTTATTTAATTAATATTTATCATCATATGATTTATTTTTTTAGGTTCTCACATTTAAAAATCAAATATTAACAGCTGCAACCAACAAATTATCTCTGGGCATTTTTAATGAAAATAATCAACGTAATGTTTTTCCTTATCTTAATTTCCTGCTAAATTGAATATAAGTATTTTTATTAGTAAGTAATTTGTGAGCAATGACTGCAAACAGTAACATCTATGCAAAATATAAAATTTCATTGGTAATATTATGTATATTTTGCGCATCACGTATAGTTTATATGTCATTTATAATATAAATTAATTATGCAAAGTTATCATAACGTTTTTTCCTGTATATCTATCTATCAATCTATATCTATCTATCTATATATCGTTCAATTTGACATATGAGTGTTTTAATATGTTTTAAAAACAGTTATAAAGTTTTTAATAAAACTGATTATGTGTGAATATATCAATCTGAATATCTTCAGTTGTTTGAAGAATATTAAAGCAATATTCCAATTTTCGACAAGCATTGTCAAACAATTCATGTGCCACTCTAAATACAGCATCTGTAATTTCAACTTTGAGTGCATGCATATTTTCAGCTGGCATTGCGAAGCCATCTGTCCTTTATGTAACTTCAAAATTGACAAGGAACAATGGTGATCGATTTAAATTCATGAAACTAAAGAACATATTAAATTACTTCTTTCTTTAAAATCAATTTGTTCATAATCGAATGCTAAATTTATACGTCTAAATTTAGTTGCACTATCTGTTAAACTAAAAATAATATAAGAACACAATAATTTCTATAGAAAACATTTTACGCTATTATATTCTGTGGATTTTTTGTAATTTCTTTTATAATAAGGAAAAGTTTTTATGTCTAAATTTTATTTATGAAAACAGTTCTTCATACAGCAGTATGATTCAGAATAAAACAATAAATTAATGTATTAAATATATTGTGAACTGTAATAGACTTGAGATGTATCAGTGTTTCTAATAAGATAAACATGGTATTTTATCTGTATTTTTTATTTATTTATTTTATACTTGTCGTCTCAGGCTACCAGCTGATACGGTTCATGCGACCAGCCTCTTCCTCAGCTGATAATATTTGTTTTCATTATATATTATATATGAATTATTATTAAATTATTAATACATTATTAAACATTATATTATTATATATTATATTAGACATATTATTGTAGTTATATTAGACATTGAAGCCATGTTGTTTTAATTATCTTATTTAAGCTATGTTTACGATGTACATGAACCCCTCTAATGGAGACATATAGTTAAAACATCATTACTCTATTAAAGATACAAATATCTGGTTAATATATTTTCTAAATTCTTCAATATTGTATTTCATTTTTTTTTATTTGTCTTGTCAACTACACATATACTTAACAGAATATTTCTTCTTTAGATTTCAGCAACTGATGAAAAGCACACGATAAGATAGATGAAACGATGAAAATGGTTTTAAATTTGAAGGAAACGGTGTAATATATTGTTGGGTATTAGACAAAAATATTTTTAAAAAAATCCTAAATTCAGAAAAAATAATTCAGGAAAGTTCTATTTAATTGATATCATTAAAAAACAATGTTTGAAATTTTAAAATCGTATAAAATTTCTTTTGTGTAATAATATTTTCAGACGTCACCGTAAAAAAACATCAACATTTAGTTCAAATTTTGGTTAATTTAAATATTTATTGTATTTTATTTTATTTTTATCATAAATATCATTTTTATCATGCGAATTATTCTATCATACGTAACAAATTGTGGTTTCAAATCATGTAGCACTCTCAATTTTCAATGATTTTGCAATAAATAAACTTTGAAAAAATTCTGTAAGACTGTTTTTTTCTTTTCTAGAATTTATTCTAAAAGTTATTTATAGTTTAACGTAATGTCATACGGTCATTGTTTCGAAGTAAAAAAAAAAAAAAAAAAAAGAGTTTACTGCAAAGATGTTTGCGTGACATACGGGCTCCATAAATTAAACATCAATCAACTGTAACATAAATAATTTTATTTTTCGAGTAATATAGACAATATTCAGCATTACAGAAACATTTTTAAGACCCGTTTTAACCTGTCATGCATTCTTCATTTTTCAGATAAGTTTCATAGAGTGTTTTGTTAAGATTAAATAATGTATAGACGTAAAGATTTCAAAATAAAAAATCACTTTTTAATAAAAATACCGATTTGTACTGTTATCTTAAATTTTAAAGTTAAAGAAAGCCCTGAAATATATTCATTTTGGATGTCTCATTCTTTATCTAAATGTTATAAATTTTTTTAATTAAATTTGAACTTATTTAAAGCAGCACAATTCTCAAAAAAACTCTCTAATTTTCTAGAATTTCTTTTGTTATATAACACTAAGAGAATGTCATTTAAATGGTTAAAAGTAAATAAAGATCCAAAAATGAAATTCGTATAATACCAAAGCGTGTTTGGTCAGTTCAAATGCAAGAAAGTAGGATCAGTTTGGGTAAATGGGAAATAACTTTTGCAGTGATTGATGTTTGTTTCTTCCATTTGAAACAGAGATAAGATAGAACGGAGATCTATAATTTATATCAGTGCTCAGTTAGAAACTCTAATGGCTCATTAAATAATTCTTTTTTTCCAAATCAATATACCGATCAACAAATCCCACCTACATTGGAGATCAAAATCATAACGTTTACAAGTATCCCAGAAATTTTTATACAACGAAGAACACTTCTTTAGGCTGTTTTGAATATCCAACTGATTTAAAAATAATATATTTGAAACGATTATAAAGTACTGGTTCTTGCCTGAAGATTTATTTTAACATCGGTTTTAAATTACTCCAGAGTACAAACTTGCATTGTTTTCCAATAAAAATGAAAGCTACTCAATGGAATGTCGCATATAAACAATGTTAACTAGTTAATACCCTCAATTTAGAGTAATTTGTATTCATTATAACTACCAATTTCGTCGGAAAAAGGTTTATAAACGCATAAAAGACTGGATTTTACAAATTACCGGATAATATCTGGCATAAACAAAATTAGTAGTGGAAGAACTAGTAGAGTGATTTATTTGCTGAATGTTTAGTTCTTGTTTTTTTTTTTGGATTTTTTGATTTTATTGGCACAAGAACCATGGTATTGACTAAGCTGCGCCATGTTTAGTTCTTACTTCAATTAAAGCGATCACTCTCCTACTGAATCGATTTTCCTTAAACCTTTAAATTACCAAAAAAATATGCTTAAGAGCAATAATCTGATACTAAATTTTAATTAAATATCGGGAATAACAAACTATTATTAACCACCAAAAATATTTTGATTTTGTTAAATTAACTTTCTCCAGCCTGTTGTGTTCATTTCATAGCTAGCAGCTGCCACAGTCCCTCAGATTTATGGATAATAGTCTTCATTCTGACCCTTCGATAAAATAGATCAGTATATACGTATTTGTTGCAAAATCAGCCATGGGTGATTTGAGATTTCTTCCTCCATCTCCAGAACCTTCACGTTTTATTGAAATAATTCCAAATCATCATTTGAATATTTCTCAAGAAGCCCCACTTGCACTTTTTATCGACATCAATTTTCTGTATTTTTTCTTTCATGCGTGATGTCAACAGCATGAAATTGTTAATAACAATCCGGTTTTACTAGGTAAGGTAATATTTTAAAGGTAAGATTTATGTAGATCAGATAATAGAATCTTTAAAAACAAGTTTTAAATGATTTAAAATAATCAACACGATGATGGTGGGAGACATTATTGGGTTCCTAGATTTAATATATCTTCCAATTATATAATAAATTAGTGTAATTGCAAGAAAAATATAATCTCTATTATATTAAAATGTTGCTCCTAACATCAAATTATTCCTAATTTTTCAACCGTAATTGACAACATTACCCAGCGTATCAAGAGAAAGTTCCAAATGAAAATTGAATCATGCCCATAACATTATTTTCTACAGATCCAAGACATTCATGACATGACAATTATCATTTAAATATCTGATGCACGGAATGAATAAAGCCATTTAGAAAATTTTAGTTATTTTTTAATGCAGTTGAAATTAAAATATAGAAATCTTAGAAACAATGTAGAAAAATACGACATGTTGTTGATTTTTTTTGACTGCCTAAAAGAAGGCATATATATAAAAGTTAGCTACGGTTTAACTAGTCTATACTGCATTAATCATTCCCAGTTATTTGTCCTAAGCTATTTGATTATGACGTGCGTAAAATTTCTGTATAAATTGAATGAGATTTCTCGGTGAAAATAATGTGATATTACCTTTTTTAAAATATGATTGAGTCTTCTTTTATTCAATATTTTTTCCATTTAGATATATAAATTTTAGAATGAAAAAAAAAATGTAACATAAGAAACTTATGCATTTTTACATGTCCGCAGATTTTGCAATCACTGTTTCTGCTGATTCGTTACAAGGGTGTACTTTGATATTCAAACAATAACTATTTGCGAAATTTCTTCATTCTTACGGGAATATAATGTTTTTATTACTTGAAATATTTTTTTTTTTGAGAATTGAATATTTTATTTTATAAACTATTAAAGTTAAAGCATTCATGTGTGGAAAGAAAAATTCTATTAAAGTTACAAATCATTTAACATATTTTAGGATTATTTAACACAGTTTATTAAATTTATATCTCAGCATTAAAATATAATTTTGGAATTAATATCCATAATAGTCCAATATCCATAATAGTTTGGTACTGAATGGTTTCTAAAAAAAATAAATTTTAAATATTCTTAAAACGTTTTTAATGTATCAGTTAAGTAATGAAAGGCATTATGAATATGCCTATTGGAGCACAAGAAAATGTAACTGAATCATTGCAAGTAATTCTCAAACAACGAAACAAATCGAAAACAGATGTAATCATAAATCAAAGTAATGTTTTTGCATTATTATAGTAGAATTATTTCGCAATATTGAAAATTCGCAATTGCTTTGAAATTCCATTGTTTTTACTTTAAGATGAATAATTATTTTTTGATACTGAAATTCAAAAGGCAAGATTCTGCAGTTATTTTAATTTCTATACACACTCTTTTATGTCAAAGAATAAAAGATAATCGAATTCTTAGTGCCTTTTAGAAGGGGCATAATTGATGTTTTCGATTTTGAAATCGCCAGGAAAGAAAACATGCTGGATGAATCTAAAGTAGATATGAAAAAAAAAGAAGAAGAAGAAGAATTATGCTTTCTAAAAAGGAGAAAACATATAACCACTACAAGTTGATCAAAAAGATAATATGTCATAGGAGAAAAATTAATCTTCTAAATATTCTAGTATTTCGTATTTTTGTTGATCCAATTCAGATAGGAATCTAAGTCTAAAAGGAAATGTGAAAAAAAAAAGGAAAAAGAAAAATATTTTTGTTTGTGTTAATAGAACTAACAGTAGATAATAAAAAAATAAAAAATAAGCCTGGCATTCAAAGGCAAATGAATGCAATTTAAATCTGGAAGCATTATTTTGTGCTTCATTTCAGTTTTCCCTGTTATTTGAAATTGGAATCCGTCCTCTATATCAAGAAAAGTTTGATGAATTAAAGTAATTTTCTTTCTATATTATTTTTATGTGCATATCAGAAAATGAGAAAAATTGCCATGCAGTTTTTGCCCTGGAGATTAAGTGCTTAATTTTGGAATAAAAATAAATTAATATTTATTTCCAATATATTTCTGAAATATTTTATCCGTTCAATTTAAAAATGACTACAACTACTTTGTGTAGTTCACAGGAAAAAAAAAATGCTTTTTATTAACATAAGTTTCCATCTTTTGCTGTTTAGAATGGCAATTTGATTAAAATACATTTTCAAACAAAAATTAAAATGATTGATTTTTAATGTCTTTTTTTATTCCAAACCATTTGAAAACTGCATATTTTCTAGGTAATGATTAATAAAATCGTCAATATCCAATATATATTTCCGCTTCTTTTATTTGTAATTGAAATGCGTTTTCAATCAGCAGCAATATATATAAATACATAAAAAATAAAATTCGATATAAATTAGATGTATTTGTGAAATTTTGAAATACAACTTTTAGAAAGTCAGCTCACAAAATATTATTAGTGAAAAGGTTAAATTATATCTGAATTAAATGGAGTGTATTATTTTGCAATTGATTGTGTGATTGATTTTATTTTATCTGTTGTATATGCTGCTTTTAAACGAAATTAATTAATTAGTTTTTCAATTTGGAACAAATCACTAGATTTTTTCATAGGATACCATACAATGAATATAAATTCAATAATGTTAGGAACATATTTAATTAATAATTTATGAAATCTCTGTCTTCGGTCTCTTTTCAGCATATATCATTTATTTTGATCCATTTACATTAATTAACATTATGATTTCTAAGCTGTCAATTCTTATAAGAAAGTCTTTCCGCATAATCGGAAATTATTGGAAGATTTAAATCCTTTGTTCAAGAAGATATGGTATACTTCAAAAACAACCACTGTATACAATTTTATCGGTATACCTTTTAATCATTTCTAGTTCAATCGCTCTTTATTCACATTGGAAATAATTTATTTGTTTCATCATCTTTTCCTGAATTTATTTCTTCATAGAAAAGCATGTTACTTTAGAAAAAATCCTGAATTTATGTGTTAAATAAAGCATATTGTATTTGATATCAAATTTTTAATTAAAATTATTGAAAAAATATTTAAAAAATTCATAATTCTGCATATATTTGCATTACTTTTATACCTTTTAATCTAAATTTAAATGGAAATAAAACAATAGGAAAAAATAAAATGTATAATCCAAACATATCCACCTTCTACATAATTGATTTTTTTAACTGATTTAAAACATATATATTTCCTAAATGATACTGTAAAAGTTGATGAAAACACTTTCGTCATGTTTCTTGTAATCAGTTCTCATTTTGTCATATCAATGTATCAAAGTTATCAAGATTTGCCCAGATAATTTATAAGAGACAATATCAGTTCTATCAGGATAAATAAACGTTTCGAAGTTTGTGAAAATATCAGGAATTTTTCAGATGTTTTCCTCTTCGTTTAAAATCGGCTGATATTGAAAGTTTAAGTATTTGAAGTACTATAAATATGTCCTCTAAATTTTTGTTGTCATTTTGTTAGTTGTAAGAACAATTTGCTAGAACAATCAAAGCTAGTTAATTGTGAAAATTCATTTGCTTTAAAAATGTATTTTGTACCAATACCACACACAATATTAAGATGAATATTGTTTGTTTACTTATCTTGATATTCCTCTGTTTGAATAAGTTTTAATAGAATATTTGTTGATGATGAAATCTTTCTTGTAAGTCGAAGATATAAAGGAATATTTACTACATAAAATAATTAAAAATTAAACGAAATAACTTTGAGGGCAACTAAAAATTCAACAGAAATTAGTTTTGTTAAATTAACGCCCATTTTTTAAAACAACACTAGGGCTATTTTGAGAAGGACCTCGTAATTTTCAACTGTGGTTAGATGGTGAGGAGGAAACCTGAGCTGGCACCCCATCTCCAAATTTCCACACCACAAAAGTGGGGGGACGTTTGGCCGCGACGAATTTAAAGTGCACAAGACCCGCTTACACGAAGGTTCTTTCGGTGGAATCGAGTCTTGAACATTTTTTAATGAAGCCAAGACCTTACCACCAGGCCACCGTGACCCTCCAAGAGAAATGAGAAGGGTCATTCCGGTTTACTAGGGATGACGGGGCTCACGATGATAGAGAAAATGCTCTGGCAGGTTAAATATTTTTTTTGGTGCACTTAAAGGCACGCACACATTCGCAGCTTCAGAACTATTGAAAATTATTCTCTCAATAGCAGTTTTCACAAAAGTAGGAACATTAACAGTTTCTGTAAAAATGAATAAATTAATGAATATACTCTTTATTTTAAACAAATTCTAATTGACTTTAAATAAATTCTAATTGACATTATTATCATTCAAATACAAATGACCCATTTTAGTGGTCATAAGCCATTGCCTTTCTTCCTATACAAATTAGAAATTTAAATAGCTATCATTGATATTCAACTGCAATGCTTTCTACGATTATCTTTTTCTCACTTGATTAATATTTCAATTAATACTTTTTCTAGGAAAATAAGCTAATATTACTGCTTATTTCCCGAAATCTAATGTAAATTTAATTTTGAAAAAATACTTAAGGTATATTTGGATTTTTATAATATAAATACACCCTGGAAATCCTCTTAGTTCGAATTCTAGAGATTAAATGATTTTCCTTTGAATTCACGTTCATTTTTTACGTATTAAATTAATTTGCTATTGATAACTATAAAAATGCGTGCATTTGCATAGCAATTCCTTTTGTTTCTTTAGAAGGAAATGTATTTCATTGAGATTCTCATCCAATTAATTTTTTTAATTAAGTTCTTGAATTGTCAATATGTTTTTTCACTTAGAACATAAATTTGCAGACATTAATTTTTAATTTCTTTAATTTAGTTTAATTTTTAATTTTTTTATTTTTTCTTTTTTATATATCCTTAGTACAGGGTCGTATAGAGCAAAATAATTTTAAAGTAAATTTTATTTCATATTTTTTTTATACTCAAATTGAAAATGTTATGAATTCTTTTTTTGTAAAATAGTACACTGCCAATTATGTTGTTCGCATGGAATTAAACTAATAATTTCTCCAAACAAATTTATGACAAGATGAAATTGAATTTAAACAATATTTTCATCACTTAGTAATTTAGATTTTAAAATCATAAGTACAGTTGTTACCTTTTAAAAAGTAAGTATTGAATTTTATATATTTAATTTAAGAAATAAGTTTAGAAAAATTTCTAAATTATTGTGTTGTTTTCTTCTAAGAAAACAAGTTCTCTTCTACAGCACTCATTGAAAAAATAATGGAGTTTATTATTCACTTAAAATATAAACACATAAAAGCACATTAAGCATTTTGTTCCCATATCATACCAGTAAATTTCATCTGACTTATTTAAGAATAAAGAGATTACGAAATAATAATTATTAAATTATAGAACTGATGATTTTGGTAATGAAAATTACTTAAAGCTCTGAAATATGTTATCAATAATTCTTTTTTAATCAAAATATAGCTAAAGATAAAGGATCGAATAAATTAGCTTGGATTATTAGTTTCCTTAGGGTTCTTAATTACGCCTACACATATTAAAGAGAAATTAATTTTAATTATACATTTGCTAACTGAAAAAGATATAAATAATAATGAAACATT
Organism: Argiope bruennichi; assembly: GCF_947563725.1. NCBI lineage: Eukaryota > Metazoa > Arthropoda > Arachnida > Araneae > Araneidae > Argiope > Argiope bruennichi. Next base: position 126,380,469 of record NC_079152.1, read on the forward strand.
GTTAATATGGTTTTTTTTAATTACCAATATAGGCGATGTTGAAAATGATTTTTTTTTTGAAATGGAAAAATTGGACTTTCTTTTTCAATTATTTCTTTTCATCACCTGTATAGTAGAGAATGTGATTGTGGGTAGACGGGTAAAACAAAGATATTTTAAAATAAACTTTTAAAATTAGTAAGCAATTAAATTTTTTTTGAACAGATGGTTAAGTTTTTAGTACTTTATGCCCTATGAGATTAATCAATATACAATTCACAACAATATCTAATTTTTCTTAATTTGTTAGAAAGAGAAAAAAATTATAACACTCAAAATTACATGTAAGTGTTTTCGAAATTACTTCAATATCTCTTGTATTACATAACTGTGTTACAAACTTTTGATAACCAAAACTTACATATTTTTTTTAACTAAAAACAAAATGGCATCTATAATGCAATTACATGGAACTGCTGCAAAAATCAATTTTCTATTTACAAAAATACTTTTGAGAGATATATTTTCGGCTATAACTTTGAAATATCTTAAATTTTGAAAAGCAATGCTTAAAAAATTTGCAATAATTCATTGAAATGCATTTAATAACTTTCGACAAATTTTATAAAGAATTTTATAATAACTTTAGAGTTTAAATTTCTGTTTTAAATGCAAAATGAAAAAGCAAAGTAAGAGTAAAAAATAAATAAGAACATCATCATTTATGATTATTGAATTATAAATTATGGTTTTTGTTTTTATTTGTTTTATAAAATATGTAATCGTGTGTCATCATCAATCTTTTTTTTGGAAGCCTAGTTAAAAAAATGCATAATTAAATTCCAGGTTTCTTATCATTGAATTTATAAAATATTATAAAATAAATAAATTTTTACTCGGTATTATCTATGTTGTGGTCAAAAATGATTCTTTATCACGATTAATTATGGATAAAGTTAATATAAGTTAATCATAATGAAGCATTGTAGGCACAGCCATTGACTTTTCAAAACTGATATTTATTTACCAATGATTTCGTTTTTTAAAATGCACTTTTGTCAATCATATTTCTGAATATCACAATTTAAAATATAGAACTATTACAGTATTCATAAACATAGTTTCTAACCTTTCGTATCAATCTGTTATTCTATAATGAAATTTTTATAAACTGTTATTACATTAGAAGTTAACAACTATGAACTTTTATTAAGTCTCCTGTATATTCATAAAAGCAAGAATTCTATATTTTATGCTTCATATAATTAGAAACACAAATCGAGTTATTTGCGCATTCTAAGACATATGTAATCCATACATAACTGTGTATATAATGTGATTATCTTAAAGTTTATAACATTCTTTTCTACCTACCACTTAATGGTCCATATTTAAATTCCTAATTTAGGATAGGTGAAAAAGAATCTTAAAATAGTATCATATCATTTGCTTAGATGCATTCAAGTTCGTATTAAATGTTTAAGTTATTGAAAAATATTTAGCTACCTTGACCTATTAGATAATATTTAACTAAGTAACTTTTGATTTTTCTCAGTAGAATAAATATTAAACATTAATATGTGTGAAAATTTAGCTTAAGATTGATTAGAATTTAAAAAAATCAGCATAGAGATAAGATTTCAGTGTTTTTATTAATAATATTTATATCAATAGACACCAAAAGAAAAACTAAAGATAAGAAAATATAAGAAAAATATCTTCTGAGACTTCATCTGCAAAGTTTATAAAGAAGCAAATTGCAGAAAAGTATTTTGATTTTATCCATGTCAGATACGGTTACATTGTTAACTCATGTATGCTGAATTTTTAGTTAATTATTGAATCACAAAATATCTTATAATTATAATAGAAATAAAAAATTAAATATTAAGAAAATCTATACTTTTCGACGATTTTTCATGCTATGTCATTCTGAAATACCGCCCTTGTAAGCATCAGTCTCCTCTAATGACTATCACAATGCTTTTCCTACAATAGATGGACGTAATTAATAAATGAGGAAACGTACCATCAACAAAAGTAATTCTTGAAAAAAATCCATTAATGAAGTTTATGAAAGTCATCACGGTATCTAAATCAAATCTTAGAATGTTCTCTTCGTTCCTGTATGTAAAGCACAAAACTTTTTTTTTTCAAAAGAAAAGAACATATTTTGATTTATTTTCCGAAAGTATTAAAATTAGGAAATATATGACAGGACTATTTTCTAATTTTGGTAGCAATCCATTTAAAAATATTTCTTACTTTGATGAATATACAGAGTAATAATTTCTTGTGAAACAACATGCAAATTATCATATATTTTATATTGTTATAACTTTCTGTTTTAAGAGGTTCGGAAAAAAATAGACGATACATTTCGACTTTTTGCAAGCAACTAGAAGGATATAGCAACTTTCTATACAAATACAAAATTTAATATTGACTTAATGAATCATACAAAAGGATTCACTTTGATAATTTTAAATTTTCTATGAAAAATGAGGATATGAAGGATAATAGCTAATTAATACGGAAATATATATATATATATATATGTGTGTGTGTTTCTTATATTTGTTTGTTTGAAAAATGCTTATTAAAAAAAAAAAAAAAAAAAAAAAAAACATCAGCAGATTTTTGAAAAAGTAAAGAATATCATTAGGAAGAGCATAACATATTAGTCAAATAATAAAATACAAATCAAATGCGATGATATCAAATTAAATATAAGTAATTGCATGAAATCCTAGCTTGCAATTTTACATAAACTTAAAAAGAAGACATTAGACATGTCCATAAAAGGGCTAATTCAAATATATTTCTTTTAAAAATCATATTCAATATCTGTTCCTTACATCTCCATAGAATTAAGTATCGATCAAAAAGAGTCTGCGAATCTTTTTTTAAATGAAAGAAATCACTGTCTTAGAAGAAAAATCCAAATCCAAATCAAACAGATAGTAGAAAAGTAGATAAAAAACTAAAATAAAAGTTTCAGAAATAACCTAAGGATAAATATTCAGGATTTTTCTAATTCTTATTTTAAATTAATTCAATTATTTAAAATGATCCCCGACCCGCGTTTCATCTAAATCATAATAATTACCAATTATCCTAACATACATCCTACAATTGTCTCTATGCATTAGAATAATGAATATAGTATATGTAGATTTAATGCAAAATTACATTGCACTATTTTCTTCAAAAAGAAGAAAATTTAAAGCTTTTGTCTTAAAATATTAATATAATGCACAGTCAGAGATTTCGGAAATGCAGATTAGCTTATTTAAAAACGAGTGTAGTTTTATTTTGTTAAGAGATAATACACTCTGCCATGATATTGTCAATAATTCGCAATAACAATATGGATTTCACCTTCTGTGAATTTTATATTGAATTCAAGAGAAAAAGTAGCTCTCATGTTCTGGAGGAATTTACAAAGAGAAAAAGAAGAATGCATTATGTCCAATTACAAGTTTCGTGTGAATTTCAAACTCAAATTAATAAAAGGGAAGATATTTGCTTTTTATCTTATTTTTTCTAATTTTTCTTGAAGTTATTGAAATGAGTTTAAACTATAAAATAGTAAAGAAAAGCAGAAATAAATTAGTTATATTATACAAAAAAAATCGTAATACAAAATTTACGATAAGGACGAATATAATTGCAAAAGTATACTAGATATTAATTAGAGATAAAGATATATGGGAAACATTTTATTCTTGGGTCATTGTTACTAGAAATACTTGGATTCACCTTTAAAAAGTTGAGTTTTTTAGCGAATTTGCTCTAAGTTGTTTCTTGAAAATAAATAATGCAAAATTTAAATATTAATTTTTTAACTTAATTCTAAATTATTTAATTTAGTGGTGGTAAGCAAAATAAAAATATTGCCATAAATATTTAGATTAAAAATTATTAATTTAAGGTATGTATTCAGACATCCGACGAAAGTTTCTTAGAATATTGTACCTTATGTTGAAATTCAAAATAAATAAACCTCTCAGTTGATAGGCAATGCTCCCTACAAGCATTTATTTTCCCCTATAAATTAAAGATTAAATGAAATATATGAATATTAGAAAAATTTATTAATTAACACTCGTGCTTTCAAGAAAAGCATACGTAAATATTACAAGAGATTTTATAAAAAACACATTTTGTTTTAATTCTTGACTCAAATTTCAGTTCTGTTATAAAATATGATAAATAATTACCTATGAAATCTGAGTTTTACTTAAAAATAAATAAGTGCTTAGCATAATAAAAAATTACCAGGGAAAAGTGACTTTTTACTTAAAAATGAATAATGAATAATTTCATACATAAAAATATCCAAGAATATTTTATTAGACTGATTTTAGAATTTTTCACCTAAAAAAATTCCAATTTTTGTATTTTAGTACAGTTGAGAAATTAAATTCCAGTTGACAAGACTGGAAATTATCTTAAAAATATTCAAGTATGTAAAAGATTTTTAAAAAAATCATATGCGATTGATTTTGCAAGAACGCGCATTAATTTTTTTATTCAGTTTTTTTGGGAAAGTGTTGAAAATAAAAAAGAGAAGTTTAAAAAAAAGATCTGGAACAGTTCCAATTAAATTGATAAAATACATCTAATTTATACCTGGAAATGTTTTATTTTTTTAAATGAAAACTTGTAATCCTGCTCGGGATTGTAAATAATTATTAAATTTGTTTTCCTCTTTTTTGATACATTTTATACATGTGGATAATTAAAAAATGAATGAATTGGTATATTCTAAATAGGCATGCCTTTTCAATGAGAAAAAAAAATATCTGTTTTAATTACCAGATTAAAATAAAATTATTTCTTGGTACTAATTAGCCAAATAAAACAGACTTAATTATTCATGCTAATTAAACTGATTAAAAGTCTTAAATTATGCTTGAAATATAGTCTTTACACATAGAGTTTTTCTCAGAAATAATCGAATTTCCTTTTATATTTATAATGTTCTGTTCCAGGAATTATATATAGTTCCTGGAATTTCAAGTACAAAATCAAAAGTATTTCTTAGAATTTTTTGGTATTATAAATTTAAAATGTGTTTTTAAAGACTGAAATCTAAAACAGAATTGTAAAAAATGGTTTTTAAAAAGTAAAATGTTTATTTTTTGAAAAAAAAAAAAAAAAAAAAAAAAAAAGAAATTATTTTGCGATTGTTAGACATCTAAATTTTCAAATTCAATTGTGGTATTTGTGCGTTAATCTGAAATAAAATTTTAATAATTTGATGCTTAAAAATGTTTTTTTTCCAAATTTTTGATCAATATTCCTACGTATGTTCAGACGTAATTTATTTAATTAAAAATATCTAAAAAATCTTAAAATGTGTTGAAAAATAAGTGAATTATAATAAATGCAATTAATAATAAATTAAAAATGTTGCATTCATTTTATGCATATTATAATGTCAATAAGCTATTAGAAATATAAAAATGGCAGCACTATTGTGATTCTACACTATCTGGCCAAAAGTACCCGGACACCCATGAAAAAAGTGGTTCTGACGGGAGACGCAATTTGATGCGTAATCGAAATTCTATAAAAGCGTTAGTACTGGTTTGTCAGGTTGTATGAAACGCCAACATACATTAATTGCGGCAAACAAGGTCACATAGCTTCTTACCGTGGCTTCGAGGCCTTCCCAAAAAATCAGTCTACGAGAAAAAATAGGGACAGCTATTTTAACAAAAACCAAACCCCCCGGGGGGCACCTCGAAATGAGGATGAGATGCTTCTGGCATGGTGGTTGGATCTCGCCACCCTGGAGGGTACACTAATAGTTGGGGGATCTGACTCCTCCCATCGATGACGGGACGTACTTCCTTCGGGGAGGGTTGTACCGGGTCCGATGGCGGTCCTTAGGACTCAACCACAGTTCCCGCCAATGTTGCTGTTGCGGCGGTCCGGTCATTCAGTTTTTAGGGTTTAAATCCGTGTGCCTTTGTGGCGGGTCGGAGGTTTAGATGGCTGACTTAACAAAAACCAAGCTATGATCAGGCCAAATATCAGTTTTGCAGAGCTTTTTAAAAACACAAGGCATCATGAGATGGGACCTCGACTACACCCTAACGACACAAGCCCACCAGAAATGGCGCCACAAACCTATTGTTACAAACAAACCGATAACACCGCTTAAGAAGTCAATGATTTCGCTGGCTGACATTGTAGAAGCAATGAAAGAACTTAAAAAGCTAACGACAGAGTACCCGTTAATTTTCTCACAGCTTAAAAAACTTAAAAAGCTAACGACAGAGTACCCGTTAATTTTCTCACAGCTTAAAAAACTAAAAACCGCAAACACTGTTATGGAAAAACTGGATATACTCATGAAGGTATTTGTTAACCCAAGTCAACCTGCTAGTAACTAGTTTTCTCCTGCAATCGCCTTCGCATAGCCTACTGGAACGCAAATGGCATTAACAATAAAATAATAGACCTTCGTAATTTTGTAAATAAGTATAACCCCAATGTAATCCGACTGCAACAAATCCACCTTAGTACACAAAGAAAAATTTTCCTGGCAAACTATTTCTCATGTTATTGTTACAGAGCTAACCAGGCTGGCGGCGGTACTGTAATTTTAATTAAAAATGGCTTACCTCACAGTTAGGTCCCCCCACCTTTACTACAACATGTAAAAGCTATCGTGGTAAAATTAAATTTTAAAAATCAAGATCCAATAACCCTAATATCTATTTATATCCCCCCTAGTGAAGATAATTTCAATTTTATTTTCGACATCGAAACCCTAATGCAAAAAGGACCTAATCAAATAATTTGCGGAGACTTTAACGCTCACCACGTTTGCTAGTATTGCAAATATAACTACCTAAATGGTAATTCCTTGAAATCATTCGCCTTTCAGGCCGGATTTGACATTATAGCGCCATTCACCCCCACTAGATTTGCACCCCAGTCAACCAATACAATAGACCTCACCTTAATTAAAGACTTCCTGTACCCATATGAAATTCACTCTTTACCTGAATTTAGTCCTGACCATAATTCCATCTTACTAATTTTTTTTTCTTTAAATATTCCCTTCCCAATAATCTTATTAAATATAAAACAAACTGGAATAATTTTAAATTAACCCTCAGTCAATCAGAAACCCCAAACATTGATGAATTTACAAACCCAGATAAACTTGATCATTTTGTTAACATCTTCGAATCGCAAATAATTAATGCAAAAAATCTAGCCTTCACCCCCATCATAAATAGTCATTTTATTGACCCCAAAATTAGAGACCTAATCATGGACAGGAACTTTGCCGGGAAAAATTTTCAAAAAACCAGAAACCCAGTCTTCAAAAGACTAACGAACAAACTTAATAAGGAAATTAAAAAAATTAACAATAAAATCAAAAACAATGAATTTATAAACAAATAAATTAGTGTTAACACAGAAGACAGATCAATCTGGAAACTTGTCAAAACTTTTAAAAGTAAAAAACAAAAAAAATTCGCCCCTTAAAGTCCCTGCTAATATTGCAATAGCTAATAAAGAAAAAGCGAACTACCTGACGGCTAGCCTTGAGAAACAATTTCAACTTAAGGAATTGAGTGATTTCACCACAGAACATGATATAAACAATACAGTCAAAAGCTTTTTTGACTCACTGACACACAAATTTATTGATATTTCTCCTCCCTCAACTGATGAATTAAAAGATCATATTAAAAAACTTAATATCTGGAAATTACCCCTGGCCTTAACAGTATTAACAACAAAATGTTAAAAACACTTCCGGACAATTACTTAAAATTTGTAATTTATATAATTCATAGCATTCTGAAATTAGGACATTTTCCCATGTTATGGAAAACAGCTGCAGTTATCCACATATTAAAACCAGGAAAAGACCCAACTGATTCCCGCAGTTATAGACCCATATCCCTACTCCCCTCTGTCAGCATAAATTGCTAAACAGATAATTCTCAATAGATTAAATAATTACCTAGAAGACCATAATATACTAACACCAGAACAATTTGGATTTCGTCGTAACCTATCTACAACCCACCAATTAATTAGAGCAGTAAAATACATTGAGGGAGGTTTTGAAAATAAACGAAAAACTGCAGTGGTTTTCCTTGACATTCAGAAAGCTTTTGACAGAGTTTGGCAAGATGGCCTTATTTGCAAGCAAATTAATTACAACATACCCCCACACCTTATCAAAATTATAATTTCTTACCTTAGTTATAGATCCTTCAAAATCAAAATAAACAATAAAAAATAAAATTTCTGATGTAAAACCTATTTTTGCAGGTATACCCCAAGGATCTAAACTAGGGCCAATTTTATTCTCCTTGTTTATTAATGATATCCCCAAGCAATTTAACACTATGTTGTGCATGTACGCTGATGACACTGCAATACTAGCTAGAAACAAAAATCAAAATTTCATCACCATAGTTTTAAACAGACATATTAAATCTCTTGAGGAATTGAAATAAATGGTAGTAAAACTGAAGCTATAGTTTTTAATAAAAATAACTGTAAAAATAATCCCCCCCCCCAGTTAAAATTAAAAATCAAATTGTCCCGTGGTCTAAGGAATGCAAATATTTAGGCGTTATTCTAGATAGTAAATTAACTTGGAAATTCAAATTTATTTACGCAGCTAAAATGTTTCGAGACCTAACTCGTAAATTTTATCCCTTAATTTCTCGAAACTCCAAAGTTAGTAGACAAAATAAAATGCTTATTTGCTCTGCCTACTTGCGTCCAGTATTAACTTATGCCTGCCCTGTGTGGGGATATGCTGCCAAGACTAATCTTAGACTTATTGAACGCCAGCAAAATAACTTAATTAGAAATTTATGCAATATGAAATACTTCATGCCCAATACAAATATTTACCTATACCTAGACTATCCCCCTCTTAAAAAATTCATTAAAAAAAAACCAGCCACTAACTTCTTAAAAATCATGGATAAGAATGAAAATGAAGCAATAGTTAAAATCCCTAAATATAAACCAACTGCAAACTCTAGAAGACCCCGTAATATACTACTATAATTTATCTCACTCCTCTAGTTTTTTTCTTTCTAACTTTTATTATTTCAAACTCAAATTAAACAGTATCTCATTAGCCAATTCTAGCTCACAAACAGTAAAAACTCACTAAGCCCAACGGCAGCGTACCCCCGCTCCCTCACCCTTCTGACAATCACAATGAGTCCTGACACTCGCCATCTCCAAATCTCGTCGAAGACGACCATGGCAAAGTATTGGCAGTAAAGCTCTGTGAAGTTTCTCCTTACCGCGGATAAGCCCCGTCAAGTCAACCATTTCATGTCCGGTTGTATTTATGTGTTTGTGGGGCAATGATTAAGTCAAAGGAGCTTAGTGAGTTTGGTCGTGGCAATATAGTGGGAGGCCACCTTTGTGGGAACTCAGTTTGTGGGATTGCGGTTATTGTAAATCCACTGTGAATGATATAATTGTGAATCGGAAACGTCGAAGTAGTGAAACTGCAGAAAAACGAACTGGTAGGCAGAAAAAACTTGGTGAACGCAGCCGCAGAACTTTGAAAAGGTTAATGAAACAAAATAGCAAATCCTCATTGGTGGGAATTTCTCAGGAGTTTAAAAGCTCAGCAGGCGATAGTGTTAGCAGCAGGGCTGTTCGTCGAGAGTTATAAAACTTGGGATTCCATGGTCGTGCAACCGCGCACAAGCCAAACATCACTCCACAAAATGCGAAGCATCGATTGCAATTGTGAAGAGCTCACCGTCATTGGACTATGGACATGTGGAAAACTGTTCTTTGGAGTGATGAATCTCACTTTACAGTCTGGGAGTTAGATAGACGCGTCTTGGTCTGGCGGATGTCCGGCGAACGTTTTTTGGGTGACTGCATTGTGCAAACTGTTAAGTTTGGTGGGGGGAAGCGTAATGGTGTGGAAACGTTTCTCGTGGCTGGATCCGTTAGTTCCTGTGGTTCGAAACACGGAGATGTATGTGGACATTCTGGACAATTCTGCACTCCCAACTCTATGGCAGTATTTTGGGGAAGGGCCGTTTCTCTTCCAGCAGGATAACTGCTCCATTCACACATCGAGGCTTGGACAGACATGGTTTGATGAAATGGGTATTCAAAAACTGGACTGGCCTTCTCAAAGCCCCATTCTAAATTCCATAGAACACCTTTGAGACGAATTAGAGCACAGATTACGTAGCCAGCCTAATCGACCCCCCCTCACTGCAAGCACTCACTTCAACTCTGATGGAAGCTTGGAAGTCAATTCCTATAATCACCTATCAAAAACTGGTGGAAAGTCTTCCAGACGTGTGCAGATTGTCATCGATGCAGAAGGAGGACCAACATCATACTAATATGTGCCTCAGTACACTCTAAGTCCATACCATACTGTGAGCCCGGATACTTTTGGCCAAATAGTGTATGTCAAGAAAATCTTTTAAATATATAGCAATGCAAAAATATATGCCTAAATATACGGTATAAGTAAAACGTTGAATTATCATTTTTAACAACTCTTTTTTTTTCAGATTATTTTAGGAACTTGGACATTCTGTCTGCTTTCATCAACATTATTAATTACAATATTCTGCAGTAACTGGGAATCACTAATCAGAAATATTAAAATAGTGACTTATTTGCAAATGCAAATTAAAATTCAAAATTAAATCTTATGAGATTTGGATATGCAATTGATGAAGCGTCACGAGGTCAAGAAGATTGGAGAAACGATATCCTGCCTCATGTTTGTTTGTTTTTTTATCAAGAAAGTCATGAAAAGAAATTGTATGAAATATTTTTAACTTTCATACAATTTACAGAATAATTCCATGGTGACAAAATGCTTTACCAATTTCAAGATATTTTAACAACTCAAACGGCAACTTTGTAAGCATAGAAAAATTCAAATTTATTCACTAAGAAATAAGTTATTTTAAATGTAATCGAATTTTGTTTTTCTGATATATAAATTTTCATTTTACGACTTATGATTACGTATATATGATTCTCGATGCTTTAATTTTGACTGAGAGAGAGGATATTTGACCGATCAACTTTGCTTACTGGAGGGTTTGCGGTTCGAATCACGATGGTGAAACCTGGGTGTGTTAGATTTATATACTTGCAATAAGTTAGTCGTTATATTTTCTTATCCTGCATTGGCGGTATTACTGCTGTCAATTCACAACATCAACATCGATTTTATAAAAAAAAGGGAATATTAAAAAAATGAGTATTTATCTCAGTGAATAACTGGAGTGTCGTGCAAGAAAAAAGAGAAATAATTTAGCGGCAATTGGGTGCTTTCTAAAACAATACCATATCTCAAGTAACAAGGAATAAGTTGCAAAAAATAGAAACGCGATTTTTGAATTTATTTCCAGTATCCTTCTACTTAATCCTTATAATGTGATTTTACAGAAAGTTTTATTGGTTACAAACTACAGGATCCTTACTTTTCTGAAAAGAAACCCTTACCTTAAAGGAGATGAATAAAGAAGATAAAGAAGACAAGACATTATGCATGTAAAGTGTAAATTTACATCTGACTTATTTTTCAAATTTTCCTGATGATAGTATAATACTTCAATACGTATAGTAGTAGAATATAGATAGTATAATACTCAATACTTCAGGACATACAATGCAGAGAGCATTCCAACGTAATATCTGGCATTCATTTTTTTTATTTGTGAAGTCCATGAGATGTTATAACAATGACATTTGTTTTTTAGGACTTTCACAACTAAGTCCTATCTTGGGTAAAAGCCAAATCTTTCGGTTCTAAGAAATGTAATTTGGATGAACGCATATTGCTTTAAACAGGATAGTAAAATTAATTTTCCAAACTATCAATTTTGGGACGGTGGAAATCCACCAGTGCAAGAAGTTCACCATCAGTGTCAACTTTCTATAGAGGAATTTTTGGATTGCTCCACTTCACTTTGAAATACTCTGAATAATGATCTATATATTCATTTAGTTTTTATTGGCACTATATTGTACTAAGAGACGAACTGGCGTTGGCAGAAGATGTAGATCTCTATAGATTTTTGTCGACAATTTCAAAAATTTGAACTAGTGTTTATGTACTTCATTTATTGTATTTTTGATCCTTTTTTTAAAAACATAATGAGAGTTAATAAGTGAGTTATGATTTTCTGATTCTGACTTTAAATAATATATCATGATACGAATATTATTCTTGAAAATTACAACGATATTTTCGCTCAAATATGAATCACAAGTATAGAAAATGTCAATAAATTTGTCTTTTTAAAATATATAATAAGTGATAAAATCTGTAATCCATTATAAGTGAGAGCAATATTAATATTATATTCTTCGACAATTTTTCGCTTTCGCGATAGTATAAAAAATTAATTTTTGTAACATTTCATTATTCAACTCTATAAAAGTCAAAGTATTTCCATACTTTTTTGATGAAACTTATTTGATGAAAAAATGTCAATAAGTGCGTACTGTTCATCCACTGTGTTACTAGCTAATACATTAAGTTCATCACAGTTGCTGAGTGGAAGTTTGGAAGGTAAAGCACACGATTATCTGTTACTTTCATTTATTCATTTCATTCACTCAAGACTGTCAAAGGAAATATTGTGTAAATGCAATTTTTAATATTAATTATTTTATAATTTGAAATTTAATATAATTTATTTCTTAAAACAGTGTAGGATTTAAAAGTAAATCAATATTTTAAAGAAATAAAAAATATTTGTAAGCAGTTAAAATAAATTGTGAAATAAAATGTAAATCATTTCAGGAAATTAAATAAATAAACTAAAGCGTAGTTTAGATTAAAACATTTTGTACTACAATAATATTTCACTTTATGTGGAGAATACAATAGCATTTATTTTAGCTCCAAATTTTGTTTTTATTTTTATATATTCTTCACTTGCATGCTTATTAATATAAAGTTGTTTTTTTTATCAATAGTTTTATGACAATGGTAAAAATATAACAATCCAACATATACTTTATAAAAATATTTTATCATTGTTGGTTGCACTAGATAGAATTGAATAAATATTTTTTGCAACATGTTCAAACCACACAAAATCTGTACTCCTGCTTGTTGATGATGAATTACTTGTTTAAACATTTTAGAGAACTCAGTCTATTTACTTCTGACATTTTTAGCTCATCTTTACTCAGTAAAAAGTTTTGAAGTGCAGCTAGAAAATCCCATACAGAGTTTACGTAAACTAGAATTCCTATACACTTCAAGTTTGACAAATATTTCTTTTAGGAAGAAAAATCATATTTTGGAGATTCATACTTCTTGAATCTTTAAAAACAGAAAATGTGATTTTGATAATTGGGAAATAGATGAAAAGGTCATGTTTAAGGAAGCGAATGCTGCATTAGTATATATATATATATATATATATATATATATACAAAAGTATTAGAATCAAGTTAATAGGAAAAACAAAAAATCAAATAAAAATTAAACCAAAAAAAATTATAAAAAATATATAAAAAAAAGAATCCGGCCTGAAGATTTTTTCAAGGGTCACCCTCAGGCAGGGATTCAAAGAAAGGGATTTTTTCTGTGAGGAAATACAGACATTGTCTAATAATGATTCCTCGTGACCCGAAAATCCCCTGAAATTATGCTCAAGAGATATATCATTTTAACAGAAAGGAAATATAAAACAACAAATTATTATATATATATATATATATAAACTTCACACGATTTATCTTACTTGTAATTTACTTTGAAGACTGTATTGTTAAGATAAAGATTCAGTTACATTTCCCAATTTTTTTTAAAAAAAATATATACTCAGATCTAAATTTCTACGAAGATTATAGTTTTTATTTCCTAACTGAATTTGAAATCCTAACATAATGGAAGCAAGAAAGAGAAAAAACTATGATCTAAGAACTAACAATAGATAATAAAAGCAATGAACCAAGCGTTTGAAAGCTCAAGAATGTACTTTCAGAAACGAGACAACATTCTTTCTCTTGGAATATAAAAAAAAAAGCTATATATTATTATTCCCTCTAGAACAAAACAAAGCAATGAATTAAAAAAAAAAACTCCTTTCCTTTTTCCTAAAATTTTTAAATAAAAAAAGAAAGCAAAATGCATTTACCATTTTTATGAAATTGAAGATTTAAATGTGAGAATTCTAGCAACATTCTCCATCTCTTTTTTATACCTTAAACCCTTATTAATAGATCTTTTGAATGCATTTTTAATTATTAAAGAATTTTAATTAATTCATTTAAAACTCAATAAAAGAAATAGAAGATATATATTTTTTTACTCAAGATATGATAAAGATTTTCTGCTCGCTTTTAAGGGAAAATAAATATTAATCTGTATTTTCACTCGAATCGTCTATGTTCTTAAATGTGGATAAACTCGTTCTTGCTGGGTCAATGTTGCTTATATTAAAACACTGAGAGAATGATATTTTGTATATTAAATCATTATATATATTATGCTGGAAAAGCAACGTTTGATAGATTTTTTTCGTAGTTATAAAATTTTGCCTAAGTCCAACAAATATTTTGATCCTTTAGTTTTGACATTCAATTTATAAATTTGAATACTTTTCAAAGTAGATCAAAAATACGTATTCAGAACTGTAATAATTCATTTTGAAAATTATTTCTTGATTCTTGTCACAATAATAGATATTTAGATATTAATTTTACTTGTGAAATGTTTGTAATTATCGTTGTTTCCACTCGAGAAATATATGGATACTCAAGCAAAATTCGATGTATTATGTTGTCGAAAAGAGAATGACAAAATTTAAATAAATAACAACAGTAGTTTTATCAAAATTCTTCATAGCATCTAACATAAGTTCTTTCAATATTTACAATCTCATGGAAAAAAGAATAATATTTAATGCCATCAGTACTTTAACAATTATATTTCGTACATATTGTATAAGAAATTAAATAAATTTTCTTAAAATCAATTTTAAAAGCAAAATTTATATAAATATTCATAGCTGAAAGTAATAATATATAGAATAATTCACCATTAAAGATTTGTTAAAATTTTGTTCTGAAACGCATTAAGGCAGAAACTTAATAAATGTGCACAAGACCCAATTAAAAAATTATTTTCAGCTTATCGTATTATTAAAACTTATTTATTTACTCAATCCTTGGAAAACAAATATAAAATTAAAAATTTCTGATATTTGATGTAACATTTTATTTAAAACTTGATTTTTTATTTTAGCCCTCTGCTTTCAAATTAAAAATAAATTTGATCCTGTTAATTTTCCTACTTAATATAATTTCATATGCATTTCCACTTTTGTTTGTTGTTGTATTTCCACTGTTGTTATTAGTTTAATTTTACCAATATACAGCTTTGAAATAACACCAGGGCTAATTTTGGATACCTTTCTTAATTTGGTTCCATTTCCAGATAAATATGGTAGCTCTAGATGTGGCAATCTACTTTGAAACTTATGTACCATCAGAGGAGGAGTAAAACATTCCGCTGTCCACCCATGTCAGATTTATAAATATGAAAAATGTTTGCTAATTTAAGTAACATAAAAATAAAATCAGAAAACTTAATGATTACAATTTTCACATTAATATTTTGATATTTTATATCAAGCTTAAAAAAGTTTTCCATTTTTTTTTTCTAAAAAATATTTAGGCAACGAACACAACTTCTCATTTTTCAAGCATTGTTAAATTTCAATCATCAGATTCTAAAAGAATTGAATCATTAACAGGTCCATATGCCTTATATAAAGTTTCGTGTAAACAAAACGAATAATGTATACTTAAATGCACATATTTAGTGTATACATAAATTCACATATTTTTTTTCCTTCAATGAAAACATTTTAATATTTCTTGTCTATTAGTTTATTGATGTGGAAAATCAATACGTTGAACTCTAAAACTATTACCAACATTTCCGAGTAGAATCCATATTCTTTTATTTCTAAGCAGCACTTCTCTTGAGTTTTATAGACAGAAAATTATCAATACACATAACAATTACAAGAAAAGTACGTTTTTCTTTAATTTTCACATTATGGGCAATTGAATTTTCGAACATATATAATGTGCATTACAAAGAAAATTTATCCAAAAGATAAAATAATTACTTCTCTAAATTGGAAAAATTAAAAAAAAAAAATTCTCAGGTGAATTATCGAATTGCTTTGAGATTTTAGAGGAGATATCCCATTAAAAGAGAATATTTTATTTTTTAAATTGAAAAAAAAAATGATTTTTTTTTTCTTTGTTTGAAAGTAAATGTTACATTTTTTTTTTTTCATTTTCCCTGTGTAAAACCTTTTAATCATAAGATATCGTTTACAGCACTAATTTAAAACTTTTAATTGGTTTAATTAACAAAAATTAAAAAAAATGTTCTTGTAATTGGAGGAGCGTAAAAATCAGAGACAGCTGATAGAACTTTCTTCCTTAAGAATACACTATGTGGCAAAAGAAAGAAAAAGAATAATCAAAATTTCATAAAAACAGAAATAAGGCTTTCCATTCCAAAAGTAAAAAGAATGGTGCGTATTAATTAGAAGTCATTTATCATTTTGATTGGAACTGTTCCAAATCTTGTCGAAACTGGTTTGATTCTTTTTTATTAATCGGTGACATTTTTGAGAACTAGAATTGCAAGTTTGGAGAAACACTTTCTTACGTAATCGATAAGACTTGGTTTCTTTCTTTTTCTTGTAGCAGAAACGTGATATTTCGAAGAAAATGATCCTTCTAGTCATATCCTATAATACAAACTTAATGATCGTCGACGGGCCACAAATCTTGCTGCTCTCTAATTAAGGAGCATCCAATAAAATTTGCATGGATGCATTTGTATATTAATAAAAATGATAGATTTATGCTTATTTCTTTATAACAAAAATTCCTTTTTTTTAAAAATAATTTGCCATATTTTTCGATTTTCTAGGCATTGAGCTGCAGTTGAAGCGAAGTTGATACGTAGAATCATTTGAAATGTTATTGCAGCCACTAAATAAGTACTTGCTTAGAAATCAATATAATAGTATCTACGAATAATTTCGATTCTAAATCGCCAGTGCTTTCGATTAAATTTTGTAACACTGTATAACAAATCAGGTCGTGAAAAGAATAAAATATAACCTTTGATTTTCTAAAAATGTGAAAATAAAAGCATAAATAGGCCAACAATTTCAAAGTTGCAAAAAAAAAAAAATCAATGCAATTTGCAACAATGTTTTGTAAGAAACAAGTAGCTCACCACATTTAATAGAAGCTAAATGCACTTTTTTTCACTACGAATATTGTTTTATGGATTTTGAAGCAATCGCAATTATTTAAAGTTCTACATAAATTTAAGAACATTTTTTATATAAAGAGAACTTTCAATATTTCACAGTTCATATTGTAATATTTTTCGTCGTTTGTGAAACTTCTTTCAAGGAATATAATTTTTTTAATTAATTTTATACAAAAGAAAATGAACACAGTTCCAAAGCATCGTCTTCTTCATTTGAAAGTTAGTTGAATAACTTGATAAATTTTTTTAAAACAATGTATCGAAAAATGATTAAGGATATTAAATTCAGAAGAAAAGAAAGGTATTAAATTCAGAAAAAAGGAAAACTATTAAATTCAGAATTTTCAGACATGGGACAGACATGGCTTAGGGAAATTATGTTACATTTATTACAAGTTACATGACTATCTTACACATTTTAAATATATTCTTTAGAGTATGTGTTATCTATATCTAATAATTACATTCTGAATTATAAATAAAATGCAGGACAATAAAAGATTAAGGAGAAAAAAGGCTATAATGTTTTCAAAGATAACAACTTAGAATTCCCCCTCTAACAATACTAATATGGCAGATATTTTTTCATCCCGATAAAAAGTTTTTCCAGTGTTTTCGAAAGAAAAGAAATATGGTGTGGATTGCTGTTGCTCATAAGCTTTAAAACAATGACATTTTTGTAAAGTTTTAAAGAGCTTCATATAGGTTTGTGCTTAAATGACAACACAAACTGTGTTATGATTTCACTTTATTATTAAGTAAAATCATAAAATTTATATTTGTATTTTTCAGAAAGCTTGAAAAGAAAAAAAAGATAGAGATCATATCGTTCCTCAGTTTTTCAATTTGATCTTGATAACACTTATTTTATCAAAACTTCTTTAATACTTGTTTTCCAAAAATAAATTATCTCCATTTACGGTAGATGAATCTGTAACTTTTGCTTTTAGCATATTAAGGATTATCTTCGAACCCTTATTGTTACTTTCTTAACTAAACTACTCTTGCAACAACATAAAATGTTGTTTATCTCTAAAAGTTACAACATTTTATAGTGATTGTATAAAGCAGCTTGACAGAAATTTCCACATAAGTTTGTTCATATTTCCTATGTCTGAAATTGATATTGTTTATTTTGATCCTATCTTAATTCTTTGTATCCTTTTATTCATCACTGTTTTTCTTTTAAAAGTAACCGAAATACCAAAAAACTGCTATTTTACCTAATTCACCACTTTTTGTTCTGAAATCTCCATATTAAAAGGATTGTTTGCAAAAGCTTGAAATTATGAGACTATTACATTTATTAATATTGAAACTCAGACAAATCTATGAGCTACGTTTCTGTATAAAAACAAATATATTCCTTGGTTTAGCTTGAAAATAGGAACAATTGTTTTAAAAAGACAAAGTCCAAAACGGTTTGCAAAGAAAGTATTTTGTTTCCTGTAATAACAGAGAGTTTGAGGATATTTAATATTTTAGCAACGTAGGCTGAAGCAATATTATTTTATTTTTTCTCCTTTTCTGTAAAATAAATGAAAACATGGTATCATGAATGATATCCTTCGAAATTATAAACTTTTACATATCTATAATTGCATTAGCATTATGAATTTCTGAAAGCAACCTAATATTTAAACATTATCAATGATTGTGAATGCCTAATAGATTTTTAATTTCTGCATTTATAATCCGTAGTGTTTGCTGTTATACTATGCACATGAAAGATATATTTTCATTAATGTAAGGGGAAATATATCGGAAAAAAATTATGATTTCTACATAAGTGATATTCATTTTAGCTTTGAAGTATGAGAAATATGTTGATAATTATAAAATAGGTATGATTACGCTCTTTTACTAAAGAGGAAATTGATTAATTTACAATTCAACCTTTTAAAAATGTGTAATTGAAGGCTGAGTAAAGTTTTCAGTGAACCCATAAAAATTATTTACTTGCACAAATTATATTGATATGTATTAGGCTTGTATTTTATCGCCTAGACATCATCATTTTATTTTTTCTCTTTGTTTAATAGGCAACCATAAAGCATATTAAGTTCATTATACTTATGCTATTTATATTGCTCTGGAAACATTTTGAATTCTTAATTTTAATTCAAAGAACAAAGTGGACTTAATGATATGCAGTATTTTCTTTCAATTACGACCAGCTGTTCAGCCAATAATGTTTTTGTTTTTATTATGAAACGTCCATAAAGATAAAGAAAGTCTGAAAAGAACACTATATGCAAATTATTTGCACAACTTGGAGCTGAAAACATTATTATTATTAAAATTGTTATGATATTATATGTTATATTACTTAACGGACTTATACGTTATATTACATAACGCATAATTCCTTGCACAACAGCCTAAACCTCGAATAATTACACATGTTTTCTACTTGTATTGGTAATTAAAAAAAATAGTAAAGATTACGGATTTTATTGCTTGTCTTGTATTTATCCTTATGGAAAAACAACAACAATGAGTTTAGAAAGTTTTGTAAAATTATTTACACTAGTATCTCAAGTTTCTAACGCTTTTCAATTATATACTTTATAAATAACAAAATTAACAATTTTTTTTAAAGGAACTAGAATTTTAGATTTTATTCAGTAGAATAATTGATATTTAAATTTAGTCTACATTTACATAGGCTTCTCAAATACTTTTTCCCAAATAATACTTAAATGTTGACATTTTTCTAAGTTGATTCTTGAGCTTTATTAGGCTTCTTATCGTCACCGAAGAAAATTACTACATTTATCGTAAACATTAATACATTTTAATAATCTATTGGAAGAGAAGAGAAAAAAAGAAATGGATGTCATTTAAAGAATTGCAATAAATCATAATATAGGTCTTACTTAATTAAAATTAAAAGGTTAGAATGCTCTTACAGTTACTAATGACGAATTACTGCACGTCTTCTCCTGTTTTCCTTTCTCATTCTCGATACATTCTTTTTCGAGTCTGGTACTTCTACTTGAAAAAGCATTTAATTCTGACCCAGACATTGACAAGAAAAAGTATGTTTCTTATATATATATATATATATATATATATATATAATTGTCGTTCGCCTCATCCACTCCAAAATGATTTTTACTAATCAACATATATCTTTCTTAATTGCCTTTAAATGGTAATAGTACCCGAATATAAATAAATAATGATTGAATAATGCTCATTAATTGATATGACTGAAATTATGTTTTTTTTTATTTGAGAATTCAACTTATACAAGAAATGCTTCTAATTTTTTTAAATATATTTTTATTATTATGATTCAATCCTCCTGCCTTATCGTATTTATCACCAGGAAGAGTTATTTCAATTTAAACTGTATAAATCACAATTTATTGCCTCTATAGAAGAATGCCTATATAGATTAAATGGCAGAAAAAATTGATAATATTCATATTTAGTAATTATTAATATTAAAGATAATATTTCATTGTTTTAATGAAAAATTTTATATTACAATTTTGGATTTTACTCATGATATGCATTATAATCATATACATTATAGTGCAATTAATTTTCTAATGAATAATCCACTTGTTCCGTTTTGAAAGGAATTAAACATTGTATATAAAGCTTTCGATTTACAACATGAACTTCCGATATTAAGTTGAATTATCTGAATGATTATGTTTGCACATCTTTATAACAATATTAGAATTTTAATTATAAGGTAATTTAGACATCCGTTGAAATAAAAGGAGCAACGCAATATTTAGTAAATTTTAAAACACTATATTTCTTAGAAATATTGATAGATTGGGTTTCTACCAAAATGTATGAAATTAAATCTACAAAAAAAATATTAAGTTGTTTATTGACTTTGCAGAAATTCAATATATTATCTAATTTCTTTGAATGGAATATCATAGCATATTTTCTTCACGAAGTTTTGAAAAATAAACAGAATATGTAGTTATTTGCTTTGATTTCAATATAATCAAATCTGATTTCAATAATATATCCTTTTCTCGCAAATTTTTTAACATAATTGGAAATAAGGAAAAATATATAAAAAATTACTTTTTTTCATATTTTTAAAAATTATTTTGTCTATATTTCTTTTCGCCTTTTATTCAAATGTGAACCACTCAAATGGTATGAAAGTAATAAATTCAAATTCACCCCAAGAAACGACTTTCCTGACTTTTAAATCTTATATTTACGTATAAAAAGAAAGGAATATTGTTAAATTTCAAAGAATTAAACAATGTTTTATAATTGTTTTGAACAACCATTTTTTATATTTGAACAGGAATTTTCATATTTGAAATTTTATTCTTAAATAATAGAAGGATATTTTAGCATTTTTTCTTTAAAAATAGAAATGAAAATGTTGTAACAATTTGTAAGAAATAATGAACTATATCTTCTGATTTTCTCATGAACTGTAAATTAATGCTTGTTTTTAAAAATATCTTGGTATGCTTAAGCTAAATGGTGTAAAACATGATAGAATTCTTAAATTAATTTCATAAAAAATTGAATTATTAGGTAAAATATTGTATTTGAGCCATGTTAAATCTACCAAGTGTAACATGCATCTGTAGTGTAATACTTTTTTGTTATATAAAATAAATCCGCGTGGATATTCTTAGATGTAGAAACACATGACAAAGTTTTCATACATTTTCAAGTAATGTATAAAAATATATAAAATAGTGCATTCTATAAAATTTAACAGTGCTACTTAAACATTCTAATGCGAGGAAGATTTTTAGCTTAAATGTTAAATCCTTTGGGGAAGCAAACTTACCTCTAGATCTTTTACTAACTATTAAAGTTTTTTTCAAATATTTCAAATAAAGGAATATACATTTTATCAGTAAATTTCTACTGCAATTCTCTAATACGAAAGATGTTTGCAGGAAAACTGAGAATTCGAAATTGAAAGAAAATTCGAATGCATACGCCAGTATAAAGATAAATGTTTGATTGCTTTTCAACAAATATATGTTTCTTTTATCGATCATGAATACATTTTCTACATTTTTTTAAAATGAAGTGGAAAATCACGAATAACATGAAACCAAAAAGTAAATTAAAATTTCAGCTATATAAAAAGAAAACATATTTCGTCACTTTCCTTACCATTTTCAAAAAAAAATCTTAAATAATGAATTTTTTGATATTTTAAAAATTAAAGAATTGTTTCCTTAATGATACTAATTTAGTTGTCTTAAAATATTTAAAATTGAAAAAAAAAAAAAACAAATTGCAGGAACACTTTTCATTGTTGCAAGGGAATGAAGATAATTTTATTGTTATATTATTTTTAATCTGTCGTGTTATGTATATTTAGCAAATTTTCCTATATTAAGCAATAATATTGACTATATATATGATTTTTATACATTGGAAATTTGGAATCCTGTTACTTTTATAATAATTATCACACTTAAATTTAAATAAAAAAAATAATTTTAAAATTTGTTGTAACGAAATGGCTTGTCGATTTTACGGTTAACCATTTTTAAAGTATGGTAAAGAATATTTGCTTTTCCTTTTTAGTTTCTAGTCACATATTTTAAGCTTATTTTTAATTTTAAGATATTTTACGTTCCTCTGTTTAATCTACAATTTAAATACAAAAAGAAAAAAATATTTCCATGCACAGACGATTTCTTCAATTCTCAATATTTAAATGTCTAATTTCAGAAGCTCTATGAAGTCCTTGTTGCTGGAAAAAGAACAACAATTTTTTCTAAGAATATGCAAGGAAACAAAGATCAGATGCACACACTCAACCGAATTGTTCTCAAACTGCAGCACTTACTGAAATTAACAACATACAACCAGACATAAAATCAACAAAGTGTAGCAAAATCAACGGAGCTCGAAGTCCCAAAATCGTAATTGGAAAAGCATTCCAAGGACAATATCAGTAGAACTCTTGAGTTAATACAGAATTTTCAATACAGCGGGACATCGCATAGAATTTTTCTGGAAAAATCACAAGATAGATAGTACAATTTGGGGTGAGTTTATTTTATAGCAATTTCGAAAAATATTTAATTTCTCACCACCATTAATTCTCTAAGCGTTTCACCAAATTTGCTGTATAATGATATCATGCATGAAGAATACCTTATGGCTGTGAATCTCTATTTCCAATGCAGGCAGATAAGACTTGCATAAATACGCCCAATGCTATAATTCCCAGAGAAGTTGATTATATATATATATATATATATATATATATATATATATATATATATATATATATATATATATATATATATATATATGCAGGTGATCAAGAAATAACAGGGGGTGTTCGGAGCCCTCTAGCGTGTTATGTACTGGACGAAATGTAGCAACATTTGAGACCACCATACACATTAAAGTATGCGGTTTCAATTTAACAAGAAAAAAAAAAATAGTACCAAAAAATGACTATAGGAGAATTTGCTTATATGTGTACTTTGCGATATGACATAGAAAATAAAAGGAATGGTTGCGGGAATTTATGTCATTCTTCAAGAATTCACCTGTCGATTGCGTTGTCACTACGTGAACGCGCCTTTTTAGTCAAGTCATTTTATCAGCGGGATGAAAATGCCAGTGCTGCTGTTCGTGAATGCTGGCGGTTAAAACAGTTATGCAGAGGACTGATGATCATAACTAATTTACAAAGAATGGTTGAAAGATTTAAAACGACAGGGATTCTTGGTGTGCAACCTGATCGAGGACGTTACAGTATCAAGCAGGAACAAGTTGAAGAAGTTGCAATCGCCGTTATGGATCACGCGATAGCTAATAAGAAGAGTACCAGCAGTGCACGTTCAATATCATGGCAAACAGATATCCTGTTCTCGACGATATAGCATATATTGCGTAAGATGCTGAAATTTTATCTGGGATAACACCCATTAATTGATGACACTGACCTGAATCTTAGACATTTTTGGTTGTGGGGCGGTTCTGATTCTCTTCAAATGCGTAGTTTATCAAGAACATGTTCCTGACATTCCTACTCTAAAAGATCAAATAACGTTACATGTCAGACGAATAAATGCCGATATGATGCGAGCCACCGTCGGAAACCTCGTGTACCGCATGCAATTATTAGAATATCAACTTGGTGGTCACCTTGAGCCAAATTTGTAAATTGTTATAATAAACGTTTTTCATTGGTATTTAGTGTGTTGCTATTTACTGTTCCATTGGCAATTATGTATTCTTTTCCCACATAGTATGCGTTTACAGGGACACGATTTCCCGTATAGGATTTTTTTGGTACTGTTGTTTTTCCTGACAAATTAAAACCGCTTACTTTAATGTGTACGGTAACCAAATTTTCTTATATTTCGTCCAGTACATAACATGCTAGAGGACTCCGAACACCTCCTATTATTTCTTGATCACCTGTATATATATATATATATATATATATATATATATATGTGTGTGTGTGTGTGTGTGTGTGTGTGTGTGTGTGTGCGTGCGTGCGTGCGTGTGTGTGAACTATGCAATGCTTATAAGTATATATATATAGTAAATAAAAGAATAAAGATAAATGTATCCTCATTGGAATTCTATGCATCTTTTTATTCTAGATTGTTGAGAAAACATTTGATACAAAGCAATTATCAAAAAGTTTAAGCCCCGAAGGAAAAATACAAAATACAGTTCATTTTTTTTTTCACTTTCAACTAGAAATCTGAGATGCTGTAACTTACCTCCTAATTAAAACTTTAAATTACTAATTAACAATTCAAATTATTTTTAGCTCTCATAGGGCATTTCTACTTCTAAGATATCTTCCCATCACTTACTTTAAAATATTAAATTAATTGTATTAAAAGGAAAATAGTTAATTAGCAGTGCGTGATAATCGTTTCCCTAGACACACTGAAACGTTTACAGTATTTTTTTTTTTTATATTTCGGCTTAGTAAGGATTGAAATAAGGATAAAATTTAGCAAAAATAATTTCATCCCAGACAGAATTATGGCTCAAAAATTTTATATGATAATTGAAAGCCATTTATCATTTTGACTTTTCTGTTACATATATCTTGTATAATTGTGTTTTTATTCCTTTCTATTAATCATTTTTGAGAGGCGGAATTAAGAGTTTGGTTAAATTGCTTTCTTGCTTGATCGGTACATTTATTTATTTTTTTAATTTTAAATGGAATATTTCAAAGCAAATAAGCTTTCTTGTTTTTCTTGAATAATGAAGTTTTAACGATCTACTGTGTATTTAGAATCCTGCGATATTTTAATTAAAGAAACTTGGAACTATACAAAAATACAAACTGTATCTACATACTAAAAAAGATACATATTTGATTCTTTTATGCATCAGTAAAATGTTTCTTTGTATTTCTTTAACTGCTATGAGACTTCTATAAATCTATAACAAGTAAAAATACAGTGACTTTACAAGTTTTGAATTTATTATTTTTTTAAATAAATAGAATTTATTATAATAATATTTCAGTACAAATAATTCCATATAATACTAATAAAGACCAATCTCTCTCTCTTTCTGTCTCTCTTTCTGATGCTTCGTTTGTTGGGTTTTGTTGTTCTATTTGGTGGACTCTTTGGACTAAATCTGTCAAATCTCTCAGATATATGTAGTAAATGTCTAGATTTTGAAAACTATTAAAATATTCAAATTTTGTTTGATAGACTATAATATCTGTTTTATAATGAGAGAGGTCATAAAGTTATACGTTATTCTAATGTTCATCTACAATTTTAGACATTTTTTTCAGCTTTTGTTTTAGACTTAAATATGTTTTTTTTCGTGATATTCTTTTATGCAACCAGATTTTTGTAATCTCAGTCGAAACGTCCAAACATTTAATATTGCATTGGACAGTTTCACTTGGTTTAATCCTAAAGGATTTTCTTTTGACGAATGAATACATTTTTTTCTTTTATTATTCTATCGTCAATTGGAGTTATTTGCCTTTAATTGCATTTAAAAATATTGTTTTATACCAAATGAGTTTCCTGATACATCTACGAAAATTTATAAATGTTATTTTTATATAGATTTCCACCATTTTTCCTTCAATTTCAATATAAATATGTCTTGTTCATGCAACAGTAAAACTTTGTACGGTTTTTCGAGTGACAATCAACTATGTGTGTCATTTTTTCCTTTTGACAACTCATAAAACATAAGAATACAAATAATAATAATAATTAGCTAGATAAAAATCTCAAACCACTAAAAAGTCTTCATCTTAGCTCAAAAAGTGGTCAATTGCTGAATTATTCTGATAACAAGATGCCACATTATTGGTTTTCTGAAGCATTTTGGTTATAGTCAAATGAAAAAAAAAATAATATGTGTTATAAACTTAAGCAAAACGTGTTTCTTCCTTCTAGTTATTTAACTATAACTTAAATATATGAAATACATTAATGCATTAGTTTCTTGGTTAATTTTTTTAATGATAAATGACTTTATCATGCTATTGCAATCACTATTGCTATTATTAGTTCACAAATCTTCAAAATTGACGTTTTTCTAGTTTTGGCAGGTATTGAACTTTCAAAGGCGCAAATGAACACATTGAAGAGATTTTTTTAGCTTTAATTAATTAAAAATTAATTACAAAAATAATCGCAACTTTAGCATGTTTTGCGATATCTTCACAAAAAAATTATTGAACAAAAATAAATTTAGCATATTTTAAAAATCAAAAAAATATCTGTCATGCAAAACATTACTTGAATTTTGGCAATTTTTTTTAAAAAAGAATTTTTGCTCGTAGTTATTCACAACAGATTTCATTATTTACATTTTCATTTTTCATTAAATATTTCAACGTGTAATTTTCTTTCATTGTTGCAAGCAAAGGAAAAAATGTTTAATATCTATTTACATTACACGAAAAAAAAAAGAAGAAAGTAAGTTTACAGTGCCATGAAAGTTAGCAGATCAATTCCTTTGAAAGTTTTAATAACTTATGATGCCATGGAATCCGCCACCTTAATGTAGGTTTATATACATAATGAATAGGAACAATATAAGATTCATAAAACCAAGAATGTATTTGATATCTTTTGCAGTCAGTAGGGGAGACCGGGGTAAGTTGACACCAATTTTGATTGCGAATTTTTTATATATTTTGGTAATGTTTAAATAGTTTATTTGTATTCCAACACATTCTTGCATCCTTTTACTAGTATGAAACGGAATTAATAACAATTTGGTTAAAAAAATAAGCGAGAAATATCGTGTTGAATGAGGTAACTCAGTGACAACTTGCACCGGGCCGGGGTACGTTGGCACTCTACGCGGGGCAGGTTGGCATTATATATGTGTACTTTTCTTAATTATAATGTTGGTATTTATCTAAAAATATTTTTTTAAATGTTTTAACTAGGAGCGTTTATTGAACTAAGTTTAAATAATTGAATTTAATTAAAAATTGCATTCCTTTTTCGAATTTAGGATCATTTAAATCAAAATACAACGAACTGAGATCGACTTCAAATTGCAAAAATGTTTTGACATCTTCTTTTGTCCCAATCTACAGAGGCAGTGGCAGAAACATTTTTAAATCAGTCCTTGAGACAACTGCTATTTCAGTGTTATTGGAAAAGATAAATGCAATCGCAATTTTAGAACTTTTTTAACCACGAAAATTTTTGAATGATTTTATCTTCAACTAACAGTTTTACTAATACAAAATCATTAACATCTGCATCTTTTTCTAAATTCAAATAATCCGGGGCTTTAATCAAATCAAAGTTGATATCAAAATCGTCTTCCTCGAGAGACACTCATTGTACTTCACTTCTTCACCATTCTATTCAAAATGAAAGATTTGTCTTCTGAATTACATTTTCTTTATCTGCATTTCATCTTTAGCCGCTTTCCCATATTTTTAGCTTGCCTTCTTCATTTTCTTATTATATATGACTTTGGCCTTCATTTCAGAGTTGTTTTTAATCCTTTTAATATGATGGTTTGTTTTTTGTTTGAAGTGCCTCTTGCAGGGGGGCATCTATCAGAAAAGCTGCCCGCCTCTTCATTTTCCTATTCTTATTCCTCCTTTGATAATGGTCATGGTTCTTTCAATAGTGAACCAGTGTGTAGGATAAAGACTTTAGGATTTGGGGATGATAAAACCTGTAGCGGTAGCCTTTTCATTCATATTCTGCTGCGGAATTTTTGTCGGCTTCAGTAGGCATCAGATTAGATAAAATGTAAATTAAAAAACAAAGAGGCACTGAGATACATTAGATTTGGCCTACGGATGGTCCTTTGCGTTATATGGAAGAAATTCCCAATCGAAAAATATGTCTGGGTTCAGTAGACTTATTCCAGCAGCTGTAAAGCTGGCTGTTATATTGATCTCGATGGTAGCCAGTTAAAAAGCAGTAGTTACAGAATATGGAATATGTCTGATCTATATCCCATATGTCAGCAAGTCAGGAACTGTATTAATTGTAACACTGCGTTATAAAAAATGCAGCAACGTTTGTTTTATTAAATGAGGTAGCCCGCCTGAGACTCGTCGCTTCAGACTTTCTAATGGACAAGGAAGAGTTCCTTTTTTTAAAATAAGGTGTACCAATCCTTGCCTACTTACTGATTTCCCTTCCAGGAATCAGGAATGGTAGCTTGGTGTAAGGTCTCGGCTTCGGAGCCGGAGGGTTTCAAGTTCCAGACTCGATTTCACTGAAGAACCATCGTATAAGCGGGTCTGGTTGCACTTTGAATCCGTCGGGGTCAAACGTTATCCCACTGGTGTTCAAAATTATGGGTTCATAACCAATTAGCTCAAGTGTTGCTTTAAGACGGGGCGTTAATGTAACTAAACTAACAACTAAACTTCCATGAATCAGGCACTTTCGTTTTAATGAAAAAGCAAACTGGTAAGTAAATTCGCGTATTTCTTTCAGACTGAGACCAGAATAAACATCTGAGGCTCGGTTTACATATTCTGCTACATATGCTTTCTCCTGACAGCTGAAGAGGTTTCGTGTTGCCAGGTAGCTGACAGCCACTCCTGGCTTTTAAAGGTTTTTGGCAGTAGCGTTTTAAGGAAAGCAAAGGTATCCCATACTTTTAGCAGCCTTTGAATACGACAATTCTTTATGAAATAGCTCTTTTACTGCTTCAAAAATGGCATCCTGAGTGTCGAAACTCGATTTGTCGTCCTATTTATGTTTCTAACAATGCTTCTGAAAAAGAAATATTAGTTATAGACATCATTCAAAACACAAGATCAACCTGCCCCGCTGGTGCCAACTTACCCCACCCGGCCTGGTGCCAACATGCCTCATCATGCCATTTTTATTTTGATTCCATTATATTCAGAAATATTAAATTAATTTCAAGACATATACTCATGAATACGCCTCATGAACGTCAAAATACTAAATGTGTCACACAATTAACTTGATTGCTAATGTTGTATAGTCGAGAAAAAAATCGAGTGGTAAATAATTACTTTTCAAGTGAAAATAAGAACTTGACATCTAGTGTGTGCAGATCCCTATGAAACGAACTAAAACCTTTCGAGCCTTTGAAGTCATACTTAATGTTAACTCTGTTCACACTTCCACTGTCATTTAATGGTTTTTAAGAGCGCTATTAGCCAATTGCCAACTTGCCCATGGCGCCAACTAGCCCCGGTCATTCCTACTGATGACAGTGAGTATTGACTTGCAATAATATTTACTGTCGAGAAAACATTCAAAACAAATTTAGAGCTATGTTTCCTTTTTCTGTCAAACGTTCCTCATCACAAAGACTGAAAGATTGCTGAAAATCTTATTTGCTTTCTTACGATACTTTCTTCCCAATTTTTCCGCATTAACTGGCATTAGCTTAACCCAATTAACAGTCCTCTGTGATCTTATTTATTAAAGTTTACATCTAAAACAAATACTAAGTGCATGACTAGTGAATATGATGAGTTTTTGCAATTACTTGGGAAAAACAAACTAAAAAAAAATAACCTCTAGTTGCGTCAAACAAGTTCAAGGCAATACTCATTGGGAAAACTTTCTTGAGATTCACAGCATTATAAGGGTTTTTTTTTGTACTTTT
Source organism: Argiope bruennichi (assembly GCF_947563725.1). Taxonomy (NCBI): domain Eukaryota; kingdom Metazoa; phylum Arthropoda; class Arachnida; order Araneae; family Araneidae; genus Argiope; species Argiope bruennichi. The sequence goes on from NC_079152.1 coordinate 126,410,851, forward strand.
TTTCTTTCTGTAAATATATTCCTCAAAGACTTTTTTGCATTGAAATTATGTCAAAAGCGAAGGATTACCTTTTGGTGCACTTATGAGATTACAACACTCCTCTTGCTTACTAATGAATGTAACTCATATACATTTTTGAAATGGATTATTCAAGCTTCATATCGTCTGAAATTTTTGGTGTCGCAACAACTGCTTTGACTTCAATTCTTCTTACTTTTTTTATATTGTCATACACGTCTCTGAAATTTTTAAAAAGTCTACTCACGTTAAATTGAAGCTTTTGAAATCTTTAACAAGTGAGCCACTTTCTTCGATTTAATGTTCATATGCATTAAATATTGTTCATTCCTAGTTTTATCTCTAAAGTAATTAGTTGTGTCTTTATGTAAAGAAGAAAAACCATCTATGAAATTTTTATGTAAGGAATTAAATTAATCTTGTATCTGAAGAAAAGTTTCTTAAAAATATGCTGTTTTAATGAAGCTAAAATGTATGAGGAATCTTCCGAATATTTGCAATAAATTATCCATCCTTACAAATTATTATGAGTGAGTTCCATATTTTCATTGCATAATGTTTTACTTATCTTAGAAGGATGTGTGGCCCATTTTATTACATTTGTTATAATTCATTATGATTTTTAGATTAAAATCTTATTTAGACTCAATTTATCTGTCGCTCATTTATTTATTTTTAAGAAATTATGCTATAACCCTTCAGAAAATACGGAAAACTGATCAATAAAATGTTTTGAATATTTTGGCACACTTTGTTTCATGTTTTAGAATATTAATTTTTTTATAACACAATGAATGATTTTTTTTTAATTTCACATTAGACAATAACATTAAATTATTATTCCAAAATATATAATTTTAGAATCTTCATTCAATAATTAAACGGAATAAGAATGTTAAATTAAAAATAATTAATGAATTTTACCAATTCAATTTATTAAAATTTTAAACAGTAAATCTTTTAGTAAAATCTTGCATGTATCTCGTTTCATGTGCTGAAAACCATAGTAAATTGTGAAATATAGTGAACTGTGAAATTTAGAAAGGAATAAAATACTTTAATATTGTTCCTGTATTTCTAAGAGTGATGAGATACAAATTGTGTATCATAAATAAATACACAATTTTTTATTTATTTCATTGATAATATTGATATAAAATTTATAATTGATAGAATAATTACTAATTAATAGAATCAGGTAATCGAAAATGTATTAAATTTTTGACACAAACAGCTACATAATATTTGCATTAATAATAGGAAATATTATTATTATTTTTAATTCAACGTATGATAATTATTTTAGCATTTGAGTAATAAAATGCAATATTTTGGAATTCTGATGCTTATATTACAAATATTCTGTGAAATTTCAAATTATTAAGAATATTTTAGGCGATTCATGAAGAATTTTAATAAAATAAGAAAAATAAGGATAACAGAATTTTGCATTAGAGAGAAAAAAAACATCTTCCAGCTCTTGTGAATCAGTTTTATTTCCAAAGAAAAAAGTAGTTTTATTTTCCAGGAAATGATGAAAAAAGTTCTGATAATGATGTTGAGTCCATTCCGAAATTCTTTCTAAAGTTTGAAACTCGACTTATTTCTTTTAATATCTGTGTTTTTCAGCTGAAAAGAAATCCTAGCATCATTGTTACGCTGCTATTTTTAACTCTGAAGAGCCAACAAACATATAATCCATGAAGAAATGCAGAAGTGACTACGTTTCCAAAAATTTTAAAGCGAGTCAAAAATATTTAATTCACAATGTAGTATTTTAATGTTATATGAAAGAATGCAAAAAATCCTCTAAAACGTTTATTTTATATTGTGTCTGATAGCACAGTGTTTATCTTATTTTTCTCTCTTCTCATATTTTTTTAATGGTTCTATTTTCTGTTTTTGGAGTCTAGAAAACTTGACTAAGAAATCAATAATCGATTTTTATCAAATTAACAGCTTAAAAAATTATTTCTGCATATCGTATGTAAAAATGAATTTTTGAGAAACTTTCAGACTTTATATTCGCAAATCATTTTTAGTGTATTTGAGAAAAAGACAAAAAGCAGATATGTTTCTAACGCAAATAAAACGAAATAATTAAAATGCTTCAACGACTGAAAAGTCCTCATCTAAGAAGACACTTGGTAAAGAAAATCAATTTTTCAAATATTTATTTAAAGACACAAGTTGAACTTAATTAAAGCATCGGATATCAGATTCTTACAATTTCGATTTTGTAAATCTCAAAAACGGTTTGGTTGATGTTTTTATTCGACTTTGGCTGAATTTCGTTTCCTAGCTATTTAATTGTCAATTTAAGATTTTTTTTCCGGAATTTTCCGGAATATTGGGAATTTTCATATCTTTCTAAACGACTTGTCTGCCTTAGAGTTTGAAACAATGACAGTATATATATATATATATATATATATATATATATATATATATATATATATATATATATATATATATATATATATATATATATATATATATATATATATATATATATATATATATACTTTAAGTTTGGCTACTCTTTCTTTAACTTGAATTAATTCATTATTTTTTTCTCTTCACACCTCATTTGTATAAGTTAACTTTTGTTTCCTTACTAAGACTATGAATATTATTAACAACGTATTTGTTTATGCTGCAAATAACATTTAATCTTTTACGGCAAGTTTTAAGATTAATTTCATTTAGTTTAAAAAGTCTTTACGTCAAAAGATTTCAGAATTAAAAACAGCACCCAGTGACTTCTGTTTGTCACATTCCTAATAATCTACCACATTCGGTTCTTCTTATGTACAATGATCAAATAAGCACAGACCACTGGGTTATTGCACATAGAAGCATTTTTTTCTAATAAACACTGTACTAATTAGCAAATTGAAACTCATTTGGTAATTCCGCTTTTCCATAAAAATTTTGCTATAATGTAGCATTAGTATTGAATGCAATTTGAATTTTAATGGTTTCTTTCAAAATTTTACTCATTTTGAATTCCAATTAAATTTTAAAAAATATTCACAATTTGTTGTTAAAATAGAAAATGACTATTTGTCAGATAATTAGAAATATATACATCTAACATTCTGAATCCCACAATTCATCTGGAGTTTAAGATAAAGGCCTCTACATTTATGAAATGAAGTTTGGTCTGCTTTGGTATAATAAAACCGAATGCAATTTTTAATCATATGCATTCTTATTTGTTTTATTATTCTGAATAGAAAAATTGATTAATTAAATTACTCTAAAATTATCTTAAATTATATATTCTGATTTAATTTTTTGTTTCAATAAAAAGGATGTCTAAAATTTGGAAGATTGTGATATGTGAAATTTCACCAGCGAATGAATTATAAAGTATTTCAGATGATTATTGACTTCGCTAAAATGTGAACACTCGATTCTGTAAGTCAAATTTTGATTTAACATCAGTGTTAATCTCATTAATAAACTGGCAATGATATTATTTCTTATAACCTCTACTCACAGTTAATAAGGCGATTTTATTTAAAAGTAATGCCTGATTACACACCACTTATATACTTACTGGTAACCTAAATACTATTTTAATCTAAAATTTGGCTGTAACTAAAATATTAAGTTTATTCTGTCTACTGGGGCTGAAAATTGAATAAAAATTTTATTCATATTTTTTGTTACAAATAGCGAAAGGTAAAATTTATTGAAATAAAAATAATCTTCTAGCAAATATTTCCTATATTTTTAAATTACTAAGAGCCTGTGGAAAAGAGCTGTGTGCAAAGAATAATTGCTGTATTTCATTTTAATAAATGTCTTCTGTATAACTTGGCGCAAAGGTTCAAACTGTTACATTTATTAAAGTCGTGTTGATTTAATGTTTTTACACCTCTTCTATTTATTGCTATTGGATCTTCTTAATAGAGTAAATTACTTCTGACATGATGGAGCCATTCAGCATTAAATATCTGGAACGTTATATTTCGAATTGCTCATTGCCGTTTGTAGTAAAGCAATTTCCCTATTTTACATTTCTCTTATAATAGATAATTATAATTTCTCTTATAATATATAAATAACATAATTTTCTTTGACTTTAAAAATAAAAGTAAATTACGCTGTTGTTGAAACAATGAAATTGGCTTGAATGTAAGTGCGATAACGGAATGCTTAAAATTATTTAAAAGTATTGTTTGAAAATTGCCAAACTTTAGTGAATAAAGTGCCTATTTGCAGTTATTTTCTTTATTTTAAAATATTTTTCTTTTGCAACCTTCTTAAAATTGAGTAAAAATTAAATTTTGAAATGATAGATGAAACTTTTCAGAAAACAAATTTCTATATATTTATAAATGATTAAGAATTTCAAAAAAAAAAAGTTCCTAGTTGAATTTTCTATATTCCAAGTATATAAATTTCAATTTTGATAACTCAATGTCAAATAGTATGTCCTGTAGGACTGGAAATCACTGAGTGAGAAAAACATTCAACATTACTGTTAATAGAGATAGATATTAGCAAATTCTTTGCTATTACTTATTTCATCCGGATTTTGCTGAATTTTCCTGAATTTTTGCTGAACTGAAAAGAAAAATAATCTATCTTCGAATTTCAAGAAACTCAAAGTTTTAACAAGAAGAAATCCGATGTTAAAAACAATTGTATAAATTTGACAAATTGTCTCTCTTTTTCGAAAACTAAAGTTTATTCTGACAGCATTTGATTGATGTTAAATTTATGGAAACAAAACAGTACGGTATATTAAACGAAGATTTTTTTCTTTAAGTAATGGACTTCTAACATAAATATTAAATAGTCTTGGTTTCCAATGTTCACAATGAAATAGGAATTATAAGAAATAAGTGTGATAAATGTATGTTGCATATTATTTTCACTAAGGAACCTGAAAAAAATCTCTGAGTTCAAACAGCATTTTTATGAAAAATAATTCTAAGATTATAAGTTTCAATCTTATTTTCTTTGTTTGAAATATGTCTTTATCTTTCTTTATTTTCAGTAGTATATTTCAAAGAAAAGTGCAAAAAAAATGAAGAGAAATATTATTAAGATCAAAAAAAGGTTTTTATAGGATAATTAAGGTCTAAGAAAGGTTAGACTATTTTTATTAAGATCCTAAGAAAGGTTTGGAAAGTCGCATAATTCAGCGAATATTTTACATAAAATATTAAATGTAAATTTCAATATGATAAATTTTGCATTGCAGAATAAATATCATTTCTAAATTGGTCGACAGAAAGTATTATATGGAATAAATTCTTATAAAATAAAAAACATTTTAATAAGGTACTTTTTAATCAACAAAGATTCATACAATAGAATACGATATTGAAATAGAATACGAAATATGTATTTGATAATAAATGATAATAATTGACCATTTTTAATAAATGAGGATTTTGTTTATTATCTTACCAGAATATAATTTTCTTCGGCTAAACTTAATTGATTAAATTTCTATTTTAATGCAATGGATATTATTTTACTATTTTTAAAAATACAAAAGTGACATCTTGCTTCAGTATCGGGAAAGCAGATTTTGATTCCGAGATATTTAAGATGACAATTCAGATGAAGTTGAATGTGTTCAATTCTTAGAACACATAAGGCAATGCACTAATTAATTAAATATTAATAAGAACGTAACGTAATAACGGTATTATAAAACACAATATGCAATAAAGTACGCAATATATAATAAAACGGTTATTGATATTAAATTTAAGCTTATAAAAAATGATTTTTTTTTTTTTTTTTTTTTTTTTTTTTTTTTTTACTATCTGAACTTTAAAACAAATTTTCTTTCTAAGTCCTGAGCATCACTTGTACCTTTAAGTGTAGCTTTTGCAAGATTTTATCCTAGTTTCATGACGGAAGAGCAAAATATGCATACATGCATATATTTCACAACATGCAGGAACTGCATTGTATTTTCATAGGAATTTTTCAACTCATGTGATGAATATCAAAATAAATAAATAAAGTATGTTAGAATTTTTGTTTTGCACCCCAAGGCAATTGCATTTGTTACTTTAAATATTCATGCTATACTTTATGTTTCTATATAAACATGCATATCTTCCAAAGATGAGATTGTTAAAATATTGTCATCTATGCGATTTACTGAATAGATGGAACAAGATTGTGGATCAAGTTTTTCAAGAAACTTGCATAAAAATTTCCTGAAAGTATTTGGAAAATAAATAGAAAGTAATAAGAAGCATTTGTGGAAATTTGAAAAATCTGCAAATTACTGCGGTAATCTTTCCCCGATTGAAATAGCTATAAAACATAATTTTTGGTAGAATTAACAAGAACAAGATGTATTTAAATTGTGATAGTGAAAATATTAAGTAATGATATTAAATAGTGATATGAAACGTATAAAACGTATGGTAATCATGTATACACATAATTATCAATATATTCCCTGATAGTCAAAGAGATCTTACGATGCAAGCCTTGAAAATTACAATAAGTAAGGGAAAATACTCGTTAGCCATGTAACAAACAATGAAATGGCGACAGTAGTTCCGTTTTGAGAATTTTTAAATCTAGCAATGTGGAGCAAAAACAGTATCTATTATATGGTGAAGTTTAAATAATGCGATCTTATCCAGCTATTCAATCTGCCGGATATTGCAGGTTCGGAGAACAGAATGTTCTGAATAAAATTTCAACTGTACAATTAAAATTGTCGAATGTATGAAAGTATCGGAGACCGGGGTTAGTTGACACTCGGGGCAAGTAGGCACTTTGCTAATAGCGCAGGTAAAAAACACTAGATGGCAGTAAAAACAGGAACAGAGTGAACAGGAAGTATGACTTCATATGCTCAGAAGTTTTCAGTCAGTTTCATATGAATCTGCAGACACTAGAGGACAAATTGCTTTTTTTTTGCTTCGAAAAGTAAGTATTGCTACTCACTTGATTTCCATCTAAAATCTACAATATTATCAATGAAGATTATCGCATGTTACAGTTAGTATTTTGATATTCATGAACGTATTTGTGAGAAGGTATCTTTTAATTAATTTAATATTTCTGAATCAAAAATGGAATAAAAATCAAAATGGCGTGAAGGGGCATGTTGGCACCAAGCCAGGCGGGGCACGTTGGCACCGGCGGAGCAGGTAGGTCTTATACTTTTAATGATTCCGATGATTTATTTGTCTAATTTTATTTTTCAAATCCATGGTTAGAAACAGAAAGAGGACTAAAAACTAAAAGCTTCGACCCCCCCCCCTTCGGGTCGTTATTGTTTAACCAGTGAAAACGGTATTGCATAAAAAAATTATCGTATTCAAAGGCTGCTGAAAAGTATGGGATACCTTTGCGTTCCCTAAATCGCTACTGCAAAAAGCTTCAAAAGCAGGAGATGATTATCCTTTGGCTTTTAACTATCTGCCAACACAAAAAGTTTTCAGCCTTCAGAAGGATGCAGATCTCGCAGAATATGTAAAACGAGCCTCAGATGTGTTTTTTTTTTTTTTTTCCGTCTTAGTCCGAAAGAAGTACGGAAATGTGCGTACCAGTTTGCTATTTCATTAAAATGGAAAGTGCCTGGTTTATGGGAAGAAAATCAACAGGAGGCTAGGACTAGTTCAGCTTATTTTTAGAAAGGGACTCTTCTTTATCCATGAGAAAGCCAGAAGTAACGAGTCTCAGCCGGGCGACCTCCTTTAATAAAATAAACGTTGAATCATTTTTTAAACTTTTGACCTAGTGTCACGACAAGTACAAGTTCGGACCTGCGCATATATATGGAATATGGATGCGATAGGGATCTCAACTGTTTAATACCCCGGTCGGCTGGTAGTCGGAGGGGATTTAAACAGATTGGCAAAATGACATCTGCAGAAAGAGGAACTCTTGTCACGTTGGCTGTTGCTGTGTCTGCTATACGAAACACGATTCCTCCTCTCTTCATTTTTCCAAGTGTGAATTTCAGAGATCACTTCCACAATGGAGCACCTACAGGTAGCACTGGATGTTGCAATCCATCAGGATGGATGAAAGAAGAGCGTTTTATGCGCTTTGCTGAACAGTTCGTCCTGTGCACGAAGTCAACAAAGGAAAGAGCTACACTACTACTAATGAACAATCATGACTCTCATCTTTCGATTTCAGCATTCAATTATTTGAAAGCCAACGGAGTTGTGGTGCTGAGTTTTGCCCCTCACTGAGGCCATAAGCTGCAACCTCTGGATCGCAGTGTGTATGGCCCGCTAAAGAAATACGTGAACAGTGCATGTGATTCATGGCATAGAAACAATCCTGGAAAAATAATGAATATTTATGATATTCCAGGTATCATAGCGACTACTCTCCCACTGGCTACCACCGAGAGCAATATAACAGTCGGCTTTGCAGCTACTGGAATAAATCCACTGAATCCAGACATATTTTTCGATTCAGAATTTCTTCGCAGTTACGTTATAGACAGTCCTCAAGCCATATCTAATATAGTGAGTCTTCAGCTTTAGATTGTATTTGTTCTAATCTGATGCCTACTGATTCCGAGGAAATTTCCGAAGCAGAGCATGCAAGAAATGACACTCAACTACTGCAAGTTTTATCATCCCCAGATCCTGAAGTTTTGATCCCACATATTGTTTCACAGTTGGAAGAACTATGGCCATTACCAAAGCTGGCACAAGACAAGGAACAAGAAAAGGGCGAAGGAAGAGGCAATCTGCTATTTTGACAGATTCCCCGGTGCAGGACACACTTCAGGCAGAAAAACAAGCCGTTAAAATTAAAAAAAAAAAAAAAATTAAAAACAAGTGTGAAAATTAAGACAAATGTCCTACACAATAAAGACGAAGAAAGAAAGACCAAAAACAGGAAAGTGGCTAAATACTAAATGCAGAGGAAGAAAACTAATCAAAACATTGGAGCGACAAAGACACAAAAACATTTTTGCCACATTAAGTTCATCCGAGTTAGTTGTACCTTGGTTAAATGTTCCTAAATCCAAAAAAAATGTGCAATTTTAGTTAAATTTAATTATTTAAACTTTAATTAAATAAAAGATTATAGTTTAAATATATATTTTTTTATTTTCTTTTTATTTAAATACTTACATTATAATAAGGAAAAATACAAATATATAATACCAACCTGCCCCAAGTATTGTGCTAACATACCCCGGCTCCGGAATAAGTGGACACCGATGGAGTTAGCTCATTCAACTGGATATTGCTCGTTTTTTTTTAACCAAATTATTATTAATTCCGTTTTATACTAGCCAAAGGATATAAGAATGTTTTGGTATACATATCAGCTATTTAATCATTTCCAAAAAATTAGAAAAATTCGTAAACAAAATTGGTGTTAATCTGCCCTGGTCTCCCCTACGCTTTATATATTTATAAAATTACATTTTTTATAATCATCATAGTGACCCCCCCCATATTTAAAAACATTCGAAACATGAAGTTTTAAAAGAATTTTAAGCATTATTTTTAAAAGTTGAAAAATACCAAATATATACATGATTTAAACTGAACTGATTATTTGTTCCTAACAAAAAATTAAATACTAATTTTTAAATAAAATTTTTTCTGATCTTCTTCTAAGTAACTCCTTTCAGAAATGCGATCCTCCAATTTGGGCTTCAGAAATCAGGAAATGGTGATACTTCTTGAAATGCTTCCGGTCAACTTCAAAATTGAATATAGTTACTGTTAAGTTAGACTAACAGTTAAGATTTTCATTGAAAAAAAAAAGATTTTCTGAAATTTAAAAGCTATCGGTCACAAATAACAAATGTGCAATTTTTCATATTAATTTTTTTAAGTTATGAAATTTAATTCTATTTCTTTAATGCAAATTATATAGAAGAAATGAGGAAACAAAGACATGAAAATGCTATAATCCATTCTGAAAGAATTAGACCATCGTAAAATATGTATGAAATTTTTACGACATATTTTTAAAAGGAAAAATATTAGTTTTTGTTATAGGCTATATTTCCTTTGATATGTATGTTATTAAATAAATACACCCTTCTTGGAGACTAGAAAGAAATAGTATCCAGATAGGAGGCTTGGAACATTCATCGAAATAATTTCAGATAATTTTTTATCCCAGAATGATAAGAAAGGTAACGATTCAATAATTTTCCCTCTTTATCTATAGTTCGTTTGATGTATTATAAAATGTAAACTGTTATAATATTTATTTCCATTTTTAAAGTTAAACTGCTTCGATATATCCAAGCTGTAACTGACGTCTTTCCAAAATTCTGCATTTTAATATTTTTTTTTTTTTGTAACCCTGTTACTTCATAATCTGTCAGCGACATTTTAATACTAACTGTACCTGACAGGTTTTCAGAAATTTCAACAAGAAAGGCAATTTATTACCGAAAATGTCCCTATGCAAATGTAAACACTTTAACAATCTTGTTGTCAGAGAAAAAAAGTTAGTAAGTTTAGAAATTTAGGAATTTCTAAAATCTCACCGACTGAAAAAGGAGTGAAAGTGAGGCAGCTGTTATAGATTATTTATGCGTTACAGTAAGCATTGTATATAGGACTTCTAATGTTATTTGATGGTCGTACTAGCTATATTAAATTAAATACATTTGTCGAACTAATACTCTAAACCAAAATATATATATATATTTTTTTAATGCGAACGAACATAATCCATTTTAAAGCTTCAAATATTTTGTATTTGAAATTTAGAAGAAACGGCATAGCTATATTAATTGGTGAATCTACATCATGGTGGCGATTGAATTGGTTTAAAATAATGACAAATATTTATATTACAAGTTTCATAACTCTGCAGTGTTAGCTGAAAAGATGTTAACTTTTTTCACAAATATTAGCATATCATAAAAATTTTATTAAACATGATTAATGTGAATCGTAGGGGAATGTATAAAACTTTAAGTTTAGTAATTTGTTTTGGGATATATTTACTTCATCTGGTGCATCTTTCCAAATGAATATGTATATATAGAGAGAGATTATGAAAAATCAAATATTGTAACACATTTAGATTGAAACTTTGATCCGCAGTGCTGCAGTTTATATAAAGGAATGTTATGGGAACATATGCATTTAGAATTGAAATGCATAAAATATATGAAATTGAAGTCTGATATTTAATTAATTTCGTTTTCATAGAAAAATTCTCTAGTACTTATATAAATTTTTAACAGATCAATTATTTGTATCAAACATTTTAAACTAAATATAACTGAAAATACCTACATTCCATTATGCTTTCTTCCATATTTATTTTCAACATGTTGACTATTTTTCAAGGTCATAATTGTTTTCATAGTATCCACATTAGGGATGGAACAAAAAAAAAATCAATTTTGATTTTCAATTTGTAATAGCGTGGAAAAGTTGCCTTTTGGTATAGATAACATAAATAAAAATTATATAAAAAAAAATATATTAGAGTATTTCTTGAGGCACCGCAAATTAAATTTTCATAAAAACACACTTTTTGCAACTTTTTTATTATTTTTGTGTGCCTCGATAAAGAAAAAATAGCTTTAATTAGACATTATCATATGAATAAAAGCGTGAAAACAGTTTTAGTATTGCACTAGCATGCACTGAATCGCCGCCGGAGCGGTTGTTATTGAGGTAAGGCAGAGATTTATCTCTGTCCGGTGACAAGGACAGATCTAGTTTCACATTAGTAGCTTTGCCGAGTTCATTTGAGTTGGCGTCTCTTCTCCGTCTATTGTGTAACTGATAAACGTAGATGATTTGTTAGTTTGTGCTTGTGTGCTTTGCTGTGAGTAAAAATGGCTCAGACTAAATTAGTGAAGACAAGACAAATATCGGAGTGTTTTATTTTTGGGAAATTTAATGATTTGCTTAAAGTTGAACTTGAACTCACTACATACGAATCTAGTGCTACTGTTATATTAGAAATAACCTCAAAATTGCTTCAGAGAAGGGTCCTTCTATAAGCGAAACATGTAACACTTTAGTTCCCATAATAGAACAAATATGGTCAAGAGCTTCTATTCCCGTTGCTTCTAGCAAAAGAATTTAACAAATGATAAAAGCTTATCATGCTAAATACAGGAATTTATTAAAGTATAAAAGCAGACAATGTTGAGATAAATTAGACTCCTACCTCACACAATTTAGAGATGAAGCTGAACGTTTATTTGATATTGTTGACTTATATAAAAGAAAAAAAAAGTGCCAAAGGAATAGAGGTTCTAAACTATCAACAGGAAAAATGGTTATAGGTAATATTGAATTTGCTATCACAAGCGTTTGAGAAAGAAATAAGCAAGTAAGAGTAAAGAATAGTTAAATTTAATTAGAATGGGCAAAAAATACTAGTGCGTCAGAGGCGATTACTGGCGACAATGATAACGCTGAAGAACAACAGTGTTCTTTACAAAAAGAGGCAAACTAACCATACCCATCAAATATACAAGAAGCAAAAAACTACCAAGCATTTGCGTGGTTTAATATTAAGTTAAAACTCTATACAGAAGGCATCTCAAGCGGAACCAAATAATATAAGGAACTCGGTAATGGACTTACCCTGGCTTATTTGTCACATGCAAGGAGTGGAAAGACTGGTGACCGAATCGGTTCAAAATGTCTGTGGTTCAATAGCAAGAGAAGGATACATAAGAGCAAAAATTGATTCATGTGTGAATATGCCAAAATTTAATTGAAAAAAAAAACTGTTTAATGTGGCAATGAAGTAGGAACAAACATTTTGCAGCTGTAACATTTGTAATCATTAAGGATACAGAAATAAGAAACGCAAAATTTGGCAAAAAATATTTTTTTATTATTATACTTCGTAATTAATAATTTGTTCCAATTGAAATGCTTATATATGTATTTAAAATCATCTTTTGTAACATTATATGAACTGAAAATTCATAAAAATATTTTATCAAAGTTTAAAATTTTTCTATTTTTTAACAAATTTTTAAGATCTTTGCAGCACCTCGAAATATTGTTGTATTGCAACAAGAAGTTTTTTAAACTTCATTTTAAACTTAAAAGCTAACTTTTCACCATTATGGCTAAACTATAATCTAAGAAAAAATTTTAACGCCCCTTTTAAAATTTCCATTTCTTTTCATTTTTTTTATAAATTTCAAGCTTTTTGCGGCAACTTTAGATAATGTAATATTGCAACTAATTTTTTAAATATTGTTTTTGTACTTAAAAGGTAACTTTTCCGCACTATTACCAAATTGAAATCTTAAAATAAATATTTTTAAGGCCATTTTCGTTCCACCCTAATCTGCATACATCACTTGATAATTAAAATATTTTGCCTTCAAAATTAGTCCTGATTGCGATTCTAATCTTCATTCGTAGTGAATTTTGGAATAAAACAGCTATACACTATGCATTTTTTAAATAGGCTTGCGTATTAGAAAATTACATTATAACTGGTAAATTAATTTAGAATCCTGAAAGTATCTGTATTTCTAAGTATCTAAACTATCTAAAAGTTTCTAAATTATAATTTCAATTTTACATAAGAGAATTTAAAGTTAAAATTCAAGAATTTTACAGAGTGCTTAAAATAAATATTCGAAACGTTAAAAACTGTAGTTAGAATTTGTAAGCAGATATGGAGAATATACTTCATTGATTCTCAAACGCATTCATGCATTCTCAAATTTGCATCATGGATATATATATATGACAAGAACTATTAATATATTGCACTCAGTTTTGAAGTTTAAAGAAAGAATACGAAATTTAACAAGTAAAATAAATTAGCTTCCAAATCAGCAAAATAAGTAAAATGTAATCAGCTTATAAATATTGATACGGAATTAAGGTTCATCGTAAGCTTTGATCGCCCTCGAATCCTTTATTTTCGAATCAAACACATCTGCATGGAATAAAATTTTATTCCATGAATGACATAAAAAATGAAAAAACATTCATAATATTGCTATTAATTTCTGCAATTCCTCCTTACATAAATGTAGAATTTCTATTATAGAATAATATTTCATTTATATAAATAAAAACCAGACCATCTAAGTATTAAAAATAAGTTCCACTATTTCTGATTTAAATCTGCTTAATACTCTTCAACTATATAGAAGCAATTACGATTTTTTCTTAAATAATGCTTGCTAAATATTATGAATCGAATATTCTCTTTGTGATATTTATCCCCTTAATTTATGATATCTCTTAGAAATTTTAAGTTTAGAAAGAAAAGAAATACTTGTGCAAGTATATAATATGACATAATGACATAATATTCCTATATGCTAAATACCTAACCGGATTTCTCTTTTTTTATTCGCAAATTAATGAGTATATTTTTCTTCAAATTTTTAATTATATTCCCAATAAAATTTAGAAAAACTATTACGTTTTAAATATTATTTAACATTTAAATAATATTTCATTTCACTAAACAGTCATGTATATAAAATGCGAAAAATATAAATTATGTTCACGCCTTCAATTGTTTTTCATATTCATACGGGTCATGAAGTCACATTATTAAAATGCTTATAAAATTATCAAAGTCATTTTTAAATTTATGCGTTTAGAATTTTGTAGCAGAAAATGCTTGGCAAATCGAATACTGTCGAAAAGAAAATAATTATACTTCTGATATATTTTCAGGATTTATTTCGCTCAATACCTTGGTTGGTATGTTAACAATTAATTACTGTTTTAAAAAAATTACGCTATTATTTACTTAACTGACTGAAAATTTCTTTGAATATTATCTGTAATCTAGATTAATATTTGTGGTTCTTCTTTTTTAATTTAATATATTAAACCAAACATATTCATCTAATAAGAAAATCGTTCACAAACCTTTACTATGAAGTGCAAAGATGCTACACAATCTTTCATATTAGTTATTCTACCTTTACCTAACATTTCTCTTTAAGACATTTGAAGTTGTAGAATAAAAGCAAATGTTTGAAGTTAAAATTAAAAAGTTGGTTTCTTTAATTTTATTTTGCTAAGGAACTAGACTCTGAGGTTGCAAGAAATGATTTGTATAAAAACAGAATCAGTTTCCAATTAGAGGCCCACATAAAAAAATTTCATTCAAAAATAGTATATCAGTGTAGGCTGTTTTCTTTAATCATGTGAATACCTACATGGTGAAGATAGAAGTTCATTTATCAAAAAATGTAAACGGTTATTTTGAAAGGAGGGCATAAGCTTTTGCATCAATACCTCACTTCAGTTCTAAAATCTTTACATTTAAAATTGCATATTGTATACGCTAATTATGAACTTCAAGGAATAATTACCTATTGTGTATCCAGTATGTATATGATAGTATGATATGATAATAAATATGATATATATATATATGATAATAAAGAAAAATGTTGGCCTCTGTGTTGGCGCTGAACATGTCAGATTGTTTGATTTAGATAGAACATACCATATCTGTATTTTCAAGGGTGAGAATGTACAACTCGCAAAGAGTTTTTGAAAATGTATGAATTCGAAATCCAACAAAATTTTGGAGGCTTTTCTATAATATTTTCGGGAAATATTACAGCTCAAAATTAAATTTTACATTATTTGAGAATATTGAAAAATATGTTTTCAACAAAAGAAATCTTTTTGACTTTAATTTCTTGATATTTTTAATTAATTAAAAATAAGTTTAAGCATATTTTCAAACAACATATGTCATAGAAAAAAAATTGTATGAACATGTTAAGCCTACAACAGAAAATTCTCTCTTTATGTACTATCGTCATGAAGTTGACAAAAACTCAAATAAAAAGTTAAAGATATTTTGAGTGGAAATTAAAAAATAGAAAATTATAATCGTCTTTAAATGTATGTATAAAATTAAACAAATGTAAAACATACAGAAAAAGAGAAAAATTGGCACCTAGAAAAATAGGTGCAAGGAATTGTTTTCAATTACCATTAAAAATATCTATACTATTAATTTAAAAGTGCTTACTGTTTAAGGAAGACATGGTTTTATTTACAGAATATGCATTCTTATAAGAAACCCATGAAAATAAAATTAAACATTCGTGAAAAATATCGTAATATATCAAAATAATATTTTCTCTGAGATTATTATATACTAGATAGTTTAACGATGAATATTACTTCTAAAATTATAATATGCATAAACTTTACATAAATGCTTCTTTGATGAAAACTTCATATTCAATATCTAACTAAGAAATAATATTTTGGACTTAAAAAAATCATTTGGTACAAACGCGATGCTGGAAAAAAAATATATACTGAAGTAAAAATATCTCCTGATCAAAGATTTTTTTTTTCTACCTTTAAAGATTTTTTTTCAAATATGTAGCAGAAGAATAATAAATTATAATGGGTAGAAAAAAAAATTGAAATTCCGTTGTTCAACAAAATTAATGCGAAACATTTTTCTTTAAGAGAGTAATTAAGTCTTTGAGTTCAAGTCTTAAAAAATTAAACTTTTTTTTCTTCTTTAAACTAAACGAAGAATGAAATTCTGCATTCTTCTTTGCTTAAATCTTACAAGAGGTTTTTTTACCTTCACTCTTTCATCATTGCTCAGAGTAAGGTAATTATGTCAAATTATCATAAGTGATTACAATATTTTATTTTTATTTTGTTTGATGTTAAAAGTATTATGTGTTTCCATCTTTGAAGAAAAGCATTAAGGCCGCTTCTACGCAACAGAAGAAAATATATTTTGCTTTTCTTAAAAAAGAAAAAAGAAAAATGCAGCCTCATTGTTTTTGCATTCTACTATGTTAATGCCGAAATTAAAAATAGGGGAAATGCAAGGCCACAATTTGTCATGAAGTTGAATGGTAGGATATTCACGAGATTCAAAGACTTTCTCTCCAGTATGTTTAAAAAAAATTAAGCAATTACAAAACAATAATCCTTTTTATATATATAATATTTTATGCATTTCTTGGTTATTTAATTTAAGAGTTTTAAATTTTGATACTTGCAATTCATATTTCTGGAGTATTTAAATATTTCTACTTGAATGTTTATCTTTCGGATGCCAATTACTTAAAATAAGGATTTTTTTTGAGGAAACTAAAAATATGTTTTTATATCACTTAAATAATTTCTGACTCATTAGATAAATAATTTATTGTATGCTGTTTTTTCTGTTAATTAAAACACAAATATGCGATAAAGTATAAATGGAAATTTTTTTATAAGGACTTTAGTCTTCATAGCAGATTTAATCTTGCTTATCAGTAGCATTTATCTGTTACTGAATAAGAGTGTGACATCAGAATTTAAGTTAAGCTGGTATGATATCCGTTGTTAAATTAAATCATTAAGATAAATAAATTGATTGTACAACTCATATTAGTTGATTCGATAAATATTTTCAGGATCTATCATGTAACTTTCTTATTATCAGAACAAACCCCGAATCAGTGAAGTCAATTCCATTATTCACAACTGTGGATTCTCATGATATATTTCGTCCAAATTGATGTGAATCAGACTATCAGATTGTCTAGCCCTGCTAGATGATTACGAGATTAGTAACAATAACAATATCGTCATTGATGTGCAATATATTTCTTTTTCATTCAATAAACGTAGATGTTGCGCCATAAAGACAATAATTTTGGATTTATTTGGATTTTACATTGCATTATTTAGAAGAAAAAAAGTCGAGGAAAATTTTAAAGAAACGCCCTAATGAAAAATATAAGAACGGAAAAAGGGAAAAAAGATACTTTAAGGAAAAGAAGAAACATTATTAAAATGCTTAATAAATATTTATGGTAAAACAGAAGCTTAAAAAATAATATTCTTTTCCATTCTTTCAACATATCTGAGGAAATGCACTTTGGCTTGTCATCTCTAAAAAATGTTAAGTCTAACTAAGAATTGTTGATTTCAAAATATAAAATCGCATTTTCAAATTAAGTTGTATTTTCAAACAAAGGAAATAATTTTTTGAAATTGCTTTGTTTTATTGAAAATACAGAATTCAGCTTTAAACTTTTTTTCTTTTCTCTGTTGATATGTTTCTCAATTATGCAACTATGTACAAAGTTTATCCAAACAGAAACAGCTTTTGGTTTAAAACATTTGCGTGTTAACCTAAGAATTCATCTACAATGATAACACTTGTCAAAAATTCAATTCTCGCAAATTTATGTAATAAACATCATATGGCAGTGAAATTTGGATCTTGCCCCTTCATTGGCAAGAGAAACTAATATCATGCCGTAGCTTATCGAATATTAGGGGATGGTTCAAATGCAGATTGAGATTTTAAAATTGTTTTTTAATCTCAAAATGTGACACTGTGCTCTTTTGTATGTTTCTATATTTTAAATTTAGCTAGAAAATAGAAGATTTAAAATGAGTAAAGCTCAGATGATTCTCAGCCAATTGGATTAAGAAAATTCCCATAATAAACTGTCACCATAAATTAGATCTTTAGGAACTATGCTAGAACTGGTAGATAAATTCGGAGTGGTACAAAAAAATAGAAAAGAGAAGAATCAGAATAAATTTCATTTAAAGATATTAGTTTGGTAACTACTTTTGGTGATAAATTTGTTAGCACGGATCGTTCATATTTTATGCTGTTACATTATTAATATGGATAGAACTTTTTAAAATTGACCTTCTAATTTGATACGATAATGCCAAAAGAAAACTATTTATTTTAATTTCAGCATTATTAAATGCATGTGAGTGAATATTTTGATGGATGAGTTTAAATTTCCTTACATATTATTAAAACCTTTCAATTATTTTCAAAACATGGTTTAAGATTTTTTTTCAAAATATATTAAAAATAAAGAAAAATAATACAGAAATTAAATATATACCATTAGAAAAAGCTATATATATTTTCAAGTTTAAATATAATGCAAAAATCATATTTAGGCGATAATAGTTTTGGAAGATATGGTCATCAATCCTCATAGAAAGACGTAACGATTATTGATCTAGTGATTGTGAAGCCTATTTTGTCTTTAAATTAAAAATTATTTGTAGATCTATTTTCTTTTATTCATTTTCAATCTTTTATCCACTGACTGAATGGAATTTTGCGGTACACCGCGAGACCTCTCTTGATCATTTTTAATAAAATTTTGAAGCTAAATTAATTAGCTAAGCATTGAATTAAGTGCAGATGTAAAGCGTTCAGTGACGTATTCTGAATATTTCGTATAGCAATTGTTTGCAAATAACTGTTGCCATTCAAAATAAGTATTAAGAACTATTTCCGAAGGTCTGTTAATACTGCCTTATTCGGAAATCCCAGATATTAAAGTCACATTTAATAACTATCTTTCCATGGAATGAGTATATATTTTTATTGCACAAAAATCATGAAATATTTTTTCAAACATAAGAAAACTCAAACGATATCAAAGCTATAAATGTCATTAATCATAAGAATTTGGGATATTACGAGATAAAACTAGCACCATGCTCTACATTGGTTTATAATAGGCCAGAGCAATAAAGTGAAGGCCGCTGATGATTGTAAGAGTTATTTTCTTTTTAATTATGTTCTAAGACATGGTTTTGCACAGAAAATTACCTCTATGGTTATTTTATGATCGTCAACCAATATGATGCAAAATGTAAAAGCAAATACTTAAATTCATTGCATATTAAGAGACATGGTTTTGCACAGAAAATTACCTCTATGGTTATTTTATGATCGTCAACCAATATGATGCAAAATGTAAAAGCAAATACTTAAATTCATTGCATATTATAATTGCGCTATCTAAAATCATTCAGATGAAACAATTATTTATAATTACAGAAAATGCATTCATTTTATTTAATGAAATCAGAACTTAAATAATAAATATTCTTTCGTTTGCTTATTTAAATAAAACAAAGTACTAAGTTTTAATGTTTTTGAATTTTTTAAATAACTGCATTCGAATTGTTTTATGTCTATTATTCTCTTTTATACACACACACTTACAAACATGCTTATCATTTTGCTGCTCGGATGAATGATACAGTTTTAGAAGTATTAAAATTTTGTATAATTCCATTTCTTTTCTTATCAAATAAAGTTTTACCATTTCTCAATTTTATTTCTTTGTAGGCAAGGAGTTTAAGCCATATACATTGAACCTCTGAACGAACAGCTGGTGAGACAATAAATTTTCTTGTTATTGAGGCGTGCTCATTAAAGAAAGAAATGAGTGAAACCCATCTAGTAAAAATATTTTCCCTTCTTACTAAAAGAAGGGAGATAATGCTATTTTATATACCAAAATAAGCCAAACAAAAATCAGAAATGAAATACGGCTCATTTCCTTACACTTAAAAAAATTCTAAGAAAATATTTACGAAAATCCTTCATAAAGTCGTACATAAAGTTCATAATTTTCTTGAATTTTTTCCTTTAGAACGAATTCCTTGCATTCCAGGAATGATATTACTACATTATCCTGTGGTTTAAGGGATTTTAAGTATTTTAGTTGTTTAATGGATCGTAAGGCAGAGTTTAATAATATGGCTCCCTTTTAAGTGGTGTTTTTGCTAAGTATAGGTTTTTATTGCCTGTGCAGTTTCATGTACTTCTTTTTCTTTCTCATATATTAAATTTAAAGATATTGTGGTAATTCTCAAAAAAATTCGAATTCGAGACTTTGACGAATCTTTATATTTTTAACCACTATGAGTTTGAAAAACATAATTTTGAAATTCTATCCATCTGTCAGTAATCGCGATATTTAAAAATACTTTCAGCAAGTGGAATGAAAATTGGTAAATGGAATTTAAAAGAAATTTTTGTATATTTCTATTAAATTTTGAATGAAA
Organism: Argiope bruennichi; assembly: GCF_947563725.1. Classification (NCBI taxonomy): domain Eukaryota; kingdom Metazoa; phylum Arthropoda; class Arachnida; order Araneae; family Araneidae; genus Argiope; species Argiope bruennichi. The sequence goes on from NC_079152.1 coordinate 126,431,658, forward strand.
TCCATTCTTCGAAACTCCATCTGTTGCTTGAATACAAGTGAAATCGATACATTCAAAACGTAAAGTGCTAGACAGATAAAATTTGGTACATATTTTTGCAGCTAAAACTCACATTCATTTTAGATGCATGCAAACACAAATATACTAAAACACAAATATTAAATACGCAGTGAGTTGAATCAAATAAATTCGATACGTAATCTTCTTCCAATTTAAAATTCGCTTTAAACTTTAGTTTGAATCGATAAAAATCCATACATTTTTGTAAATCGAAGAAAAAAAAATCATCCGAAAATACATATTTTCAAGGTAGATTCTATAAAAATACTAGAGTCAAATCGAAGTTCTACATTTCATAAATATTGTTAAGCCAATGCTATGTGAAAGATATTCACAGCTTTATCTTAGGCCCGCAATTTTATGTTTGAGAAGGGGATTATGATGCGAAAAAGCTTCAGAGAGAAAATTCCATTGGATTTTAAGAAGAAACTCTCTTTAACTACTAATTCCTATTATAATATTATGCTACACTCTACCTTTGAAATAAATAATTTTGTAAATTGAAAATGTAAGAGGAAGTTGCAATGTTGCAGTCTGCTGATTATCAACAATCGCATATTTCTTTTATCGAGGACCGTGACTGTAATCAATTCGAATGGGTAGTTACAAAGTGATTAAATTTGTATATCAATGAAATGCGTCTGATCTCCAGATTTTTTTTCTTTTATTCAGCTGTGATTATTATTGTTTGCCGGAGTGAATATACTTTTTATTGGCAGAACAAATATTTATCAAGATGATATGCTACACAATAAATAACATGCTAATATTTTTTTATTTATTTATTCTTTTCGAGTATTTGTTCTGCTATTTACTGTAATCACTGCAGTTTAGTTCTAAAGATTCAAAAATGGTATGAATTTCGTATCTGATTTGTTTTGAACCACGGACACAAGGGTTTATCACATTTTCACCCTTTTAAACGGCCAATATGTCAATTTTTAAATACTATAATAAAGTAGTAAATGACGCTGAACACTTCAATATTTACTAGTAATGTACTTAATATTTTACTTAATACTTAATATTTAGTAGTTAGTAGTTTAGTATAATTTATCGATTTTCATATGAATCAAAATCACAAACTATTCATAAAATAGGTATCACCAAATTATACAGTAGAGAACATAAACCAGTTAAGGATTACGTGTACGTCATCGCCGAAACTTGCATGCATGAGTCCTAAAACAGCTAAACTAACTAAGCTTTTAAAGCTAAACTAAGCTTTTTTCCTCCAAATAACCATAGCCATGTTTTCCTTATCAGATATTCACGAGAAAATGGACTTTAAGGAATTATTTTTGTCGCAATTATACAATTTAAAACTGAAAATTCTGTATAAAATGTATGCTGAATTGGATGTGAATGACACATAATTCACTGACCAAAATATTAAATTTCTGATTCCACACTATTTCTAATCACGAATTATAAAATATTAAAAAAATGAAAATTAGAAAATTATATAAAAAATAACTTTTTGCATACAATTTTTATAAGAGTAAGGTAATAAAGGAAAAATATTATTTATCGGAAGACAAGCAATATTCAAAATAGGTATATAAAGAATTGCATAAAAAATTCTCGACATTTTCATTTACATAGTAAATGAAAATGTATTTTATTCTTTATGGTAAGTATTTATTCTTATATCTAAAGTACTTTATTCTTTATGGTTTTAATTTGACATAAAGTAGAGTATTATTATTGTGAGTATTGTTAAGACATAGTGTTATTATTGTTGTTATGAGAGCTAGAATGTTTCTTTAATATAGTTGTAAATAATAACTTAGAGTCCATTGAAAAAAAATCCGAATTGCGATATTAACACGCGTATATGGGGAAATGTGATCTAATAATTTATAATATAAAATATTTTTAATTGTTTAAACAACATAAAATTCTGCTATTTTATTTGATTTCTCAAAAAAGTTATAACAAAAAGAGTATTTTTAAAAATTATAATAGTTCTGATTCAAAAAATACAATCAACATATTTTAAATTTCATACTTGATAAAAATTTGCAGATTAAAGAACTCACCTTTCAATATCAACATGAATCACAGCGTTTCTACCTGATGCTACATGTTTCTTGCTGGACTCAGTATTACAAATTTAACAGTAAAATACTTTATATAATTAGAGCAGATTTCATTAATTACATGTTATACGGTTAGCATATTGAATATTGTGTTAATTGTATTCAGTATAATCAACTATTTATCATTTCGTATTACTCTAGACGTGTAGAAAATAATCAGACAAAATGAGGCAATTTGTGACCAGAGTTTCAGATTGCACCTCGTACACTTCGAAGGCATGATGCTACCAACAAGTTTACATATATGCACATACACACACATATATATATGTACAGGGTGATCAAGAAATAACAGAAGGTGCTCGGAGCCCTGTACCGTGTTATGTACTGGACAAAATATAACAAAATATGGCCACCATACACATTAATGTATTTAGTACCGATTTATCAAGAAAAAAAATTAGTAAAAAAACAAAAAAAAAAAAAACAGCCGATAGGAGAAATCCTGTCGCAGGCGATCGAAAACTTTATTATGTAATTCCCAGAGAAGTTGATTATATATATATAGGTGATCAAGAAATAACAGGAGGCGTTCGGAGCCCTATAGCATCTTATGTACTGAACGAAATATAACACATTTGAGACCACCATACACAATAAAGTACGCGGTTTCAATTTAATAAGAAAAAAAAAATAGTACCAAAAAATGACTATAGGGCAAATCCTGGCGCTGCGATCGAAAATTTTACAATGCAATTTGCTTATACGGGTACTTTGTGGCATAACATTGAAAATAAAAGGAAGAGTTGCGGGAATTTAAGTAATTCTGCGTTGTCACAGCGTGAACATGCTCAATTAGTCAAGCTGTTTTATCAGCGGGATGAAAATGCCAGTGCTGCTCTTCGTGAATATCGGCGTTTAAAAAAGTTACATAGAGGACCGATGATCATAACTAACTTAAGAAATATGGATGAAAGATTTAAAACAACAGGAATTCTTGTTGTATCGAGAATTCAAGGCCGAGGACGTAAAGGTATCAAGCAGGAACAGGTCGAAGAAGATGCAACTGCCGCTATGGATCAGACGATAGATAATTAGCAGGGTACCAGCAGTGCGCGTTCAATATCACGACAAACAAATATCACGTTTTCGACGGTGCAAAAGATACTGCGTAAGATCCTAAAATTTTATCCGTATAAGATAACTCCCATTAACTGATGACACTGATCTGAATCTTGGTAATTTCTGGTTGTGAGGCGGTTCTGGTGCACTTGAAAGGCGTTGTGTATCAAGGACATGTTCCTGACATTCCTACTCTAAAAGATCAAATAACGTAACATGTCCGGCGAATAAATGCCAATATGATGCTAGCCACCGTCGAAAACCTTGGGTATCGCATGCAATTATTTGAACATCAAGTTGGCGGTCACCTTGAACCAAATTTGTAAGTTGTTATAATAAACGTTTTTCTTTGGTATTTGGTGAGTTGATATTTACTGTTTCCATTGGTAGTTATGTATTCTTTTTACACACATTATGCGCTTGCAGCGCCAGGATTTCTCTTTTTGGTGTTTTTGGTACTATTTTTTTTCTTGAATAATCAAAACCGCATACATTAATGAGTATGGTCGGCATATTTTGATAAATTTGTTCCAGTACATAACATGCTACAAGGAGACGAACATGTCCTGTTATTTTTTGATCACCCTGTATATGTGTGTTATAAATATTAGCACATATTTAATAACAACTTGATTCGCTATTAATGGACGTTCAGATTTACTGTAAAATTTCCGAAATAAAGTGTGGATAAAAGTTCACTATCACTTGGGATGACTAGCAAATATTGCATGATGATAAAGAATATCACAAATAATATTATTATGTTAGGGAGACTTTGAAAAGGGAAAAGAACCTAAATTATTAGACAAAGTTTATCATTTAGAAAATCACTGGAGAAAAATCTCGTCGACGTCTCTTTATACAAATGTAAAGGATTTTTAAGCTTTAGTTTCAATATTAAAGTACCTGTGACTTAAAAAGCACGTTAATGGATCATAAAGCATTCAGAAATATCGTAATTAAACTTTAAAGTTTAAACAAGGAAAAGGCCCGGAGGAAGTTTGCAACGCTAATGAAAGTAGACTAAATTAGAAAAAAAATGAAAATTTTCAAAATCTAGACAGTGAAGAACAACAGCTATTGTACTTATTCCTTTAGTAATGGATGCATTTTGAAGTCTTTAAATTCTGATGAATATGAAGATACTTAATATAACCGATGTAAAAAGAAAAACAAGATTTCAATTCAAGACAGTTTAAATGAGAAATGCACTTACAATTTTTATAAACACAGCTTTTAAAATAAACAGGAATAGTTACAAATCTGAAGCTAATGCTCACAGAAAAATCAGAGAGAGATGATTTTTGATATGAAAAGACGAACTGAAGTTAGAATTTTTCATCGAAATATTTAACTATTCTATATATAATGATATATACTTTAACAGCCTAAAACATAAGAATTAAATTCTGATTAAAGAAAGATAACAGTTAGCTACATGAAATATTTTTTGTAATAACGATGATGAAACAATGGTATCAAACTTTTTTCAGAAGAATATTGAAGAAGAATGTATATGTAATACGTATTATATTAAGTCACTTAATACAAGCTTTAATAATTGTAAGACCTTTCTAAGGAAAATCTTTGCTCATATAATTAGAAACGAAAAAATTCCTTTACGAAGTCAAAGGAGGACGCTATAACTATTAGAGAAATCAGTCGCATATGAAAGCAAGACTAAATTTGTATAAGAAATACTACACTATATAATGAATAAGCATAGAAATAGAATAGCAGTTACGATTACAGTTACATAAAAAGGTTCAAATAGCACTTGACTCATCGACATAGTGTTTACACACAGGAATGTTTCATTTGTACTCTAACTGCAAAAAACATAAATGTGTAGAAAAGCTTGAAACAGGATGCTATCAGTAGAAGTACATCTCTTCTTCTAGTTTTTTTATTAGTTACATAGAAATGAATTATTGTTTTAAAGTCATTTAGCAACATTTGGTTCAAAAGTGTACTGTGGAAAAAAGAGGGAAACACTTAAAATATCTGAAATATATTACGTTTTAACATATATGAGCTATATAACTCAAACTTAAAGAAATATGCAATAATATTAGAAAACTAATAAGTTGAAACGCTGGTTGAAAGCAGCTGTTTCTGCTGCTCTAATCATACGCTCGCGCAGCCGTAACTGATTCGGACAATAGAGAAAAATTATGTTAGTGTCAAATGGGAAATTGCACTTGCAACTAGCGTTTATTCGCAATAAAAGGGAGAAGGTTACTCTATGCTCACGCACAATGCATATTTGAAAGGAGACTCCCAAGATTACGATAAACATCAAAATTTTCATTCTTCTGACAGTTTAATTTCAACATTTTCGACTATTATAATTTATGAATGCATTTTGAACGTTTTATTACAAATCAGGCAAAAAATGAGATTTGTTTGGTTGTCATCTTAATTTAATAATTTTTATTTTTTTCCTCAAATATTTTACAAACGCTTTAATCTTAGAAATCATTAATTGACAACGAATTTCCTAGAGAAAAAAAAATCTGGACTAATTGCTTACAATATGGAGAAAAACTTCCTGATTTGATAAATGATTTGCATGTTGGCTCAATTTGATTTTCAATTGCCTTTTGGCTGTTTTAAAGGAAAATTCCAGAGAAGTTTATTTCGTTTTAACTGGAAAAACTCAAGTAAACAATCATTCATTTTGTTGCAAACAAAATCTCAAAAGAATTTTAGGTCCTCCATTTTTTTGTTAAATAATTTGGAGATCAAAATAAAATTTATAAAAACATGTTGCAAAGAAAACAACAAAAAAATATTTATCCTATATGAAAATCACAAAAATTTAAATATTGATTATATAAAATTAAATTATGTTTTAAATGGCAATGTAGTTTCAATAAAGAGTATTTCTTTCTGATTTTTTTTTATTCACTTTTATTTATGACCTCCAAGTATGTGTTAAAAACTAACTTTTTAATACAAACAAAAGGATTTTATTTTTATATTTACCATTTATTTAAAAGACAAATGGTAAAAATGAGCACCAACAATTTTGAATGTCGTCTTCATAATATATTTGGTTAGATATTTTTTTTTATAATTTTTTTTAAAATTTGATTCCGATTTGTTGTAACTTGCTAGGGATAAATAGATTTATTTTAAAATTCTGCATACATGTGACGTAATTATGCCTTTTTTTAATCAATATTAATTGTAGTGTAATTAATAATAAGGGAATATGAAAAATACTCATAAATTTAAAAGAAAACACATCTTCTCAAAACAAGCCTAATTGTTTACGAAAAATTTTCTCATACGAAATAATAATATTCTTATTAATTAATTTATTGGTCAAAAATGAGAAATATTTTTATTTGATTTTGATCTAAGATTTCAGAATTCCACAAACGTACCAATATCTAAGAATATTTGTAAATGTCTTATCAAAATATCATCAGTTGTAATAATTTTTATATATTATGTATTACATTAAATGAATGATAATCAAATTTTCATTTATTTATTTGATTTATCTCCATTTCTTTGCAGAGGTATCATCGCTCATTATTAACTTTTCATATAAAAACTGACATCAATATCCATTAAATATTTTAGTGAAATTATTTGAATTACTTTTAATTTTATTGTTATCCCTTTCCATTAGATTCTCAAGTGTGAATCTATTTTTCCCGTTCATGGTATTTGAATCAATTATTAAAGAATCCCTTAAGTAGCAACAATGTCATGACTTCAGATTTAATTATGGCGGATATTTTTATCTAAATTTATCTATTATTAATTTCTAAGCAAGAATGACGACATGCATACCGTTTCATCATTAGATAAGACAGCTTATCATAAAATTATTTTACGACTGGATGGCTGCTTATTAGACATCTGTGTAATAGATGCTCTTCATATTTCATCCAATTATATACAAATTTCTATAATTTGTATTTGTATCCAATTCAATACAAATTCTGAAAGGCGGAATACTATCTGAATTTTAATCTGAAATGCTGATTGCTTAAAATCTCATTTAGAGCTTAACAGGAGATGCCATTTCATTGTTTCGTTAGCCAAATCCATCATGATTATAAATTTACTGATATAAAGGAAAGTGTCGCATGCATTTTAGATATCAATCACACAACAGAATGAATACCTTCATAATATGACTAATGAAAAAATGACAGTAAATTGAGAATAGATAAAAGTAAATTTTAATATTTTGAGGAAAAGTTTTAAAAATATAGAGCTGTTGATGTATAAGCTATATATGAAATCTAGACAAAAAAAATTAGTAAGCAATGACGGGCCAACATATTGGTTCTTCAACATATTTTAAGTAGTCATAAGCACTTAATGTGAGATATCGCTAACAATAAGAATCACTAGAACATTCAAGAAAAAAATCTTCTTGATAAATAAATTATTTAGCTCAGGACAAACTAAAAACAATGTCATTTTATAATTTGCATACAAATGTTTGGAGCAATTTAAGTCTTATCTCACTATTTTCTTTCATTCGATACTTGGGGTGATAAGAAGGAAGTTGATGAGATAATAGCACTTAATTCGAGGAAATTCTAGACATTTGTATACTTCTTTTTATAGTTCACGCAATTTATCGATTTATGAAAGAATAAGTTCTGTTTTCATTTGAAAAAAAAAACCATTACACTTGAGGAATTGTAAATATCTTTAAACTTCGAATCTAAGGAAAATAACAATGCATACGAAATCTGCATGAACTTTCCGGATAAAAAAGCACTTTCATACTTTTACAGTAGTTTTATAGACGAAATAATATCCCTTGCAAATCATTTGAATGAAAAAAAAATTGTAAGAATTTATTTGTTAAACCTAGCCATTATTTTTTATTAAAATACATATGTATATATTACAGACACATAGTATTGTTTGTTAAATATTTTAATTATATGAATTTAAGTCAAAATATATTTGTATTAAAAAGACTAATTCCATTGCTGATTATATTATAGTAATTTAAAATAGAAAACAACAGAAGTTTACTTCTAAACAAGATTAGCATTAAAAATCTATCTTTATCAATATACAATATCATTGTAATCCAATACCTGAATGTCTAAGAAACTAATTAGAGATTTTGGAGCACTATTTGATAGCAAAATTTAAAAGGTGAATTAAATGTTGAATGACAAAAATACAAAAAAACTTATAGATGTTATTTCGTAACATTTTAATTAATGGACTAACTACAATTGACTTCAAAATAACGTATTTTATAGAGTGATATTGACTTTGGTAAGCGTAAAAAAATTTAGAATTCTACGAATATAAACATGTAAATTTATTTTTTAAAGGCAAAACTAAAATTACATTTTTTTTTATCAAAATGTGCTTTAATGTGTATGTGTTGTAATATCTTATTCAAGGCCGATCAAATAAGAGAGTAGCGTAACAAAACAATTCTTTTATTTACAGCCTTCTATATGTACACAAAAACAACTCGTTCTCATCTAGACTAATATTATTTACAAATTTACAGAACAGTTGAAAGTTAACAATAAAATAGTTCATCTATCAAATCGGAGAATAAAAGAATTTAACATCTGGATGTTTAGATGTTCTTCTTCCTTGAAGATATGATGGATCTGTTTGAAGCGACGAAACACACATCTATGGCCCTTTATCTGGATACAACAAATGTCCAGACACAATGACTCTACAAGTGAAGAGGATCCCCATTTGGCAGTCCGTAGGCGCTTAACTATGTATGGAATAACAGGTGATGTTACATCTGGCCGGAATACCAATTATCATGCAACAATCTTTTATCATTACTCGTTTGAAATGTATTGTTCTATTATAAGCGAAAAGTTTAAATTTCAATAGTTGTAATCAGAATAACACTTTTTCCAAAAAATAATTTTACTGCATTACGCGACAATTACCTACTATACTTTACCTTTATCCATGTTTCCCTCTCTTCTTGACATTTTATTTCCATTTTTCTTTTATATTTACGAAATTGTGTTGCGAATACCTCAGGTCTTATAAATGGAATTTATACAGATTTTCTTGGATCACAGTCGGAGATGAAACAAGAATTTCCATCTTTATCAAACTCAGGCTTATTTCAGAGTCCCATGATGTTCATTTTCAGTGGATCTCTTCGCACATTGAAATATACGGCAATGAGCGTGCAGATAGCTTGGACAAAGAGGGCTACAGCCACTCTAGTTCTTCCTCTTCAGCCCTCACCTTTCTTAGAACATCATCAGTAGTTAATGCAGAACTTTCACTGGTGAGGAATATCCCTCCTAGCCATCACTGGTATGCGGGCAAACAGCCGGGACCTTCGTTTGTTCTCACTTGTGACAGAGCCTCTCGAACGATAATATCCAGATTGGCAAGCGGTCACACTAAAATTCTCTCGTTTTTAGAGAGCAGAAAGACCATTGCGGTCTGCTCTAAATGTCATTCTCAGCAAGTCACTTCCGAGCACATCCTGGACTGTTTGGGACTTTCCAGAGAGGACATATACTCCTCCCCACTTCTGGTCCTCGACTTTTTCAGGGACAACGGTCTAATGGACCTTGTATGACTTCTTCAAACAGCTGGAAATAAGTCACAACAACGCAACATACAGATTTTCCACACTTTTCAATGAAAGACTATAGGTCACTTTATGGCAAAAAATTATTTATTAGGAGTATTAGCTTCTTCATCAGAAATCGAAACGAATTCTATTTGGTTAATTCGAATAGATAGGCAGCTATAATGATTATGGTTTGTGATTTTAAATTTATTGTTGGGTTTTACGGAAGATACGAACATATGTATTCATTAGTTTTTATAAGAATTTTCCTGAAATGCTATAGTCAAATTTATATATGTATGTTTAAATATTTCTTTCATTCTACTTCCTTCTCTTATGCCAATTTCATAAAATGGCAATCATGTATTGGTATTTGAGAATAGGATCAACAAAAAAATTAAATCTAATTGTATATAGGATAATTATAATGCGTGCCAGTTCATGAAAATTAAGTATTTCCTAAAACAATTAAGTAAGATAAAATCTTAAGAATATTAGAATTCGGGATAAAAAATAAATATGGCTAATTAGAATATTTGAAATTAATTGCATTCGCTATAAATATATATTTTCAAAGGCTTCTTTACATAATTTTTATTTAAAAATTCATGAGTCATTGTTTAATGCATTAACATTTCCTAAAAAATTTCAAATCTAGTTTTGATTATCATAGTAAAAATTACGATTTTTTTTTTCAAATATTTTTATTTCAATGTAATTTTGAAGCAATTTTTTATTAAAGAATATTATTTCTTAGTATCCTTCAAAACTTCTTGCTTTCCATGATTGTCTTCTTCACAGGAATATTTTCCTTGCTTAACTATAATATTACAGTTTTCATAATTTCAATGAAATATTCTGCATTAGGTTCTTGAATTATAATTATATAGAAATTAACGCTATATTATTTTCCACAAAGATGAAAACTGGACTTAGAAACAATCATTTAATATATATTTAAAAACTCTCATATTGTTTGCAAGTATTTTCGAACCTATTTTTTTATGCGATTTTATATCAAATTTTAAGCAATAGAATGTTTTAGGAGAATGATAAAATATAAATACTTTGATCTCATAAAACCAAAGATGAAAATAAATGTCTATTTCTTATTCTATGTTATCAGAAAAAATGATAAAAGAAATCTTTTCTGTGATGATTCTAAAATAAATTTGTCTCTTTATTTTAAGGGACTGGAAATCTTGCAACATACGAGGAGAAACAGAATTAAGCACTATACATGTTTTAATAATGTACAATGTTTAAAAGTCACTACGTAAAAGGAAATTTAAATGTTTTATATGTTTGTCTTTGTATGTTTCAAAGAAAATTAAAACAAGAGATTAAAATTATGCGAAGAGATAAAACAAGAGATTAAAAATAATACAAAACGCTAGATATCTTTAAGGAAGTATATTCTATTTCATTTTTTAACCGTTTTGGTTACTTAACTACTGAAACGTTTCTTTGTATTTTGGAAAAAAGGAAAAATGGCAGTTTTGTCCTCTTCACTTTAGACTTCCTACAAAAGGATTTTATTACAAAATAAAATGAGGGGCGTGGCGAACTGGTAGTAAGATTTAGGCTTCGGAACCAGAGTGTGCACATTAAATCCGTCGGAGCAAAACATTCTTCTGCTGGTGTGGTGTAGAAGTTTTGAGAGGGAAAGTGCCAGCTCAGGTTTCGTCCTCGTCCTCTGAGTACAGTTCAAAATTACGTTGTCCGTCCTAAAATACCCCTAGTGTCGCTTTAAAAAAAGGGACGTTAATATAACTAAACTACAAAATAAAATATTTCCTTCGATTTTCATACAATTGCGTTTTACATAAAATTCATTAAAATTGATACATATATATAATTTCAATATATTACAATTTCTCTTTTAATCAAGGAATTTCTTTAATTGTTTTTATAATTTAACTAACTTTGAATATTTAATTTAAAAATATTTCCTCTAAACACAGTAGAAGAATTTTTTTGAAAATAAAAAAGTAATAATAAAAATAATAATAAAGCAATTCAACTCTCTTCCCTACATCTAAATTTTCAAAAAGAAATGAATGTTTGAAAAAATGCTGCTGATATACCATAAAGTGCAGATCTTTGTGGTATTATTGCATATAATAATAATGAAATTTGGACACATACTTTAAATTACTTTTTATTTGAGAAAACTATTTTAAATATAAATTATATGCGTATTTATGAATTAATATTTTTATTTCATTAAGTGAAAAAATTATAACTTTTACGAAACTGCAGCCTTATATTGAAATATGATATGATTTATATTTTTATTATCATTTATCATTTTGCTTATCACGAATCAAATATCATTGAATTGAATATTATCAAATCACTGAAAATAAACTAATAATTCAAATCCTTTTCTATAAGTGTTTATTTTTTGCAAAAAGGAAACACTTTCGTTTCTAAATCACATTTGTTTGATAATGCATGTTTGCTACCAAATATATAAATTACTAATATAAAATTACTTTTTTTATTATTTTGATTTTCTTTATTCACATCCTTTTAATATTAATTAATATTGTTTTTAAAAAGGCGTTCTCATTTGTAGCACAATATGTAAAGAGCGCTATTGTCTAATAAGAAGGAAACAAGAATGTTTCTTGTCCTCATATTGTAAATCATTTAGAAAATCTCATATGTATCATAACGAAAAATATTTTATCTAAGACAGTAATGTAATAAGAGAACTTAGAATGGTGACAATATTATCTTATTTCAATTCTAAAATATTTGGTGTTTTGAAAATTAATTTTAAAACATGGTGAAACTTTATTTCCTGAATAAATTACAATTACCACATCATCAACACTAGTCCCAAATCTTGTAGCTATATAATACTTTGGCTCACCACTTTGATTTTCACATAAAGAAACCGAGAATATTCCAGAATTTATGAGATGAAATGATGCCTCAAGAATTTTGGAGTGGATATTTTTTTTAAATCTGATTTTTTCTGAGCTTCGTAAACAAGGTAAGTATAAAGTTTTTTCTCCTTCATCTCTATTTCTAGTTTTATTTTCTAAAATAAGTTAAAATAATATGGTTCGTCATATTGATTTCTTATTTTACATAAAATAAATAAGTAAAAATATAATAAAATGTCGTGTAAAATTCAATTATTTCTTTAAAATTCCATACCTTTCATTTTATTAAATATGGAAAACTTATTTAATTAACTTACTTTCTAAAGATAGATTCATAAAGTTAATTTTTATTACCATCATATGAGCCGTTTATTTTGAAAGTGGGGCAAGTCCATTTTTGAAAAATATGGAGATAATGGCAGTTGTAGATAAAACTTATGATCTTTTTATGAGTAAAAGATTTATAGTAAAAAATATTTAGATACTAGTATTTTGGAGATGGAAGTTTTAGCTCTTAACAGTGTTGAAAATCTGTTTATTTTGAAAGTCTTGCAAGTCCATCTTAGATTGAAATTATATTTGACCGAATATATTAAAGCAACATTTAGCTCCGGTTGCTCTATGGTGAAGCAAATGTGGCTGTTTGACATCATGTCTGAAATTTATTGTGTTTCTATTTATCTATTTTTGATATTGAAAATCGGTGGTTGTACAGCATTTTAGAAATAATAAAAAGTATATCATAATTTTGTGTGTCGATAATAATATTTACTTCCATCAACGATTATTCAGGCCAGTGACAACGAAATAAATATCATTGATCACAAATTTTTATTGTCAGGACATTCATTTCTACCGAACGATCGTGATTTTGGAGTGGAACTATGCAGTAACTATTCAATCCAGAAACTAGTTCCTTGCATATTCCCCAGGATTACTATAAAGTAATACAAAATTGTCGAAAACATAATAAATTTTTAGTACATGAAATTAAACATGGAAATTTATTTTCAACCCAACGTCTCGAAAAAGCGGTTTTAAAGAGAAAGAAAAATACAGATGGATAAACCGTGAATTGATTAACTATATGCTGGATCAGATTTACAAGGGATGCACCATACAAAATGTTCAACAAAACTTAGATAGAACGAGATGCTGAATTTAAAATAATCGATTTGTCAACACAACGAGGAGGTAAATAATTCCAAGTAATTTCAGAAGTATAAAATTATCTTTTATGTAAGAAAAAAAAGGAGATTTATTACATCTGAAAAATACAAGGATATGATGGATTTATTACCATATATACCTCCCGTTCATCATGATTTCTTAAAAATGTTAAATCTTATATAAAATTCAAATTGATTATACCTACATATAAACTGAAATATACAGTTTCATTAAAATTCTTAATAAAACTGAATTGTTTGTTGTTATGTTATATTTTCAACTAGAAGATTCTGGTTTTGTTTCTTTTTTATCAAATGAATAAATATTTTTAAAAATTTTGAATATTATTTTGTTTTTATTCTTAAAAAAAGTTCTAATAATTCTTTAATTTTCAAAGTGAGGCAAGTTCATTTAGTTATAATGGAACACTTATTTCTTTAGTCAGCACTGCAAACACTATTGGATTATAAACCCACATTATCTGGTACCACAAAATACAAAATATATATATATATATATTAATACTTACCAATATTTTTAAATTTATTGAAACGCAAACCTTTAAATATCTCGCAATAACAAAAGATGGACTTGCCCCATTTTCAAAATAAACGGCTCATATCTAATTTTCTCATTAGTTACGTTATTTTTACATATTTGTATTTTAAATATAACTAGAGAAATTTGAAAACCTATTAAAAGCCAAATAATTGAGACGTTTTCAATACAACTAAAATAACATTAGTAAATAAATAAAGAGCTTCTATACATACAAAAATATGTACTTCTGCATATAAAAAAATACATATATAATGAATTAGAGTACATAACATAATGGATCAACTTAAACCAATAAATGAATGTATAATAACATATAGAATGGATAAACAGTGCGTCGTAATATCATTTTGAAAATTCAAGATACCTTATTATTCATTGAGAGCAACAGTATTTTCACTGGAAGATTTTATTTTATATATTTTCATGAAGCTCGCTTACACAAATATTTTTCTCTAAACCATCTTCCAAATCAACATAATGTAAATATTTCATTCTGTTAGAAACGCTTAATCCGCTATTTTAATATATGCAATAGAAAGTTTTCTTTTGGAAAACTTTTTAAATTATGTTGCATAAATGAATAAAATATAAGAATCTGTAAGAAGAAATCTTCGAATAACATGGTATGTATATTTTTTCTTTGTCAATCTCTTTTAAAAAAAAATGGGTCACAATCACATTACCCTACATGCAAATAATTTTATATGCTATTACTTTCGCGCAGAATTTCTTACGACTTTTACAAATATATAATTATCATTTCGAATGATTTTTTTATTCACTGGATTTCTTTGATTTGATATTAGTTATCGAATATTTTAATCATTTTTTTATCGTAAACTGCATATAATCTTCTCTAAAACTGTTTGCCAGCTGCTGTCTTTAACATCAAAGGAGAAGAAAACATTTTTATTGATATAGAATTTTATATTTATTTTCACCTTGGAATATATTTGTTGATGAGCACAAAGAAATATCTGAAGCAGCAGATTATTTATATAATTCATTCATTCAACTTCTTAACCAAATTCCTTTCTACTAGTTTTTCAATGAAAAATATCCAATGTTTTGGATGACCGACTTAAGTTGTAAATAAATTAACGATTCCATAACCAATTCATGTATCCATGCTCCAATGCATTAGATTAGTAAAATATTTCAAGTTTCATTTTTCACTTGTCAATGAGCGTTTGGAAAAGCTGATAATTTTAGAAACTAAATATTTTAGTTTCGTAGGAAATTCGATTAGCAGAACTGATCAAATCTATAATTTAGACTTCAAATTTTTTTATGAAATAGATATTTTTGCTTTCTCGTCTACGAAGTATTCGAAGAGAAGGTAAAGTATTCATAAAAATTCGGACTCGAGATTTGATGAATGTCCTAAATCGCTTGAAGTCAGGAAAGCATATTTTTGAAATTATGTCTGTCTAGGAGCACTATATTTCAGTACCGAATCTGAGCTGGTCGAATGAAATTTTTTATATGGATTTCATGGAAAATGTGTTGTTTTTTTTATGAAATTTCAAATGCTGTCCCACCTTAATAAATCTATCCATCCGGCTATTGTAGAGCAGGTAAACTCAATAGCAACAAAACGTTTCTAAAAAAACCATAATATTTCGCATATATATATATATATATATATATATATATATATATATATATATATATATATATATATATATATATATATATATCATCTATCATGTATATTGTTGTCAAATTTTTGACTGAGTCGGGCAAAAGCTATACTTTTGTCGGTCCATACTTTTTAGTGTATGCCAATGCACTAATATAAATAGATAAAATTCAATGAGTCATCTTTTAACTACAATTATTGCTCTGTATCAAAAAAAAATTGTCCAAAAGATATATTTTGTTTTCGGGATCTTATGTATAGACAACATGCCACGAATTAATGGCAAAGAAACCATCAGGAATAGACAACAAACATGCCAGATTGAAAAAATACTAGAAGCCGAAAATCTATAAATGGTAGCTATTGTTCTCAACTAACATTCATAACAGGCATTAAAGCCTTTCTCCAAATCCAGAATATTATGTGGAGGGGAGCGGGAAAACACCTTTTCTAAAGAGTGTGTGAGAATTTTCAGATTCAATCCAGATGGTTTTAAATAATGTTAATGCTGATAGGTATCCTCTTTTCACAGCATCAAATCAATTGCAGTTGAATCCTGAGAAAGCATGCTGAACTCGAACAAGCCACATCGGAAATTTTTTACAGGAAAGTTAAATCACTGATTTGAAGGAATCATAAGGGCATTAAATGCTTCCACTTGCTTCTAATATGTGGTAATTAAAATTAATGAAATAAGATGAAGTAATCTAAGGAAAATTACCTTGACAGGATATGAACAGGATATAAATTGACTGGATATGAAGGAAGCATCTTACTCGTTACTCAATGGTTACTCACTACTAGAATTACAACATTTGAGAAGAGATTTTTTGTCCAACATGAAGCTCGGATTTCACAACATATAATTTTCATATATTTCTGTTATCACAAAACAAATTGAATTATATAGTCCCAATTATTATGTAGGGATAAGAGTGCTGATTTTAGATTTTGTCAAGAATTTTTATGAATTTATACAACGATGTTGCAACCTGGAATACTAAATTGTTATCAATCAAAATGGAAACAATATAGCAAAAATTAATTAATTCACTGTTTCGAAATGACTGCTGTATTTCGTAGTGAAAAGGAGAATTTCTTTTGAAACCAAACGAATATTTGGTAATAAATCATTAAATTATGTTAAGTGAATATTTCATACGAGGAATTTCAAGAACACTTTATTCTATTTTTACATATAATTTATAATAAATACGGATACATATTTTCAGTGTTGACATTGTCAACCTAGAAAGACCTTTTTTGTCTCTCAGTTTTGCATGTATTTTGTCTCTATCATTTGCAATTCGTTGATCATTTGATGATAAAAATTGTGCATCCATTCTCAACCTTAAACTGGGGACGTGCGGTCTGAGAGAACTCTAGGGATGGATTTTTGGTCACCCCTATTCTATTTTTAGCTCAATTGAACTGATTTACCCTGCAGCTTCCTGCTTTGTGACCTTCGATACGCGTGCACTTTTTCAACCGATTTCAGTGGTTGCTTTTTTAAATAGTTCAGTTATTTCTTTGAGTGCGGTCTCTAAGACCGCACATCCCTGTTAGTTGCCAGTGATAAACAGGGCTTAGCAGATGGCGCTAAAACTTAGACTCCGAAATATCCTCCAATTTACTGATCCTATTATGAAGCAGTGCTCCAGAAACTCTAAAATGAAGGAGAAAGTTATTTTAGTGATAAGGATAATTGTACAGAAGACTTTTTCGATGAAATTTCGTATTCAACTGATTCTGATATGTATGTTCAAACATAAATAATTTTTTAGTGATAATGTATTTTGAAAAATTTATAAAATATATTTATATACCAAGAGATATATATACATAAATTATAGGTGGATTTTTATACAAGTTCTTAACCTGTATGTTTAAAATGCCCTAGAAAACCGTGCTATGAAAGTTACACAAGCCGATAAATACAATGCCAATATTCTTTTTATTTTTTATTTTTCATATAATTGTTGAATGTTACATTATATTGTCTTCAATATACCTTCATATACTATAAAAATAAATATGATTTAAAAAGCAAAAACTAATATGTTTTTTCAAGAATATTATTTATTGAAACATGTAATTTGAAAAGAAAATGTATGTTACAACTCATTTACTTTTTGCAATGATAATATTTTTAGGAAATTTCCGGGGTTCGTTTGGATAGTGGGAGTGATATGGTGTGGGGAATGCTCAATCAGCAGGCGGCAGTAGAAAAAGAAACAACGACGCTTGATTACACGAAGACATACAGGACAGCACAAAGACGACAACTATATACAGCACAGAAGACGATTATCTTCAGCCGAGACGTGCAGCATACACAGCAGCATACAACAAGACTTTACTGCAGACAGTAGCGCACAGGTTAGTTCAGCACTAGCTTCACTCCGTCGCTGCTCCGCTAATCCCTGGAAGACCTGTTCTTCACCGTCGATTCCGACTACTCTACTCTGTCGCTTCCGACTACTCTCCGACTACAGACTGCCTCCATTTATAGGTCTCAGGAGGCGGGGCTAGATGCCTCTCAGGAGCGTTCGAGGCGTATTTCGGTTCCTAATGGACGGATCGGGAAAATTCTCGATGTTTCGGGTATAATCTATTTTGGTGCCGAAGTCGCCAAGTTTGTCGCCAAGCTCATGGACCTTCGACGCTACACCCGGACTCCATCTAATACAGATGACTGTAAAATTGTCTTTCTGATGATTGAACCAACTATGCTGGGAAGCCGCATCACAGATTCGTAACATTGTCCCCCTCCTAAGGACTGCACGTCCCAGGCAGTCCCACTTCAATCCAACAACTGGCGTAGGCTTCCGAATGATGTGATGATGTTGATGCGTTTGGCGACTTCCGCACTTTCGAAGATGACATCATTCACTGATTTGACGGCAACTAAAGATCCATCTGAACCATCTCAATGCTTTTGACACGGACCTCTTCGTCGTTTCGGATGGTACACCCAGACTTGATTTCTCTTCTTAAAATGCAATGTGTCCCATGGAGCAAAACGCTGGATCGTAGTAGAGGCCTCCGAAATGAAGTCTTGCCAGGCTGGTCGGTTGGTCACTTTAAACTTCTTCCATCGAACCAATCGTATACCAGGGTGATCCAACGGTGTCTTCTGAAGTCCACTCGAAAGCCAGGTATTCGCCTTCATCGCCAAAGCTTCCGCGGGAATATATAAGCCTATTCCCTGCTCATTCTCGACACTTGAGAATTGTCCGCAGCTCTCCACACTGGATCTTCTGAAGAGGACATCTGCCTTTACGGGAAGGGCTATTCTGCAACGACACAACTTGACCGGATACACAGGAGATTCCTCGGCTCCTATTTGCATCACACTTCTATGCAGATCCACAGCAAAAATGAATTCTTGAAGGAAATTGAGACCTGACTACAGGGATCAGCGATTCCAGCCACGAAGTCTTCTTCAGTGTCACTATGCAAGGAGATATCAAGAGGCTTGCATAGAGGTAGTCCCTTTAATCTTTGGGGCGAATTCAATCCAAACAGGGTCGCATTAACTCTTTCATCCATAGGCACCGAGCACTGGTCGCCACTAACAGACCCGTCGGAAGAAAGTCCATCCTCTCCATCCCCAAGCGCCTGCACTTTCGGCTCCTCTTCAGGGGACTCATTCGGAGAAGACTGTTTCAGTTCCGCAATTATTTGACATTCACCCTGTTCATTCCTCTCCTTATTAAACTTCGGTTCATCCTCCGGATGGCTAAGCTCCTTTTCGGTGTCACCGGTCCCCATTCGATCTTCAGTCTTTTCTTCCACTTGGCTCTCGCTGCTTCCTTCCATTTCTTCTGTGATAACTTGGATGTCTTCAGTTTTGTTAACTTTATCTTCTAAAATTTCTTTCCACAACGAAAGGCCTTTCTTCAATTCATTCTTCATGTCTTCATATCCGGTTTTGATTTCTTCCGTGAAGGCTTCCATTTCTTGCAAAAGTTTCTCTTGCGCGGCTTCCATAGATTTCTTCATCTCAGCCAACAGAGCCAGTACCTCACCATTGCCGCTATCAGCCATCGTAGCCTGAGATCTCGTTTTCACCATACATTGTTGACCATTACCCCACTTCTGATATCAAATGTTACGGAATTTCCGGGGTTCATTTGGATAGTGGGAGTGATATGGTGTGGGGAATGCTCAATCAGCAGGCGGCAGTAGAAAAAGAAACAACGACGTTTTTTTACACGAAGACTCACAGGACAGCACAAAGACGACAACTATATACAGCACAGAAAACGATTATCTTCAGCCGCGAGAAGTGCAAACATACAACAGCATACTACTCTACTGCAGACAGTAGCGCACAGCTTAGTTCAGCTCTAGCTTGACTCCGTCGCTGCTCCGCTAATCCCTGGAAGAGCAGTTCTTCATCGTCGATTCCGACTACTGTACTCCGACTACTCAACGACTACAGACTGTCTCCTTTTATAGGTTTCAGGAGGCAGGGCTAGAAGCCTCTCAACCAATCAGGAACGTTCGAGGCGAATCTCGGTTCCTTATGGACGGACGGGAAAATTCTCGATGTTTCGGGTATAATCTATTTTGGCGCCAAAGTCGCCAAAGGGTCGCCAAGTTCATGGACCTTCGACGCTACACCCGGACTCCGTCTAATACAGATGACTGTAAAACTGTCTTTCTGATGATGGAACCAACTATGCTGGGAAGCCGCATCACAGATTCGTAACAATATATTTTGAAAAATTTCTAAAACATATCTATATATCAAGAAAAAGATCTGCAAAATATATTGGTAGTTTTTCATACTAATACATTCATTAGAAAATTTAATTTGAATATAAATGAAATGCGGTCTCGAAGACCGCACCTCCCCAGTTAAGTCCTAAAATTTTACCTCCCCAGGTACGGTTTAAATAGTATGTGAATTAAAAAAAAAGATGCAGATTCATTATTGTCATTAAAATATCATATTTTCTTTTATGGAAGCATTGTCTTTCGTAAAATATTTTAACGAAGGATTACAAAATATAATTTTAAGGATATAGAATTTTTTCAGAAATTATTATCCAAAAAATATTTATTTTCCCAGTTTAAAGTATTCTCCACATTTTCGTTACTATTTATTTTTACTCTCAGACAGAAATATCAAGCAAATTAATGCGTTGACTATTCCTAATAAACTCATCATTAAACCCAGCGGGAGAATTTCCTCCCAAAACTTTCTCGCCTACTCCTTAATAAAACTGTTACTACCCATTACCTTGCGCACGTTTTGTGAGCCTTGAAGAAACCGTAAACGTCAAGTGCCCATTTTGTTTATTTATTTATTTTCGTTTCAAAATTTTGCTTAAAAACTCTTCTAGTTACGCATAGTAAAGAAATTGAAATATACCTAACATTACTATAAAACTAAACTCATTAATTATAATATATTACTTTGCATGGGTCAAATTTCTCATCTGATATGCTACATTAAAATTATTTAACAATTCCGATTTCAAATTTTTCAGGTAAGTGGAAGTTATGGCATTTTGGCGTGATTAAGAGCACATATATACCACTTGTTATTTCCTGATAAATGGTACAATATCTGATGATACGAGATATGTTCAACGTGATATTATTTGAAAATATGTGATATATAATAATACGAATAAACATTTGTGTATTGAAAAGAAAGTATTCTTTTAAAATATTTCTGCACATACATACTCCGAGTATAAATATGCGAGTTTTAATAAAAAAATTTTTGAAAAAAGTGGGTTTTTTAAGGATAGTTTTCTGCACATAAAAATCTATGCGAAACACGAACATGTGAATTTAAAGGAGGAATTGTTGACACATGTTATGAATGTCGGTATCACAATGGGACTGGTAAAGTACATATAAGATTAGACATTTTAACAACTTTGCCATGCATTTTTAGTAATACATTATCAATGGCAACAATTGAGAATTCGTATGAATTGATGGCCGATATGTCCAGTAATTTAATTTCTCGTGCTATTTTTATTATTTATTCTGCTGTTCTAGTTTATTCTTACTATCTAACTGGGTAATACGCTACAATTTCTGCAGGATTATTTATTTTGATTATCGGTTTTGTATGATTACTACATTAATTTGAGGTGATTTTGCAATTTGATATAAATTACATAATAAGTAATAAAGTTTTTCCTAACCTTAGATAATAGATTATATGTTACTTCAAAGAAATTAAATCTTTTCAACTAATTTCAAACTGACATCATGAACCATGTTTTATATTATTATATGATACTATGCGGGTGCACCATCATCATTTGTAAAGACACTTTGAATCTTTCGATGTGTATTCTTTATTTCATTAAATAAATAAATAAAAATCTTTCAGAGTCTTTAAGAATTCATCTAAGACTTAATTGACTGATCAGCCATGTATTTTATAATAACACCATTGAAATATAACATATATTAGCAGAAAAAAGTATTTGCAGTTGAATATTCTGATTTATCTAGGGGAATAAAAGATGCATTTAGAAACTCTTGTGAAAACTGCTCTTTCCTTTGAAAAGTCAGCAGTAAATTTCCCAATAGTATGCTCTAATATATTTGTTAGATTACTCCTAAATGATTATTATTTTATTCTAATAGGATATTCTATAGTTTCTTTCTTCCTAAAAAAAGATAAACAAATCAAAATTTCTATTTTTTTTTAGAATGATTTTCTTTCTAAATATTATCTCCGCAATTCGTTTATCTATATATTTATCTTCACAGTCTGATAAAATTGCGAGAATTGTGCAAACCGCGACTGAGGAAAAGAGGAAAAGACTGTTTCAGAAAGCATTACGCCCTTTATTGAAATAATTATGAACGCTGAGAAATCAGTCAAACTTAGCTATATTGAAAGAGGTACATTTATTTCTTCATTTATATCAGCGTTTCTCAACCTTTCAGTACTCGTGGCCCAGTTTTCAATCATAATTTTCATCACGCCCCCTGCTTACAATAAAATTTATACAACAATAATGTATATTGAGTATTTTGGATTCTGATTTTAAATTATTTTTAACTAACTGCCAAAACAAAAGTAAAAGTGAGCCAACGGTGGCGAGAAACCACATCTTGCATTTTGGACAAGCAGACAGTGAACAGATGAAGCGAATGAAAGTGGAGAACATTTAAATATTATATTTAAAATGAAAGCCAAACAGGGAGATAACGTTAAAAGAATAGAAAAGTAGAAAAATTCTCCAATGAAAGTTAACCTAGATGGGGTGAGCTAAATTTAGAAACTGGGAATAAATTTTTCGAATAATAAAAGAAATAAAACAGAAACATGACAAAACAAAAGTGAAAAAAATAGGAATGTTTGTGGAAGGGAATCCACATTACCAATGCCGTCTCGAGCATGCGCGGAGCAAATGTTTTCTCATAAGAAGAAGGAAAATATTCGATAACGCAAGTTTCAATTCCAGCCAGTCTCATTCGAGTCGATCCTTTTATCGCTATCGAATCTATTATGAATTTGTATGTTATATATGTTTTCGTGTCAATTGCAATTCACCATATAAAATATTCACAGCAGCAGATTTATGCAGACTCGTGAATATATTTATAAGCAGAAGTAAGCAACCATTAGACGATAGTCAAGCATCAACAAGTACATAGACGAGCGTGGTTCCGAAAATAAAATCAAGGAAATATTCTCAAGAATACTTAAATTTTGGGTTTACCAGTACTGAAGTAAATGAGGAAGAAAGGCACCTGTGTATCATTTGCTCAAAAATGTTGGCAGCAGGCAGCATGAAACCTAATAAACTTAAACGACATTCGAAAACGCTTCATAGTGAGTACGTCAACAAACCCAGAGAATTCTTCGAATTAAAATTAAAATCATATAACAAGCAAAAATCAATTTTTAAAGAAACTTTGTCTGTGAATAAAAAAAGCTTTAATTGCATCTTACAAAGTTCATATAAAATAGGCAGATGTAAAAAACCTCACACCATTGGTGAAGAGCTTATTTTGCCAGCAGCAATTGAGATTGTAGAAACTGTGTTTGGAGATAATTTTTGAAAACAATTGCAGTCCATAGCTGTTTCAAATGATACTGTTGCCCGTCGAATTGGCGATATAGCTGAAGAGTTTCAGTGTTAGCTTTTCTCGAAGTTGCGTAACAAATTGTTTTCAATACAACTTGACGAAACAGCAGATAGTAATAAAGATGCCCATTTAATTGCCTATGTTCGAATTTGTGATAATATGTCAGTAGTAGAAGAACTACTTTTCTGCAAACCAATAGAACGCAAAACATCAGCGCTCGCTTTATTTGCTATTTTAAATGATTTTATGAACGAGGCGAACATAGAATGGAAAAATTGCGTCGGAGTATGCACCGATGGTGCTCGTTCAATGTCGGAAAGATTCCAAGATATACAAGCACTTTTAAAACAAAATTCACCTCAGTGCACACATTGCATGATCCACAAAGAAGCTTTGACTTCGAAAGAAATGAGTCCTGGTTGTTAATTACGGTTGTAACCGTAGTAAATTATATAAAAATGAGACCCCTGAAATCGAGAATCTTTTCCGCACTTTGTAAAGACATGGGTTCAGTACATTCAGCGTTACTATTTCATTGCGAGGCAAGATGGGCATCACGTGGGAAATTTCTGCAACATGTTTATGAATTAAGAGAAGAAATCGCCATTTCCTACAAGAAGAAGAAAACAGACAGGAGGCCGAGAACTTTCGTGCTGGTTTATTTGTGATGAAATTGAGGTATATATTCGAGAAATTAAATAAATTGAATTTTCAACTCCAAGGAGCAAATACACATATGTTGGATACGAGTGATAAAGTTATTGCTTTTAGTAGAAAAAGTGGAATTGTGAAGTAGAAATTTAAAGCAAAAAACCTAACAATGCTTGTAAAAGTGGATGATTGTACTAAAACTTATAAGGCTGAAGAGGAACATGTAAAAGTTGTTTTTGTAAGCATTGAAAATCCTTTAGCCATGCTGGCAAAGAATTTTAAAAAGTTTTTTTCATGCTGACGACAAACTGATAACGAGTGGATTAGAGATCCATTTCATAAGACTTCCGAAGGACTTTCAATTGATGTGGAAAAAAAATTCGTAGACTTCACGACAAGTGGCGAAACTAAAAGACAATTTAATAATCAATCACTATTTGAATTTTGGGCAGGAGTAAGGATGACTTTTCTGCACTAAAATCAAGGACATTTCACATTCTATTACCATTCAACATCCTACCTTTGTGAAACTGGATTTTCTGCTGTGGCTTCTTTGAAGACAAAATATAGAAATAGAACTGAGAGTGGCTATTTATAATATTAAGCCTTCCTTCGAAAAACTTTGCTCTGCAAGACAATCCCAATGAAGTCACTAATAATTATGAAATTTGTTTTTAATTTAGTAGTTTTGATTAAGTAAGTTGTTTTACTTCAATAAGTTATTAAATATGTAGAAATGTATTTTGTTTTCTATGTGTATGTGTGCTTTCCTTTCAGTCAATTAATAAATTTTTTAAATAATATTTTCTCTTGGACATTCTTGCACCCCCCTCTAGTGTGCTCGCGCACCCCTAGGGGGGCGCGCCCCACAGGTTGAGAATCGCTGATTTATATCATTATTCTGAAAAATACTTCATGGATAAAGTCAATAAGATATATTATATTTCTGTAAAAAATATATTAGGTTCTGCTAAGAATTAGAAATGTAATAATTGCCTCATTAAATTTATTGAAATTTAATGAAAGTTTCATGAACACTTCTGTTTGTGCCTATCTTATTATTTACATAGTTTAAATTCACTTTAAATCGTCATTTCATAAATGTTTTTATTGATACTCTAATTTTTAAAAAAAACAAAACAAAAAAAAAAGATTTCTCCTGATAAAAAATTTTACAAAGTAAAAAGATTACTACATTTCTAGATATTCTTATTTTTATTTTATTTTTAGATATTCTGATGTGCTGAGCTGATCTTGATTAAAGCACAGAATTAAACTTAAAATCTATCTTCAGCGATATTTAAAATCATTACTTAATTTGATAAAAAATGATCAATCAACAAAAATTATTTTTCAGAAAATATAAAATTATATATATATATATATATGAAGTAAATTTTAAATATGATTATTTTCCATATACAGTTTGCCTTAAAAGGCATGAATTTTCATGTGTGTGCCTGGACCTTGACTTAACCATGACTTATGCATAATTTACCAAACAATAATAAAATTGTATGTATTGAAAAATACAAATAAATTGAATCAAATGCATAATGTCTTGCAATTTAAAATGATTGGTATTGCAATTGCAAAAATATTTTATAGACATTTTCTTGCATTCCGAGTTACATTATTGAAATCATTTTTTTTTTGGTCCACATCCCAAATAATTAGAATCATAAATATTTTTTTTAATAAATATTGTTTTCTCGATAGATATTCCGCTGATGAACTTAAAATATAAAAATAAAACGAGATAGAATTAGAAATTTGCAATGCACATGTTTAGTTAAACTTATGAAACATTCTTACCAACAAATTCTGACACTTTCAACCAACACCAACCATTTTTCAACAACTGTAAATCACAAATGAAATGCTTGATGTCATACATTTCTTCAAAAATTTTTATGTAACGGACTTTAAAATGTAAACGTTTCTGAAAATTTTTTCAGAAGCTTCTGTCAATTTCAGAAATACCATTTAGAAATTATAAAAAAAGAATAAATTTATAAAGAGGAATTTGTGTTATAAAGGCAAAAATTACTTTCCAAGTTTCTGTTTTTTTTTCTTTGCATGTTTTCTAAAACTAGATGCAGAATAATAAATCACGCCTTGAAAAAATAAGAAATTACTTTGTTCAGCAAGAATAATGTAAAATTTTTCTATTTGAGTATAATTAAGTCGTTAGTGTGTAAGATTATGAAAAGAAAAGATAAAAATTAGCTATGTTTTTTTTTAAAGTAGATAAAGAATTAAATTGTTCTTTCTTCTTTATTTAAATCTTAGAAGACGTTTTCTTCTTTGCCTTTTAGCCCATGTTTTGATCTAGGTAATTACACGAAATTATCATAAGTGATTACGATATTCTTAGTTCTTTGGTTTATTTTCTTGTATGATAGAAGTTGCATATCTTTTTTTTAAAGAAAAGCTTTCTGGCTTTGCTTCTACAGAATAGAAGTAGACGCACACAGTTTTGATTTTGTTATGTATGGTTGTTTTCACATTTTAAGTGTTGAAGGTTATTATTTATTTAGTAAAAAAACAGAGTCGCAATTTCTCAGATTGTAGAATGTCCTCAGTAACAATATGTCAAAAGTATGATAAGAGTTTATTTTGCAAAATTGTCTGGTAAAATTGCAAGTTTTTATAACAAGCGCCTACTTTATATATTAAATCTTTATATTGTTTCAAAATTTTTGCTAAACATTTTTGTAAAGAAGAAATCTTTTGTCATTTAAAATGTATTTTAATACTGGATTTACATGCATTGGATGTTTTTTTTTTATATCTCAAATAAAGAATATTTTTTCTTCCAGACTTCTCCTGAAATCAGCAAAGTGGTTTCGCTTCGCACCAAAATCTTTCTGTTTATCTGTCTAGTATTATTTTCACTGGATGAACTGCCTGCCCTTTTTCATATATTTCAAATATTCTAATGAATTAAGTGCACTTAAACAATATACAGTATGCAGGCGGCTCGATTGCATAGTGTTCATTTTCAGTAAGTATTTTTTATAAATATCCTGTTATATAAATACTTATATGTTTATAATAAAGCTTATTTTTCTTGCATTGGATGTGAAATCATACTTTTTATTTTCCATTTTTCAAAAATTATGTTGCTAAATGTATAACGATTTGGACAACTTTTTGTATTTAGTACGACGTATCTCGTTTTAAACAGCTTCTTCGATATTAGCGAAAACTCCTGTATGACTAAAGTGATACTACGTAGATGCATCTAGTTTCAAGGCTATACGTTGTATTATTGTGTTTCTTTTGACCTATTGCTCCAAAATAAACATTAGCTGCTTCACAATAAGCAAAACATCCATAAATATGGTTTTGCTATTTAGACTGCGAAATCAAGATTTGTCACAAACTATAATCTCTTATATTACTTTTAATTTACTGATAGTAATTATATATCAGCACACAATTATGCATAAACTTGGAAATAAGAATTGCATGTTATGTATATAATACTATTTTGATTAGAATAGTAAATTGTAATTATAAATTTTCAAAATTTAATCATTTTGAGGAAGAACATATATTCGGTTTCATAAATCATAAAATACTGTGAAATGAACTTGCATTAAAAATAATTATGTATTTATCTTATTGCTTCATTACTTCCTTATTTCTTTAAATAATTTATTTTTTTCATCAAATATTTTTTTTTAATTTGTTATTTTTAAGAGCTAATTCTTTATAGAAAATTACATAACTGGCTTCAATGATTACATATATATAAGATAATTCATAGCAAAATATAGTAGATGAATTATTTCTGGATGCGAAACAGAAACTCATTTAAACTTTGAAACTAATAAACGAAATAACAGCAATTTTTTGTTAATTTTTTTTCTTCTCATAGAAATATTTCGGAATTTAATAAACTGATGTTACTGTACTTTTTATTGCACAAGATATTGTAATTCACATCAATTTCATTACAGAAATATTTGAATTCGCATAAAAATTAATTTTGAATTTAACTTTTAAATAATAAAATGAAAATTATTTTATTGATTAACCAACAGTTTTTTTTTTTTTTTTTTTTTTTTTTTTTTTTTTTTTTTTTACAATTAGTAGCTATGAATGGCTAAATATTTACTGTGTTATATCAAATTATAATATTGCTCATAGCATGTGTTAAGTTCGAGAGGAAGCACCATTGCTGAGCATTTTATAGGTTAAAAAAACGATAGTTTAAGACTTATTGTAACTATTTCAAAAAGGTAGGATCAATATATATATATATATATATATATATATATATATATATATATATATATATATATATATATATATATATATATATATATATATATATATATATATATATATATATATATATATAACCAATTTAAAGTAAGAAAAAGTTTGAAAACGAAACTAAAATGAAAACGAAACAAAACAGTTTCGAAATCGCAACTAAAATTTATTACCTATTTAAACTAAAACCAAAAAAGAACTTCATAGTATTTAGAGAGCGCCATTGCAGCTACCTCTAAAACACAGATGAATTGATACAAAAGTATTAGAATCAAGTTAATAGGAAAAACCAAAAATCAAATAAAAATTAAACCAAAAAAAATTATTAAAAAAATATAAAAAAAAGAATCCGGCCTCAAGACTTTTTCAAGGGTCACCCTCAGGCAGGGATTCAAAGAAAGGGATTTTTTCTGTGAGGACATACAGACATTGTCTAATAATGATTCCTCGTGACCCGAAAATCCCCTGAAATTATGCTCAAGAGATATACCATTTTAACAGAAAGGAAATACAAAATAACAAATTAGAAGAAATTAACCACAACAAAGTAAAAATACAATAACAAAAATAACAATAAAAACAAAAACTAGCACTAAAATTAAAATTAAAAACGAAAAGTCCAGCACATACCATCCAACAGTCAAGGAAACTTTAAACTATCGATTGTGATTCCCTGTTTTTAAAAAAATTAACGGTAAATTATGTAAACAGAGAATTATGTAAGAAAGGTTTTTTTTTTCTAATTTGTTATTTTGTATTTCCTTTCTGTTAAAATGGTATATCTCTTGAGCATAATTTCAGGGGATTTTCGGGTCACGAGGAATCATTATTAGACAATGTCTGTATGTCCTCACAGAAAAAATCCCTTTCTTTGAATCCCTGCCTGAGGGTGACCCTTGAAAAAGTCTTGAGGCCGGATTCTTTTTTTTATATTTTTTTAATAATTTTTTTTGGTTTAATTTTTATTTGATTTTTTGTTTTTCCTATTAACTTGATTCTAATACTTTTGTATATATATATATATATTTAATTTCATTTGTAATCACCGAAGAACTTTTACAATTTTAAATGCAATTATTTTTCTTGAAGTTTTCGTTTCCTTCAAATTAATATTTACACTCATTTAATATGAGTTGAATTTCCTATTCGTATTATCATGAATAGTTTTATTTGTGAACCATTTAGTACGTTATATTTTTCTTTTCTGAAATTATCTGTATTTATTAAAATATAATGCATAAAACGGACCTAATAATTAATTTCAACACTAATCCATTACTAAATACTACGAGAATATCTCCGAAATTGCTCCAATGCGAGTGGGGATATCCATAAATTTATAAATAACAGCACGTTGAAGGCGTAACTTTGAAACATTATCAAATTTTCAAAAACGATCGTATTTACAACCCCCCCCTAAAAAAAATTAAAACATTTTTAGATATAAGCATACGATCATAAAATCGCACTTTCATACATATTCGGAAATCAACCATCTGATAATATATCCATAAGAAAAATATGATATATAAAGAATTTGAAATAAGAGAATTTTCTCTGAATGAAATATTTGCATTTATTCAGTTTTTATTTATGATGAAAGACTACCGCGTTTCTTGTGGAAAAATCTCTTTTCTTCAAGACGTATTCGAAAATTCTACGTATACGTCTTCTAATCACAGTGCGCCTGGCGACAAAATATTATGTATTAAAAGTAAAAAAAAAGCTGAAATATTTGAAGGTTCGTTGAATATAAAATTTACATGCCATGAAAAAAA
Source organism: Argiope bruennichi (assembly GCF_947563725.1). Classification (NCBI taxonomy): domain Eukaryota; kingdom Metazoa; phylum Arthropoda; class Arachnida; order Araneae; family Araneidae; genus Argiope; species Argiope bruennichi. The sequence continues at coordinate 126,462,512 of NC_079152.1, forward strand.
TGGAACATATAAAATATGTACTTATTGAAGAACTTACTTTTTCAGTTGCATATGCAATATTTGCAAAAAAGAAACGCTTCGTTTATGTTAGAAGTACTAAAAATGAAACGATTGTATAGCTAAGGATGATAACAAATAATTTTTTTTTAACATTTAACATATACTTTTCAATAAATATAATGCTGAGAATACACGATTCTTGGTTCACAGAAAATTTTGCAAAAGATCCATAAGAAAAAAAAAAAAGAAAATTTCAGATCTATAATAAAGATTTATGCCAAAATTGTAGGAAAAAAGGCTTCGTACATGTTTTATTTTCTTTAAAAAAATGTAGTTTAATTTTTTAAAAATATGCACCAAAGATGTAAAAGATTGTAGAGTTATGGGCAATGTATAATAAAGATTTATGCTAAAATAGTAGGAAAAAAATGAATTGTTTTTATATAGTGCAAATACGTTTCCACTTTAGCAAACATTTAGGATTTTCTTTCCTTTTTTTAAAAACAAATTTGAGTAGAAATAAGTTTTTTTCCCCTCAGTGACTCTTTGATCCCAAAAGACAAACGATTTTTTTTATATACTATCGTAAAAAATAATTAATTTTTCTTTATTATGAAAAAAAAAATTATTCGTGCGTAAAAAAGAAACGGGGTGATATTTTCTTGAGCTAAAAATAAATGGAGCATTGTCCTTGCTGCAGTTGTGAGTAGAAGAACCAAAGACCTCAAATTCAGCAATAAATTAAAATGGTTCCAACAACTGTAATATGATAGTTATCCAATCTGGAAATGTCAGACAGTTATTTTGTGAGTGTGCACATAGAATTTTACATCACATACAACATAATTTGGTCTTAAAGCGTTTTCACTAATATGTCTGCTGTTTCGTCCTTTTTTTTTTTTTTTTTTTTTTTTGTTCATTCATTTAAGTTCATTTTTTACTATTGACGATTCTTCAATTGGTTATGTCTCAAACAATTCCTTCAACAGTTACAAAAATTACATTAAAGCATTTTTTGCTTAGATTTGATTGCTACTACTCTACTTTCTATTCCCGATCTTTCATTACACCTCTAAACAGAAACACTGACTTCTAATACGGGAGATGGGAGATTGGATCAATGTATCCGATTGATAAATGCTTTATTGATAAAATTCGGTAACACGAAGTCATGCTGTCCTCAAAAATTAATACTACGCGCAATCTAATGGAAATGTTCTGAATATTGAAATTTTTCAACGCTTCCAAAAATATTATCTGATCTCATGCACTCTTTTCTTTACCATAGGGAATTTTTAAATTTGTAGAATCAAGTTATTCCTATTTAGTTTGGACACTTACAGCTTCCTATACTGCAAAAATTATGGATATTTAATAGAAATTAAACGAATTTTATTTAATATTTGACCTGATATTATTCCCTTTTTAGCATTGTCTAATATTATTAGAATTTAGATGTGTCTCTAAGTAATACAATGATTTAAATTTTCTTTCTTTATTGAACAGTAGGGTAATAATTGATATTTTAAACCATAGTTTTTAATCGATTTTGCCTTATGCTTGACATACCCATGACACACATACACACACTTATAAATATAACCAAGACACTCAAATACAAAGGTATCCAAATGCGTTTCTCTATTTTAATTCATTAAAAAATATATTTTTTTCTTTTAATTCCTCTATTCAATTATGTATTCTTGAAAAGACAGGTGAAGATTTTAAGTTTATTAAAAGTATTAATGTAACATCTTTTGTTCTTTTACCTTCTTTTGTGAAAAAAAATGCTTCAATTCATTCGTTTGATTTGGAAAGAAATAATTTCTTTTTTTCCTCCATTGATAATGTGATTGTATTTCTTTGGCATTTAAACCTTAAGAATACCTTGAATCCGAGTTGCATCATTTGTTTTTGAGACATAAAAGAATAAAATAATAATTTAAGGGTAATGCATATTCTAAAGTAATATAGAAGAAAGAAAATGGACTTCAAAAATTTATGAATCCTCACAGGTAATTTATATGGAAACCAATTTTTTCTCCAACAGAAGCAAAATATAGATTTTAATTGTTTGCGACATTTTATATCAAATTCTGAAGTTTATCACAATAAATATTTATACTATTAAAAATCCAAATACTGCAATCAAACATTGCAATAATATTACATTTTTACCTGTAAACTCGGAATTTCCAGGATTCCATGTTATTTGAATGGGTGCCCTTCCTTGCAAATTTTCATGATTTAAGATATATGCTCAATAAATTATATTTTAAAAGAAACAAAAGAAAATAATACTAATTATTATTATTTCTACATCAGTTTCATGTGAAAAGAATATTGCTAAAAACATTTAGAGAAACATATAGAATTTAAAGGTGTTTCTTTGAAAAGATTTCTCGATTTTATAAAAAAACCAAAGAAAATAAATATAATCAATAATACTAATTATTATTATTTCTCTATCAGTTTTATGTAAAACGAATATTATTAAATACTTTTAGAGAAATATAAAGAAATTAAAGGTGGTTCATTGACAAGAGTTCTGGATTTTATAAGAAACAAAAGAAAATAAATATAATCAGTAATAATATAAATAAATATAATCAATAATACTAATTATTATTATTTCTCCATCAGTTTTATGTGAAAAGAATATTGTTAAATACTTTTAGAGAACCATATAGAAATTAAAGACGGTTTTTTAAAAATAGTTTTGAATTTTATAAGAAACAAAAGAAAATAAATATAATCAATAATAATATCAACCTTTTTAGTACTGACATACTTCTTTCATTTAAATAACATACATTGCTGAATGCTGCCGTGAATTATATAAATATTTAATTTACGATCAACGACAAGCCTTATTGATAAACATGTTAAATTTCAAAGATGTTTATAACTATGAATGCAACTAAATGTTATTTAGTGATTTTAGTAGTTTAGTAATTTTTTTTCTTTCAGCACAAAGAAGGTAAGATATTTTTTATCTCAAAAATATAGTCAAGTTTGATAGTTTAACAAGCAAAATTGCAAAGAAGTATTTTCTTTCTGGTCGAACAGTTATTCTGAATTGCTATTTCATATCGAAAGGAAGAGACTTGCAATATCTTAATGCTAATTTTGTTCATTTATAACATTAAGATAAAAAATTTGATGACTCACAAAGAAGTTTAAAAAAAATTTTTAAAAACATAGTTCAATACATTTCTGGCAAAATGTATCTAAAATTTAGTTTTGCAAATTAACAGATTTAGATGCTTTCTTTAAATCCTTTAGTAAGTGAATAAATGTTAGGTTGAGAAAGAAATTTCATTTTCGTAATTTTTTTCATTTCTCTAATATTATAAACATTTAATATCTATTTATAGTGTCATACTACTCATGGAATTAAACATTTTTTTTTGATATCTAACAAAACTCATTCCATAAAGATATTTCGAATCTATCAGATAATGATCTAATAATTTTGTGATAATTTTAAATTAAAAATATAACGGGAGAAAGATGGAATTTATCTACTAACTTATAAAGTCAATTAATGAAATAATAATTTCATCTTCATTTCTATCAATTCAATTTCTTCAATTCATTCTTATCCAGAAAAAAATTTAACAAATTTTATTTTGTTTTATTTCGAAAATATTTCTTCTGTTTACCCATTTCCTACAGTTTTCTAAGACTAGGTGTGTTTTACTCCAAGTCTTTAAGTTACCCAAAAGCTATTTTTAACCAAGCACTTGTTATTTTCCGGGCAGTTTAATCGGTCTACATTCCGCGGCATCTTAACATACCAGGTGAAGCAAAGTTAAATGACTGCTTCAAATAGCTTTGACTCTCAGACTAAATTACAAAGCTGGTAGTCAATTCGTTTCTATCTTGAATCTTAAAATAAATAATTTTCCTAAAGAAATTCCATTTTATTAAAAAAAAATCTGCAAAAAGTGGCATTTTAAAATATGCACGAAATTATATAAATATATTATTTGGACCTGAATTTAAAAAAAGCATTTATTTTCGATATTATATAATATATATGATTGGTCCTTCATATTTAATTTATGTTAAATACCATTATCAGTTGCAGTAACAACAACCTTTAAAATGCTTAAAATGTATCGTAATTCACTAATTAAATTTAATTTGCTAGGAAATGAATTAAAAATAAATTCCACATCATAATTAGCAAAAATACCTTTACAAATATCATTTAATACATCATTTATTATTGTATTTAGAATAATAAATAAATGTTCAGATTTTTTTTCTTTCATGTAAAAAAAACTTTGAGAAACAGTATTCAAAAAGCAGTCTTGTTTGCATTACGTATAAGTAAAGCACTGAGTGTTTACTAACCATCGTTCATTTTCTTTTTATTTTATATTTTTTCATGGTAATATATCATCATATTATCTACTCTGAAATTATTTATTTTTACAGATAGGTTGATGCGTGTATTTATTTTTCCATTTTGCTCTGCTTTGATGTTCCAACTTTTAAAATCATCATGCTATTTTCGCTTTACTGAGAATGAATCTTGTTAAAAATCTAGTTACGAATTTAATTCATAATATCAATAATCAAGGCTATTCAAATGTATTCATTGATAGGCTGCAAAGGAGTTTTCAATTCAAATCTCATGAAAATACTAAATTCTGTAATCATGAGGAATATAAATAATATGGGTAGATACTGATGTGTTGACAGATTTCTGAAATTAATTACCACGTTGTCCTTTATGTGTATATATAAAAAGTATTATTAGTATTAAAGTAATTTTTCACTAATAATGTAAATGCTGCATTTAAATACTTTTTTAATATATAAAATAAATTAATTTCTGAATACCATTAAACAAAAATACATTAGTGATATTATTATTTACGTAAAAACCTGTAAAATATTTCAAAAAATTAGTGAACCTCTCTGCAGAAAATCATGATCTAAGTTTATTGGTCATTTGTTTTTCGGTCTTTCAAATAACTAGATGTATTTCTTCATTGTAGGGAACTGATAGTTTAGATAACATTATAAAATCGCTTCTTACGAAAAGAAATGCAAAAATTGTGACTAGATTTATAACTCAATAGCAAAGACGTAAGTAATCAAGAAATTTTTCTAGCGTCTATTCGAAAAAAAATCAAAAATTATATATAATTTCACTTGACACACGCTCTAGTAAAATTTAATAAGCGTCTTTTATATTTGAAATAAAAAATAATTATAACTTATTCCGTTGAAGCCAGTGTGCCTATGCGTTTTTATCTTCCGTGTATAGATTTCAAATTTCTATTTGACTGAAATTAATTTTACAAATTCTAAACAAAAATTCAGTATGATCCTGGTTTTATATTACACTAGATTTTAAATATTGAATTTTAAATATAAATATTGTAATAATATATAAATAGCAAATGATGTTTTAAATCTAATCACAGTAATAATTAATTTGTTCATTTTAGAGAAAAGTTTAAGAAATTCCGAAATTTATTTTCGTAAAGGTTCATGTGAATATTCCCTTATTTATAAAATAAATATACCTTTCTATAAAAATATGGCAATTTTAATATTATCAGTACTAAGCATATGAAACTTTGGAAATAATATATCTAGGGTTTTAAAAAGATACTTGAAGCTACTACTTTTCTATTTCGTATATCAAATCTAAATAATAAATTCCTTCATATAATCTCTCAGAAATTCAACGATATCTATTATTTATTTTGTTAGAAAATTGGCGTAATATTCTTGCTTTGATGAATAAAATAATATAACTAATCATTTCCCTTTTTCTTTCACAATAACTAAATTCTAATGCAATTTCGTAGCAGCTGCACTATATTGCGGGGTGGTATTGCGCTAGTTCTACAAAAGGATTTCGATGAATGGGTGGTATTTGATTTAAAGACCTTGAGGCTATTTCTTTGGAAAATCTGAGAAGTCAACGGATTTTGTTTGTATTGAATAAATCTAAATGGATAGCTCCACTCCATTACTAAACCAGATAATTACACTTATTCTATGATGGCAGCAAGCAATGCTGTTTCATATTATTCATTTAATGACATAGAAAAGAATTCGTAGGGCATATTTCCCCTCACTCAATATGGCTTTAATCAGAAATTATAATGATTTCAAGATAGTTTTATTATTGTCATAGTGCCTAACTTTGGAACATTTCTTTGAAATTTATGAAATATTAATAATCAATTGGAAATAAAACTAATTTCAGTGAAATTCCTATATAAATTTTACTATCCTTGAAATTATAAACAACTTTAAACGTATATCCAACAAACATTTCTTTGAAATTTTAAAAACAATTTTTAGTGAATATTTATGATTGTTCCAATCATTTTTCTGGCAAGTTTCCATGAATATATTTAAATTTTTTAAAACCTAACATATTTGATATGTATTTACTGTGTTAAGAATTAAAAGATTTCCCTTAACTCTAAAATGTTTCGAAATATTCGCAATTTTGTTTAAAAATGCACCTTAGTGTGTTTCTTAAAAGTATTAAATTTTTCACTAAAAGATCAGTATTATAATTAACTATAAACCGAAAGGTTAGATTCTAGGTCACAACACTACTAGAGCCAAGTGCAAAATTTTGAGGCATTTTCATTATATGCCATTGTTTTTATTAAAATTATTGTCCTTTATAACCTATATTCACAAAAGATTAAAAATAATTTTTCATCATAATGACAATATAATAAATAAATAATTTCTTTTTAAAATATAAACTACTATACATGTATAATTCCTTTAAAAATGAAAATAATACATCTAGAAGACAACTGACTATCATAAAACTCCCAATTCCATCTGACAAAAGTGTCCTTTAAAATTTCAAAATTTCTAGAACACGATAATATATATATGGCAAATCCAAATATAAATTCACATAGAAGAAATCCAAAATTAGTCGGGTTTTCATGTGAATTAGAAATTCCTTACCCACATTCAATTTGATTATTTTATAAAACTGTCGATTTTCTCTATCAGTTGAATATGATATTGAAACAGATAATGATATTTATCTAATGATGATAAGCAGAACAAGAATAAATGATAAATTTGGACTGATCTTATATAATTTTAAAACTCATATTTTATTCAATAATATCCCATGGTTCTGACTGAGGTAAATGTGATTATATGTACTTACGAGTACTCTGACTAGGTTCTAGACATGAGTCAGAATTAATAATTTTGAATACTTTCCATAGAAAGCTCAATGACTGAAAAAAACATAAATTTGTCAATGACATTTCAATAGATTTATTTTTTGTGAGGCATTTCATTACCCTATCAATTGAAAAAACGCATGTTAAAAACCTTAATAACTTCCTTTCCAATTGAAGTATAACAACTGCAAACTAAATTGTCCAGATATGATTTTCGTAGTTTTCCAATAAATTTAAATCAAATTCTGGTTTATTAATTATGGAGATCAAAAATTTAAGACATATATATATATATATATATATATATATATATATATATATATATATATATATATATATATATATATATATATATATATATATATATATATATATATATATATATATATATATATATATATGCAGGAATATCTACTTTTTCGTATTAATTAAAATTTTTAAAATTATAAGTTATTAATATGGCTTAATTTGTAATTCTGTAAATTTGTAAAATTTTCCAGGGAAAAATGAATTAGTTAATAACAATTTTAATAAAAAAAAAAACTTTTTTGAATAAAACGAAAAACATTCCCCTAACTAAAATATTTTAAAGAAGCTTGTAGAAGCTACATGAAAAGAAGCCACATGATATTATGTGCTAAAGAATTTTGAATATAGATTGCAAAAATCAAATAATGGTGTAAACTGCTGCGCACAAAATCATAGAAAAATAATCGAGAGCCTGTTAAAGTATTTTCTTTGTCCTATTTAAATAACAATTCAAAATATAAAACTCCTCGATAAACAGAAAATGTAAGGTTTTTATATGAAAGCATGTTTTATAAAATACTCTTGTTCTCTAATTCGTTCAGGAACTGCGTTTTAAAGTTTAAAAAGAAATTATGTATACATGTTGGAGGATTATCTGTGAAAATAAGAAGAAAATGTATGTGTATTTCATTTAATATGCTTTTCATTCATCTCAAAAAACTTAAATGTGAAGCACAACTGTTAAAAAATAAGAAATTATATTATTTAAGCAAAGTAATTCCATATGTTTTGCTTAAAGAAGTAATTGAGCCTTTGAGGTGAGAAGCTAAAATTAGAACGAAAATCTTTCTTTAAATGAAAAAGGAATGATACAATAGTATTGATATTTCTTGTTATCCGAAATTAATAAATTCCTCTTTTTTTCTTCCTGCCTTTCTCTCAAATGGGTATTTATATCAAGTTTTCAGAAATGATTATGATATTCTTTACTTTTTTCTTTAGTTTCGCCTTTCTCTTTTAAACTAAATAAAGAAGTTTTTTTCCGCTTTCAACTACACGTTGCTTCATTCTCATTATATGGTGAGCTGCTAAGGCATCTTTATTATTTGCATATTTTAGCTCGCTAAAGAAGATAATTAAAATTACGAAATTATAGACCTGTTTTTTAAAGATATTTAACAGATTTGTTTATAGGATGTTGATAATATAATAGTATATTATATTATCAATATAATATACAGGATTTTGATATTATAAGAATTTTATTCCTAGGTTTTTAGAACATTTTGAAAAAAAAATGCATCTTTCAAAATAATTATGTCATTAATTTTCAACATAAGTGATTAAGTTTTCCCTTTTATCACTTATAGTTCGATTTACAAAATATATAAGAGAATTTTATGCATTTTTCATCTCATAAAAGATTTGAAAACTTAATTATTTATGGAATAAGGAAAAAGCAAAATTTTTGATTTGCTTAAATAATTTTCATTCTTAACCTTCGAACTAACTTAACGAAAACGATTTCCTACCATAAAATTTTCTAGTCACATGATAAGTAATTCAAAATATTATAATTAATTAAATTTATTTTTCAGAATAGTCTACTCAACATAGAACTATAAACTTGAAGAAAACATGAAGAAAGGAAATGTTGATCTTTATTAAATTTTCTTTAATAGGATTTCCTTAGCAAGAAAATTTTTAAATAGATTTTTATCTTTTTCTATTTTAATCTCTAAATGCCTTTTAGTTAATATCATACAACCATTGTGAAATAAATAACAAGGGCTGGCTCCCGAATCTTATAAATAAAATATTCTGTTTTTTTCTTCTTCCCTAAAATGAACTGTTATGAGAGTAAAGAAGTAATAGAATGCTGTGTGCTGAAAGCAAAGTTTTATATTTCAATCTAATTATTATATTTACTACTTGGTGCTTTGTTGCGGACTTGAAAACAACGAATTTTTGATTTTCAGGCATTCGTTGGATCCAAGAAATTGGGATATTTAATTATTGATGCTTTTTTTTATCTTATTTATAATTCGAAGATGCTTCTGTTCCCTAACTGCCAACGTTTTCATTTCCTGATTCAGCTCACGTGCACATCAAAAAATCTTCTGAAATCTGTTTTCTGATTTAAATTTTCTTACTTCAGTTTCATGTTCAGTTTTCATACTTAGTGTATATATTGATTCCTATTATAAATTTTGATATTAAACTTTAATATTTTCATGTTATTCGAAGAATTATTTGAATTCACAGATAGGCTAATAAGTACATGACCCTATAATCCTCATTTAAAGCAGTTCATTTTTAATTCATAAAATCTTGTTCTTGAACATCTGTTTATTTCTATTCGTGAAATAAGTCAAAAAAAATAATAATAAGGCAGAACTCCAGAAAAGGGTAGGTTGGAGCTGAAAATGCAATACCAAGCTTTGCTTGTTTCTGTTTCTTTTAATATATCTCAAAGCGTGGATAATTAATTTTGTGAAAGATGGAAATTTTTTAAAAGGTAAAAATGGATAAAATAAAACTCAATACAACGAATCGCGAACTTTTATTAAATGTCTTATTTTCAGAAAACGACATTTTGGGACGTCACACCTCTTATTTCTATCCATAGTGTATCTGTACATATAACATATCATTCAGCAAGAATAGTCAAATAACATAGAAAAACAGTTAATTTAAGAAATATAAACGTGAAGACAAAAGAAAACAATAGAAAAAGAGCATTTCAACCTTTTATAAAAAGTTTCTTTTTCAATAAGCTTTAAACAATGCTTTGTTCAATTAAATTCGATGCTCATCTAAGATACTAATTCAAATTTCAAATTGTGTGATTTCTTTTATTGCTTGTGTCATGTAATTGTATAAAGTTACACTTTTTGGAGATAGTTTATAAATCCGATCTTTTTTTTTCTTGCATCTCATATAATACATTGATACAAAATGTAATATGAAGATTAATGCAATATTGAAATAAATGTTCGTGGAAGAACGCCTTTTTATGAGCAATCCAGATAGCTAACCTTTCATATCAACAATACAATCATTCTCACGGGAAACAGTTAGTCATGCCACATTTCGGACTTCCAGATGACGGCTACTATCGCCTTTTATTTATTTCTGTACATCTCCCTTTTGACAAAATGTCACTAAAAGAAATAAATTAAAAAAATAGTGTTCAAGCTAATCAAAAGTCAAAGAACTGAAATTGAAATTTTATATCAGTAGTCATAATTTTGTATTTCTTTCATTTAAAGAAAGCAGAAATAAAAAAACAAAAGAGTGTTGTTTATACCCTAATATATAAACTTTGTTAAGAGATATATCCTTTGTTCAATAAAGTTAATATTTAACTTCCACAACATAATGAGAAAATCAGAAAGATTATTTTCGTCGGTGAAAGTGTTAAATTTTTTCTGTTTTTATAATGTTGCGTCAATTTAAATTCACAAATTCCAGAATAATACATTTTGTTTTCAGAAATCTGTTTTAAGCTAATCTTCATTCTTTAGAAATTTTCTGCGTACATATCATACTTACTCTTGCTTTATAACTAATAATACTGAATAATTTCAAAAACTCCATTTAAAAGTGAATAATTTGAAATTTCCTTTTCCAATATTTTACGCTCAAAAAGAATTATATTTTTAAGCAAATAGGTTTTTAGGTGGATCAAACTGAAAGCATGATTTCTAATCAAGTTTTTCAATTATCCCAGCTTTCACGTGCAATATACTGTTCTGGATAATTGGAATTAAATAAGTAAATCATTCGGCATATACCAAAAATGGCGGCATATTAATTGTAATTTGCTACAATATCTACAAAAATTGGATGCTTGACTTATATAACATATTTAAGTAATACATACTTAACTCTTTACACTTGTAGGAATTTCACAATTTTAGATAATCAATACATTTTAATAAACATTTTCTGCATTATTTATTATATCTTACTGGCAGAAACATGTATTCAGAGATGAATTAAAACCAATATTTTAGATTCAAGTTTATATGCGCCTTTAGTATTTAACTTATTAATTAAAACATTTAACAAATTAATAATTTTTATACGTAAGAATATTAGCATCAATTTAATAACATGCATGTAAAAAAACATGATGTACTAATCCATAGAGTGAAAATAAAAGCTAAAGAATTAAAAGTTAAAATGATGTAAGCCTTTGATGAAAGCACAGAGAAAGAGAATGAAATTATGTATCTTTGTTCCTTTAAACATTATTTTTCAAATAATAAGCAAAAGAAAGTCATTTTGAATCTATGTCAGTGAAACAAAAATAATTCTTATCAGAATTTTCTTATTTTTTTGCCATCATAAAATACACTTTTTTTATTAGCACTATTTAAAAAAGTGTACTTCTGCTATTTCGTAATTCAAATCCTTCAAAAATGAATAAAAAACATAAATTACAAAAAAGAAGCGCATTACGTAATTCCGAAAGACAGGAATTTAACGCTCATATGACGCAGTAAAGTAAAAGCACTTTTTCGAGAAATGTCATTATTAAAAATTCCCTCTTGCTTTCTTTGAGGTGCAATCAATAAAAGAGAAAACTTTCATATGCAAGCAAAGGACGTAAATTTCAGCTGGAAAATTTATACTAGTGACAAGCAACGCAATGTCTATTTTTAAACGATGAAGGTAATGAAGTTAGAAGAGCTATAGAAAATTCTTTTTTGAATTTAAAGAAAATCTAAAGATAATTTATATGATGACTGTTTTTAAATGAGTTAGTTTTAGACTTTAATCTTTACATTCTTGAGTTTTTATATATATAATTTTATTTATATGATACTTTTTCAAAATTTCCATGCATTTTGGTAAAAAAAAAATGTTTTTCATTATTAATATTCATTGACTAAGTGCTATTTAAAAATAATATGTAATGAAATGTCATACTTTATGATTATTACAAAGTAATGATTACTTATGAATTATTCCAAAGTTAAGAAATGATGTTCAGCATACAGTAGACAAACATTTTAATCATACATTAACATTCACAAATATATTGCAAATATAAAAAGGTTATTTTCGTAACAAAATTCAGTTATGAATGACGTAAAAAAACTGGCATAGTCCAATTCATGAAATAAAGATATTGACTAATCTTTCTCCTTCAATGACTAATGAATATACAAGTATTTTAAATATGCAACAGACATGCAAGTCAAATAAGTTAATAAAAGGTAACTTAGGCTATCGAAAAAGAAGTATTGTGTAAGCATTATGTGTTAAAGCTGCCTAAGAATAACACCGTTTTCTTTCGCTTTTTATATTAAAATAGAAAAACGATATCCCACCGGTAAAAAATTCAAACTTTGTTTATTCCATCTTGGGATTAATCTACAAGTTGCCATCTACAAAATGAGACAGCAAAAAATATTTCTTAAATAACGTTGCCATTCTAAAATAAATAAATAAAATAAAATAAAATATTAATACATTTTCAACATCCTCCCACCGTTTGATTATAAATAATAATCAAAATACAATACTATTAGTTAAACACAGTTAAGAGATTCAATTAATGACAACGTTTTACAAATTTTCAATCAATATTTAAATATAAAAATGAAAATAAATGTGAAAGTGTCCAATCAAAACAAAATAAATCACAAGTTCAGTCTCTCTGGCAATTTAATTCTTCTTCCGGCTCTACTAAATTTCATCTCGTTGCCAGAAGTACTGTCAGAAGTGTTGGTGGTGTCATTTGACTTATTCAAATCATCTGGTGTCATCGAAGTGGAGAAGTCATCAGAGGATGTTAACTCTAATGGATATATTCTTTGAATTGGTCGCAGGAAATTCTGCTGTGAAGTTTGCACTCGAATAAGTCGTACATGTCCATCTTTACCTGGTATGATTTCAGTGATACGACCTAAAGGCTAGACAAGTCTCTTTTTATTATCTGCTCCCACCATAACAATGTCACCAACAGTAACTGTACATTTTCTTGATTTTTTATTTCTCCGCTGTATGTGAGCACCCAAATACTCAGATCTGAAACTATTTCTTAAGTCTTTAAACACTGCTTGTCTGTATTTGAATCTATTGCTCACAGAATTTTGCTCTACAGCATCTATATCAGGAAGATTGCATTCATGCACATCTTGTATGAACATCGATGGAGAAATTGGTTTTATAGCTTCCTCTTCGCAAATGTAAGTTAGAGGTCTTGAGTTTATTACACGCTCGCAGTCTGCCAAAACCGTTATCATCTCCTCATAATTGAGACGTGCCTGTCCTAACACTTTCTTCAAAAAATCTTTTAAAATTCTAATTAATCTCTCCCACCATCCGCCCCACCAGGCAGCAGTTGGAGGATTAAACTTCCAGTCAATAGAGTTTATTGCTCCATATTTTTGGATACGGTTCCAATCCAGTTGTTTTAAATAGTTGGCTGCTCCAACAAAATTGGAGCCATTATCGCAGTATATTGTTGTGCATCTTTCTCTGCGAGAAACAAATCTCCCAAAGGCCATTAAAAAAACATTGGTCGATGCAGCAGTAACAAGCTCGAAATGAACTGCTCTGTAAACTTCACAAGTAAAAATTAGAACCCAGCTCTTCTTGTCTTTAAGGAATAAAGGTCCAGCCATATCAATGCCAGTTATCTGAAACACCGCAGCATCCTTTACTCTATTTTCTGGAAGGGGGGGACTTATAACTTCTATGTTCTTTGAGCTATATCTTTTACACGTAATGCAATTGGCCACCACATGTTCCACCGCTTTTCTTCCATTTAGGATCCAGTACTTTTCTCTAAGTGCATTCAATAGTATATGGACTCCAGCATGACAGTTCTTAACGTGAGCATTATAGATTAACCGCTTTATCAATTCATGCTTCGGAGGAAGAACAATAGGTTTAAGAAAATCTTCACTGTCCTTGCGATAAATAATTTTAGTTTTCAAACGGATGATGCCAAGATCGTCTTTAAATACTTGTAGGGTTTTTAATCTCTTTTCTTCTTCTGGGAGAAAAGACTCATTCTGTATCATAAATAAAACCTTCATTTCTGCTTCCTGAAATTCTGTAGCTGTTAATTCACCATGGTTCTTCTCAGTTATATTTCTGCAGTTGTTCCTGAAGCGGAGAATCCATGCAACAAGACGAACTATTCTATCATAGCTCGAAAATTATCTGTAGAACCAGGTTGCAATACCACGGGCTTCATTATTTGATGATATATAAGTCGTCTTAGACTTTTCCTTTCTAATCTCTTCTTCATTCCAATCATGGTTGGAGGAACCCATAATGTTTTGAAATTCAAAAGCATTTTTCATCCATTGTGGACCCTCCCACCATCTTAGGGAGACTAGATGTTTTGCCTTACAGCCTCTGGAAGGTAAATCTGACGGATTCTTATCACCAGGTATGTGTCTCCATGATGTAGGATTACTCAACTTCCTTATCTCTTGAACTCTATTCCTAACGAAGACAGACCAATTTTCTTCCCGTAATATCCATGCAAGCACTGTTGTAGAATCACTCCAGTAATATATCGTAACATTTTCCAACCAAGAGCTTCAACAACTGAATTCGCTAGCCTCGCTCCAATCACCGCCGCAAGAAATTCCATTCTTGGGACAGTTGTGCCTCTTAAAGGAGCCACTCCAGATTTCGCTGCAAGTATAAATAGCTCGATTCGACCATTATTTTCTATTCTAAGGAATGTAATAGCAGCATATGCATCCTTGCTTCCATCAACAAACGTATGAATAGTGCAGTTACTTATATCTTTTGAAGATGCTTGAACACACCTAGGAATGTGTATGTCAAACAAATGCTTAAGTTCTTGAAACCACTGTAGAAATTCTTTACGAAGCTCACCAGTTATTTCTTCATCCCAACTTGTACCTAATTTCCATGCCTTTTGTAGCATTATTTTTGGACAAAGCATCACTGGTACAGTGAATCCAAAAGGATCAAATACTTTATGTACTGTAGATAACATACTCCTTTTAGTTACTTTTTCCACATTAATGTCATCCAGCCATTTCATGTTAATTTTCAAAGTGTCTAATTTCTTATTCCAAATAAGACCTAATACCTGAGTTTCTTCCTTTGAATTAGTTTCACAGTCGCCAGACCATTCCCATTCTCTAAGATCAAAACCACCTTTTGCCATCAAGGTTTTAGAATTGTCGATGAATCCATCTAATTGGTCTTTACTGTCGACACTAGTAACGGCATTATCGATGTAGAAACTCTCCAAAAGTCTTTTCTTCAAGGATTTTTCAAATCCTTCACATTTTTGAATATGGTACTCAATTACTGAAGCTAAAAGAAAAGGGCTACATTTTACCCCCAAAACAACTCTTGTGTGACGAAAAGCTTTCAATTTCTTTTCTTCTCTATTTTCCCACCACAAAAACCGAAGGAAGTCTCTATCCTCTTTACGAATACTAATTTGCAGAAAAGCTTTCCTGATGTCAGCTATAACGCCAAGCTGTCCCTCTCTGAATCGAAGAAGAATATTTGGAATAAGCCCAATGAGATTAGGACCACCTTCCAAACACTGATTCAAAGATGGATAATTTGCTAATCTCGCTGAAGCGTCAAATACCTGACGAATTGGAGTAGTGCTGCTGCTTAGTTTTATCACTGCACGGTGAGGTAAATAATTACCATAAGAGCTCATTTCGTTGGTCGAAACTTCCTCTATTATGTCTTCATCTAACCAATTTAGAAGAATATTTTCATATTTCTCATACATATTCATATCTATAAGTTTTGAGGTAGTGTAGTCGAGCCTTTTCCTCGTCAAATCCAAGTTCTCGGGCAAAGGTGACTTACCATCAGACCATGGTAAACAAACCTCATATCGACCATCTTTATTAATTGTTACCGTTTCTAGAAAATGCTCCTTGGTCTGAAGATCAATCTCGTTCTTAGATTTTTTCTCAACAGAATCATTGATTCCAATTGAATCTAATTTCCATAAATTTGTGATTTCAGCTTCATTTACAAATAAGGACAGCACTGTTATCGCCAGGTTTTCTTCCGAAGATTCTTCCTGTGGTACCTTACCCATTAAGGTCTATCCTAAGAAAGTTTCTACAGCGACAAGACCTGAAGATAAGACTTTTCTTTTGCCAGTTAACATTTTCCCCATAACGTCAGCTCCAATTAGAATATCAATGCCTTCACAAGTATCGCAAATATCAGTTAGATTAATCTGATTTTCCTCTAATTCTTTTATCCAGGGACCTTCGAAAACCGGTCTAATATTGTCACAAATGATAGATTGATCCAGAACTTCAAAATTACAGCCGAAATATCCAATCAAATTTCTCAATTTTACTTTATAACAATTATGTTTAAATTCGTTAGTGATAACGCCACCAAAAAGAGAATTTACCAATTTTTCACATCGAACGGGTGTATAATTCATTTCTTCAGCTACACTTTTCAAAATGTAAGATTTATGTGATGCAGAGTCAAAAAGTAACCTCACAATTTTCTGTTTATTATCCGATACCAGTTTAGCTTTGAGAGTTTGAAGAAATATCTTAGGGCTGTGTTTATTAAAATTAGCCATATTAACATCTAGTGCTGGTTTATCTTCTTTTCCCTCTACAGACATCTTTTGCGAATCAAGCACATCACACATTATAGGAAAATGTTTTTTAGAACATATCAGGCATTTTAAAACTGCTCGGCATCTTTAACTGCGTGAAATCTTTTAACTGCGTGAAAACATGCAAAGCAGCATCGTTTTTCCTTGACTATTTTTTGTCTTTCCGATAGTCATTTTTTGAGCCGTAAAGCAATCTGAACTTGAATGTTTACCACCGCAAAAAACGCAAGATTTTTTTTACATCTTTATTTGCAGCAGTCGTTAACAAACCTACAGCTGTAGGTACTTTATTTCTCAAATTTTTCGAGCTATATTGTTTCTTTTTCAAAGGTTTATATTCTTGGCCCTTTCCTAAATCGAAACCGGCTACAGCCAAACATATTCTTTCTTCTCCTTCAACTTCCGTTTTCAAAAATTGCATCAAATTATCCAATCTTCCTTTCGCGTCAGAGTTAATACTAGAAATATTACTACGATTCCAAGCCTTTAAAAAATCAGCTGGGAAACAAGATTCAACCATAAGATACAAAATGGATGCACATTTATCTGTGGTTACACCTAATGTTTCTAATGCGCGTAAATATGATTCAAGCTTATCATACAAAGAAGTTAATGAAAATGTTTCTTTTGTTTGCACAGAAATAATTAATTTTAATAATTCTCGGTAAAAGTGAATTTTAGTGTGCACCCAGCTGCGCCAACAATGCCAAGTCGCCAATAAAGATGGCGGACAAAATAAACAAATACTTCCGTGGAACAGTTACGGTTACTATTTCCCGCCATCTAATTAGAACTTTTTACTGATAAGTATTTTTTTTTTTCATACTGCCCGGTGCCTTCTACAGATGCCGAAGGCATCTGTAGAAGGCACCGGGCAGAATTTTTTAACTTAAAAAAAACATCCTACGGCTTCGCTAGCAGCGGGAGCGGGAACCTAGTAGCTTCGCTAGCACATTGAACATAAGGACTGTGTGGATAACATGAACTGTACATAATCAATTGAAAAGAAAGAATGAAGGATGTTGTACGAACGGATTTCAGAGGGAATCCTGCCCGGTGCCTTCTACAGATGCCGAAGGCATCTGTAGAAGGCACCGGGCAGGATTTTTTAACTTAAAAAAACATCCTACGGCTTCGCTAGCAGCGGGAGCGGGAACCTAGTAGCTTCGCTAGCACATTGAACATAAAGACTGTGTGGAAAACAGAAACAGTACATAACCAAGAGAAAAGAAAAAACGAAGAAATAAGCAATCGGAACATTCTCCATACAAAATTTCAAACAAACATACTTTCCCCACCTTCATCAACTTGTAAAAGAATATATTCCACTCACCTTCCATCCATTCTGCCGGTTCGATATCAAACCATTCTCAATACAAAATTTCAAACAAGCATCCTTTCCTAATTTCATTAACTCGTAAAATATATATGTATGCATATTTAACTCGCTCTTCATCCATTCTACAGGTTCGAAATAATCCCGACATAAAAATAATGAAGGGAACCAACCGTCATAACACCAAAAGAATTACGAGAACTGCGAAGAATTCCATTTGCAGCTGTCTTTGAAAGTGAGAATGCAGACGATTTTTTTAAAGCGAATACTGACAATTAAAAATTGCAAAAGAATAAATATTTTCTGTTCGTATTCACTTTAAAAAAAGAAAGAAGAAAATAACTTTTAATTATAAGCTTAAATTTCTTTATAATAAAGAACAAAAGTAAAATCTTTAATCGATATTTTTTTAATATTTTTAATTTAACATTTTTCATAATTTAATTGTAGTTTAAGTACAACTCAACCATTGCAAAAAGTAGTAAACAAAACAGCAGTACGGTTGCTATAAGAGGGATCCGATGGGTTGCAATATTGGCGACAATCGGCTGGTGCACACTAATCTTCACTTAGGCCTAATTCTCTCACATATACTTCCACTAAAATATCTTCTCTACCAAAACGCGATTTTAAACCATCAATAGCCTTTTGATAGTTGGCGCCAGTTGGCGGAAAACTTTCAACAACCTCTCTAGCACGAGAACCAGAAATTGTTGCTTGAACTAGGTACTGAAATTTGCCTTCTGGTGCGATATCCTTATCTTTATGTATTTGCTCAAATTGACTCCAAAATGGGAGCCAATCTTTAATATCGTCGCCAAATTGTCTAAATTCTAATCTAGGCAGTGTAAACTTTCTCTTATAGTTATTTAAATCAGCAGTAGAATTAGCAGAAAATGACTCACCTCTATTTTGAGATTGTATTCTTGCCAATTCTATTTCTTTTTCAATTTCAAGCTGCAATCTTCTATCTTCCTTTTCAGCTTCAAGCTTCAATCTTTTATCTTCTTTTTCGGTTTCTTCTTTTAATTTCCTTTCCGAAATAACATTACTTAAAAGTTCTTGAACGAATTCTGGATCATTCTTGTATTCACAACTATTTAAAATAAGATCTTTTAATCCAACTATCGTAATATTTTCTGATACGTCTTCTCCAATTTCAGACGCAACATATTTCAGATCTTCTTTTTTAAAACCTTTTATCGCTTGAAACATCTTGATTTATTTTGTTTCGAGAATATCCTGTTGCGGACGCCAAAAAATGTCAAAGCTGCCTAAGAAAAACACCGTTTTCTTTCGCTTTTTATATTAAAATAGAAAAACGATATCCCGCCGGTAAAAAATTCAAACTTTGTTTATTCCATCTTGGGATTAATCTACAAGTTGCCATCTACAAAATGAGACAGCAAAAAATATTTCTTAAATAACGTTGCCATTCTAAAATAAATAAATAAATAAAATAAAATATTAATACATTTTCAACATCATGTGCATGATTTCTCTCTTGGCAAAAAGAAATTATTATGAATCAAAAAGCATATGTAAATTATTCGACAACTGAAATATTTGTGAGCAAATAGAAGAGGAACCATTTATAAGATATATTACTAATGAATTAGAAATCAGGAAAAAGCGTTATTGCATAACCATCATACGACATGATTGTATTTTATAAAGATGGAACATTTACATAAAATTTTAATATAAATTAATTATCCTAAATTACTGTGGATGAGGATCAGCATATTTAAATAATGATAAAAGAAACGTGTGAAATAGTTCCTGCGAATCTTGCACATGAGATCTACTGAAGAATATCAGATCAGATGGTAGTAAAAAGATTCAGTATTTTTGGTTAGTTTATCTAAAATTCAATTAAGAATATTGATTTGAGAATGTTCGGCAAAGAGAATGGATCCGAGTGCAGTTGAAAAAATGCCAAATGGACTCCTTTACTATAATGAAGAATATTGTGCATGATTGGAAACAAATTTTGTGTATTGTTCGATTCAATGAATACATACGGTGTGTATTCTAAAATACTGCCTCCCGAAAGTTGATCATTGATAACGTTGTAGTGTACGATTCTGGAAAGTATAATATTAGAAACTCTGTCATAACTTTAGTATAGATAGGAAACTGTAAATGCAAATAGGATAATGTAGTACCTCATTTGTTCAATGTTCGTGGTACTTCTTGTGAAACTGTTTCAAGATCACGGTTGATAACATCAGTCAATGTAATGATACTCTCTTAACAGAAGAAAATTATTGAATTAGATGATCAATATGTTAACCGGATGTTGATTCTATTGAATATACATGGAATTTTTCTTGAACACGAAAGGCAGAAAACAATCAGTTCCTGTAAACAAAGAAATACTTTTTGCCTATACAAAGCGTTAGTTGAATGAATTCCTAACTCAGTAATTGAAATTCCAAATCGTTATTAGAAAAACGGAACTGTAATGAGATTTTTTTCTTCATATTCCTCTTAAATTACGAAATAAAGTGCATTGTCCCTAACACTCCTTTTAGTGTTTTATGAATAAACATGTCGGTATGAAATAATGATTAATTAAAAATAATAATAGAATATTCATATTTTATAGAGAAAACACATCACTTAAAAATAAGCAAAAAATATATAATTTTGAGAAAATAGAAATTTGCAATGTTTTAAGAAAAAAAAATGTTACGCTTAAAAAATAAAGAGAGATGAGTTCAAATTGAAGAAGTGATTACTTGTTTTTGAATAAATTCATTCCATGACAGTAATTCCATAAATAATTGTTTTTAAATTAAAAAAAATGGCATTTAAGATTTTTTTTAATGATTTTTTCAGCAAAATACCAAGAAAAAAAGGATTACATTTACTTAGTATAATTGAATTGAATTAAATTTTCTTTCAATATTCAAATTGAATAATAATTATTCATTCTCCTATTTTAGATATCATTTTCTTTTCTTATATGATTTGAAAAATAATATAAAAATTGTCTACAATATCATTTTGATACATTTGATTTCAGATTATGTTATTGATTCTTTCTTTTATATTATTGCTTGTGATTTGGTTGCGCAAATTTTGCTACCCCCTACAATAGTTAATTTTTATAAAGAATTATTTACTGCATTTAAAGTAGCTAATAGAATTTTTTTTATTTCAATATGAAATTAATCATTGTAGGTTATTTTGAAGATAAATTATAGAATAATGATAGCTACAATCATTGGAGATGTTTTGTCTCCTATTAAACCATTTCTTATCTAGTGTTTTGTTCCTTGAATAATTTTTATTATGTCTAATTATAAATTTTGTGATGCTTATTATCATTTTTACAAGACTCCATTAAAATCTTTTACTTAAATATACATTGTAGCCAAAGTGCCAAGTTTGACAAATTACTGAAAATGTTTATTCCACTAATGTACCTAAAGAAAAAATCTATCCAGGATAATAGAAGACTTTCTAGACACTCAAAACTATTAACTATGTACAATGTATTTCTTCTCATGGAGGAAGCTTTATTTTAGTGTTAGAAATTTAGTAATTTTTGTTTCATTAAGCCCACATACTACAAATTTGTTTTGTATTTGCTTTCTAAGAATTATCATCGTTTATATCCTCTTTTATTAAAAAGCATATTATTCCTTTAGTATTTTTCTTAGAATAATAAATTTAAAATCTATTTCATCAGAACTTCAATCAAGATTTGATTTCAAGACTTCATGATAAAAGTTTATATTAAACATTAGCTTTTAATGAATTTGCCCTAGATTGCTACTTTGCGAAATCAAATGGGAAATGATGACTACTCTTTTAATCATAATCTTAATTTTTATGTAATTTAGCTTAATATGGATGAATTCATATAAATGTTTTAATGCGCAACTTTATAATAAAACATTAAAACAAGATTACGCAATAAGGGTTTTGAAAACAAAAATCATTATATTGTATAATTCTCTCTCTTCATTCATATTCCACATTACAAAATCAAAATTTTGTGGTCAATTATCATTATAATAAATTTCGATAAATGAGTTTGGCAGATAATTATTAATATAATCGTGGTTATTATTGTTAATATATATATATATATATATATATATATATATATATATATATATATATATATATATATATATATATATTATATATATTAAAGAAAGTATTATTCAACGACATGTATATAGGCGATAATAATTTTAATGATATTATTTAATTTTATTATAATTTAAAGCTTACTCTGTTACATCATGTAAGAAGAGATGCACACAAAGTGCATTACTGTACAATAAGAAAAATAATGTACTTTGAGGGCATGCAAATAATTTCCTTCACAGTATGTTTGGTGGCATTCTTTTTTATCCGATGAATTTAAAAATACATATTAATAAAAAGAGTGTTAAAATACATATTTACAGACGATCCCCTCAGTCGATGCCGAAAACATACATACTATACAAATATTATTGCAATAATCTTCCAATAAAAGAAATTCTATCTTTATTTTCTATAAATTAGATCTCCAGGCATTATAAAAATAAACTTTACTAAAAGAGTATTCAAAAAGTGTATTTCGAAGTCAAAACCTTATAACTTAAAATGGAAATTTTAAATCTAGGTGTTGTTTTGCTAATCCTTTGAATGAGTCTAGCAAATTAAATTTTCTTTAAACATCAAACAAGAAGTAATATATTTATCGCTAAGAGTATGCCGAAAAGGAATCAAAACTTTCCTGCTGCAAAAACATTCTTTCACGAAATCCAATTCATTGCTTCACATGAACATGAATTGCCTGTACGAATTCACTTAACTTTTGATTTCTTAATCTATGTTTTTATTTTCTAATATCCAATACAAATTCTATGCATATAGAATGTGAGAGTTTACAGAAAGGAATGATTGAAATACATGGCATTTTTACAGTAGTTTAGAGGAACCAATTTAAAGCCTGTTTTTAAAAGTATTAATTTATGACCAAAGATTTTCAACAACGCTGTGCCAATAATTACTTGAAATAAAGAAAGATGATAAATATGTGTTTGTAAGTGTGTGTGTGTGTTGATAGTTGATTTTTTGTGGCAACTATTAGATTAGATTATCCGATTTTAAATATCGTTTTACTAATTTTAATGAAATGTTTACATCTAATTGATTAAATTATTCAATTTGATATCTAAATATTAAAGGGATTGAATTAAAATTATTCGATTAAAAATATTAAATATTATCTAATTATTACTATCCTAAATTTAATGGACCACTGTGCATTACATTTCTGTGATCTGAATCATCTAAGAAGTTCATTCTTTATATATTTTTATAAAGATTTTTTTTTGTTAGATTCAGGAAAGATAAAACATCTACATTTTCAATGTTTATCAGTTTTCTTAATTTATACTTCAGTTATTAATCATTCATGTTATAACATAAGAATAAATTTTATGGCTTTTTTTTTACCTTATAAAGGTTTTTTGCAAAAGTATTTAAAACAGAATATCTCTTCAGGTATTTTTACTGCATAATTTTTTTTTAGAAAATGGGCGAAGTTTTTTTCTTGCCCGGTATAAATAATCGCATAAGCTTCTTGAGCATTTTAGAAAAATAACTCTGGTGCATTTTCGAATAATAATAGAAAAATAAATACTTAATACAAGAAACTGAAAGAATTATTCCCTTCTCCTATTGTAAACAGAAATAAAATTTGAACATTTTCGAATGTTAATAAACATATTTAGTGCAAATAATTATTCTCTTTTACATTTGAAAATAAATTATTATTCCTGATAAAGAAAATTATTTAATAGTTATTGTTACATTTTATGCAATTCCAACGACTCAATATAACGATTGACTTAACTTTTGTAGTAGAGCAAACTGAGAAGTTTTATGTAAACTTAGTTATTGCCTTCTTTATTTAAATAAGGATTTCGCGATATATTCTTACATTTTTTTTTAATTCCTTCAAAATGGGATGTAGTGAGAATGCATTAACTGATCATTTCCTGAAGTTATTTTTTAGATATTATTATTTAAATTATATTTTTTTATCCGTAAGGTTAAAAAATATTTCATGCCATAATTTATTAATTATCAGAGTGAAATTTTCAAAGAAATCCTTAATTATCTGCAATGTTTAAATATTTATTTTTCTTCAAGTAACACTTAGAAAACTTTTGCAGCACAATATGTATTGCGTATGTACTTAATTATGTACTGCGAAATGGAATTGTAAAAACTTAAAACTACAAAAACAATCGCAGACTGCAGCTTAAAAATATTATTTACATAAAACCGCGGAAGTACTCTTGGCTCGAATTTTTCCTACAATCCCATAATATATGCTTATTTCCTTTTTATTGTCTTTATATTAGAAAGAAACTGTTTGGGCATTTCAAACTTCCACGCTTTAGCTGATTTAAGTAAAAAAGAATTAAAATTACCTACACATTTTGTTTAAAACCGTATATACTTTTTTTGTCTAACTGACCAGGTTGCAGTACTTACAAAAATTGTTTTTATTATTGTTATTATTTTTATTGAGAATTAAAATGAAGAAATCCGTCGTGATCAAAATTTCAATTTTTATTATTGTTTTTTTTTCCCTTTTTTTGGTAATCCATACTGTTTCTTTGCATATTGCGTATATGAGTAAGTGAAAAGCCCAAAATGATATTGAAATGCCAGAAAAAATATATAATTAATAAAGTTTAAGCTACAAAACACCTAGGAAAAAACGTGATCGTAATTATTTATGATAAGTAATGTTTTAAAATAAGATTCAAATGCTCTAAACTCAATAGAATTAAAACTGCAATGTCATAAACATCTTATTGATGCAGCCGCTTTATTTTCTAAAAAGTTGTGATATTTAATTTTTGATTTACTAATTATATGCTTTGGTGCAAATATATATATATATATATACAAATGGTGAATATATATATAATAGGTTAAACATATCGTTCTTGATTTTAGAAAAATAATATTATTTCCTTTCTAAGTTTAATATACCGTATTATTTTCCCCAATATATATTTGTAACCGGACAACTTTCCCAGCTTGGCACATAGCGGCAGCTCGATAAAACTTCAGTCTGTGCTCTGGAGTCATAGATTATGCATGATGTTTTCCACCGAGAATTGTACTTTTCCTTAAATGTTTGTATAAATTGTTTGTCCTATTATTGTTTTTCGTGTGTTATGTCCTATTATTGTTTTTCGTGTGTTATGTCCTATAATGTTTCATTAAAAAGATTTAAATCATTTAAACTTCTTTCCTTAAGAGTTTTGTTTTTCCCTAGCAGGAATAGTTTTTGGCTCCAAACGGTAACTAGTTTTGTTTAAGGTTACATATTAACTATAATTAAACAATTTTTTGATGATTTCATACACTTAGATAAATTTATATTTGTCTGTTATCCAGATGAAATTTTTAGATATCTGTTTTTTTAAACAAGTATTGAGCTCTAACTTGATTTGGGTTTCAATTACTTGCTTCTGAAATGAATGATTTGAAAATAATGATTTTCTTTGAGCCCATATAATCAATACGTAGTCTATTTCAAGAAACGTTTTCTTTTGATGATCTAATTTTCAGTTCAAAGCATATTAGTTCTGACATTTAAAATAAGAATTATTGCAAGTGAATGTAGGATTAAGATATTCAGATGGATTATTGTTCCATTTTAAATAGATTATGCATTTGCGAGTCATCTAACAAATTCGATTCACAGTATTTTCTACAATTAAAAACAAATTATATGTACAATAGAATATAAGATGGGAAATACAAAAGTAGGTGCTTTCAGAATGCTGTTTGTTAAGAATTACCTAAAAGTACCAGGTAAAATGTACAATGCAAGGTTATTAAACTACATATTAGCAATAGAAAGCAGCACAATTGAGAAGAGAAAAGAAACAAGTCGTATGCAGTATGGCTGATACAGTAACTAAAAAGCGAAAACAAATCTGTATAGGGATTTAAAATAAATATTCAACGGACATTCTAGCTGAAGCTACACATTTTCCGCATATGCATAGCTTGGAATATTCGGCGTTTATTTATACAAATATCTTGCTGTACTTTTGTGGTATTGCGTTCCATTAAAACTTCGCTACATACATTTTTTTGTATATCCTTTCAGTTTATTTAAATTATTGGCAAAGAAATTCCATCAACATCAAGTTTGTTTATTATTCCATGTTCTAATGTAAAAATGCCTTTTTCTGTATGGCTATCTTTAAACTGTTGCTTTGATTTTTAAAAAATCCCGCATTATATATTAATTTTAATAAATAATTATAGGACCATAATTTTGAAAAATTAGGTATTAATTCATTAGTTAATTCATCAATTTATTAATTTATTAGATATTAATATATCAGATTTAAGTTATTAGATGACAATTTAAAATTATGAATAGTATCAAACTTTTTAATGTAAAAAACACAAACTTTCTTTTGCTTAAAACAACAGCTCTAAATTGTAAATTGAATCAATGACATTTTTATATTACAATTTAGACACATTTTCTCTCGGAATTTGAGTATATATTATTATTACGATCTTTTACAGACTAAACATTTTGATTAGCGAAAATAAATAAATTATTATTAAGAAGGGTTGCATGATTTTTAAAAGGGAGTACTGAGAATTTATCTATAAATTTGCATTCATTTCTTCTTGCTCAATTATATTTATAAATGTAGTAATACCTAAAAAAATATTTTTAAAAAATTGCACGCAACTTGAAAAGAAATACATTATTTTACAATAAACTTTCATTTCTTAAATTTCAGAAGATAAATGTATGTGTTTTCTTACAAATTAAGCATACGTATATAGAGATATTTGTCCCCTGTATTTAAAAATAGCATTTATAACATTAAAAAATTAATATATTTCAATGATTTGTTTTGTTTAATGTTAGACTTTTTTGTTCAGTAAAAATATTAACCAATAATAATTCTGATTTTTTTTTTAATTTCAGATGCATGATTTAAAAATAAAAGCTTCATTTCTTTTACAATTACATAAATGATTTTTTTCCCTGTAAAATTTTACTTCATAGTCTGCATGCTATATATTTTTTCAATGTTTTTTTTCAAAGAGGAAAAGGCTTTTGGAGAAATGAATTTTTTTAATTAAAAAAAATATTTCTTCCCCATCCGTATCGAAGTGAAATGCCTTTTTTTCTGAATTCGTGTAATCTTCTTTCATTTAGTTTCTAAATAATTTTTTTTTTAAATATAGAAAATTTTTTAAAATGGGAAACGGAAGCTTGTGCAAGATAATAACGTAAATTGAAAAAATATTTTTTTTGTTGTTTTGGAGATGTCATAATAAAGACTTAAGATTTTTCAATTTGAATACATTTAAGTAACACAACATACGTTATTGATTAAAAAGTCTCAAAAAAGAAAGTTGTTTTTATGCATGTAGTACATTAAAAAAAGATTATTGTTATAAGAAAAATACTACCACATATTCCAGATGCGTTGTGGTATTTCATTATTATAGATGCCACGTTTACTCAGATTTTCAATCTCTATAATATTGTTTTTTAATATACACGGATAATTTTGTAATTTTTATTCTATTTAATTTTTTTTTTATGTGTGGCACAAATACCCAAGAATCAAAATCGGATCTTTGATTTTTTTTTATTTGTCCTCTTGAAGATATTTTTACAGCTTATCATTTCATTCACGAAAATTTATAAAGCAAAAATCCTAAAAAGATTTAAAATTACATAAAAATGAAAGTAAAATCTGTTATCATAGATGATCTTTCAAATTTATCTGATTTCGGAATTTTTTATTAGATCAACAAATCTAAAAGCTTTCATTTGTATGGCGCTTTCAGTGCTATATATATATATATTCTTGTAATAGATACAGGGTGTACCATAAGATGTGCAGTGTCTGATATTTACATATTCGGATAGAACATGACAAGACGAATATTTTGATATAGAAAATATGGTGTCCCCGAATATAGCGTCATAGTCTAATTTACATGAGGAACATTAATTACGAATCCAACAGTTTGTATTCCATATTACGATGCATACGATGATTGCACAACATGGAAACTTCCCTAGGAGATTATGCAAATTCGTGGTATAATCTCCTAGGGAAGGATGTGGCTTATTCAGGAGGGATGTAGTTCTGTTCTTTTATAAAATTGAAATCAGTCAACCATTTACCGATTTGGAGGGTTTAAGGAAGTTTGATTTTGCAAACACGATGATAAATAAAGATCAATGTGGTTAAATTTGATTTTAATTGGATCTGGTTCAGGGATGAGGCGCTTTTCACCTGCCAGGATATGTTAACAAACAAAATTGGAAGTTCTGTGCCACTGAAAAACCTCATCATAGAATAGTTCGGCCATTGCACCAACTTAGGCTCATAGTGTGGGGTGCGTTATATGCCGAAAGCATCATTGGGTCAATTTTTTTTATCGAAAATGTCACCGGGTAAAGCATATTTTGACGTGTTGAATGACGGTGTCATCCTATTCTTGAATGGCATAGATAAGATTAGCGATTATTAGTTTATGCAAGATGGTGCTAGACTTCAAAGCACTCAGCAAAATTTCGAACTCTTAGATCTTCACTATAGACTGATAGGGTTGGTTTCCCTTACGAAAACATACACCCCACATCTTAATCCATGTGACTTTTTTTTATTTGGATGTCTGAAAGACACAGTGTATCTCACACAACCTTCGACGCCGTGAGAGCAATAATTGAAACCGAGGTCAGGAAAATTGGAACAGTTGTTTCACAATAACCGTTTTTTACCTCTCCATGTCATTTGTTCTAACATTACTTCTCCATGTCATTTGTTCTCCAGACATTTCGAAATTCTGTTTTATTGAAAGTTCAGAATAAATATTGATTTTCACTGTTTTTTTCATTTATATTTTTTTCTTCTCATTTCTTGAAGGTTTCATGACAAAAGCTTCGTCCCTTAATTAGATCATAACGCTATATTCGGGGACACCACTCGTTATACATCAAAATATTCATCTTGACGTGTTCAATGCCAATCTGTAAATATTAGACACTACATACCTTAAGGGACAATATGTATAAACATATCATATTATTTACTATAACGAACCATATTAATAGAAAAAACTTGTTAATGCGAATGCTGAAACTTACGAAATTAAATATTTTGCAATTTTTACGAAAATCTTAATGTTTTTTTTTTTTTTTTTTTTTTTGGTTTTTTTTAATTACCAAAAGTTCCCGGAGTGTCTTGATTTTAACATATGAATAAAATTTTTAAACAAAAAAAAGATTAATAATTAGCTTTAAAGAATATATTTAGAAAAACTAAAAGCATATTAGAAATCGTTAAATAAATTAAGTTATTTACAAAATTAGAAAGTCTAAATGAATCTAGAAAAAAAAAATATGACGTGAAAGATTGCAAAAAAAAAGTGAATTTTTAATCGTTTGACTGAATATTTATAAAATATCACAACAGTGTCATTTAATAATAAGTAGTATCTTTAATAAATGTCTTAACAATGTCATTTTTCGAACATTCCATCACTCTTTTGCTTAAATATGGAATAAGTTTACACAATACTAAACCCTTAATGATAATAAAGACCGAAAATGAATAAAAGGTAATCAGTATGCGCCAAAATTTACAGCAAAGCAATAAACAAATTTCATGCTAATTTTGACTCTTACAATATTTTTCTTGTCAGTAGATACTTCAGTACCAGGAATCTTTGATTTAGCAATGATGACATTAAATCCATGTCTCTCCAGATTACATATGATGACATTTATGTCATTAGCGACATCTACCAAGCGTTTTTTAATGACTTAGAAAATGCCGAACACATCAACATTACTGAGATAAAAATTCTTCCTGATTATTGTATTTTGGCACATAGAATTTTAGCTGTTTATGTGTTTTATATTTCAGTCTATAGTTCTTTGCCTCATTTTGATTTTATTAAGACATATTTTTTGTATGTGTGGTGGCATGAATGTCGATTAGCAGAAATGAATTTATTTCCTTTATATGTAAGAAATCATAAAAATAAACTGAATTATAACTTAAACTGCAATTATAGTTAAATTAAAAATAAACTGATTAAACTGAAATTTCAAATTAAACTGAAAAACTATCCACGTTAAAAATAGTCAAAAAAATTATTCAAATTCTTAATTGATAATAAATTTAAATTTTAGAGAAAATTTTAATTAATTTTGGTTAAGAAAAATATAATTTTTGTCCCACACTTTTTCAATAGAAGATTGACAACATCAATTGTTGAAAAAATTTTTAACAAAAATTCTGCATTTCCCTTTTTTGTAATTGTAATATTGAGTAATTAATAAAATATTTCTTAAATATCTTTTCATTTTTAATTGCATTAAAAATTTTTGCATCAAATGAGAATCAGAGAAGATTTTAAATCATTTTGCATAATTATAATTTATTAGACAAATTAAATCTGCCATTTAATTTAATAATTATATATATGACGCAAAGCGGTTATTTCTTTGAACAAAAGGGGATTGCTTCATGATTCTGAGAACTACAGAACATTTTAAGCATTAAGATGTTTTATAGTAGTTTTATCTCAATTAGAAATTCAATTTTCCGATAAGTAGAGTATTGCACACTATTTGAGACATTTGAAACTAAAAACTTATTTTTACAATTGTGACGACTTGGCAATGGTGACTTCTAACCCATATGACAAATTGATGATATAAAAGCTGATTTTCCGATTCCAGGGCTGAATGAACGGTGATCTTGAATTCGGTGTTCTTAAGGTCTAAATTTTGCAATTGGATGTGATAATGGCTTGGTAATAAAAATACTTCGTAAGCTGTTGTGTATGAAAAGTGAGCCTAATATGTATTTATTTATTTAAATAATGAAAAGAATGCGACTTTTACTTCAAAGCTTATTTGCGAATTTCGTTTCAGAATCAAGTTGGTATTTGTTATAAAAGCAGAGGGGAGTTTGCATTTAATCATCGTTATCCAAGGCTTGTTACTTGTACCTACTGCATCATGTTGCTGTATTTTAAAACAGAATTTTGTTTCTTATAATTAATATGGTTATAACTTTTAGAGCTTTAAACAATAATCATTTAAATAATGATTATTAAAACGAAATTCTTTGCTACTAATTGAATAGAGTCATATAAAGTGCTTGCAAGCTCATATACATAGCCATATTCTAAATTATCCGATTGTATCCTAAAAATTGCCAACTGACAGTGCATCTTTTCTAAATATAAAAAAACATCGTTTTTCTAAATATCGATGCGTGCCTCGCGATTGTTTCAAACCAGTTTAAACTGGTTAATGACTTGAATTAATTAAGACAATTCGTAAGAATTCAGAGAATGTATAATCTGGAAATCAAATTGTAACTTTAGTTGGCGATAAATCGCCAACTGTGCCAGCTTTCTGCATTATTTTCTAATAACCCTATTTTAATTAGTTGAAATTATCTCTGAACCAACAATCTTTATCGATTAAACAAACAATATTTTAACTTGTTTGTTTTATTTAAAAAAAAAACGTTGCGTGAGTTAGGCAATAACACTGTGATTTCCAAGGGAAATACTGCAACAGCAGAAGATAGATAATTCAAACGCTATACAGTGAAAGCCGACTTCAAAATAAAACTACATTAGCAGACGATAGTTAAGGAAAAACTCTACTGTGAAAGACGACTCCAAAATAAAACTACATTAGCAGACGATAGATGTTTCACAAGCTGTACTTTGAAAACTGACTCCATGAAAAATAAAATAAAAATAAAAAAAGAAATAAAAAAAGCTAAATCGCCAGTGTGTTCTATACGCATTTTGAGGCTTCAACAATTTGGTGCCTTCACATTTTGAGGCTTCAAAAACCTGAAGCCAAAACAACATCATGTTCTCACATGTTAGAAGCGAAAGTTGAGTATTCTTTTTTCAAAAGGAAAGGAAAAAAAAACTTTTATTTTTTAAGCTTACATGCTAACGACTTAATTTCCCTCAGGGAGCGAAATATTTCATATTAATTTTTTTGAACAATACTTTTTTTTCTAGATAGGATTCCTTTTTATAATTTTTAAAATATAATTAAAAAAAATAAAACGTTATAAAAAATTTATATTTTATATTCTGGTGGCTAACAAATCTTTCGATACAAATTTCATTAAAAAAAATCTGCATTGTTTTGCTCAGTTACATACCGAAAAATAGCTTTACCAAACATGCTTTTAATTTAAATTCTCGTTTTTCTTGTTTATACAAATTGAATATACTGAAGTTACATAATGCTACTTAAAAAATTATTTTTTTTATAATATCAATTGAATATATTAGTTTTGGGTTTTTCTCACTAAGTTTGATTTATTTTTAAACTAGCCGCCTTTGCGACCAGTTGGTTCTCCAATCTTAATGCTCGTTAAAATTTTAATAATTAAATATTTTATGTTACTCCTATTTTAATAGCTTCTACATCAAAAAATTTTAAAGCTTCAAATTTTGATAGTCATAAAATTCACTCATAATTTTATAAAGGTCTTCAACCATGACGTAATATGTATAACTCTAATTTTCTGTTTGCTCCCGTAGAATTCATGCTTTAAATTAAATTGGAAATGATTTATCTGAAATTAATATAAGAACTTTTTTTTACTGAAACAAAGCATTTTTATTTAATATGAGTACTGAAAACAGAGTCGCTGAGTATTTAAACCTTATGGGCACTAAAGAATATCTTTCTTAATTTATATAATATCTCAAGAAGTTTTCTACTGAATTTTCTCAGATTCATCATGGACAGATCGCTAAATTTACATGTTTGGTTTCAAATGCATCAAACACTAAGAAAATAAACAGAATCGTTTGAAATAATTTGTCGAAAACATGTTAAGCCTTCAAAACCAAGTCCGTATCCGTTGAAAATAGAATTGTCAACAATCAGAACACAATGCGCATGCGTAAATTTTCAACGCCATTTGGGGTAACTCTACGCAGATTAGAAATTTTTAATTTCCTTCATTCTGTTTTATTTTAATTCAAAAGTGCTTCAGATTGAACTGAAAGATCGATTAATTTACAATGTTTAATTTTCAATGCATCAAACACTAAGAAAATAAACAGAATCGTTTGAAATAATCGGCCGAAAATATGTTAAGCCTAAAATCATTAGCGTGGGAAAAAAACCCTTACCATTTGGCTGTGGGGAAATAAAAAGATTTTTTTGTTCCAAAGTTAGTTTTTAATTAATAATTAACAATCTAATTAAAAATTCAACAAAGGTATCCCAGGTGTACATTCCCTACCTCCAAGGTAAGCATTTGCCAAATTTGGTAGCTGTAGTTCGAACTGACTGGCCTGTAGAGTGCCAACACACACACACACACACACACGCACATTGATCTGTATAATAAGTATAGATAAGACTTTGTTTAGAACTCCGAAAATATGTTAGTTTTAAATATATCAATAATTTACCTGCAATCTTGAATAAGTTAATGAGGATAGTTATTTAAATTAATTTGATATTTAAAAATGGAATTTAATCCTCAATTCAATTTTAATCCTTCATCTTTAGGAAAAAAAACAAGTTTAAAGGCAAAAACTTATATAAATACGGAACTATTATATAAAAATATTTTACCATTTGTTCTCTTTTTAAACCTGATTCTGAATATGTATGATCTCTACCGATTGCGAAATTGGCATGAGTGATTTATACGTAAAGAAGATATGAGGATATATTACGAGCATTTTAAATCCGAAGTTTTACCACTTCAAACAATAAATAATGTAAAATCTAAAATACACTTTACCAAGATTGACAATTACATTACTATTCGTTATTACTTTTAGCATTGCATTTCTATTACTATTCTTTATAATTATTAACATTACTTTACCATTACATTACTTTACCATTTACTATTTCTATCCTTTATAATTACTTTACTATTCAGTATCGCTATTAATATTGACTGCTCTTAATTTTCGAAATAAATCATACTTTATATTAAATTATCTTTTTAATCCGTGAAATGAATTATTCAAATTTTTAAATTAAAACTTTTTATTTCATTTCGAAAAATAATTTCTTATAAGAATGAATGTTTTTGAGGATTTTAGATAACTTTGAAAATTTTCTTATTTGAAACCATTATAATAACTAGTTTTTGTACATAATGTCCCTTAAAACTTGTAATTTGTGAATTGCAATTGATTATAAGTAACCCATATACATTTTCAGCACATAGATTCCCTTTTTTAAATTTAATTTCAATAATCAATAGCAATATGTTCTATAGCGTTTTTAAAACTATTTATAAAGCGCTCTAACTATTCTATATGTATCTTAAAGTATGGATAAATTGCAGACTTAAATTTTAAGTATGTGACTCTTTTACTAAACATGCCTTTTTGGAATTAACTTCTGATTTTGTATGATCTGATGATTTGTATGTCTGTAACACTGAAGCCCATCTGCTAAATTGATTTTCTTTTGTTAGGGCAAATTCGTGTAAATTTTTATTTAAGTGATCTTAACTAAAACGATAATATTGCACCATTTTCTCCGAAATTCATTGCATTCTTTGTAAGGTGTGTTTTGTAAGCTATACCTGGAATCTGATGCAAAGAAACTTTAACCTCATAAACAGCTGTTGTGACTGAATGGTGATTGCATTCTAGAAACCAAAAAGTAATTCTTTCATCCAGAAACGAAAGCCGTTTTTGAGAAATTATATATGTCTTGTTTTTAATTAAAATGATAAAAAATAAACACCTAGAAGGGCTAAATGTTATCTGTAGTGCACCAAAGCAGGAGAATAATGTTAGATTTGTACAAAATTGAAGACAACAAGACGATAGTGCGAACTGCCCAAAAATAAATAAATAAAAGAATTATTTCATTCAAGATTGCAATTAGATTTAATTATGAATTTTATCTTTATTAACGTACATTCTTCAATTAAAAAAAAACTTACTGCTTACAAAAATTCATAAATTATGATTTGAATTAATCCCTTTTCTTGGTTACAAAATAAATTTTTGTGACTTAATTTTAATTTTTCGTTCGTCCGACGTAGGGATATTTCTGATTCGGAACATCATAAAACTCCGAAAGACTTTTTTTTAATGTTATTCCAAGCGATATTCTTAAACAAAAGCATTAGAGCATGATATATTTAAAAAAAATGAATCTAATCCTGGATCTTTATTCGGTTTAAAAATATTTCGACAAAAAACATTTTTTATAAAAGATTTTGAAAAAAATATTAATGCTTCACGAAATTTAAATTTATAAACCATATTCTAGTATATATTACATAATCGTCGTAAAAATATCAAAACGCCTTTTCTTATTTTTCTGAAATGTTTATTCTAGTAGAATATATATATATATATATATATATATATATATATATATATATATATATATATATATATATATATATATATATATTATTATTTACTTACATCTGAACTTTTGTCAACGACTTTACGTGTGTCACTAATGCATGCATTATGTTTACATAACATTAAATATTTATCTTCTCAGTCAGGGAACTTTTATCTCCTTTACTTCTCAAACAATTTTTTGTGCCTGTTAAATAATCTGTCTGGGCAAGAAGTTCTTTTACCATAAAACAAATTATTTAAATGCCACCTAATTATCTGGTAATGTAAATACAAGTTCTTGGAAAAAACTTAACAATTAATATTTCATTACACATTGGCGTAGAAATACTTCGTTCAGAATTTAAGATGTGGTTCGTTTAATTTTTCTTTAGAGTTGACATAAGAACATTTTTATTTATCTCTTCTTATGTGAGTTTTCTTTTAATTTCTTATATAACATAATTATGAAAATATAAAGGAAATAATTTTGAAAGATAAGTTAAGTTCGCATTCATTTATCAGAAATATAAAATATACTTACACGTAGAGACTTTAAACTTTTTCAATTTTAGATGACTAAAGTTTCTGCGTTTTTTAATACTTCGGGCATATTTAACAAATGCAAGTAAAAATGGATGACGCTACTAATGAAAACTTAAAAACATTCACAGAAAAAATATTATTTACAGCCACATTATCAGTTGCATTTTGTAAATTCACGTAATAATACTAAGAGAATTTTGTTAGTGCTAATACTGGAAAAAAATTGTAAGATACAAAAAAAATCTATTTTAATATTTTTAGTAAATTTAAACATTTCACAGAAATTTTGTAGAAATCTTACTCTTAATATATTTTTCTTCATATTTTAATTGCATAAAAGTTTGTTTCAGCAAAATCTATTTTTTTTAAAAATTACCTATAAGCGATTCACTCGTAAACATTTCAGACAGATATAAGTATTGTTTCTTGAAAAATTCCTCCTTATCAATAAATGCCTATAAGTATTTCACTATCCACCGAATTCAAAGTTAGAAAAAAAAATCATATACTAGAAGTGTCATTTTAATATTCAATTGTCATTTTAATATTCAATTTCTCCTCCAAAAATGTAAGCTATTAAAAAAAAAAAAAAAAAAAAAAAAAAACGAAAATAGGTCTTACATTGTGGCGACTGAAAAATTAAATGCAAATATCTCAATGGCATTGAAAAAAAAAAAAATGAACAATGATGATGCTAAATGAAATCTTAGAATAACAGGTTTAATATGTAATTTCTTTTCAAACCCAGAATTTATACAGACAAAAAAAAATGATTGTAAACATCTTCCGATTACCATTTTTTTCTGAATTTTTTTTTTCGACACACACACACATCAGGAAAGTTAGAAAAAAGAGACAGTATTTGTACTTACAAGATGAGGAAATCATAACTGCGCAAAATGAATGCAATGCATATAGCATGGAATAAGAAAAGTCTTTAATGAAATCATAGTAATGCTGCACATGATTGTCTGTCCAGGAGGAAGAATAGAAAGCAGATGCCCTCCCCTTACTGCAATATTTTCTTCGCACCGTCTCACCATACTCAGCAACAAATTGTCCAGCAGTTCTTGAGATAAGAGTACCCATTCTTCAATCCGCATCCACTTCAGTTGTTGGGTGTTTCCCGGAGGATTTAATCTTGCTGCATGGTGTTTCCCCAAAGCATCCCACATATGTTCTATGGGATTTAAGTCAGGAGAAAATGCTGGTCAAACCATTCGAATTATATCTTTACTTTCCAGTAGCTGCTGAGCATCAGCAGTCAGGCGTGATCATGCATTGTCACCCATAAAAACGGATTCTGGTCCTAAAGCACCTCGGAACAGATGCCCATGGAGAAGGATCACCTCCTTACAATAGCTATCTCCAGTTATAAAACACCTATCGAAAACGTGGAGCTCAGAACGAATGTTCCGTGTAATTCCTCCAGGACCACCCAAGCGGTCGCTTTCAGTAATGTCATTGGGATGAAACCATGTCCTGACTTCTTTCTAAATCAACTGGTGTTAAAAACCACATGTGGCACTGAAACGACTCTCATCCGTAAAGAGGACACGACAGCATTGATGAGATGTCCAGTTTTTGAGTTCCTTACACCATTCTAAACGTTATCACCGATGGCCAACTTTCAAAGGGGTGCAGCATTCTGGGCGGTGGGCGAACAGGCCACCTTTGTGAACGCATCTGGTCACAGTAAACTGCGACACTTGTCGCCCTGTTGCTGTAAACAGTTGCTGAGAAGTGTCGCTTGCTAACTTGTATTGGGCTCTTTTCGCCCGCAGAATGATATATCGGTCATCCACTGCAATTGTTTTACTAAGGCGGCCACCACCAACCTTTCTAACAACAGTTCCTATGGTTTGGAAGACTTTCGAAGCTCGCGAAAAGGCACTTTTTTTTTATTCCGAGCTCTTCCAAGCTACCCTGATCAAACTGCACCCCTCTTCCAGCTTTCCGATCATTATTCCACGTGTGATTTCTTCTAGCCATATTTCACGAAAGAACTCATTCGCACTTGCAGCGAATGTCTTTAGTTAAGCCGCCGTTCTTCTTTTCATTGTCGTCTTGAGCTGAGCGTGCCGACCGTTTTGCTACACTCACGTCGCCTATGATGTTTTGATCCTGACATTTGCACGCATCACCTTTCTACTGAATTGCGTGTTCATTGTAGTAATCACCATAAACCCTTTTCTGTAATTTCATGGCTACCTGCTTAAAATTTACATCGTTGTTTATGTTTTGCACACCGGCGTATATAAAAGAAATGAGGAAACAAAGACATGGAAATGTTATAATCCATTCTGAAAGAACTGTGCATCGTAAAATATGTATGAAATTTTTACGACATAATTTTAAAAAGAAAAAATAGCACTTTTTGTTATAAGCAATATTTCTTTTGATATGTATGCTATTAAATAAATATACCCTTCTTGAAGACTAGAAAGAAAGAGTATCCAGACGGAAGGCTTGGAACCTTGATCGAAATAATTTCAGATCATTTTTATTCCAGAATGATAAGAAAAAGTAACGATTCAATAATTTTACCCTTTATTTATAGTTCGTTTCATGTATTATAAAATGCAAACTGTTATAATATTTATTTCCATTTTAAAGTTAAACTGCTTCAATCTATCCAAGCTGTAACTAACGTCTTTCCAAAATTATGCATTTTAATATTTTTTTGTAACCCTATTACTTCATACTCTGTCTGCGACATTTTAATACTAACTGCACCTGACAGATTTTCAGAAATTTCGACAAGAAATGCGCATTTTTCTAACAAAGGCAATTTATTACCAAAAATGTCCCTATGCAAATGTAAACACTTTAACAATATTGTTGTTAGAGAAAAAAGTAGTAACTTTAGAAATTTAGGTATTTCTAAAATATCTCGGACTGAAAAAAAGTGAAAAATAGGCAGCTCTTATAGATTATTTCTGCTCTACAGTTAGTGTTATATACAGGATTTACTTTTTAATCTTGTAGTAATATATAATTTCACAACCGTTAAGGATAATTTATTGCTGAAAAAATATTTTAAGCTTTTTATTAAGTTCTTCTGTCATATTAGCTATATTTAATAAAATAAATTTGAATTGCTAATATTCTAAAACAAAAACAAATTCATTTTTTCTGCGAACAAACCATATCAAGTTTTAAAGCTTCAAATTTCCACATTGGAAATTTAAGACAAAACGCCAAATGCCATGATGAAGGCGAATATTCTTCATGGCAGGGACTGAAAATGTTTTAAATGACTTGAAATATTAATATCCCAAGCTTCATAACTCGGTCAGCCTTGGTCTCAAATGAATCAAAATTGTTTTCTCAAATATTATTACACAGAAATTTTATTAAATGTGATTAATATGATTCGTAATAGAGGATGAATAAAAATGAAAGTTTAGTAAATTTTTCAGGTATATATTCAATGACTAAAACAACATAAAATTTTATGTTTTACTTCATTTAATGCATCTTTCCAAATGAAAATGTATATATGTCAACAATATGTGAAATAAGCTATTGAGACACAATTAGACTAGAACTTGGATTTATATTGATACAGTTTATAGAAAGGAATGATATGGTAACTTATACTTTTGGCATACATAAAGTTTGGTATTTCATTAATTTCTTTTTTATCGAAAAAGTCAGTAATACTTATAGAAATGTTTAACTGATTAATTATATGCATTAAATATTTTAACTTGAATATAACTTAAAATACTTACATTCCAGTATACTTTTTGTACTCTTTCTTTCAAGATTTTGACTATTTTTCAAGGTCATAGTAGTTTTCATAGCATTCGCATGCATCACTCAAATAATTAAAATATTTTACCTTCAAAAGTATTTTTGAAAGCAATTCTAATGTTCATTTGTTTTTAATTTCAAAATAAAAACGAGAAAAGAAGAAATAAGAAGAGGCTATACGTTATGCATTTTTAAAAATCTATTAATAGGCTTGTGTAGAAGGAAATTATAGTATAAATGGTAGAGAAATTTAGAATTCTGAAACTATCTAAACTATCTAAAAGTATATAAACCATAATTTTCGTTGTACATACGCGAATTTAATATAAAAATATTTTTAAAAAATCTCTGAAAAATGAATCGTGTGATTATGAAAGAAGAGAGTGAAAATTCTTAGATATTCTTTATTTTTGAAAGAAAAGTAAATATACGAAAAGTTGAAAACTACAGATAAAATTTGCAAACAGATATGGGAAACCTCCTTTATTGATTCTCAAATGCAGTTCATGCATTCTTAGATTTGTGCATGAACGTATATCACAAGAGGTATTAAGTACACTCGTATTTGAAGTGAAAATAAATAATTCATTATTTAAAGTAAAATATATTGACTTTAAAATCAATAAAATAAGTAAAACATAATCAGCTAACAAATATTGATATAAAATTAAGTTCGTCGTAAGTTTTTATCATCCTCGAATCTTCTATTTTCGATTCAAACCTTCTGCGGGGAATAAAATTTTATTCTATGCACGTCATACAAAAGGAAAAAGGAAACGCCATTTAAAATATTGCTATTAGTTTCTGTAAATCTTCGATACACAAATGGTAGAATTTCTATAAAAGAATAATTTTCTACTTACAAAAACCACATCATCTAAACGTGGAAAATAAGTTTTTTTTCCACTATCTGCTTAATATCTTTTACTATATAGAAGCCTTTATGATTGTTTCTTATATAGTACTTGAAATTTTATGAATAAAATATTCAGTTCGCGAAATTTATCTCTGCATTTTATAATATATCAAATAAATTTTCAAGTTAAATAGGAAAAAAAAATACCTGTGCATGTATACTGTATGATACAATTAATCTTCTTATGTGTTAAATACCTTAGTGGGTTTCTCTTTTTTATACATAAATTAATTAGTGTACTTTGAATCAGTTCTTAAATTCTGTATACACTAAAATTAGAATAAATATTGTTTTTAAAATATAATTTGTAGTTAATTTTACTAAAAAGTCATGTACATAAAATGCAGAAAATATAAATTGTGTTCATGCTTTCACTTGTATTCCAAATCCATACGGATCATGAAGTCAGATTATTAAAATGCTTATAACATTACGAATTAAAAATGAACGAATTTGGTACAAGCGCATTTCAGAAAAAAAAATAGACTGAAATAAAAAGAACTCCTGATGGAAGATTTTTTTAAAAAAAATATGTAGCGGAAGAATAATAAATTATACTAGGTAGAAAAAAATATTGAAA
Organism: Argiope bruennichi; assembly: GCF_947563725.1. Lineage (NCBI taxonomy): Eukaryota > Metazoa > Arthropoda > Arachnida > Araneae > Araneidae > Argiope > Argiope bruennichi. Next base: position 126,504,155 of record NC_079152.1, read on the forward strand.
TTCCGTTGTTCAACAAAATTAATGCAAAACATTTTTCTTTGGGAAAGTAATTAAGTCTTTGAGTTGAAGTCTTAAAAAATTAAACATTTTTTTCTTCTTCTTTAAACTAAACGAAGAATGAAATTTTGCATTCTTCTTTACTTAAATCTTACAAGAAGTTTTTCTTCTTCATTCTTTTCACCCTTGCTCTGAGCAAGATAATTATGCCAAATTATCATAAGTGATTACAATATTTTATTTTTATTTTGTTTGATGTTAAAAGTATTATGTGTTTCCATCTTTAAAGAAAAGTATTAAGGCCCGCTTCTAAGCAACAGAAGAAGAAAATGTATTTTACCTTACTTTCTTTAGAAAATACATCTCATTGTTTTTGCATTCTATTATATTGATGTGCAAAATTAAAAATAGGAAAAATGCAAGGCCACAATTTGTCACGGAGTTGAATGGCTTAAATAACAGTAATAACAATAATTCACGAGATTCCTAGATTCCAGTATATTTAAAAAAAATTATAACAATTATAAAGCAATACTCCTATATAAATAGATATTTTATGCATTTTTCGGCTATTTAATTTAATAATTTTTAGTTTTAGTACTTTCAATTCATATTTCAGCATTTAAATATTGTTGCTTGAATTTTCGAATCCCAATAACTTACATTGAAGATTTTTTTGCCGAAACTTAAAAATATTGTTATATTAAATAAATTATTTCGGAATCAATAGATAAATAATTCATCTTATTCCGTAATTTCTGTTAATTACTACACACATCTCCGATAAAGTATAAATTGAAAATAGTTTAATAAATACCTTAATATTCATCGCCGATTTAATCATGCTTATCAGTAACTTTTATCTTTTACTGAGTAATAGCGTGATATCACAACTTAAAATATGTTGATATGACATCTAGCTTTAAGCGAGATCATTAAGAAAAATATATTGATTTTACAAGTTATGTTAATTAGTTCCATATATATTTCCGCTGATCTTATAATATTAATGTGATCTGTCAATCAGAGTTATGTTTTCAAAATGTAAATGGCTTTTGGAGACATAACGTGTAACTTTCATATTATAAAAACAAATTTCGAATCAGCCTGGTCATACCATTTTCTTTTTTCTACAAATGTGAGTAAATCTATTACTTCAAAATTAATGCGAATCAGATTAATATACTGCAATTAATGCTATACATTAATGGGAATCAGACTAATATGCTATAATTAAGGCTATACATTAATATGAATCAGACTAATATACTATAATTAAGGCTATACATTAATATGAATCAGACTATATAATATAAGACAGGATCGTTAAATCTAAAAATAAACTAATATCCTGACATCAGATTACAGAATGTCAAAATTTCTAAATTTTTTTCTATCATAATGTCGAAATACTAGATACAATCTTATCATACTGTTTCAGATTTATAGAGCACATAGATATTTTATTATAAATATTTTTTTTAATATTTCATATTCTTTTTCAAGATGTGCCAATGATCTTTTGATTTTGAAGAGGGCTTAGTTTGACACTTGACCTTGTTCCTGTTTAATCATAATATTTATGCATACAGAAGAAATCAATTTAAATTTTAGTTGTAAAAATTATTATCAGAATATTGATTCTGTTAATTTCAACAATGATAAATGATAAATAATCTATAAATAATCAATGATTAAAATACGTTAACAGAATTAAGAAAATAACCCAAATTAATTATGCAGTAAGAGACAGAAACTTATATAAGCACTGAAGCAAATTTATGTTTTTATTTTTCTCTACTGCGTATTATGTAATCGCAATAATTTCAATCTTTCTTGTGCATGAACTATTGTGAAAAACATTACTAAAATTAGAAATCAGGAAACATTTTTTTTTTATACAGAGTTGATCTTTACAAAAAATACATTTCAAAAAAGATTGCAGCGTTGATGAGCATTAAATATCTTTTTTTTTCAATAAATGTAAACATTTCGCCATAAAGCAATAAAAAAATGTGTTTGGATTTTAGATTACATTACTTACAAAAAAAATTCGAAAATCATTTTAAAGAACCCACCTGGTTAAAAAGTGTTGAAACGGAGAAAAATAACTTCTTTAAGGAAAAGCAGAAACATTATTAAGAGGTTTAATAAACATTTATAGTAAAATATAAGCATAAAAAATAATTTTATTTTTCATTCTTTCAATAAATCTAAGAAAATGCATTTTAGCTGTCTCTGTTATATCTTAAATGTTAAAATCTTTTTCAGAGTTTGGAGGAAAAAAAAAGTTTATAAAAGTTTTGCTACTTTACAAACTTTTTTTCCTCACTCGCTCAAACCTTGAGTTCCTTCCTTTTACCATCCATTGTTAGTTTATCAAAAATAAAAAAATGGCCATTCTTTATTCCTACACTGCTATTCCAAGATTATTTATTTCTAAAAATATACTTTAGAAAATTTATAAATAGTGTCATCTCGAAAAAATGTTAAGTCCAACTAAGAATTTTTTGTTTCAAAATATAAAATTCGGTTTTCAGACTAAATTAAAAACACGAAATCTTTTTTTCAGGATTTGATTGTTTTTAAGTGAAACATAGAGTTCAGAAATGAGTTTTTACTTTTCTCTGCTGATTTTTTTCTCAATTATACATATATATATATACATAGTCTATCCGAAAAGAAACTGAGCTTTTAATTTAATGCATTAATGTGTTAACCTAAAACTTCATCTACAATGACAACACTATTCAAAAACTCATGCAGTACATTTTGGTCTTGCCCCTTCACAGACTGGAAAAACCCTTATTTTATAAAAGTTTAGCGGGTTTCTCAAATGCAGAATAAGATTTTAAAACAGTATTCTTAGGATTTGATATTGTGCTCTTTTGTATGCCTCAATATTTTAAATCCAACTAGAAAATTGGGAATTTTAAATGAGTAAGGCCCAGAAAATTCTCAGCCAATTGGATTAAAAAAATCCCATAATAAACCCTCACCATAAATTAGATATTTAAGAACTATGCTGGAACTGGTAGACAAATTCGGAGTGGTACAAAAAAAGTAGAAAAGAGCAGAATCTGATGCACATAAATTTCATTTAAAGATATTGGTCTGGTAACTGCTTTTGGTGATTAATTTGTTAGCACGGATTGTTCATATTTTATGCTGTTAGATTATTAATATGGATTGAACTTTTTTTAAATTGACCTTCTAATTTGATACGATGATGCCCAAAGAAAAGTATTTATTTTAATTTTACCATCATTAAATGCACGTGAGTGAATATTTTGATGGATGAGCTTAAATGTCCTTACATATTATTAAAACCTTTGAATTATTTTCGAAATTTCGTTTCAGAATTAATTTTTTTAAATATATTAAAAATAAAGAAAAATATGCAAAAATTAAATATATATTATTAGTAAAAGTTATACATATTTTAAAGTTTCAATATATTGCAAAAATCATTTAGGGGCGAAAATAGTTTTTGAAGATATGGTCATCAATCCCCACAGTAAGACATAACGAATATTAATCTAGTGATTATAAAGCCTATTTTTTTTCTCAGTTAAAATTTCGAAGGCAAGCAGTTTCCTATTTTTTATCTCTTCGAAGGCAAGCAGTTTCAGTAATACACATTGAACCTCTTCATAACGAACAGCTGGTAAGTCAATAAATTTTCTTGTTATTGGGGTAAGAGCATTAAAGAAATGAGTGAAATTCATCTGATAAAATTATTTTCCTATCTTATTAAAAAAAAAGTGAAGAATAGTATTTTATAAACCAACATAAACCAGACACAATTCATCATTGAAATATGGTTCATTCCCTTCCTCTTAAAAAAATAAAAATAAAATATATTTGAGAATCCCTCCTAAAATCGTACATAAAGGTGGTTAATTTTCTTTAGATTTCTCCGTGGGTCCAATCCCTTGTATTCCAGGAATAATATTACAACGTTTTGTTGTGGTTTAAAACATTTTAAGTATTTTAGTTGTTTAATGGATAGTAAGCCTGAGTTTGAAAATGTGTCTCTTTTATAAGTAGTGTTTTGTTAAGTATAAGCATTTATTGCTGGAGAAGTTTCATTCGCTTTTTTTTTCTTTCTCATGTATTAAATATAAAAATATTATTCTAATTCTCAAAAAAGTCGAATTCGAGATTTTGGCAAATCTTCACGTTTCCTACCACTTTGATTTCGAAAAACATATAAATAGAATTAGGTCTGTCTGTCTGTAAACGTGATATGCAAAAATTCTCTGCTCTAATCTGATGAAAATTGATAAATGGAATAGAAAACAAGTTTTTGTACATCTGTATTAAATTTTGAATGAAATATATTCAAAGAATTCCGTTTGCTGTTCGAATACGTATGAAATAGATACTTACAAATATAAACATGATCAATTTGCAAAAAAAATGCTGATTCGTATCATGTTTCGAACCAAATCTTTCAAAAAAATTGACTCTGAGTAAGTGTGTCTATTTTCATATGCACGCAAACGCAATAATTCAAACGCGCAATGACTTAAATTAAGGAAATTCGTTTTGTACTCTTCTGATACCAATTTTAATTCCCCACCAAACTTTGGCTTTAATTTGTAAAAATCGATAAGTTTTTACAAATAGGAGAAAAGCGATAAATATTTACAAGATAGATTCTATAAATTGCTAGAGTCAAACTTGTATTTCGTTAATATTGTTAAATCAATGCTATGTGCGACAGATTCAAAGCCGTTTGCTGGGCCAACACTTTCATGCTTGGGAAAGAGAATATAATGCGAGAAAGCTTCGGAGAGACCATATACATTGTTTGTAAAAAGGTTTTTTTTTTTTTTTTTTTTTTTTTTTTTTTACTACTTATTGCTATTATATTCATATGCTGCACTCCACTTTTAAAATAAATAATTTTGTAATTTGGGAATACAAGAGATGGTGCAATGATTGCGAACAATCTTGTGTTATCATCGATTATAAATGGATTCATAGTAGTAGAAAATACGGATGACGTTATAGTTATTAAAGCATTATTTTGTGCAACTACTCCCAACGGGTTACATCATTCGAATGTACAAGATCATAATTGTTAAAGGTCGCGCTCTGGCATGTCATGACGCAACATTCTGCCCAGCGTTGAAATATGTAAGATTTCAAAACTCATTTAATTATACGTTTAGCTTACATTTACTTAAACCAAATAAATAAAACTATTCAGTTGAAATATTGACAAATGAACATCAAAATTGCAAAATATATACAAATTGTATACTAAACATCATTCAAGTATATAAAATATATGTACAACTATTTTTCCTAACTAATTTAGTTTTCAAAGGTATCCTTTATTGGTAAGATACATATTTTTGAAATAGGGCCTGTAAAATTACCTTTTAGTTTTTAATTTAACAACTCTTACTCTGTCCTCATTTCCATAAATTATCTCTAAAATACTAGCCATTGCCCATTTGCAAAGAGTCAAATCATTTTCCTTTAGCAATACTAAACATCCGCCTTAACGTTATTTTTTTTAATTGCCACATTTTTCTTTCCTGTAAGTGGTTCAAATAGTCAATTCTCCAGTGTTTCTAAATTGTTTGAACACATTTAGTAGTATATTGCCAGCGCGACAACCTATTATCAGAAATATCCACAATATCCGGTTCAGGTATTGAAGTAATTGGGTGTCTAAGATAAAGTGTCCAGTAGTTAAAACTTCATATTCATAAACATTATCTGAAATGGAATTAAGGGACGTGAGTTAAGTATACCTTCAATCTCAATTACTATTGTTTCAAATTCTTCAATAGTTATTTTTCTATTAGCTAAAACTATATAAAGATGGTGTTTAAAGGATTTTACTTCTGCATCCCATAAACCTCCGAAATCGGGGGAACGAGGGGGAGTAAATTTCCATTGGATTGATTCAATTTTGGGAGCCACTGTATTTGATTTCGATACAGGTATCTCACCGGTTATTTTAGGAAGAATGTGTGAAATGAATAATCTCGATTTGATATATCATTTTTAACAGCATGTATAATAAACGGCGTAGTTCTATTTATACCAGTTACACCTTGCTTTATAGATTTTGATTCCTAATTTTCTAGTTACATCTTCTCGAAGAATGCATAAAGTCGAAGCATTGTGCAAGAGCCCTCTTAATTGAACTCTGCGATCATCTGCAGTTTTCACATAAATAAGAGTGCTAAATATGACCGATTTATTCGCTTCTATCACCCGGTTAATGTCAAAACAGATACTTCAGTTTGTATGTTTAGTTTCGGTTTCGTTTCAGCATCTGTTTGGCTTTCGCTCGCCCGTGCCCTTGAATTTGAAGTGATAGCGTGAATTTGAGTTGACTCATCATGTCAGAGCGAATTATGCCTTTTACTGCAACTTAGAATGCTCAAGAATATTTTGATTTACAAATCCTTGGATGAGGTTTAAGACAGTGAATGCATAATTTGTTATTCCTAACAAAATTCTTTCTGTCCTCGATAGACATATATTGAAAAGTAACGCATCTAAATAGTGCGTGATAGTTTTTGCATAAAATACAAGCTTTAACATTGGAATTTTTATTATTAACTATAAGTGTTTTCGCTGTTTTAGATACGCTCGGATTTTGTGGACGTTCGTATTTACTCGGAGTATGGTTAATACTTTCTAACAAAGAGCTTAGCTTTTCCAGAAATTTCATCAAATTTTCAAATGTAGGAATTTCTGCCGTATTTAGAGAAAGCTCGAATTGCTTTCTTGTCTCTTTGTCTAATTTTTGTAGAATGATGTTTACTAGCATTAAATCGGATAGTTTATTTTGGTCGAATTTAAAAACTTTTAACGCTCTGATGTTTTTATTAACGCAGTTCATTAAAGCGCACAGTTCGTTAGCAGATTCGCTACGAATTTTCTCAAAATTTATTATTTCTAGTACATGAGAGTCTATCAATTAACGTTTATTTTCATAACGATCTGATAATGCTTTAAAGTTAACACTAGATGATTCTAAATATTTAGTTTCTCCTCTGAAACATGCACGGAAATAATAAAGCTTTTGAGAATCATTTAACTGCTCATTGTTGCTAATTAAATTAACAAATAAATTTTTAAAATTTGCAAAATCAGCTGTTTTTTTAGAAAATTCCAGTATTGGAATTTCCGGAAGTCGGATTTTTGTAACTGCATTATCCTTTGAAACAAAGTTTATTTTCAATTGAATTTAATAGTATTTTCAGACCTACCTCTGTTTCTTCAATCCTTATATTTATTTGTTCAATATCTTCTAGGAGGGTTTCTGTATCTTCCGATGTTTCAATATCACAATATTGTTCGGATATCTTGTCCAACTGTGCTTGCAATTGTGCAAGTTTCCTTAATTTCACTTCTAATTCCATTGCGTTAACGTGTTGCAAGATCATAACGGTTATAGGTGGCGCTCTTGCATTCCATCACGTAACAATATGCTTGTTTTTTCGAGGGGCGTGGTTTTAACCTGATTCGAATGGATAGTTCCAAAGTGTTTTAGTTTGTACAGGGTCGTTATAATTAAAGTTACCCTGTTTAGACCTACGTAGTGTCCGCTCTAGTGGAAGGATGTCGAAGAAACTTGATATTTAGGTTGTATGGATCATGGAGAAAAGAAATCTGCAGTAAAAAAAATAACAGTTTAAATTTCGGTCTATATCCAGGCAGGTTTTGAAAAAGATGATTATTAAATTTGAGGAGACTGGGGAGTTGGGTGCGGTACAAGGAAGAGGACGGAAACGGATTTCAAATGAAACAGTGGAAGAAGTCGCCCTTGCCGTGGTCGAAAGAGCGTCCGATTTGCAATATTCTTCATCAAGTGGTGGCACGTGATTTGTCCCTCCCTTGATCTACAGTACGAAAGGTTCTTCGATCCATAATAAAGTGGTATCCATACAAGATCCATCATGTGCAAGCGCTGAATCCTGCAGACCCGGAAAAACGAAATCAATTTGCTAGAATTTTTTTAGCCAGAATAGTCATTGACAATTCATGGCTTTGGAACATTTTGTGGTCGGACGATGCTCATTTTACCCTAGACGGAGCAGTTGATACTCAAAACTGTCGCATATGGGGTACTGCAAGTCCTAATAATGCGCATGAACAGTCTCTACATCCGGATTACATAACTGTATGTAATCTGGACTGATTACTGCTGATTTCATTCTTGGACCCTATTTTTTTGAGGAGAACACTCCTCATGGCCCTCAAAGGTGCTCCGTTACGGGTGCCCGTTACCGTGACCTTCTTCAGCAGCAAGTCATTCCTGCATTACAAGAACGAGAATGTTTAGGGACTATTGTCTTCATTCAAGATAGTGCACCACCTCACATTGCTCGACCAGTGATGGCATTGCTTTGAAGATCAACGGGTAATTTAAAGAAGTTTTCCAACTGCCTGGCCTCCACGTTCTCCGGACTTGAATTCCTGTGATTTCTGGTTGTGGGATTCCTAAACGATCGTGTCTATGGAGAAAGCATACGGACTCTGCATGAATTGAAAGCAAGCATAATAAGTCATGTTGCTGCAATTGATCGACAAGCCCTTAATGGAATGCACATTGAACATATATTGTAATTAAATTTTTAAGTTCTAAATTGTGTGTTTTTTTTTCATTTTGAAATTTGAACTATTTTTTTTTATTGCAGATATTTGTTACCCATGATCCATACAACCTAAGTGCTGAGTTTCTTCGACAATCTTCCACTAGAGCGGACACTACATAGGTCTAAACAGGGTAACTTTAATTATAACCACCCTGTATATAAATGAAATGCTTCTTATCTTCTTCAGATTGTTTTCTTTTATTCATCTGGGATAATTATTGTTTGACGGAGTGATTGTACATTTTAATTGTAAAGCAAATATTTATGAAAAGATATAATGCACAACAAATAATATGACAATTATTTTTTATTAATTGTTTTTATTTATTTTTTTATTAGTACCACCCTGTCTTTAATCACGAATTTAAAGATATTTAAAAACTGGAAACTCAAAAATAATATAAAAAATAAGTTTTTGCAGACAATTTTTATAAGAGTATATAATAAAGAAAAAAAAATAATGTTTATTGAAAATAATGTAATATTGTGAATAGAAATGTAAAGAGTTTCATAAGAAAAAAATTTCTAGACATAAATTAATTGAAATTTTACTTGCATAGTGAGTATATTATATATTGTGTTAATTATGTTCAGTATAATCCAATACTTATCATTTCTATAATTTTAGATATGTGGAATATATTTGGAAAAAATGAGACAATTTGTGAGCAGCGTTTCGGAATGCACTAGTGCATTGTAAAGGCAAGATGCTGTTAACAAATGCACACAAAAAAGCACATACACATACGTACACACACACACACACACACACACACACACATATATATATATATATATATATATATATATATGTATATGTATGTATGTATGTATTTCAATCTATAGTATTAATCTACTTAATTAATTAGCTAATAGTAATATTAGCTATCCAATGTTAAAGTATCTGTAGCTGAAAAATACCTTTATGGATCAAAGACCATTCAGGATTATTCTAATTAAGCTTTTGAAGTTAAAAAAAGAAAAGAAGGAAGTTTGAAACACTAAGTAATGTGGATTGATTTAGAAAGAAATCAAAATTTATAATTTTTAGACAGTGAAGAAAAACTATTGTCCTTTTTCATTTAGTAATGGATACATTTTGAAGTCTTTGAGTTCTGATGAATATGAAGATACTTAATATAACCAATGTAAAAAGAAAACACTACATCAATTCAAGAAAGTTCAATCTTTTCGAGTTCAAATAAGAACTGCTTCTACAAATATATCAAACATTTTTAAAATCGTAGTTTTTAAAATATATGGGAAATAGTTGCAAATTTGAAGCTAATGTTCACAGAAAAATCAAAGAGAGAGGATTTTTGATCTGAAAAGACGAACTGAGGTTAGAAAGAATTATTCATCAAACTATTCAACTATTCAATATGATATATACTTTAACCTAAAACAAAATAATTAAACTCTGATTATGAATAGAGAGCTACATGAAACTTTTATCATAATTTCAATAATGGAAGAAGAGTATTAAGCACTTTGCAGAAGAATGTTGAACTTTCAAATTTAATACTTATTGATTGTAATGGCACAATGGATAATATAAGTTTTAATAAGGGTAAGATAATTGCTTAATAATGAAAAACCTTTTCTGATATTATTCGAAACGGAAAAATTCCGTATCGAAGTCTGAAATAGAAGCCATAACTATTAGAGAAACCAATCAAAGGAAAACTAAACTTGAAATGAAAATACCACACTATATAACGAATAAGCTTAAATCTCCGTCTAACATATGAACAGAAGTTGCATATACATATGGCGCTGATCAAGCTGTTACGATTGCAGTTACATAAAAAGATTAAAATAGCATTTGATTCTTTGGTATTGCATCAGCACAAAGGAATTTTTCATTTATACTCTAACTACAAAAAACATAAATGTGGAAAAAAGTTTGAGACAGCATACAATCAGCAGGAGTGCACCATTTCCTAATTGCTTGTTTATTAGCTACATAGAAATGAATTACTGTTTCATCGTCTACGGCAATATTTGGTACAAAAGTGTAATGTGGAAAATAGAGGGAAAACTTAAAATATTCCAAAAAGATATATTATATTTTTAGCGTATGTGGGCCATATAACTCAAACGTAATAAAATATGCAATAAATTGGAACGTTGGTTGGAAGAGCTGACTCTGCTGCTCGAATCATACGCTCAAGCAGTCATAAGACATTCGAGCAAGAAGAGTAAATTTCTATTAATGCCAAATGGTAAACAGCACTTACACCTATCGTTTATTCGTAATAAAATTTGATTATATTTTTTGGATATATTTATCTTTGAGTATAATTCATATCAAACATTAAGTCATATATTATTTTATAAAATTAGATTTTAATTGGTCTGTTTTATTTGGGGCAACTGTGGCGTATTGTGATGAACGAGGATAGAACTTGAGACCTTGTGGTTCGCTGTCCAGTAACATGACCACGATGCAAAAGCAAATGCTCGGGTAGCTTAGCTGTTAACTGGCTTATAAGCTTTTCACTACAGACTCTCCCTCCAGTGAGTCGGAGGCGAGACGAACGATATGGTTGTTGATTGGTGATGTATTAGCTCTTAATTCTAATGCGCCTGTACCCGTTTGAGTAGCGCCAAACGTTGTGGCGAACGTGTGTGGGGGTGAGTGGTTACTGTTGCTGCGTCAAGTGAGTCTGACGACTTTGGGTAGCTGCGGCCTTTTTGTGTTGCTGTGTCAAGTGAATCTGAAGACTTTGGTTGCAGGTAGATGGCGCCACAATAGCTGTACGTAGGTTGATTGGTCAACATCCGAGTTCACCGATGTGGAGATATGTATGAACGAGGATAAAACCTGGAACCCTGTGGTTCGCAGTCCAGTAACATGACCACGATACAAAAGCTATTACTCGTGTAGCATAGCTGTTGACTGACTTATAAGCTATTTATTCACTACACAACTATATTCATTCTAAAATTCTGCATTCATATGACTTCATTATATATGATAATAATATAAATTGTAGTATAATTAAAAAGTATTTAATAATTATGAAATATGAAAAACGCTCACATATTTTTTATCAATACTTCTCTTTTTAAATGCAAACCTAATTTGTTACGAAAAATATATTCATGCCAATTAATAATATTCTTATTAATCAGTTCATTGGTTTAAAATGAGAAACATTTTGATTCCAGTTTGACCTAGGATTTCGGAATTCCACAGAAGTACCATTGTGTAAAAGTATTATTAAGTGTCTTGTCTAAACAGCATCTGTTGTAACATTTTTTTATATTAGTATTTATATTACCAAGCATTTATAAAAAATATATAAGTCACCGAATTCGATTTTTAGTTCTCCATGTAAAAAGGGTTTACGATCATCACCCACGATACTAGAATAAAAGAATTTTCAGCGGAAATGTATATTTCAACATTTTATTTTTCTCATAAGTAAAGAATGCGTCAAAAATACACCGAACAGTTTTCTTTCCTCCTCATCAATTAAAAGCCATTATATTGTGAAATATTATTCTGTTTTGTTACAATTTACTATCTAATATACTATAAAAATAAAAAAAATACAAATAATCTTAATAAAACACCTAATCGTCTGATGGTCTTGTTTGCCTAGTAGAAAACTTGATTCTTACCTGATTCTGAATTCTTACCAGATTAAGAATGGCTCAGACACGGCTCACACCCAAGCATTTGATGTTGGAGGAATACCACCCCCCGGTGTACAATATGTCAGTGCCCTATGACAGTTCTTCACGTTTTAATAGAATATCCACAATTCAACAATGAACGTCATTCGCTGCTTTCATTCTTCCCACATTAAATTAAAAGACATTCGTCTTAATGTTCCCCATCCCCCATCTATTTACCTTTTTGAAAAGGATTGACTTTTACTTTTTGATATGATTTTGAAATGGCTTTTAGATTGTTTTACCATGATATTACTTTTATTAGATTTTACAGGTTGCACAGGTCCAGGAAAATGATGCAATTTAGAAACAATTTTTTTTAAAAAAAATAAGATTAATTCTCACCATATTTTTTACACAGTTTAATCAAAAATGGTTCTTGTGCCAATAAACTCCATCAAACCAGACATAAAAATTATTTAACAATTCCAATTTCAAAGTGTTTAGGGAAGTTGTCGTTATGGTATTGTGACGTCATTAAGGGCAGCAATTATGGCATTTATTCGTTTGTCATTTCTTAATAAATGGTGCAATATCTTGAGGTGCTAAATATTTTACGTATGGTAATATTTGAAAATATATAATATTTAATAATATGAATTAACATTTGAGAACTTTGTATGATTATATGTAAATTGTTAGCCTATATGTATATTTATTTAATTTATCATGCTATATTTACTATTTATTCTGCTGTTCATGTTTTTTTTTCTTTCTTATAATATTTTGAGGTTCATTAGTTAAAATGGCAGCCACATCTAGTTGTAGAAAACATAACAATTTGTAAAGGAATGATTTTTTTTGTTTGATTGTCTGTCTTTTATGATGAGAACTTTTATTTGAAGCACTTTTACATCTTGATATTAAGTGTATAATGATTAATGAAGTAATAATTTGTTCCTAGCCTAAGACAATAGATTCTATGTTACTTCAAAGAAATTATATCTTTTCAACTAATTTCAAACTGACATCATGAACCATGTTTTATATTATTATATTATACTATACCGGTGCACCATCATCATTTGTAAAGATACTTTGAATCTTTTGATGTGTATTTCTTCATTTCATTAAATAAAAAAATCTTTTAGAGACTTGAAGAATTCTTATAAGATTTAAATGACTGAAGATCATTGAAATATAACATACATTAACAGAAAAAAGCATTTGCAGTTGAATATACTAATTTATCTAGGGGAATAAAAGATGCATTTAGAAATCCATATGAAAACTGCTCTTTCCTTTGAAAAGTCAGCAGTAAATTTCCCAATAGTATGCTCTAATATATTTGTTAGATTACTCCTAAATGATTATTATTTTATTCTAATAGGATATTCTTTGGTTTCTTACTTCTTGAAAAAATTCAAATAGCCCAGTATTTCAATTTTTTGACAATGATTTTTATTCTAAAATAATTTCGCTACATTTTTTATATGCATTCATTCATCTTTAGAGTCAGATGGAATTGCACTTATTCTGCAAATCACGTTTTAGAATAGAGGTAAAAGACATTTTCGGAAAGCACTACGTCCTTTATTGAAATAATTCTGAACGTTGAGATATCACACAAGCGTAGCTACGTTGGGAGATCTGCATTTATTACTTCATTTGAATCATTATTCAGAAAAATTCTTCATGGAAAAAAGGGAATAAAAGATTCTTTATCTCTGTAAAAATTATTTGCTTATTCAATGAAGGAAAAAATAAAATAATTGTCTCATTAATAGTATTAAAATTCAATGAACGATTCTGCTAATGAACTTTCTTATTATTTACACAGTTTCTTTTACTTTAAATCATTTTTTCATATTTGTTTTTATTTATAAAACTTAAAAAAACTTTATTCTAATGAAAATTTTAAACATTCTGAAGTTTATTATGTTGTTTGACATTCGATTTTTATTTTATTTTTAAATATTCTTTTATAAGTTTTAGACATTCTGATGTGCTTAGCTGATCTTGATTAAATCACAAATTAGAACTTAAAATCTACTTTCTATGCGAATTGAAACTATTACATTATTTGATGAAAAAATCTAATAAGGAACAAAAAATATTTTTCATAAAATATAATTTTATTCTTGTTTAAAATTTTCTTTTTTTATCCTTTAAGAAGCAAAGCTATATAAGCTGATGAAATATAATATGTTAGAATCATTATTTTTCAATAGATATGTTTGTGTATTTTTTTAAATCCTGGAGAATAATAACTTCATTTATTTTACTCAACCAGTTAATACGAAACTATCGAAGTATTTTTTATTTCTTTTTTTAAAAAAGGGAAATAAAATATCAATACTTTAATTTTCCATGTACTCTTTACCTTAGTAAGGTACAAAATGCATGATGCATATTCACATATTCGTTACGACATTAACCAATACTTAACAGTAACAAATTTGTATGTCTTCTTAAATATAAATAGATGGAAACAAATACATAATGTCTTTAAAGTTAAAAATATTAGATAATTGTTAAAATATTTTCTGGGCATTTTCTTTCATTGTGAGTTACATTATTAAAACCATGTTAAACTTGTTTATGTGTTCCAAACATCCTAAGAATAAATGGAATCACAAATAAATTTTTAAAAGTAAATATAGCAAACTAATTAGATATTTCGTAGATGAATTTAAAATATGAACTTGAAACTAGATAGTATTAGGAATTCGTAAAATAAAAAAAAGAAACATGTTTTGTTAAACTCATGAAGCAAACTTACTAGCAAATTCTTACATATTCACCTAATACAAACCAATTTTCAACAACTGCAATTCACAAATAAAATGCTTGATGCTATATATTTCTTCTGAAATTTTTATTGTACAGGACTTTAAACGGTAAACGTTCCTGAAACTATTTTCCAGCAGTTTCCATCAATTTCAGTAATATCGTTTAGAAATAGTGAAAAAAGAATAAATTTATAGAGAAGAATTTACATTAAAAAAGCAACAATTACTTCCCACGATTATATTTTTTTTTCTTTGCATGTTTTATATTACAAGATGCAGAATAATAAATCACGCCTCGAAAAAATAAGATATTACTTTGTTCAGCAAGAATAATGTGAAACACTTTTCTCTTTGAGTGTAATTAAGTCGTTAGTGTGTAAGATTATAAAAAGAAAAGAGAAAAAAAAAATCAGCGTTTTTTAAAAGTATATGAAGAATGGAATTTTACTTTCTTCTTTATTTAAATCTTAGAAGACATTCTCTTCTTTGTTTTTCAGCCCATGCTTTGATCTAAGTAATTACGCGAAATTATCATAAGTGATTACAATATTCTTAGTTCGTTGGTTTCTTTTTTTATATAGTAGAAGTATTATGTTTTTTTTCCCCATTTTAAAAGAAAAGCTTTCTGGATTTGCCTCTACAGAACATAAAGTAGACGCACAGTGTTTTGATTTTGTAATGCATGGTTGTTTTCATATTTTAAGTGATGAAGCCTATTCTTAATTTAGTAAAAACGCAAGACCGCAATTTCTCAGATGGTAGAATGGTTTTAGTAGCAATATGACAAAGGTATGCAAAGAGTTTATTTCTTGAATCGTCTGATAAAATTGAAAGTCTTTAAAACAAGAAACCATCTTTATAGATTAAATCAGATTGCTTCGCAATTTTTGCTAAACATGTTTAATAAAACTCTTTTGCAATTTCAGAGGCATTTTACTAGAGTATTTAAATGAAATGGATGCTTCTCTTTTTTTATATCTCAAAGGATGATTTATTTTATTCCAGACTTTTTCTGAAAGTAACTGAGAGGTTTTACTTCACACCAAGGCCTTCCCATTTATGAGCTTTTTTAAGTATTAAATTTACTGAAAGACGTATCGTTTTTCGTATGCCTCGAATCCTCTTAATAATTCTTAACAATTATTATACAATGCAATTAAATGTTGCCTAATACGCACGCGGCTCAAATGCATGGTGCTCATTTTCAGGAACTATTTTGTAAATATCGCTATTCATGATATATAAATATTTTCCTGTTTATAATAAAGCTTAAATTTTGATTTTTTACAATTTAAGCAACTTTTTGTATTTAGTATGATGTATTTTATTCTAAACAGTTTTCTCGATAGCACCGGAACATCCCGTATAACTGTTGCATTATAAGTTCATTTCATATATTGTCTCAAAAATCATTAGCTGTATCACAATATGCACGATATGCATGTATATATATATATAATATAAATCTATAGTAAGAAATAGTTTGAAAACGAAACTAAAATGAAAACAAAACAAAACAGTTTCGAAATCACAACTAAAAATTATTACCTATTCAGACTAAAACCAAAAAAGAACTTCATAGTATTTAGAGAGTGCAACTGCAGCTACTTCTAAAACACAGATGAATTGATACAAAATTGATTTTTCGGGTCACGAGGAATCATTATTAGACTAATGTCTGCATTTCCTTCACAGAAAAAACCCCTTTCTTTGAATCCCTGGCTGAGGGTGACCCTTGAAAAAGTCTTCAAGCCGGATTCTTTTTTATATTATTTTATATTTTTTTTGGTTTAATTTTTATTTGTTTTTCCTATTAACTTGATTTTAAAACTTTTGTATATATATATATATATATATATATATATATATATATATATATAATAATTATGCATAAACCTGGAACTATGTATTTAATTTTATGTAAATAATGCTACAGATTAATTAGAGTTGTAAATTCTAATTATAAATTTTCAAAACCTTAATTGTTTTGAGGGGGAAGTTATATTCGGTATACAAATCATAAAATACTATGAAATGAGCTTACAGTTTTGAAAATTATAATTATCACTTGTTCTAAATAACTGGAAGTAAAAATAAGAATTATCATTACTTCGTTATAACTTTAAATTATTATTTTGCTTTATCAAGTAAGCTAAATTTTTAGGATCAAATTCTTTAAAGAAAATTGTAACTGGTTTCAATAAACAAATATCTATAAAGTAATTAAAAGCAAAATATAGCAGATGAATCAAATGAGAAACTCATTTAAATTTTGAAATTAATAAACTGAATAATTATGCATTTATTTATTAATTTTTGTTTTACACAGATAAATATTTTAGAATTTAATGAACTGATATTACTTAATTTTATAATAAACAAACTATTGTAATTACCACCAATTTCAAGTATTTGAATTTGCTCAAAAATTATATCAAAAGCAAAAAAAATGAAAATCATTTTATTGAATAACTAATAGTTGTTTTTGCAATAACAAGCTACCAATCTTTGAATATTTATTTCCTACACCAAATTATATATTTGCACGTAGCCTATATTAGATTCGAGAGCTTCGTGCATTTTTATAGGTTAAAAATATTAATGGTTAACTTAAGGCATAGTGTAGATATTTCAAAAATATGGAATCAGTATTTATTTTAATTTTATTTATAATCACAGATTAACTTTTACAATTCTGAATGTAATTGTTTTTCTTTAAACTGAGAAATGAAAGAATTAATATTTAAACTAGTTTAATATCAGCCGAATTTCCTATTTGCATCATTATGATTATTTTATTTGTGTAACATTTACTACGTTATTTTTTTTCTTTCTGTATTTTTTAAAACGTAATGCATAAAACGGTCTTAGTAAATGATTGTAATATTAAATCATTACTATCAGAAAATTTCCGAAATTCAATGCTAATGCTGACATTTTACAGATAATATCACATTGAAAGCTTAATTTTGCAAAATTATTTTACTTTTTTAAAGAAATTTTGATCAGCCATCTGATATTTATTTTGATCTTTCGTATTTGCAATCAAATTAACTAAAATATATTGATAGATATAAGCATACGATCATAAAATTGCAACGTCATTCAAATCATACATATTCGGTAATCAACCTTCTGATAACATATCCATAAGAAATATGTGATATATTATGAATTTGAAATAAGAGAATTTTCTCCGAATGTAATATATGCATTTATTCAGTTTTTATGTAAGATGAAAGGGAAACGCGTTTCTTGTGGCAAAATCTCTTTTCCTACAAGACGTATTCGAAAATTCTACAAATACGTCTTTAATCACAGTGTGCCTGGTGGCAAAATATAACGTATCAAAAGTCAAAAGAAGCTGAAAGATTTGAAGATTCGTTGGATGTAAAGTTTTCACGCCCTTAAAAAACGGGGCATATAAAATATATATTAAGAGAATAACTTACTTTTTCAGTTGATTATGCAATATTTGCAAGAAAGAAACGCTTCGTAGATGTTAGACTTTCTTTAAAAAATGTACTTTAATATTTTTTTCCAAAGGTTGTACTAAAACTGTAAACGATTGCAGAGCTAAGGGCTTGCAGGGCTTTTTTTTAACATTTTGCATATAAAGTCCTTTATATATTAGATATAATATTGTTTATTTGAAAAATATTTTGTCAATAAATATAATGCTGAGAATACGCAATTCTTGGTTCACAAAAAATTTTGCAAAAAATTCATAAGAGAAAAAAGAAAATTTCAGATGTGTAATTAAGATTTATGCCAAAATGGTAGAAAAAACGAATTGTTTTTTATATAGAGATAAAACTTTTCTGCTTTGAAAAAAAATTCGCGTTTTCTTTCCTTTAAAAAAAAATTGCAAAAAAGATATTTATCTCCTCAGTACCTGTTTGATCCCAAAAGAAAAACATTTGTTTTTATACTGCCGCAAAAATAATTAGTTTTTCTTCGTTATGAAAAGGCTCTTATAATGTGAAAAGAAAACAGGATGATATTTTACTCCTCTTTTTAGTCAAATTGCAATATCGAGTTCACTTCAAGCTAGAATAATATACTTTGCGTTGATATTTAGAAATTACGACATCATTAAAACATCGTTTTTAGTAATACTGTGTTTTATGTTTAGGTATATGTGCAAGATAAACTTCTATAGTCTGTATACCATTTTCTCTGGATCTAAACATAATTTCAAAACATAATTCTCTGTTCTAAGTTTTTTATAGCTCTGCACTATTTTTGAGATATCACATCCACATATTCTTTACTATGTGCTCGAATGTTAGGACTTGTTTGCAACCCTTTATAAATTATTTTTAAGAATATATTTTTGTTTTTGAATAAATCGTAACGAAGATTGTTCAGTAAAATTCAAATGCTATGTTACAAAAAATATGGAAATTTAATAGTTAAATGAACTTAATTTAATATTTGATAAGATTTTTTTCCTTTACAGCAATGTCTAAAACAATTAGAATATAAAATGTTTCTATTAGTAAGTTGATTTAAATTTTCTTCATTTATTTAACAAGAATTAATTTACTAATTGATATTGTAGATAATAGATTTAATCGATTTAGCCTTATGTTTGGCATACCCATTACACATATACATAAAACAAGAATACTCAGAACCCAAAAGCACTGCTTCATTTTAATTCATTAATTTTTTTCAACTTTAATTCCCCTATTTAATTATGAGTTCTTGCAAAAGCATGGGCGAATTCTAAGTTTAATAAAAAATGTTAAATAATTTTTTTTTTCTCCTTTTGTCTTTTTTCTTCAAAAAAAAACAAACTTCAATGCATTCTTCTGGTTTGGAGGAAAATAATTTATATTTCCCTCCATATATAATGTGATTGGATTTCTTTTACATTTAAACTTTCAGAATATCTTGAATCCCAGTTACATCATTTGTTTATATGACAGAAAAGAGCAATTTAATGGTGCAAAGGAAATATATGTTCTAAAGTAATATGGAGGAAAGAAAAGCGTATTCATAAATTTATGAACCCCACACAGATAGTTTATATGGAAAACGATTTTATCTGCAACAAAAGCAAAATATAATATTTAATTGATTGCGATATTTCATGTTAAATTTTGAAGTTTTTCATCATAAATTTTATACTTTTCAAAACGCAATTATTGCAATTAGACATTGCAATAATATTACATTTTTACCTGCAAACTCAGAAATTCCAGTATTTAATGGCATTCGAATGAGTACCTTTTCTTGTAATTTTTTATGATTTTAAATTATACGCACTGTGTTATTGCGACATTGATTTCATGTAAAAACAATATTGATAAATATTTTCAGATATCTAATTAGAAATTTAAAGATTTGTTTGAAAAGAGTTCTGGATTTTATAAGAAAAAAAAAGAAAAAAAATATTATCAATAATAATATAAACAAATATAATCAATTATATTAATTATTATTATTTCTCCATCAGTTTTATGTGAAAAGAATATTGTTAAATACTTTTAGAGAGCCATATAGAAATTAAAGGCGGTTCTTTGAAAATAGTTCTGGATTTTAAAAGAAACAAAAGAAAATAAATATAATCAATAATAATATCAATAAATATAATGAATAATACTCGTTATTATTATTTCTCCATCAGTTTTATGTGAAAAGAATATTGTTAAATAATCTTAGAGAAATATATAGAAATTAAAAGCGGTTCTTTGAAAAGAGTTCTGAATTTTATAAGAAAAAAAAGAAAAGAAATATAATCAATAATAATATCAACCTTTTTAGTAGTGACATACTTCTTTCATTTAAATTATATATATTTCTGAATGCAGTCTTGAATTATATAACTATTTAGTTTATGATCAACGACAAGCCTTATTGATAAACGTGTTAAATTTCAAAAATGGTTATCACTATGAATGAAATTAAATTCAAAATTTAAATGGTTTTTAACTGTAAGATGGAAAATTTGATAACTTAAAACGACAGCGTAACGTTTAAAATATTAATTACAATATCTCAAAAAATTTCTTCCAAAGTGTGTCTAAAAGTATTTAAATTCAGCAGGTTTAGATATTCCTTATCGTTTTTTAAAAGTGAGTAAATGAAAAATAAATTTTATTTTGTGATTTTTCTTTTTGCCGATCCTTCCAATATTTCAAGCACGAAATATTCATTTATGCTGTCAAAGTACTTATAAATATTCATCTATATATAAAATGATAATGATCTAAATTCATAAAAATATTTTGAATTGTTTGAAAAACGATGATCAAATAATTTTGTAATAATAGTAAATTAAGAATAGAAAGAGGAAATGATAGAACTAACTGATTTACAAACATTATACCAAATAATGAAATAGTAATTTCTTCTTCATTTCTATCAAAATGGGTATTATCCAGAAAAACAACATATTTTATTTCGTTCATTTCGAAAATATTTCTTCCATTTACCCTTTTTCCGTAGTTTCCAAAGACTAGGTTTGTTTTACCCCAAGTCTTGAAGTTACCCAAAAGCTATTTTTAACGAAGTACTCTGGTTATCTTCCGGGTAGTTTAATCGGTCTACATTCCACAGTATCTTAACATGTCAGGTGAAGCAAAGTTAAATGGCTGCTTGAAATAGCGTTGCCTTTACTCTCAGATTAAATTGCAAAGCTGGTAGTCGGTTCATTTCCATCTTGAATCTTAAAACGTACAAAATTTCCCTAAAGAAAATTATCACATCCTATTAAAGAATTTTTTTCCTCCAAAAAGCGGCATTTAAAAATATACACGAAATTACATAAATATAATATTTGACCTTGACTTGAAAAGAAAAGTAATAATTTTCGTCAGTGTGTAAAATTTTGATTGCTCTTTCATATTTAATTTATGGTAAAGACCATTACCAATTGCAGTAACAACAATAAGTTTCAAATACCTTTAAATCTTCTTTAATTTACTAATTAAAATTTATTTCTTCTACAAGGGATTAAAAATAAATGAAAAATTATCAGTAATACATCTCTATAAGTACATTTCAATGCAAGAATTGTTTGCATTATATTTAGAATAATAAGTAAATGTCCAGATTTTTATTTACCCTTTTACTAATAAAATTTTTAATACAGTATTTAAGGTTGCATTACGTAGGTGAAACAACGGGTGTTCTATAAGCCT
Source organism: Argiope bruennichi (assembly GCF_947563725.1). NCBI lineage: Eukaryota > Metazoa > Arthropoda > Arachnida > Araneae > Araneidae > Argiope > Argiope bruennichi. The sequence continues at coordinate 126,526,352 of NC_079152.1, forward strand.
TTTGTTTCAATTTATATTTTTACACCATAATATGTCATTATATTTTCTCTTCTGAAGTTAGCTATTTTTATATATGTTGCAACTCCATTTATTTATACTTGAACTTTCCCTGATCACGCACGTGGCTTCAAACTATGACGTAAGGATTAAAGCGATGTCATGTGCGCCGGTCGCGGATTGGTTCTTAATTACATCACAAAATGATGTCATATGTAGAATTATAGTATAAATGTACCTCTCTCTTTAAAACTGTACGTCTTTTTGTGTATGTCTCTGTGCTGTGCTGTTAATAAAGATGTTTATTCCAATAACCGTCGTAAAGATTTCTTTGCAGAACCTGAGTTTGTAAAATATATCTTGATGCATATATTTATTTTTCAGTTCTGCTCTTCCTTTGATGTTACATCTTTTAAAATCATCAATCAATTTTTACTGTATTTCGAGAATGAATTTAATTAAAATTCAAGTTACAAATATAATTTATAATAATATTTGTAATATAAATTCAACAATCAAAATTATTCAAGTGGGTTCACTGAAAAGTTGCAAAGAAATTTTTAACTCAGAGCTCAATACAATACTTAAAAACTTGGGGGATATAAATAGCAAGGATAAATACAGATGCTATTTTTGAGATGATGTTAGATGATGACAGATTTTCGAAAATAGTTACCACTTTGTCCGTAAGTATTCTGGCATTTCCCCCCATTAATGTCTATACTGCATAAAAAAAAAAAAAAAAAAAAAAAAAATTAACTAATTTTTGAAAAATTATTAAACAAAGTTACTTCCATATTATAATTATTTACATAAAGACTTGTAAAAATCTTTACAAAAAAATTAGTTACATTTTTTGCAGAGAACAATGATCTAAGTATATTGGTAATTTTTGGACAAGTCTTTCAAATAATTAGGCATATTTCTTCTTTGGAGTGAACTGCTGGTTTAGATAACGATGTAATATTGTCTCAAGCAGAAATGAATGCAATAGTTATTTATGGCTACATTTATAACTCGGCAGCAAAATCGTGAGTAATCTAGAAAAATTTGTAATGGAAAGAAAATGATAATTAAAAAAAAATTGACAACCTACAACACGTTGAAATAAAATTTAATTAGCGTCTTTTATATTTGAAATTAAAATTTCTATATGTAATTATGATTAAGTAATTATATCTATGCTATTTTATCTTGTGAGTTTTGATTTATAATTTTTATTTAATTGAAATGAATTTTTAAAAATCCAATTAAAAATACAACATATTCTTTGATTTATAGTGCATAGCACTTTCAATATTGCATTTTAAAAATAATTATAGTAATAATCTTTAAACTGAAAAAGATATTTTAAACTTTATCAGAAAAATAATTTATTTTGTTTGTTTTAGAAAAATTATTTAGAAGTTGCAAAATTTACTTTCGTCAATTTTTAAATTGAAGTTTCCTGTCTTTAATAAATGAATATGTATTTCTATAAAAAAGGTCACTTTTAATAGATATTATCATTATTAAGCATAAAAGTCCTTGGAAATAATTTATTTGGGCTTGTAGAGGGGTACTTGAAACTCTACTACTTTCTTGTTTCGCATATCAAATCTAGATAATAAAATCTTGCTTCATATAAGTTCATAATAAATTCAGCGATAGCTATTATTTCTTTTGTTAAAAGACTGGCATAATATTTTGTTGAAGACTGGCATAATATTCTTGCTTCCATGAATAAAATAAAAAAAAACTAAGCATTTTCCTCTTTTTTACAATAACTGCATTCTAATGGAATCTCGTAGTAGCTGCACTCATTCATCTATACAACGGGATGGCACTACGCTAGTTCTACAAAAGGTTTCCGATGAATGGATGATATGTTGCTTTAAAGATCTCGAAATTCTTTCTTTGCGAAATCTGAAAAGTCATTGACTTTTGTTTGCATTGAATGAATCGGAATGTATTGCTCTACTCCATTTTCCAGACAGAAAAACGTTTTAGAGATAAAACGGGTGATGAAATGTATACACTTATTCTATGATTGGAGCAAGCAATGTTGTTTCATATTATTTATTTAATGGAATAGAACAGAATTCGTCGAGAAAATTTCACATTCATTATGGTTTTAATCAGAAGTTATAAATTTTTTCAAGGTAATTTTAATACCTTTATGGTGCGTAAATTTGTAACGTTTCCTTGAATTTATACGCTACTAGCCGCCTTTGGCAACCAGCCGGTTCACCAGCATTACCGCTCACTACAATTTTCAATTAAATATTTTAAGTAACTTGTCTCTTAATAGCTTCTCAAGCTAAACATTTTTAATCTTCAAATTTTGATAGTCATACCAAACTTATACTGTTGTTTAGATCGTTTCGTTCAATTTACTATATATATTTTGCTAATTTATTGTCATTTCCGGTAAAACTTCAACTTTAATTTAAAGTGGAAATGCTGAAATTGCAATTAATATAAAGATATTTTTTAATGAAACCAAGCGTTTTATTTTATTTATTATTTTTCTTGTTATTTATTTATTATTATTATTATTGAATATGAGTACTGCAAACAGAATCGTTCGGTATTTAAGTCTTATGTGAACTACAATATATTTTTCATAATTTGTGTAATATCTCAAAGAATAACTCAACAAAAATTTCTCACATTCAGCATAAAATTCAGTTTTTAGTTTTGCTTTCAAAAGGATTGAAATGAAATCAATAATAATATTTTGTTCCGGCCTTTAAATATATTTCAAAAATTATGAAGTCTAAATTTTATGCAGTAAGGTATCATATTCTGAGAAATATTCTGGATTTTAAATAAATGAATGAATGTTTCTATTTTCCACGATCAACTAAGACTGATTTATGAAGTTTTGAATATTAAAAATTTAGAAAAACTCAACATTTTCATAATCTTAGGCCAATTAATCTTGAGAAACCTGCGAGTTGATTGGCGTATTTTCTTTAAAACGATCAATGAAAAATCTAAAATTATCCTTTTTTTTTTTTTTTTTGAATAGTTATATTCAAATTTTTATAAATTAGTCAGTTTAAGTGATTGATTTAGTTGATTGGAAATTAATTCTTTATTTAAAATATTAGTGTTTCGAGAACATTTTGTTAAACGTGATTTCCACAGCAGAAGCTTTATGTAAAATCAAAAATTCGTTATATATTAGAGTATTTATTGGATCAAGTTACATAAAATATAATCATTTTCCATTTAGACCATTTTAGAAGATCTGTGTCTATTACTAAAGGTTTACAAATTAGCTGTGTGGCCCTGATTTGAATGGATATCCCGTTCATATTAAACAAAACTTGCCTTAAAATAAAACTGATTTATTGGATTAATAATATAGATAGTGTAAAAGATCATAAAATAATTTTTCTTGAATTTATTTTTTAGAAAAAAATAATATTTCATATTTGTTTCATTTCCTACAGACACGTGACGAAAATCATATTTTTGCAGATTTCATTTCCAAAAAGATTTAATTTATTTTTAAATGGAGCTTTAATCGATGTGATGGCAACACTTTGAAAAAAGCTCATTTTCTCTCGTGAATGCTAAACGTGCTCGTGCAGCTTAAATTTTATTTTTATTTTGTACGAAAAAAAAAATGTTGAAAAATATTGTTAAAATATTTATTTAAAAATTAATTAAAAATAAAAATTTAATTTTAAGGTTAAAAAATTGGTATAATTTAAAAGATAAATTTTTGATCTTTAACTTGATGTAAAAATCTTTTTTTGTGCGGTTATATTTTCGGAAGTTATAGCAGAAACACGCTAAAATTTCGCTTATTTTTTAAATAAATAAAATTCTAATTAAAAATTCGAAAAAATAACCCCGAGGTGCACATTCCCAGCCTCCAAGGTATACACGTGCCAAATTTCGTAGCTGTTGGCCGAACGGTTTGGCCTGTAGAGCGCCAACACACCAACACACACACACACACACACACACACACACACACACACACACTGAGCTTTATTATAAGTATAGATTAATAATTAAATGGGAAAGAAACTAAGAATTCTGCAGTCTTCGAATGAAATTCCAATGGAAATTTTATTATCCTTACACAACTTTAAACAAATATTCACTAAAATTTTGGTTGAAATCATAAAAACTATTTTTAATGAATATTTGTGATTACTGCAATCATTTACTTTAAAAATTTAATGAGTATATTTCAAATATATTTATACAATTCATACTTGAAATAAATTTGTTTTGTTATGAATTAAAAGATTTCCAGTAACTCTAAATGTTTTGGAAATATTCGCAACTTTTTTTAATGCTACTCGGTTCTTTTATTAAAAATTATTGAATTTTCTGCTAAAAGACTGGTACAATAATTAAATATAAACTAAAAAGTAAGATTTTTGTTCATAACATCACTAGAAGCAATTGCACCATTTGGGGACAATTTCCTTTCATTATCTATCTGTTTCTATAAAACGCATGTATAGATTTTAATACAACACAAAACATTTTGTTATCACTTTAGAATGTTAAAATTCCTCGCATTTGCAGGTAATGCTCTTTTTTTCTTGATTTTAAGCTGATGTTTATACAAGATTTTTGAATTATATTGCAATAAGTAAATACTGACGTCTCTATATTAAATTAGGCTTTTTATCAATCCCTAAGTAATTTTAAACATCAGTGAATCATTCTCTATTTCTGAGTGCTTGAGAATGGGTAAACATCTTTACATCATTAATTAAATTAATAATAAAGCTTCAATATGCACCCCTTGATATTTTGTGCTAAATTAAATCTTCCTTGGGCAAAATAATCCATTAGAGCTTGTTAAAATGTTCATTGTTATTCTGTAAAATCATGCAATATTCCCTGATAAAATTTTTATTGCAAAAGTGCTGAGTAAGTTCGTTTTACTAGCTTCTATATCTGAATCAGAAAGTCTCTAAGAATAGTTATTGAAAACTGTTTTTCATCGTGATACACTGTTTATATTTGATGCCTCGCCCTGCTATACGGAGTTTAATTGCACAGCAGTGAAGATAAAAAAGCCAGAATTGCAGTAAATTTGTATGTTTTCTAGATGTCCAGAACATTTCCACGGATAGTAATTGCATAATAATTTTGCATTTTATCTATAAATTTATAGCGTATTTTAATTTTTCTTTTAAGAATTTTCATTAAATTTTTAAGAAATAACTTTACTCTTTTCTTTTTATGTATGTCATATTATACATTTTCACTTTAGGTTTATGGTTTTCTGGAAAGTATTTTTTCACTCCTCATCAGAGCTGTAATTTCTATAATAAAATCTGTATTGGAGTCCTCACTCTATCTTTAAAAAATTCTAAAAACTCCCCAGAATTTACATGTTCTCTAACAGATTTTTATAGTGTGACCAGAAAAGTTTGCCTATAATATTCGCTTCACATACTTTATAGCCTTAAGATATATATTTTTTTTTCATTTAAAATTTTCAAAGTATTAATGGAAATAACTGGGACAAGGCCATGTAGCAATGTATGACTTTTATACTTTAAGCTCTAACATAAATTTCAAGAACAATTCCCAGAAACAAATAAAACAATAAAAAATATATAAAGGGAATGTAAATCTGTATTACTAAGCAATATATTACTTGAAAATAAGAAAATTGTTGTTCATATCAATTTATTACAGTTTATTATTTAAAGTCCCGCTTCCGGTTTCAAATTTTTTATTTCTTTTTTACCCGAGATTTGATTTCAACTGAACATTTGTAACCAATGGTTAGTGATCCATTGACTATATATTCGAAAATGATGAATTTATGCTAGACATCTTCATTCTCAAAAACCAAAATTGTTGAAATATTGTTCTCTCACGAATCCAGATATATCTAGAATTCTGATTCTGTAAGACGTCGAATATAATTAAGACAGAAAAATATCTTCCTAACTAAAGAAGCTATTAACTATATGATATTGTGAACTAATGAATTTTGAATGTATATTGCAAGAATCAAATAATCGTGTTAACTAAAATTAAATAACACAAAATCGTAAAAAATTGATAGAGATAATAGAATCGATTTAATAAAATAAAATATTTTTATTTGTCGTATTTAAATGACCATTCAAAATATAAAAGTATTTAAATGGCAATTTAAAATATAAATATCTTTGAAAGACAGAAATCATAAGGTTTTTAGTTGAAAGCATGTTTTATAAAATATTCTTGTTCTCTATTTCGTTCAAGAATAGCATTTTCAAATTTAAAAATAAGTAATATATGTGGTAGGAGGATTATTTGTGAAAAGAAATATATATATATATATATATATATATATATATATATATATATATATATATATATATATATATATATATATATATATATATATACGTTTTCATTCAATATGCTTTTATTCATATATAAAAGCTAAAATGTGAACCACTTCTAGTATATAATTAGCAATTGTATTATTTAAGCATGATAATATCAAATATTTTGCCTACAAAAATATTCGAGTCTTTAATACGGGAAGCTAAAATTAGAACGGAAGTTTTTCTTTTTTAAAAAAAGAAAGACACAATAGGATTGCATCTTTCTCATTATTCGAATTTTACAGAGAGTTTCTATATATTTTTTTTTTCTTTCAACCCTTCTCTCAAATGGAAATTTATATCAAATTTTCAGAAACTATAATGATATTCTTTTCTTATTTCTATTGTTCCATTTTTCTCTTTTAACATAAATAAATAAATTTTCTCAACTTACAAATGAAAGTTGCTTGATTCTTATTATATGATAAACAGCTAAAACATCCTTATTATTCGCATATTTTAGCTCATCGAAGAAGATAATTAAAATTACGACATTTTAGACCTTATTTTTTACATTTTAATTAAAAGATTTGTTTCCAGGGTGCTGATAATATTATAACTATTTTATCCAAAAAAATTTCAGAAAATATATAATTAATCATAATTATGTTATTCATTTTGAATGTTATTCGATATGTTTTACAATTTTAACATTTATGGTTCGATCAACCCATTATTTAAAAGCTTGATATGTATTTTATAAATGATTTGGAAAGAAAGCTTTTATATGTAAGAAAAGATAACTTTTTTTATTTACTTAACTAACCATAATTTTTAACTTTCGAACAATTTTAACAAAAAAAAAATTTCATATTCGATATCCGCTTTCATATCATAAAATTGTTTAGTCACATGGTAAATAATACAAAAATTTACGATTAATTTACTTTGTTTTTCGGAAAATACTATTCAACACAAAACTATAAACATGTCACAAGCAAAAAATTTTAATATTTTAAATTATATTAATATATATGTATTAAATTATTCCATTAGATCGGTTTTAGAGTTTTTAAATCGGTTTTCATCTTTTCCAATTATAGTCTAAAAATACATTTTAGTTAACATCACACAACCTTAATGACGTAAATTACAATTACTGGCTTTCGAATCTTGAAAGTAAATTGTGTTGTCTTTTTGTTTCTCTAAAATCAACTGTTATGAGAGAAAAAATGTATTAGAATGGTGTATGCTGATTCCAATTGTTATGTTACTACTTTATAATGTGTTGTGGACCACTAAACAACATATTTTCGTTTTTCAGGTATTGTTTGGATCCAAGAAAGTGAAATATTTATTTACTATTGATTTTTTTTTCTTATTTATAATTCTAAGATGCTTCTGTTAATAAGCAGCCAACATTTTCAGTTTAGATTCAGCTCACGCGCTTATCAAATGATATTTTGAATCTGTTTTTTTTAAAATTTAAATCTTGTCACTTCAGTTTCCTGTTCAGTTTTCACTTTGTGTATAGATTAATTCCTATTGTAATTTTTATACTACATTTAAACGTTTTCGTGTTACCCGAAGAATTATTTAAGTTCATAGATAGGCATGTAAGTGCATGGCCATAGACTCCTCAATCAACTCACTTCCTTTTGAATTCATGAAACCTCGCTCTTATACATCTAGTTATTTCTGTTCGTGAAATAAGTGTGGAGACAATTTTTTTAAAGACATTACTCCAAAAAAGAGTAGGCTGGAGCTGAAAATGCAATAACGATCTTCACTTGTATCTAAGCTTCTTTTAATATATCACATAATCTACACGCGTATGTAATTAATTTCGTGAAAACTGAGAATATTTTTAAAAGGAAAAAAAAAGAGATAGAAGAAGATATAAGAAAACAAATAATAATTTTCATGAAATGTCTTATTTTCTAAAAATTTGGCTTTATGCGCTGTTATATGTCTTATTGGTATTATGGCACCTCTAAACGAATAACATATCACTCAGCAAAAATAATCAAATAAATTAGAGAAAACGGTTAATTTAAGAAATATAAAAGAAAAAAAAGGCAAAGAACACTCCAAGTTTTTATGAAAAGTTTCCTCCTCAATAAGCTTTCAACAATGCTTTGCTCAATTAAACTCGGCACTCCGTCTTAGATACTAATTCAGATTTCAAGTTGTGTGATTTCTTTTAATGCCTGTGTCATGTAATTATATAAAGCTACATTTTTTGGTGATAGTTTATATATTCTTTTTTTTTTTGCATCACATATAATCCATCGATGCAGAATGCAATATGAAGATCAACACAATAATGAAGCATATGTTCATAGAAGAATGTATTTTTATGGGCAATCAAGATAACGAATCTTTCAAATCATTAATTCAATCATTCACTCGGGAAACAATTAGTTATGTCCTATCTTGGGCTTCCAGGCGGCTGAATTAAATTAAGGATATCGTCTTTTAATCCAGAGTTCTGTGCATCTTCATTTTGAGAAATTTTCTCTAAAAGAAATAAAGTTTAAAACTCATGTTCGAGCTAGTGAAAAGACAAAAAGCTAAAATTAATATTTTATTTCAATAGTCATATTTTTGCTTTTGTTTCGTTTAAAGAAAGCAGAAATAAAAGGAACAAGAGAATGTTCCTTTTATTTGTTTGCTAATATATATTCATTGTTGAGAAATTTTTCTTATTCAATAAAGTTAATATTTCATTATCGTAACATAATGACTAAATCAGAAAGATTATTTTCATCGTCAAAGGTGCGAAATTTTTCATATTTTTATAATTTTGAATCAATTATTTCACATATTACAGAAAAATACTTTTTATTTTTAGAGATCTCTTTTAAGCTAATTATCAATCTTTAAAAATCTTCTGTATACATATTACACTTACTCTTGGTTTACAATTAATTATAATTAAATAATGTTAAAAACTCCATTTGAAAGGAAATAATTTGAAATTTTCTTTTCAAATATTTTACATTGAAAAAACAAATAAATTTTGATGCGAATACATTTTTAGCTTGATCAAACTGAAAGCATATTGCACTGAAATATCATATTACTAATCGTGATTTTCAATTCCACCAGCTTTCGCATGCAACATACTGTCCTGAATAGACGGAATTAAATAAATAAATGATTAGTATTATATCAGAAATGGCGGTATAATAAATGTAATTGGTGACAATGACTACCAAAAGAGGAAGATTTATATAACACATTTAAGAAAAGCACACTTAATTATTAAAACTTTTACGAATTTCAAAAACGTACATAATTAATACATTTTAATAAAAAATTTATGTATTATTTATTATATCTTACTGATGGAAACATGCATTAAATGACAAATGAAAACCAAAATTGTAGTTAAATTCAAATTTATATGTTCATTTTATTATTTAATTAAAACATTTAACAAATTAATAATTTTCTCACGTAAAAGTATTAAAATCAATTTAATAAAATGCAGGTTGAAAAACCAATAGAGAGAAAATAAAATGTTATAGAGAGAAAATAAAATGCTAAAGAATTAAAAATTAAAATGATGTATACCTTTGATGAAAGCACAGAGAAATAGAATGAAAGTATGTAGTTTGTGTTCCTTTAAACATTCTTTTTCAAATAATAAGCAAAATAATGTCATTTTCAATATATATCTTTGAAAAAAAAAATCTTATCAGAATTTTCTTATTTTTAGCCATCAGAAAACACTTTTTTTTTATCAGCGCTGTTTCAAAAAGCATATTTCTGCTATTTCATAATGCAAATCCTTCAAAAATGAATGAAAAAAAAAACATCAATTACAAAAAAGAGCGTATTACGTAATTCCAAATGACAGGAATTCCACACTCATATGACGCAGTAAAGTAAAAATTCTTTTTCGTGAAATGTCATTATTAAAAATCCCCTCTTGCTTTCTTTGAGGTACAATCAATAAAAGAGAAAATTGTCATGTGCAAGCGAATGACGCAGATTTCAGCTGGAAAATTTATACGAGTGACAAGCAATACCACGTCTATTTTTAAACAATAAATGGAATAAAGTACATTTCATCTAGAGAAAATTCTTTTTTCAATTTAAATAAACTCTAATTATTATTTAGCTTTATTTTTTAATAATAAATTTTTAATAAAATTATTTAGCTTTAACTATTTTTAAATGGGTTTGCTTTCAACTTCCATCTTTACATTCTTGTGCTGCCATATATTTATATAGTAAATTTTATTTACGTGATACCCTTTCAAAACTTTCATATATTTTGACAAATAAATGTCTTTCATAATTAATATGCATTGATTAAATACATGCCATTTATTATTTGGTATCTATTGAAGTGTCTTACTTTATGTTCTGAGATTATTCAAAATTTAAGAAAACGTAAATTACATATAGTAGACATACATTAGAATTCACAAATATATTGATAGTATAAAATGCTTATTTTCGTACATAAAATTTAATTGAACGTAGCAGAAAAAAATACTGACACAATCGCCATTCAGGGGTTAAAGATATTACTCGATGACTAATCAGTATACAATTATTGCTAAATAAGAAAATATTATGAGTCAAAAAGTATATGTAAATGATTTTAACGACTGAAATATTTGTAGGTAAATTAGAAGAGGAACATTTAATAAGAAAGGAATTACTAATGCATTAGAAATCAGGGAAAGCATTATTGTATAGTCATAATAAGCAATAATTTCATTTTATAAAAATGGAAAGACAAATTTTAATTCAAGTTATTTATAAATTACTGGGAATAAAGATTACTTAGTTAATCATAAAAAAAGGAAAATAGCTTCTGTGAAGTTTGCTCGAGATAAAACAAATATCGACTGTAGTATATCACATCAGACGGTAGTAAAGATATTCAATAGTTTTGTTTAGTTTCTATAAAAATTGATTAAACATATTGATTACAGAATGTCTAGCGAAGAGCATTGATGTGAGTGTAGTCGAAAAAATGTCAAATGAAAGCCAATTCAATTTATACATATATCTTGAATTCGGAAAAATCACCTCTTGGAAGTTAATCATTGCTGAAATAGTAGTGTATGGTTCAGGAGAGTATAACATTAGAAAGACGGTCACAATTTTACAATAGATAGAAAATTGTAAATGCAAACAGGATGATATAATAACTCATTTATTCAATGTTCGTGGTATTTCTTGTGCTTCAAGATCACGATTAATAATATTCGATGACAACGTAATGATATCTTAATAGAAGAGATTTATTGAATTTTGGTGATCACCGGATATCATGCCATTGAATAAATATGGAATATAACCTAAGACTCGCATGGCAGAAACTAATCAGCTCTAGTAAGCAAAGAAATCCTTTTCGCCACTGTAAATTAAAAATGGCAGAATCAACCTCAATACCCTCTAGATCTAACTATCTTCCCTAACTATGGTGATATAAAAAACCTGGGGTATAAATATATTGGGATTTTTCTGTTTTGTTCTCTGGAAAAAACCATGCACATTGTCGGGTCACAACATTATAACCATCACGCTGTTTGACTCAAGCACCGTTGTGCCATTAACAGGCAAGAATGTGGGAATTGTTTATCGGAAGGCATAAAAAGGTGCTTTCAGAACATTTTAATATTGTTCGTATATTAATTATTGTCATAATGAGTAAGTCGCACAATTTAACGGGCGTTGAAAAGTGTATGCTCATCAGGTACAGAGCACGCTGTGTTAGCATTTCTAAAACCGCATCTTTTGAAGTGTTCACGTTAAGTTCAATGATTGTGTACAATAACAGGAATAATCAAGAGAGTGTGTAATCCGAACTGGGGCCCTGGGTTAAAAACCGGAAAGGTGAACTTGTTTTGAATCGCCTGGTTGCAACGCACAATCGATGATACATTGACATACCATTGATTAATCAGCAATCCACTAAAATGCTACCAAGGGCGATTGTTCAATGCACTTTATTGAGTAATGGTCTGCGCAGCAGGCGTTAGATTTCTGTACCCATGTGTGCAAGCGTCCATTTCAAAAATCGAAGAGGGTTTGTGTCACTGTACAAATGATGGGCCAGAAAATAAAATTCCGGTTTCATCTGAGTCCCGTTTCTACTGCGTGAGATTCATGGGAGCTGGTATATTAGTCGAGAGACATTAGAAATTAAATTTCCAGCAACCATTGTTATGCACCAGCAATGTGAAGGAAACAGTCTGATGATTTGGGGTATGGTTTCTTAACATACTTTAGTTCTCTTAATTTCTATGGATGGTATCCTTAATATCTATTTGTACTTATACATCGTTGCTGATCAGGTACATGGAAATTGTGTATCCTTTAAATGATGGTGAGTTTCAACAGGATAATGCTAATACTACATAAAATATGCATAAAAGTTTTCGTGCTTGGTTCAGATATATGAGTAAAACTATTAACTAAAGAGTTCTATACTAGCCTCCAGCTTCGATAGCTGCTAATATCCATGAAAATCAGTTTCAACATTTCGAACGGCACATCAGACAAAAAGAGCCTCGGATTTCCTCGTGTTACGTGATATTCTGTTATTCTCATAATCAGAAAAACCTGTCACCAGCTTCCATGTACACATTGAGTCGGTTGCAATGACATTAAATCCATTAATTGCCGTTTTTGTCCGGAAAAGGAGGCTATACCGGCCATTAGATAGGTGGTCATAACAATGTGACTAGACTGTGTATACAGTAGACTCCAGATTATCCGTGCCTGCCGCACTAAGTTTTTTTTTTTTTTGCTTCCAAAGAAAAAATGTTTCCAAAGCAAGAAGCAAACAAAAATGACTGATTTCTTCAAAAAGGTGTAGTTTTACAGTTATGCTTTTGTAATTACATAATACATTACAGTATTAAAACAGCACATATGTATTAATTTTTCTGTGTATCCTTGACGCCTCTCGTAATTACAAAGCACTTTTCTGTTTTCATTAACAAAATGCATTTTAGATTAGTTTTAAGTAATATACTAAAATATTAAGCGTTAGTTAAACATTTCCTGCTGTTTATTTTACGTTTCATTACACTTAAAACGATTTTTCAAAGTTGGAATGACTATTTTCTCTTTTGTTATACCCGTTCTTAGCTTTTTTCGGATTATCCGCTGCGGCCGCGCCACCCAATTCCGCACATAATCGGGAGTGTACTGTATTACTTTTGTACTTCATGTTTTTTATTCATTTCCATAAATATATATTTTTCTTTTTTCACTTTATATGTAATTTTTCTTGAGCTTTGTTCGTTATAATATTTGTTAAAATAAAAATATGAAAATTTTTTGGAAATATTTTTATCCTTTAATTTAAGGGCACTATTGTATTGTATCTGAAAATATTACATTATAATGTTATGGCAATATTACATTAGTAGAAAATATATCGAAACAATGACCGTTCTCTAAATAGCTAAAGACACTGAAAATATCTCTTTCTGATAATTACTTCACACTTTGATACTATAAAGAGGAAACAAATATTTTTTTTCATCTATGTAGTTTTTATCTTCGGAATACAAGTAGTCGTGATTAGTCCTTATTTATAATCTAATTATCACACATCAGCTCAAAAGCATTCAGAAAAAAAAAATTAAAAAATCAATATGTCATTTCATCTTCTATAATTCAGTCTCATGGAAAGATATTTTCTTCCCCTTCTATTTTTAAAAATAAATAAAATCATATAAAATATCATAAATATAAAGCTTTATTATTAATTTTATCAATTATCTTGTTTTTACTAAAATGTAAACATATTTTTTCTTTTTAAATTGCCAAAAATAATAACAGAAAATTCGTCTTTTTCATGTACATTCTCTCTCTAAAAAGATTTATCTCGAAACCTGAATGAAAGGCGTAATTCTTCACCAGTTGCCTTGACAGGCCTAAAGAACAGGAAAAGAGACGTAAATAACTGGTCTCATGACTGATGGTATTTCCGGCATTTATAGTCTTTTTATCAGCTCCAGCTAAAAAATAGTTGCATCATAGCAATCCTATCCGGCTGATATTCGATTGGTCTTATCCGGTGTGGCAGCAAGAAAAAGATTGCAATATTATATGCATGACGAAATATCTCTTAGATACCCACAAGAACTTTAGCACTATCAAATCCAAAAAAAAACTTATATTTGTTTTATATATTACATAATTTCTTATCTAGTGCAAGCTGCATTCATTTCGAACATAAAGAAAGTAATATATCATCTAATTTAAAATCCCATAGATAATGTTTTATACATTCATTATTAATGCAATATTCATTGATTCATTTAAATAAATTCTACTTATAAACCTTGGGATTTTCAGTTGATTTAAATGTATGGAATAAAGTTAGCGATTTAACAACATTGAAAGGAGTTGTAAATGTGATTCAAGTGCAAATTTATGATGCTACTTAGCTTAAGTGTGAGTTCAAACCGTCAAATTAAAAACCATTAATCTGAACGGTCAAATTTTATATTGTCATTTTTTAAAAAGTATTTTGAGATTTACAAAATGAAGACTATGTAGAATTACATATGTTTTGAAAACAATACAAAAATTTATGAAATAATGTGGATTTATGAATGCGCTATGCAAACTTTAAAATATAATTCTAGCTACAAGATTATCTAACGAAAAAAGTATATATATCATTATAATATGAGGTAGCTTTAATACAGTTATATACGTCTTGGAATTTTATTAAAATCCTAAAATTGCAGACCTCACACACTTTCAAAAAAGGCCAAATTGCCTAGCTGGAACAACTATAACCGAAATACTCCAGCGTTTAGGAGTTTCTACAGGTACTGTCTCTGAGGTTTTACAGCGCACAAGCACTGCGGCAGGAGAAGCTCGACAAAACAAAATAGTTTGAAGAGGAAATTGAATGAAAGCAACCAATCAGTATCGAAGCGGATTGTAATATGTCTAAAAAGAAAATAACTGCAGCTAAATTGACCTCAGAGTTCAGTCAGAAATATGGATTCTTAATGTACAATAAAGATTGCTAATAAAAACTGATTTGTTGCAGCTCAATGATATGAATTCACCATCAAGCAAATTCGCATATAAAATATGTAAAAGGAAATCATATTTATTTAACTGTAAAATAGATTCTTTTGTGATTTAAGATTTTGAGATATAAATATTTCATTAATAAAGTATTACTGATTGTAGTTTATGATAAAAAGAAATATCAGTAATGTATTAAGTAATTATACATACTTAAATAATTTATCTATCACAGCGTTAGTTGAATGAATCCCTAACTCAATAATTGGAATTCCATATTCGTTATTAGAAAAACGAAACTGTAATGCAATTTTCTTCTTATTCCTCCTTATTTACGAAATAAAGTGCATTGTCCTTAATGCTCCTTTTTAGTGTTTAATGAATAAACATGTGGGAATAAAACAATGATTAATAAAAATAATGTTAGAATATTCATATTTCATAGAGAAAACACATCACTTAAAAATAAGCAAAAAATAATTAATTTTGAGAAAATTGAAATTTGCAATGTTTTAAGAAAAAAAAATTACACATTTAAAAAATAAGGACAGATGAGTTCGAACTGAAGAAATTATTACTTGTTTTTGAATAAATTCATTCCATGATAGTAATTCCATTAATAATTGTTTTTAATTAAGAAAAAATGCCATTTAAAGTTTCTTTTACTGATTTTTTCAGCAAAATACCAAGAAGAAAAGAATTACATTTACTTAGTATGATTAAATTGACGTAAATTTTCTTTCAATATTCAAATTGAATAGTAATTATTCAATCTCCAATTTTAGATAGCATTTTCTTTTCTTATAAGATTTAAAAAATAATATAACAACTGTCTCCAATATCATTTTGATACATTTCATTTGAGATTCTGTTATTGATTCTTTATTTTATAGTATTCCTTGTAATTTGTTGGACAAATTTTGCTACCCCTACAATAGTTAATTTTATAAAGAATTAGTTACTGTATTTAAAGTATAATAATTATATAATAATTATATAAATTCACAATTTTAAATTTAAAAAGTGCTCTTTAAAATTTCTTTTAATTTCTTTTCTGCAAAATGCAAAGAAAAAATGATTACATTTACTTTCTATAATTCAATTAACGTAAAAATACGTTCACTATTCAAATTTGTTATTCATTATTCAATCCTGTTTTTCAGATATCATTTTCTTTTCTTATATGACTTAAAAATTCTATAAAAATTTGTGTCCAATATCACTTCGGTACATTCCATTTGAGATCATGCTATTGATTATTTTTTATATATATTATTGCTCGTTGTTTCTTTGTACACATTTTTCTACCTCTACACCTAACAAATAGTTATTTTTTGCAAAGAATATTTTATTGTGTTTAAATTATCTATTAGATACTTATTTTCTCTTATTTCAATACGTCATTAATCATTGTAAGTTATTTCGAAGATAAATTATATAATATTGCTTGCCTCAACCATTGTAGATATCATGTCCATATCAAACAATTTCTGACACTTTTTTTATACTTTGAATAATTTTTATAATTACATAATTAGCGATTCTTTCTATCATTTTAGCAAGACTTTATTAAAATCCTTTACGTAAACATTCATTGTAGCCTAAAACCAGGTTTAACAAATTACTAAAGAATTTTTACCCACTTGTGTAACTAAAGAGCGCATCGATCCAGGACAACAAAGGACTTAATAGTTAGTGCAAACTATCAACTATGTAAAATGTCTTTCTTCTGATGAAGTAAGCTTATTTTTATTGTTAGAATTATTTTTCTTTCACTTTGCTTACAGACAACAAGTTTGTATTGTACTTGCTTTTTGAAAATTATTATCTGTTATATTTACTCTATTATTAACCAGCATTGAATTCTTTTAATATTTATCTTAGAATAACCAACCTGACACATCATTCATTAGAACATCAATCAAGATTTGAATCACGAGCCAATGATAGCAGTTTATATTAAACTTTAGGTTTAAGATATTTTCTTTAAATTACTACTTTGTGATATCAAATGGTAAATGTTGAATGCGTTTTTAATTATAAACATTTTTTTTTTTTTTATAAAATTTGGTTTACTGTGAATTCATTCATATAAATGTTCTAATACGCAATGGATAATAAAACATTAAAACTGGCAATATTTCTTCTAAAACAAAATACGCAATATTTCTTTTAAAAACAAAAATCATTATGTAATAAACGCGGGAGCGTTCTCCCTCTTCATTCAGATTCTACATTACAAAATCTACATATTTGGTCAATGACTGATCTGTTATTATTAATATATTATTAAAAATAAATCTCAATAAATCTGTTTGGCTGATGATTATTAATGTAATCGTGGCCATTATTATTAATGAAGAATAATAACATCGGTCATAGCATGCGTATTAAGAAAAATATTATTGAATGCAATTTCATTCAAATTTAAAGCTTACTCTGTAACATCATGTAAGAAGATATTAATGCTTTTTAGTTATAATTACTCACGATGCATTACGTTTCTGTTATCTGAAACATCTCAGAAGTCCATTCTTCATATATTTTAAAATATTGTTTGATTTCTGAGTGAAAAAAACACCTATATTTTCAATTTTCATCAGTTTTCTTAATTTATGATTAATTATTTAAGTTTTTAATTAAATAAATTTTAATAGCTTATTCTTTTTAATTCTAAAATTCTTCGTAAAAGTATTTAAAACGGAATATCTCTTAAGATATTCTTCTTGCGGAAAATACTTTCAGGCAGATCTGCAAAGTTTTTTCCTTGAGTGCCATAAATACTCCCATAAACATCTTAAGAATTAAAAAAATAACTCTTCTGCGTTTTATAACAATTATAGAAAAATAAAAACCTTATTACAAGCAAATGAAAGAATTTAAAAAGGAAAGAATTATTCCCTTCTCGTACTGAAAACAGAAATAAAATTTGCAAATTTTTGAATGGCACTAAATAAACATATTTACTGCACATAGTTATTCTCTTTTTAACATTTGAAAATAAATTATTATTTCCGATAAAGAAAATTATTTAATATTTATTGTCATATTTTATACAATTCCAAGATGCCAAGATATCGATTTGACTTCAAGTTTTTATAGCAAAAGAAACGCAGTCATAATATGTTCATTTGTTGCCCTAAGTAAACCTTTATTTCTTTACTTGTAAAAAATTCTTCTAAGAGGTGATTTGTTATTGTCTTCTTCATTTAAATAAAATTCAACAATTACGAGATGATCAGTAATTTTTTAAAGTTTCTTCAAATTGGGATACAGTAAAAAAGATCTAAAAAATCGTTTCCTCAAGATATTGTTTTTAAAACTAATACTCTTCTCCTCCCAGAAATTATCTTTTGTCACAATAAAAATCAAAAATTGTTTCATTTTATAGTTTATTAACCATCAATGACAAATTTTGAAAGAAATTCTTAATTATATACAATGTATAAAATATTTGTATTTCTTCAAGTATCAATTTCATGTCTCTGCTTAAAATTAAGTGCTGTGAAATGGAACTGTAAACTTTAAATGGCAAAAAAAAAATCAGAACATGATTTAAAAGTTAATTTATTTAGAAGCAGTGTGAAACACAAGTAAACTGCAAATTTCCCACAACTTCTGCGAATCAATATTTATAAAACAAAGAAAATTTCCAGAATGGTATGTATAGATAAACTAATATGATTGTTAAAAATTATTTAGAAATCTCAACGATATAAATTAAGGATTATTAACAATTTTATGTAAAACTTACAGTTAACATTTTAAAACAGAATGGAAAAATAAACAGCAAAATTCAACTTAAAATTTTATTTTTAATATAAATTGCTGACTGTGACGAAAATTTGCACGAAGGACAATCATATTAATATTCCAACAATGCCTCCTGATGCCTTGGTGGTGGATTTTAAGGATTTATTTATGTAGCAATAATATTATTATTATCCTTTTTTGTATATCTACAACAATTTCAAAACAACTTTAGCTGAGAATATTTTTCACTTTAAAATTATCAAAGATTTAAAAAAAAAAAATGTTTTTGAACCCACTACATAAAATTGTGGAAGCACTCTCCGTTCGGATTTTTCCAAGAATTTCATAATGCAATTATATATTTTTCTTTCTTCTACCTTTATATTAGAATAAAACCGCTTATGCATTCTGAACCGCCTCATTTTAATTGTTTTATGTAAAAAAAAAAAAAAAAAAAAAAAAAAAAAAAAAAAAAAAAAACTTCAATAATCTACACTTTTGGTATAGATTCACATACTTTATTTTTGTTTAGCTGACCAGGTTTCATTAATTACGAAAGAATTAAAAAAAAGCGATTTTTCAGAACTAAGGAGGCTTAAAATTAGGGACTCCAACATAGTTAGCATTTCAATTTTTTTTTTCTTATTGCTTTTCTCTATTTTAGGTAATCCATACTTACCTATGTATAGTGCTCATACGAGAAATTAAAAAGGCCAAATGATGTTTAGATTCCAACAGAAGATACATTAGATTTAGATTTGTTAGAAGCTGAAAATAAAACTATAATGTCATAAACATATTATTTAAAAAACATATATATTAAAAAAAAAGCAAAATACAATGCATCTCCTCTAATTACGTATCAAAACTTTACTTTGAAATGAAAGTAATTCTTGACATGTAAGATAATAAAACTTAAAAAAAAATTAAGGAATATCTTAATCATGTATGATAATTTTATTTAATTACCTATATCAAATAAAACATAATCATGAAGAAAATGTTGCAAGATTTGAATAACGAAAAAAGTGAATTTTTTTTATCGTTTTCAATAAAAATAAAGAGGTTTTTTTTTTTTTTTTTTTTTTTTTGTCTAACAAATTTATGACTTAACATTTGTGAGCAAAATATTTCTTTCAATTTCTTCGAACAAAGGAATTTCTTGTTTCTTAGCAGTTGTGACTTATTTCACTTCATGTTTCATCAAAATTGTAAGGAATAAAAATCGGCGATGAAAGTGAGATTTTGTCTTTTTATTTTGTTAAACATGTCCTTCTTGATTTAAAGTCGTTTTAGAAAAAGAATATTATCTCCATTCTAAACTAAGCATCCATATTATTTTCCCCAATATATATTTAACTATCATTTCAATTTTTTTTAATTTTTTAAAATCTTCAAATTAATTCACATTTATTTGTTAACCAGATGAATTTTTTATGATATCTATTTTTTTAAACAAGTACTGAGCTCTAACTTGATTTATTGTTCGATTATTTGCTTTTTAAATGAATGATTTGAAAACAATGATTTTCTTTCCCTTTGTACACGAGCCCTTATAATTATTAAGTGGTCTATTTCAAGAAATGTTTTCATTTTATGATCAAATTTTCAGATCAAAACATTTTATTTATGGCATTTCAAATAAGTTTAGTGCAGATAAGTGTAGAAATCAGAAAAATCAGATTAAAATAAAGTAACACGATGCATTTTAATTAGGTTATGAATTTTCCAATTAACTAATGAATTCGAATCATAGTGTTTTCTAAATTTAAAAACTAATTATACATACAACAAGATTGCAATCGACAAAAGATATGCTTTCAGGAGGCAATTTCTAAACGAATTATGTAAAAGCACGGAATAAGCCAGGTAAAATGTACATTGCAAGGTTATTAAACGACATATTAACAATAGAAAACAGCACGAGAAGATAAAAGAAACAAGCTGTATGCAGTATAACTGATACAATGGCTAATAAACGAAAACAAATCTGTATAGGGATTTAAAATAAATGCTCAAAGCACATTATATCTGAAGCTACGCATTTTCCGTATATGTATAGCTTCGAATATTCGCCGTTTATTTATACAAATATCTTACTGTACCATCGCGATATTACATTCCATTAAAACTTGCTACAAGACTTTTTTGGTATATGCTTTCAGTTTATTTAAATTATTTTTAACGGAATTCCATCGACATAAAGTTTGTTTATTATACCATGTTATATTGTAAAAATGCCTTTTTCTGTGTGCCTATCCTAACCTTTAAATTACTTCTCTGATTTTAGAAATTCCCCACGTTATATCTCAAATTTAATAAACAAATATAGGAATATGATTAATTACTAATTTATAAAATATAAATTTATTAGGTTTAAATTTCAAGTAATAAATAATTATTATTATTTTAGTTTAGTTTATTAAACCTAAGTTTTATTAGGTTTAAATTATTTGGGAATATAAAATAGTACCTAACTTTTTTAATGTAAAAGTTCTATTTTCTTTTTGCATAAAATAAAAGCTGTAAAACAGAAATTGAATCAATTGCATTTTTATATTACAGTTTAGATACATTTTCTATCAGAATTTAAGTATTTATTATTATTATGATCTTGTATATTATACTTGTTGATAAGCGAAATATATGCACCGAAATAAATTTATTGTTATAAACAAGGGTTCCATAATTATTTAAAAGGAAGTACTGAGCATTTTTATAAATACACATTCATTTATTCTTCTTTTTATTTATTATCTTCCAATAAACTTTCATTTCTTAAATTTTAGAAGACAAAATGTATGTTTTATTACAAATTAAGCATACGTCTAAACAGATATTTGTCCCTTGTATTCAAAACTTGAAGTTATAATAAAATATTCAGAAATGAATATAATTCAATGATTTACTTTGCTTGATGTTATTCACTTTTGTTCAGTAAAAATAATCACCAATAATACTTTTTGCATATATATATATATATATATATATATATTATTTCCGATGCATGATTTAAAAATTAAAGCTTTATTGCTTTTGAAATTACATAAACTATTTTTTCACCTGTAACATCATGTTCCAAACGCTATATATATTTTTTCATTTTGTTTTCCAAAAAGGAAAAGACTTTTGGAGAAATGAAATATTTGAATAAAAAAATTTTTTTCCTCTCCACCCATGTCGAAATGCAATGCCTTTTTGTGTATGTGTGAATTCGAGTAATCTTCTTTCTTTTAATTACTTTATAAGCTTTTTTATTTTCATATACAAAAAAATTTAAAAATGGAAAATGAAAACTGGTGCACTAAAATAAAGTTAACTGAAAACCGTTTATTTTTGTTATTTTGTAGATGTTATAATAAGATTTTTCAATTTGGATAAATTTAAGTAACACAACATACGTTAATGATTAAAAAGTCTCAAAAAAGAAGGATGTTTTTATGCATCTAATGTATTAAAGATTAAATTTTATATAAAAAAATCTGACTTTTATTCTGCGTTGTAGCATTTCATTATTAAAGACCCCGCATTTACTCAGATTTCAATACCTATAATATTGTTTTTTAATAAACACAGATAATTCTGTAATTTTTTAATTCTATTTTCTATTTTTTTCAAATTATTTTACACATTCTTTTGTGTCTAACACAAATGCCCAAGAATGAAATTTCGAATCTCTGAATTTTTTAAGTTGTATTCCTGCAGATAATTTTTACAACTTTTCACTTCATTCATAAAAAAATTATAAAGTAAAAAGTCTAATGAGATGTAAGATTAGATCAAGATGAAAATAAAATCTGATTTCATCTTCATTGTGTCTAACACAAATGCCCAAGAATAAATTTGGAATCTCTGAATTTTTTAAGTTGTCTTCCTGCAGATAATTTTTACAACTTTTCACTTCATTAATAAAAAAATTATAAAGTAAAACATCTAATGAGAGATAAGATCAGATCAAGATGAAAATGAAATCTGATTTCATAGATACATTTTTAAATTTATTTGAATTTGGGGATTTATGTTAGAGTAACAAACCTATTTACTTGCATCTGTATGGTGCTTTTTGTTATATATAAGCTTGTAATATAAAGGGTGTTTCTTAAACTGACGGTACACAGAGACCTCAGAAGCTTGAACTATCAGTCTCAAAGCCACCAAATTTTGTACGGGGACTATTGACGACATGAGAAAAAGAAATCCGCGAAAAAAAATTAATTTCAAAGATTGCCGATAGGGGAAAATCTGGCGCTTTACAATTTAAGACAACTAAAATTTTGCATAAAACAAGAGGAAAAATTGCAAAATTCAAAAACCCGATTACGTAGTCGACACCAGAGCCAGTATAATCAATCCAATGCAGCGCCTGCTCTTCGCGAATTTAGAAGTCAAAAAAAAAATTACGTAAAAGACCTCTGTCAATTAATGCAGTGAAAGCAATGATTAAAAAAAATTGAAAAGACATGTTCTCTCGCAACTTGGCCTGGTAGAGGACGGAAACCGGTATTGGAGGATACGATCTTTCAACGATTGCGACTGCAGTCATTGAAAGAAATCAGACGAGCACTCCTGGTAATAGCAGCACACGTGGAGTTGCCCGACAACTGGATGTTAGTGCTTCAAGAGTTTGGAAAGTTTTGAGAAAAATTCTTCAATTTTATCCATATAAAATTTGCCTTTGGCATGAATTAAAACCTACAGATTATAATCTTCTTGATATGAAACTTTTCTTTGATATTTCTTGCCAGGATGGAGGTGGATGAGACTTGGCCTTGGACCATTCTCTGGAGTGATGAGGCCCATTTCTATTTGAAGGGTCTGTTAGCATTCAGAATTCTAGAATTTGGGCATCTAAACAACCTCATACAATTCAAGAAACCCCTCTCCATTCTCAAAAAGTATTTGTTTGGTGTGGTTTTACAGCAGATTTTATCATCGGACCCATACTTTTTGAGACTATTACCCTAGCAGGACAGCAGATCTGTTCCAGAAACTCTCAACGATTTCATAATATGCTGAGTATTTTTGTTATTCCTCAACTTCAACAAAGGCAATGCTTAGATAAAATTGTCTTTATGCAGGATGGAGCACCACCACAAATTGGTACATCCTTACAGGAACTGTTGCGCCCTCACTATACACAAGGAAGAGTCATTTGTCGCTGTTTTCGCTTTTCATGGCTACTTGTTTCCCCGGATCTTACCCAATGGGACTTTTTCTGTGGCGTTATTTAAAATCGAAGGTTTATCTTGGTGGAGTCTTGAACTTATCTGTTTTAACCCGATGAGCCCTAACTCGCCCGAAATCGCCCCGTCCAACAGGGGCCTGACTCAGGCACTTTGAGGCATTTAGGTGAATTTAAGGGGTGGGAAGTGTTTTGTGACAAGCGCACCATATGCTCGCTATAGGGAGTCCGCTAACCTTGACATTGATTGATGAGCGACGTTTCAAGTCTGCTATGCTTGCGAAGGAAAATGACGCGTCAGATAATAACTAAGTGATGAAATATTATTTATCAGTAAAGAAGAACTAAATTCAATGATTGGATTTTTTTAAACATTTTATAACAATTGTCACAAGTTTTTTAGCTTTTTTATGCATAAAATATCGATATTTTTAATATGTTTATCAATTTAAAAAATTTATTTTATTCCTCTTTACTTATTTTTACTGGCACTGGTTATTTAAATTTTTTTTCGAAATCTGTTTCCTCAAGTTTTTTTTTTTTTTCTGAACTTTATTTAGTTACAAATTGACATTTTCCAAATGTATTGCATTATCAAAAAAAATCAATTCGATATTAAATAAAAATTTCGACAATTATTGTTTCTTTCGTCGCCCTTTCACAATTAGTACATTTTAGAAATAATATGGTGTCTGTTAACTAAAATCAATTACTGTATAAATTTAGAAATAAAGTAAAATCTGAGGCATTCACTTTCAATTTTGAAGGAATTTCTATGAAAATAATTAAAAAATCATAAACCGATTGATAAATGTCTACATGTGTGTGAAAAGTACAAATAATCTTAACATACTTATTACCTTATTTGTCAAAACTTCTCAGTTTTATACAAATACAAAAATCTTGCTGGAAGGATTTTTTTTTAAATATGAAATTAAATAAAAAATATAAATTTTAATTCAGAGTCTAATGTGAAAAGCTAAAAATTCTACATGTTCTACAATTTTTTATGAGAGTAAATAAAATGATCATTTGAGAAATATGATTTTTTTTTCTGTGAAATTTCGCCAAAGCACCCCTATGTACTTTATGTACTAATATGAAAATAGATATTTTTGAGGAAGCAAAATAAGGTAGAATTGTGTTAAGATACTTTTCGCGATCATCTTTACTGAATTGGTTTTTTTTTTCAGAGAATTAAATATACAATGCAGAAAGGAAAAGATTTTTAGAAACTGAATTCTATATTTGGTATTTAGAGATGTTTTAAATTTTAAATTGAGAAAATAAGAAATTTTAAAGATACATTGTGTTTTAACCTTTTCATTAGATTCCTTTCAGTTTTTCGAGTCACCAACACATTAACTAATATTGCACTATATCTACAAAGTTTGTAAAATTATTTGGGGTAAGTTAAAAAGCAAATAAAAGCATGCCTAATTTTACTTTAATAAATAAATTTAAATTAATTTGTTAGTAATTATAAAATAAATAAAAGTTTGAATTTTCAAGATTTTTGTTGCTAAAATTGTTTCCCATTCTTTGAAGACTTCATGATAATTTTCATATGCTTTTTAAAGGTTTAAAAAATAATTGAAAAATCACTAATTTTAAAATACAAACGTAACCTTTAAATTTCGGGAACTCCAACTCAGAAAAGTTAATTTGAATACGGGCATTCAGTGAGAAACGCTAGAAGATGATTTTCCCTTCTTTTAAAGGTGATTTTTGGAAATAACCTTTCCGATTTCAACCACCCGTAGTGGTAATTGCTCATCCGTCCTGTCCGTCGTAGATTGCTTTTTTGCGGTTTAACTACGTCTGAGTCCTAGAAAAAGCGTTTTATAGCAGTTTGTTTTCTTTTTCTGAAACATTAGTTTACTAATTCTGTAGGATAAAGTATTGAATTAAATATTATAACATTAAATCAATTGTAAAGAGGATAACTGCTGTAATGTTATTTAGTACATTAAACACAATATTGTAAATTTTTCAATCATATTTGTAATTAAATAAATTTCTCAAGAATCACTGAAGCTGTAAATTTAATTCTTATAAAGCTTGAACACATCATTGTGAATTTTATTTTGTTATTCTTCTAACTCACCAATTATGATAAAATGTGACGATTTATATATCACGCATAAAAATCCTAATTGTTTGTATTTCCTTTTTAAAAATATTCCCATTTTTTTTTGTCCATAACACAGATAACAATCATCAGCTGTTTTGTAGATTAAAATATCTTTGAATGTTTTAGTATTTATATATTGCGCTAGCAGAAATCGAATAAAATTTTTATTCCTAACATAGCTCGAACGATTTTTTATTATAATTACTAGTAACGTTTTCCTGTTCTATTGTCGGTCCTTACAATTTATAGTGTTTTTTTTCTTTTCTTTTTGCTGAGAATTTTAATTACTCATTGAACGCTATGCTCAATTTTGCAGACAATAAATACCTGAATTATAGCAAAAAATTATTTTTCTGCAGAAAAATTGGCTAATACGTAGGTAGTCACCAGATTTAAGACAATTTTTAAAAAGTAAGATTAGATATGGTTTACTTAGAATTCGACACATAAGATTACATTGCGATAATATTACGTTGAAAAGTAGTTAGGAATATATATATATATATATATATATATATATGGCATTTTAAAGGATCAGTATTCGTTATTAAATACAAGCATTTTTTTTTTTACTAGCAGCTGATTTAGATTATTGTTCAAAAATTCTTAAAATTAAATGTAGAATTCCTGACTTTTCTATGCAGCTACTTTATTTCATTTCAATATACAAATATTTCTGGAATAATTTAAGTGTCTAGTAACTTCTCCGTGGATTGAAATGAAGGCATAAAGATTTTAATATTTATCTTCTGATATAGAAAAACTTCTAATTATTGTTTTTGATAGATTTTTGCACCTTTCTTCAATATTTTTAAATTAGAATTATAACTTTTAATGAATTATTAATAAAAAAATTATTAAATCAATCGATTTCATAAATTACGAAAGATAATGGTAAAACCGACAGCTTACTTAAAAATCAAAGCCAAAATGCAAGTTTAGCAGGAATATATCCAGTTCAAGCATTAAACTTTAAAGCTGAAAAAAAT
Organism: Argiope bruennichi; assembly: GCF_947563725.1. Classification (NCBI taxonomy): domain Eukaryota; kingdom Metazoa; phylum Arthropoda; class Arachnida; order Araneae; family Araneidae; genus Argiope; species Argiope bruennichi. The sequence continues at coordinate 126,553,727 of NC_079152.1, forward strand.
TGTAGGTCGTTTTAATACTGTGTTAGACTAATACATTAGTGATTGGGAAGTATAAATGTCCAAGGCTCCAATAAGGTGGGGGGGGCGGTAAGCATGAAGACAAAACAAAGTGTTTTGTCACTTTTCAATGTAAAATTTAATGACAGAGTGAGGGAAAAAAAACCCGAGGTTCCATTTAGTTTTTCTTCATCATTTGTGACGAATGGGAGCGAAGAAGTAACAATTTGTCTAAGGTGTCGATTACCTTCATAATACCATTCCGTCAGAAATGAAACTTCAAGTAATTCTTGTTCAAATGTTTCGTAAATTCTTTCAAGTAAATTCTTGTTCAAATATTTAAACAAATAGATGGGCCCAACTATAACCATATATTATTATAAAGTTACAAAATTATATTAAGTTAAAATATTAAGCAATTTATAAAGTTAAAAAAAAATTTAGAAACAGAGGAAAAGACGAAAGTTTACAACGAGTATTTCCCACAAATGAAATTATGCAAACTCATTCCATACCTCTTTGGAATGTTACTTAAAAAAAAAATTCGCCAAAGCAGGATTCACAAGATTTACTAGCGCCGACAATAAGTATAAAAATTACTGGACGAAATCTCCTGACCCTAAGGGACGCAAAAGGGAAGAGATTTTTCGAGGCAATTAGAGTTCTGTTGGAAAGTTCAAGTGGGGGAACGAAATTCAAACTCGTAGCTGGTACTGTAGTTGTACCAAACCGTGAAGAAAGGTAAAAAAAAAAAGTCTGATATAACAGTTGTACCGGCCGTAAGATAGAGGTTAAAGTCCCAACTTTATCATCACATGTTTTCAGACTTCATAAATAAGAAAATACACTTTTGAACTATATATATATATATATATATATATATATATATATATATATATATATATATATATATATATATATATATATATATATATATATATATATATATATATATATATATATATATATATATATATGAAGGAAATTCGAAGATAATAATGATTTATGTCTAATTAATTTATCCTTATTTTATTTTTTAAATATACTCTTAATTCTAAGCAACAATAAAATGCCAACAAAAAAATGCACATAAAATTGTTGAAACACGTCAGTGTAAATTCAGCAACCATAAAGTAAGCAAACCTTTCTTCAAACCGCAAACGACAACCCCATGGGGATAAAAACTGACCACGCACTTCAATTATAGCCCACCTGTTATCTCTCTATAGGAAAAGACGATTCCATTCTGTTTCCGCCCTCGAAAAATGGCTTAGGTCTTTGAGGCACTAGAATTCTCACACTTGCCGGGTTCATATAGTTAAAGGAAAACACAACACGGACTGTTATGAACATGCCTCCTGAAATGTCGCATTCAGCTGTAAAGAGAGAGTACGGTGTACAGGATGCAATGCTTAGCCAAGAAAATGGAGGTCATATTGAAAATAGCCGATGTCTTCACTAGAAAAGCGATTCTACTGAATAAAAACAAAAGATCAAAGAAAGAAAAAAAAAGGAAGTCAAATAGAATATCCTTTTTTTTAAAATTTTGTAACCATTTACAGAAGTTATTTTTTCGAATAAAGCACATTTGTGGAAAAATTATATCTTTGTTATTCATTTATCTGTTTACTATAGCTTTTTAAAATTTTATCGTGCAGTTAAACTCACAATTTAGATCAAAAGTGCCACATTCCCTCTATCGGCAACTTTTCGAACTAATTTTTTTTTCGCGGATTCCTTTTTCCCATGTTGTCAATATTCCCCTTACAAAGTTTAGTGGTTTTGCGACTGATAGTTCGAGCTACAGAGATATATCAGTGCCGTCAGTTAAAAAAAAAAAAAAAAAAAAAAAAAAAAAGACACCCTCTATATAAACATATCATATGTCTTTACTATAATGAATCATATGGATAGAAAAACTTTTTAATGCGAAAGCCGAAACTTACGTAATTAAATATTTTGAAATTTTTGCTCCATCTTAATGTTTTTTTGTTTTTTTTTTCGTTACCAGAAGTTTTCAGAGTTTCTTGATTTTACCATATTAGCGTAATATTTAAACGAAAAAAATATCACTTGAATAATTAGCTTTAAAGAATATATTTAGAAAAATTGTTAACATATTGGAAATTGTTAAACTAATTAAATTATTAACAAAGTAAGAAAATCTCAATAAACTTTGGAAAAAATATGATATGAAAGATTATTAAAGAAAATATATTTTTAATTGAAAAAAAAATGATTTTTTTTATCGTTTGAATGAAAATAATATTTTTTTATCGCACAGAATTTTTATAAAATAAGTATTTAATATTGCTATTTTTGAGTACACTCCATCACTCCGTTACTAAATTATGGAATAATTTTAAACACGATCAAACCCTTAATGATTATAAAGACTTGAAATGAATAAAAATGATCATTAGTATGCGCTAAATTTTACAGAAAAGCAATAAACAAGTTTCAAGTTAATTTTTACTCTTACGATATTTTACAGATCAGTGGTAGATACTTTTACACCAGGAATCTTTGTTTTAACAATGACAACATTCAGTCCACGTCACTCCAGGTTACACAATAGGATATTTATGTCACTGGCAACATCTACCAAGCGTTTTTCATTACTTAGAAAGTGCTGAACACACCAACGGCTTTTAAGATCGAAATGTTTGATTATTAATGAAATTTGAGAATGAAAAAAAAAGATTTTAGATTTTTTATATGTTTTTATTGCCATTTTTTAATATCTACAATATTTATTTATTATCTACACATTTAGCCAATTTAATATCTACACATATTTATATAATCAAAATATGGATTGGTTAATAAAATATCTTTGATTTATAATTGCATTTTAAATATCTTTTCCATCAAATACAGAATCAGGAAAAATTTCAAATCATTTTTTCAGCCTTATAATTAGTGATACAAACTAAATTTTAACTGCAGTTTAATTTAAATAATTATATATGATGCTAATCGGATATTTCTTTGAATTAAAAGAGTCTGTTTCAGGCTTGTTAACTGCAGAAGTTTTAACCATTAAGATGTTTTAGAGCAATGTTAACTTAATAAGATATTAAATTTCGGATAAGTATAGTATTGTACACTATTTTAAACTAAAAACTTATTTTTCCAGGTATGATGACATTTCTTTAAAGGCTTTCAACCTGATGAGAAATAGCTTATAAAATAAGCCGATTTTCTAATTTCAAGACTAAATGAACAGAGATTTGAAATCGGAGTTCTTAATCTCCAAATTTGCAGATGGATGGGACAATTAAATTATTTGGCAAGCTGAAGAATATGAACATTTTAAATGAGCTTAACATTTATTAAGTTTATTTAAAGAATGAAAAAAGGAGTACTGTTTTAATTTAAGAGTTTTATTTATGAAATTCAGTATAGGGTCAGTCTGGTGTTCGATATAAAAACAAAAACGAGCTTGCATTCAAGGCTGGAAACAGAGCTGGTTATATGAATTTATTGCATTCGCATTGTTGCCGCATTTCAGAACAAGCTTTTGCTTTTTATAAGTAAGTGGCTCTGAAACACAAAAAACGTCAAATTTTGTAAAATAAAATTATTTCAGCAAATTTTCGGTATCCTTTTTGCCTGAAATGAATTTTGAACTATGTTTCTATGTTAATTTAAACGAGATATATAATTATATTTCTAGTATGTTGTTTTGAAAATCTAGCATTCACATAATTGTTGTCGTGCTCTACATACACTAGTAGAAGATGGAAAGAAAAGGGACATAAGAATCAGAAGCCTGAGTGATACAATAATTAAAAAATTACCAGATATTATCACAACTTCATAGTTAGGAACAAAACAATGTCAAGGGGATGAAGAGCATTACTAAGGCGGTTCTGCAACACTGCTAAGCCGAAACCTACTATATGCTCTGCTGGGCTTTAATTTCGGTGCTTCTTTAATAGAGCTCTGCGCTCAATTAAAGAATCGCCAATATTCTCCGCAAGAAGATGTTGTCAACAAAAAGATGCCTATTTTTCAAAGGCTAGCTTCGGATAGCTAATTGTAGAAGTGTTGAAGAGGAAAAACCGATGACAGAAATGAATCGGTTCATAATGTTATTTGGAACCCTTGTCCAAAAAGTACGTACTGTTCTAACGTAAGGGTAGATATTGCTGCTGCTAAAGACATATCAGATTTCAATAGAGATATAAAAGGTATTAATTTTAAATCTGTTGGATTTCGGTTTCCTGTCTCCATGCCACTCATCTTTAAACATGCTACGAAAACTGCGAACTTGTCATAAGCGAAAAGCCTTATTCAAATCAACGGAGAAATTTAAACTCTATAGAAAAAAGATGAAAATGACAAAAATGAAATTAGATCAAAGATTAAAGAAAAAAGAAAGAGAAAACAGTCACCTGGATGCTTTTAAAATATATTTATGCATTTAATTAAGAATAATTCTGAATTTAAAGCTTTGATCTTTTAATCTTTTTTTTTTTCCTTCCTTTTTCCTAAAGATTTCTAGTATTTAGATCATTATAAAAAGTTATTAAAAATAAGTATCTTTGAACTTTTAGAAATATCCATTAAAATATTTTTCATTTTTTATTGAATTCATATCTTTTAAATTAATGATTCAAAATTAAAGCCCATATATTTATGTTTGCTTTTTTTTTTAATTTTGAAGATTAACCAAGAAGATTTTGCATTTCAGCGATTCAAAATGACCCACTTATGTTTAAAAATTAATTTTAAAAAGGAAAAAATAACTTTAATGTTATGTGTTTTCTTATCAGTTAAATGTTTAATCAAAATAAAAGGTTTTAAAATTATAAATTAATTAAAAAGTTTCATGTTGCGACGCCGACGCCATCTTATGAGTTTTTGTAGCTATCGGAAGAGAGAGTTTCAATAAAGTGTGTGTTGTGAGCGTTGAACAGTGAGAAAAACATGGTCACGCCGAGCCGGAGCGAAAAACGCGTGTGTGTACTATGTGCGTAAGAACGATGGTTCTTTCCAAATGTAAAAAGCGCGAGTGTAATCTAAAAGGAGGCTTAGTTGGTGAAGAATTGTGTTTTTGAGTGATTACAAGTGCAATCAAAAGTGCAGTGTCCAATTCCAGGTAAGAGCAGTTCCCTTAGTTGTTAGTTTCGTTTTCAAACTAATATACTTGTAAAATGGCTTTGCTTAAAAAACGACGAATTGTGCCTGTCCCTGAAGAGTTAGGGTTAGAGGTTTAGCGATAAGTCATGCGCGAGGATAGAACCTGGGACCTTGTGGTTCGTAGTTCAGTAACTAAACCATTATGCAAAAGAAATTGCACATGCATCGTCGTTGTTAACTGGCTTATAAGCCTCTCCCTCCAGTGAGTCGGAAGTGAGACGAGCGATACCTTTGTTGAGTGGTGATATCTTTATTAGCTGTTGTCTAATGGGACTGTAACCAGTTGAGTATTGCCAAGCTTCATGGCGAGCGTTTGTGGTTGCTGTTGCGCCAAGTGAGTCTAACGGCTTTTTCGGTTGCTGCGGCCTTTTTGTATTGCTGCGTCACGTGAGTCTGAAGACTTCGGTTTTCTGCGTCAAGTGAATCTGACGACTTTGGTTTGCTGTGAGTAGATGGCGCCCCAACAGCTGTAAGAAGGTTGAAGGTTCATCGTCCGAGGTCACCAATTTAGCCGATTTGGATGCGCGAAGAATAGAACCGGGGACCTTGTGGTTCCCAGTCCAGTAACTAAACCATTATGCCAAAGCAATTGCCAATGCATCGTAGTTGTTAACTGGCTTATATGTTATTCACCATAGAGGTACCAGTGAATCCAAAAATTTTAGATTTAAGAACAATAATTGGGAGTAATGACGTTTTCAAAACAGATAAGGAATTTATTCAAAGTGTAATTAATTTTGTTTTAGAAGAAAATAAATCTTAAAAAGATAACGAAGATTCTCAAATAGAGCAAGAAAAATTAAAATTAGAACAAGAAAAACTTAAATTAGAATTTGTAAAAGTTAAGGTTTGTGCCTACCTTCGGACACTTTTTTTTTAAATATTTAAATTTTCAATAAACAAAAGATGTTTTTATTTAAAATGGGGTATAAAACTTTCAATTTAAATGTAATTTGTTTAAAATTATTATTAATTTTTGAAATATTGGTCATTTTTAGTCAAATTTTAGCGAAAAATGACACTTACGGTAAACTTTCTACTATAAATTCTAATAAATATATTTCAATAATATTCATACACTAAATAAATAACACTCTTATTTGTGTTATGAACTAAAAGATTTGCAAAATTTTGAAAAGTTTTTGAATTATTTGAAATTTTGTGTCAAAACTCATTTTTTTAAAAAAAGGACTCATGTTTTTTTCACAAAAAAAGCAATAAAATGAAAAAAAAAAATGAACATGAAGATTAGATTTTAGTTCATAACACAGATAAAATATATTTAAACATTTTCGCAAACTTTCAAATCAATATCTTGATGTGTTTTGGTGATGTTTAGCGTAAAGCAAAATATTGAAAAACACAGTTTTTCAGAAAACACATTTAAAGATTTTAATGCACCATAAAAAAATTTTGACTTCTTTTTTATTCTTAAAATTCACCATATTTGTAGATCAAACCCTCTTTAACTTCATTTTTAACTAATTGTGATTATTTTTTAGCTTTCAGCTTTTTTCTGGCCAGTTTAGTGGAGGGCAATGATTGATGTCTCGATTTCTTAATGCGCTCATCATAGATTCCCATATAAATTTTCAAAGTCAGAGGATTCATTGGAATTTCCAATTGTTTAAAAATAGGTAATAATCCTATATAGCCAGAATTAAACAATATGGCTGCCACATATGCACCTAAAAACAAAGTTTCTTGTTCCACAAAATGATCTTTAGGTAATACTGACCACAAGATGCAGTTGAAACTTTCATTATTGTTCTGTGTCATACCATGCAAACATTTTTTTAATAACTCTCTATTACAGAGTTCTAAATATGTTGATTTTACCACTTTCATGACAGAACTAGGAAGACCTGGTGATTTTTCTGAATATTCTGATCCGTTGCTCATAGCTTGCTGATATCGACACCAGCTGTCACTTTCTTCTGGATACTGCCTATGCATTATGTTACTACTGCTAGAACAGCAGTCAAAGAAAGCAGCTATAACAGCAGATTGTATTTTTCTAATATCTCCAACCTTACTACGGATAGCAACTCCGTAGTAATTTTGAAGTTAATCGATAAACTTATCAGTTAATTTTCGTTTTCCACCGAGTCCTTTGGTCTTCGTTTTTAATTTCCTAAATGACACTACTCTTTTTTGAACGTGCCCTATACATTCAAGTTTTGTAACTGTATCTTTTCCATAGACATCCTTTACTTTCAGAAATGCATTAGAGTCACCATCACCAAAATATTTGGTATATTGTAATTCTCATTTCAATACTGATCTTTCAAAAATTCTGTAAGCTCCAACAGCTTCCATATTTCTTGATAACCCCTTGTATAAAAAGAATTATGCTAAAATTTTGAACAAATCCATTGAAAACAAGACAAACGCTTTGAATTACGAGTGTAAACAAGCTACAAAAGATAATAGCATTGTCGTTCAGTTACTGAGACTTGAATTAAAAAAAATTGCTGCCAGATTTTAAAAAATAATTAAACAATGAAAAAAGAAACGTTTATTTATATTTTAAAAAAGATTTTGGCATTTATATCGATTAAAAATTTCAAAATAGACGCGTAAATGTATTGTTCACGTTTTTCCGTCCCTTTAAATTCCCACTTCCGGTTGCAAAAAATCAACTTCCAGTTTATTAATTAGGCTGTAACTTTGCTTCTAATTAACGTAAGAACAAAAATGAAGCAGTTCTGGAATCACAAATGTATGGGCTATAAAATGAGCACATAATAAAAAATTTCGATAATTTTCACGAAAATGCTTATTTTAGGGTAGGCACATACCTTCAGCTAGAGCAGCTTAATAAAGAGCTTGAGCTAACAAATGCTAAGAGTAAAATGGCCCCAGAACAAGTAAAAAAGATAGATATCGAGTCTTTTAGTGTAGAAAACTTAATTAAAAGTGTAAAAACTTTAACGATACCTGCCCCTTCTAAAACAGAAGCATTCAATTTGTTCTTTCAGTCAATAGAAAAGGCTTTCAAAACTAAAAATGTCGCAGAAAAATTTAAAGCCAAAATTTTATTAAATATTTTGCGTGAAAGAAGGAGAAAATTTAAAAATTTAATGGTTTACGAATTTAATGGTTTACGTCAAGGAGGAGGAACTGCAAAATTATGAAAAGATTAAAGAATTAGTGTTAAAGCAATTTCAGCCTACTCCTTAAGAGTGTCTATACCAATTTCGAAAAGCTCAAAAATTAGCGGCAGAAAACTATGTTCAATTTGCATCTAGAGTTGCCTCTATGTTCGAATTTTATTGCCAATTGAGAAACGTAAGTGAATTTAATGATTTGTGCCAATTAATAGTATCAGATCAAATATTTAATTCCCTTGATCAGGAGTTAATGAGTTATATCAGCATTAAACAAGGGGAAGATTGGTACAAACCAGAAAATTTAGGTCGTGAGTTGGATTTGTTTGTATCATCAAAAGGTTCGAATAAAAATGAGTCGAATTCACCTTTTAAACAAAACAAATTCATTAAAAACAGATTCGAAAAAAAGAGTCATAAAAATGTTACAAGTGTTTTTTTGTCTGATGTTAATGAGTCAAAGTGTTCATTCTGTTTTGAAAATCACACAATGCCTTTTTGTACAAAATTTAAACAATTTCCTGTTGAAGAAAGAGTTGAGATAGTTAAAAAACAGCACCTTTGTTTTCTTTGTTTAAAACAAAAATGTTCAGCTATAAGATGCAAGACAAAAACTTGTAGTCTGAAACCGGAAGCATCACACTCTTCTTCATTTCCCGAGACATAAAATAAATCATCAAAATGAAAATGATTCTATTACTGCGCATCAAATAGAGATAGCCAATAGTTCAGGGTCATGGCTTAATGAGAATGCCTCTTACCCCCCCCCTGTCTCCTCAACTTTACAGGTGCCAGATAGTTCGGGATATGCTCATAAATCGGTATTCCCCATAAACAAAAATGAAAAGTGTAAAACAGTCTTTTTGAGCACTGTTAAATGTTTCATTCGAGATACGTTTGGTTTTTGGCAGGAGGTCAGATGTTTATAAGACGTCGGGTCGATGACTCATCTTATGAGCAGGCAATGTGCAGACAAATTGGGATTGAAAAAAGAAAAAATAAATATTCTAGTAACGTGTTTAAATGATTCTTCCATGTGTGTTAAAAATTGCGTAAGTGCGGTAATTTCAAATTCCGATAACAGTTTCAAAAGAGAAATAAATATGTTAGTAGTCGAAAATTACTGATTTAACTCCAGTTAAATTTTTAAATGTGGAAGGACAAATTCCTGAGAACATTAATTTAGCAGATAACTACTTTTTATGTTCCAGGTCCCATTGATTGTTTATTCGGTGAGGAAATTTTCTATGAATTATTAAGTAGCGGGAAAATTTATTCTGAAAATTGTCATCTTATTTTCCAAAATACAGTGTTTGGGTTCGTGGCTTCAGGTAGTATGTAGAAATTGTGTAAATAATGAGTTAAAAGTACATTATGGATTAATTGATGAAGGGGATTTAAATGATACCTTAAGAAAATTTTGGGAATTAGAAAATGTTGATTTTGAGCGAACCAAAAATAAAGAGGCAGTTTTGTGTGAGGAACATTTCGTGAAAACGCATTCAAGGGATGTTGAGGTACATAGTTAAAATGCCCCTTAAAGATGATCTGAAATGTTTAGGTAAATCAATTGACATAGCTCTCAAACGATTGGATGCACTATGGATTAGGTTAGAGAGAGATCCTCAATACCTTAAGTTATATAAATATTTCATACACGAATATGAACATTTAGGACACATGAAAGAAATAATCTCTAATGAGGACAATTCAGAGCTAAGTTATTACATGGCACACCATGGCGTATATCGGCCACAAAAAAGTACCACTAAGTTGAGGATGTCTTTAATGCGTCGAATTCAACAAGTAATGGATTGTTGCTCAATTCGTTGCAATATAACGGAGGACATGTGCAAGATGACTTATTTGCAATCATGATGAAATTCAGAGAACATCCTTATGCCTTTACGGCCAATGTGAAAATGATGTATCGTATGATACTCATGCACGAGAGCCAGCAACCATTGCTCAGAATTTTATGGAAAGAAAATCTTCATGATCGAGTAAAATCTGTTGAGCTTAAAACAGTGACTTATGGGACAGTGAGTGCTTCCTTTTTAGGAACAAGAGTACTGTTGCAACTGTTTAAAGATGAAGAGAAGAGCTTTCCCTTAGCAGCACCAATTCTTAGACAGAACTTTTACATGGATGACGTGTTTTGTGGCGCATCTTCTTTAGAGGAAGCTAAGGAACTGAAGAGTCAACTTTCTGGTATATTGGCGAATGGAGGAATGCAGCTTCATAAGTGATCTAGCAGCCACTTAGAATTGGCTTCAAATATCGATGGAGGATATGACTTTGAAAATCACATCGTGACAAAAACGTTAGGAGTATCCTGGAAGTCACTAGAGGACTGCTTTGTTTTCAGAGTTGCAGTTGATTTAAAGAATTCTTACAAGACATGTGTTCTTTCAACTATTGCTAGACTTTTCGACCCACTGGAATTATTTGGTCCAGTAGTCTCAAAAGCCAAGATCTTCATGCAGAACCTTTGGAGTCTTAAAATTGACTGGATGGATGAGTTGCCACCTGAAAAAGCCAAAGAATGGTACCAGTTCCTTGAGGATTTCAAGAGTATAAACAGTATCTGCATTGAAAGGTGTATTGTGCATCTGCATGTGACAAGGATTGAATTACACGGTTTTGTCGACGCTTCAGAAAACTGTTATGGGGCAGTGATATACTGTCTTTCTTATTCGTCGAACGGCATACCAACAGTGAAACTTGTGACGAGCAAAAGCAGAGTTTCACCCTTGAAAAGTGTCACAATACCACGGCTTGTGCTGTGTGCCGCCGTCCTCTTGTCAAAGCTGATGAAACGAGTTGTGATTGCTTTACAAGTTGATTCACCTCCAAAGTACCTGTGGAGGGATTCACCAATCGTTTTAGCATGGATTCAAAAAGACTCTAACATACTAAAGACCTTTGTGGGGAATCGAGTTTCCACCATTCATCAACTGACATCTGCAGAACAGTGGCATCATGTTCCCTCGTCTTAGAATCCGACTGACCTCATTTCCAGAGGTCTCGACCCATCACGCCTGCACCATAGTTCATTGTGGTGGACTGAACCTCCATTCTTGTCCACAGGGGACATGTCTTCCAATGAGCCACCACCAGTGGGTTCTATTGAAGATTTCCAATACGAGTTTAAGAACAAACAAGGAAGTGATGCAACATGAACTAGAACGTTTTAAATTTAGTGCCTTTAATAACTTTGTTTATCTTAATTCTAAAGTGAACAATTTTGTGCATGATATAATTGGTTTAAGTAATAATTATTTTCGTTTAATTCGGATATTAAGTTATATTTACAGGTTCTTGAACAATTGTAGAGCTAATATTCCTAAGAATTTTGGAATCTTAAAGCTATTGAATTAAAGCAGCATTTCTCAACCTTTCAGTATTCGTGGCACAGTTTTCAGTCATAATATTCATCGCACCCCCCGCTTACAGTAAAATGTATACATTAATAATGCATATTGAGTACTATGGATTCTGCTTTTAAATTACTTTTAACTAATTGCCAAAACAAGAGTAAAAGCGAGCCAACGTTGGCGAGAAACAATATCTTGCATTTTGGACAAGCGGGCTGTGAACTGATAAAGCGAATGAAAGCGGGGGAGATTTAAATATTATATTTGAAATGAAAGCCAAACAGGGTGATAACGTAAAAGAATATGAAAGTAGGAAAATTCGTAAATGAAAGTTAACCTAGACGGGGTGAGCTAAGTTTAGAAATCGAGAATACATTTTTTCGAATAACAAAAGAAATAAAACAGAAGCCTGACAAAACAAAAGTGGAAAAAAAATAAGCAATAATTGTGGAAGGGAATCCATACCACTGATGCCGTCTCGAGCATGCGCGGAGCAAATATTTTCTCATAGGAAGAAGGAAAATGTTCGATAACGCAAGTTTCAATTCCAGCCAGTCTCATTACAGTCGATCTTTTTATCGCTATTGAATCTATCGTGAATGTGTATGTTAAATATGCTTTCATGTTAATTGCAATTCACTATATTATATATTCACGGCAGCAGATTTATGCAGACTCATGAATAAATTTTTAAGCGGAAGTAAGCAAGAATTAAACGATAGTCAAGCATCAACAAGTACACAGACGAGCGTGGTTCCGAAAGTAAAATCAAGGAAATATTCTCAAGAATACTTAAATTTTGGGTTTACCAGTACTGAAGTAAATGAGGAAGAAAGGCCCTTGAGTATCATTTGCTCAAAAGTGTTAGCCGCAGATAGCATGAAACCTAATAAACTTAAACGGCATTTGGAAACGCTTCATAGTGAGTACGCCATCAAACCCAGAGAAATCTTCGAACTAAAATTAAAATCGTAGAAAAGGCAAAAATCATTTTTTAAAGAAACTTTGTATGTCAATAAAAAAGCTTTAATTGCATCTTACAAAGTTCATATAAAATAGCCATATGTAAAATAACCTCACGCCATTGGTGAAGAGCTTATTTTGTCAGCAGTAATTGAGATTGTAGAAACTATGTTTGGAGATAATTTTTCAAAACAATTGCAGTCCTTACCTCTTTCAAATGATACTGTTGCTCGTCGAATTGGTGATATAGCTGAAGATGTACAGTTTCAGCTTTTCTCGAAGTTGCGTGAAAAATTGTTTTCAATACAGCTTGACGAAGCAACAGATAGTAATAAAGATGCTAATTTAATTCCTATTTTCGAATTTGTGATAATATGTCAATAGTAGAAGAACTAATTTGATGCAAACCAATAGAACTCAAAACATCAGCGCTCGCATTATTCCCTATTTTAAATGATTTTATGAACAAGGCAAACATAGAATGGAAAAATTGCGTCGGAATATGCACCGATGGTGTTCGTTCAATGTTCGGAAGATTCCAAGGTATAAAAACACTTGTAAAACGAAAATCGTATCAGTGCACACATTACATGATCCACAGAGAAGCTTCGGCTTCGAAAGAAATGAGTCCTGTATTAACTACGGTTGTAACCGTAGTAAATTATATAAAAATGAAACCCCTGAAATCGAGAATCTTTTCCGCACTTTATAAAGACATGTCTTCAGTACATTCAACGTTACTATTTTATTGCGAGGCAAGATGATCGTCACGTGGGGAATTTTTGCAACGTGTTTATGAATTTGTTAAAAAAAGAAATTGCCCTTTTCCTAGAACAAGAAAACAGACAGGAGGGCGAGGATTTTTGCGATGGTTTATTTGTGATGATATTGAGGTACTTGGTCGACTTATTCGAGAAATTAAATAACTTGAATCTTCAACTCCAAGGAGCAAATACACATATGTTGGATACGAGTGATAAAGTTAATGCTTTTTGTAGAAAATTGAAATTGCGGAGCAGAAATTTAAAGCAAAAAACCTATCAACGTTTGCAAATGTGAATGATTTTAAACTTATAAGGCTATACTAAAACTTATAAGGCTGAAGAAGAACACGAAAAAGATGTTTTGTAACCATTGAAAATCATTTAGCCATGCTTGCAAAGAATTTGAAGAAGTATTTTCATGCTGATGACAAACTGATAGCAAGTTACGAGTGGATTAGGGATCCATTTTATAAGACTTCCGAAGGACGAATTGATGAGGAAGAAAAATTCATAGACTTCACGACAAGTGGTGAAACTAAAAGCCAATTTAGTAATAAATAACTATTTGAATTTTGGGCAGGAGTAAGGATGATTTTTCTGCACTAAAAACAAGGACATTTCACATTCTATTACCATTCATACTTTAACTTATTATAACTTCACATACTTTAACTTATTCATACTTTAATAAATTATTAAATATATCGAAATGTATTTTGTTTTCTATGTGTATGTGTGCTTTCCTTTCAGTCAGTTAATCAATTTTTTTTAAATAATATTTTCTCTTGGATATTTTCGCGCCCTCCTAGGGGGGCGCGCCCCACAGGTTAAGAATCGCTGAATTAAAGGAATCTGAAATGAAGCTCCTTAAAATTGTTCAAGAAGAAGACTTTCACAAAGAAATCAAGTGTCTCAAGGTATCAGGTTTTGTCAATACTGACAGTCAGGTAAAAAATTGATTTCCCGTTTTGGATGAAAATGGCATTTTGAGAATTGGTGGAAGACTTACCGACAGTGATTTAGATTTTGATAGTAAATTTCCAATTCTTTTATCTAAAAATCATAGACTGTCTTATTTAATTGTAGAACATTTTCATCTAAAAAATTTGCATGCTTCACCTCAATTATTGTTATATCTCATACGTCAAAAATATAGGATTATAATTTGTTGTGATTTGTGTAAAAAAATAGTTCATTCATGTATCGTGTGTTTTAAGGCTAAACCTATTACGTTAGACCAGATAATGGGAGATTTACCGAAAGATCGAGTAACACCTAACTATCCATTCAATGTGATTGGAGTTGATTTTTGTGGACCATTCTTCATAAAATATCGCAATCAGAGGAAAGGTATTTTAAACAAAGTCTATGTGTGCATTTTTATATGCTTTGTAACCAAAGCAATTCATTTAGAGATTGTGAGTGACTTAACGAGTGAAGCTTTTATTGCCACAATTATAAAATTTTTTGCAAGGAGAGGCAAATTATCCAAAATTTATTCGGATAAGACTCAAACCTTTATTGGAGAGAATAGGAAAATTAAGAGATCACTTGCGATTGTAATTGATCAAGATAAAATTCTTGCTGAGTGTTTACTCTGAGAGGGAGTTGAATGGAAATTCATTCCACCCCCATCACCCAGTTTTATAGGCCTCTGGGAGGCCGGAGTGAAGTCCTTTAAGTACCATCTGAAACGAGTAGTAGGTAACGCTAGGTTAACTTATGAGGAACTTTTGACAGTTACAAATCAAATAGAAGGAATTCTAAATTCCAGACCATTATCACCATTGCCATCAGATATAGATGACTTAAAGTTCTTGAGCGCGGTACATTTTCTAATAAGCAGGTCTATAAATGCAATAATTGAATCCGATATTACGAATATAGACACTAATATGTTAAAATTGTGGCAAAGAATAACTAAAATTGTCCAACTTATTTGGAAACGTTGGCATATTACCTATTTAAGCCATTTAAAAAATCGCACGAAATGGCAAATAATTAAAAAGAAGTGTCAAGATAGGTGATTTGGTACTGTTGAAAGAGGAAAATTTACCGAGTACCAAATGGGCCATTGGTCGTATTTAGAATATTTACCACGTTAAGGATGGTAACGTAAGAGCTTGTGATGTGAAAACACAGAATGGTGTTTCAAAAGAGCTATTTCAAATTGTGTAAATTACCTATGGATAATAGAATTTAATCAATGTAATATTGTATAGTTATTTACTGAATTTTGTATTATAATTATTTTTTTGGTGCGATATAATTTTTATTGATGTTTAGTGTTATTATTTTGAAATGTAATATTTCAAGGTGGGCGGTATGTTGCGATGCCAACGCCATCTTGTGAGGTTTTGTAGCTATCGGAAGAGAGAGTTTCAAGCGTGTTGTGAGCGTTGAGCAGTGAGAAAAACATTTTATGTGCCCCGAACCCCTTAATACCTTTATACATAATGTTTAAATACTTTTAAAAACAGCTTAGCAAATGACTAGTAAAGCCAATTTATTTATGAAAGACAAATTATTTGCTACTAATTGCAAGGAGTGGTAAGAAATATTTGGAAGTTCGTACACCTAATCATATTCTAAATTAAATTATAGTATCCCAAAAATTACCAATTGACTGTGCATCTTTTCAAAAACAATCACTATAAAATCCAACCAAGAATTACAATTTCATCGAAGGATGGTTTAATAAGTATTTAAAAATTTAATTAAAAACTAATTGTAACTTTATACTTTATTACCGGACTTATTGAGAGAAAAAAAAATTGATATTGATGAGACATTATTCATATCGTCAGTGCTCGTGAATTTAAGCAATCACGCTCATCAAATAAAGCAGATATTTACAATTTTAAATGTTTGCTTAAATATTGTTTTCTAATCAATGTTGCAAAATTAATAATTTTCAAAATTATATCCTTTCAAATTCCAGGCATAAATTTTAAATCAGTTGCATAATACTGCATACACGTTCTAAATAAAAAATTGTTTTAAAGATGCCTTTGTTTCGATTTATTGTACGCCCGAAGTATTTCTTTCGGTATTCACCAGATAAAATATTCCTTAATTCTACTTAAAGAATTGAATCAACATGCTATAAATATCCGATTTGAAACCTCTGAAATATTCAACAAACTTCCAATGAATATAATGGTATAGAGTTTTTCTAAGTAAGCTAAATACAACATTTTAATTATTTTATATATATCTTGTTCTTTCAGCATTTTCTGATGAGTTCAAAATTTCATTACTATTTTTACAACTTTCTGCATCTCAAATTAAAAAAAAACAATGAAACTGTTTCGATCGAAAACGAAGCACATCCTATTTTATGCACTGAAATGATATGCAATAGCATTTTTCTTGGAGGTGAAAAATTATAATACTTCCCAAGTGAGCAGACAAAAGGTATAAGAGAAGAATACAGTAATCACTTATGATAATTTGGCTTAATTACCCTACTCCTAGCTAGAACGAAAGAACAAAAGACAAAAGCGTTGCAAAATCCAAGTAAGGAAGAAAGCGAAATTTAATGCTCTTTTTTTTCAAAAAAAAAAAAAATTATTTTTTAAGCTTACACGCTAACGACTTCATTACACTCGGGGAACAAAATATTTCATGTTATTTTTTTTTTTCAAAAATAAATTTTTCTGGATGGGATTCATTTTTATAATTTTTAAAATATAAAAAATCAATGTAAAATATAAAAAATAAAACATTAGAAAAATTTATATTTTCTTTTCTGTTTGCTAACTAATCCATCGGTACAAATTTCATTTTTTTTTTTTTTTCAAATTCTACAGTTTTTTTCTCAGTTACGTACCGAAGAATAAGCTTTTCCAAACATGCTTTTAATTAAAATCCCCGTTTTTCTTGTTTATACAGATTGAATGTCTAAAGCGATACAATACCCCATAATAAATATTTTTATCATGATATCAATTGAATATACTAGATATTGTTTTAATTCTCAAATATGAATTTAATTTATTTTAATATTCTGTCTATGAATTCAGATAATACATTAGTTTTACATATATCAATATTTTAATTAGTTTTCTGCACTCTTGAATTCATTATTTACGTTAATTATTTAAATTAATTTATTATTTAAAAATAGAATGTGTTCCTTAAATAAATTTAAATCTGGCAGTGTCTTGAAAAATTTTTAAAAAAAGAAGTATAAAGGTATATATATATATAAATATGCTTATATAAATATGAAACTTATATAAACAGTTCCAATTTATTTCAACTACGAGTATGTGATATCTTTCATTTCAATATAGAAAATATTGCTATTATTTAAACATGATTCATGATAGTTTAATATACATGCTCTCTATCTGTTACAAAATTAGCATGATTGATTTATATATAAATAAGGTAATTGTATATATTATGAGCACCTATAGTCTATAATTTTATTACTTAATATCAATAAATAATGCAAATTAAAAATACACTTTAATAAGATTTACTATTACTTTACTATATTTTATTATTCCTATTCCTTACTGCTATTAACAATAACTTTTCTTGGTTCTCAAAGTAAATAATCCTTTAAGCTGAATTACCTTATTAATAATTGAACTAAATTACTGGAATTATTAATCTTAATATTTTTCAAATTTCTTCACGAAAAAAAAAATGTGTTATAAAAAATAACAATTTTGAGGATCTTAGGGAGATTTGGAAACTTTTCTTTCTTAAAAATCACTATCATATTCAAGTTATCCTACATCTTATACCGTGTAATTTGTGAATTGTAAAAACATTTTAATGATTCATCCACATTTTCAGCACATAAATACTCTTTTTTTTTTAAATTTAATTCTAATAACAAATAGCAATATGTTTCCACTTTTTTAAAAAAAATATTTATAAAAGGCCCTATTTTGTATGTATCTTAAAGTGTTGATTATATGCAGACTTAAATTTTATGAAATTAGCACTTTCGCTAAACATGCCTTTTTTTGGAATTGCATGATCATGCACATCTGCTAAATTGATTTCCTTTTGTTCGGGCAATTTCTGGGAACTTTTTATTCAGGTGATCACAACTAAAACGATAATATTGCACCATTTTCTCCCAAATTCATTGCAATCTTTGTAAGGTGTGTTTTGTAAGTTTTACCTGGAAACTGATGCAAAGAAATTTAACCTACTCATAAACAGTTGTTGTGGTTGAATGGTGATTGCATTCTGCAAATAAAAAAAGTAACTCTTTCATCTAGAGACGAAAGCCGTTTTCGCGAAGTTATTTCTGTCTTGTTTTTAATTAAAATGATAAAAAATAAACATCGAGCAGGGCTAAATGTTATCTGTAGTGCACCAAAGCAGGAGATTAATGGTAGATTAGTACAAAAGTGAAGACAACAAGACGATAGTACAATGTTCCCAAAGATAAATAAATAAATAAAAGAATTTTGTTGAAGTTTCATTCAAGATTGCAATCATATTTAATTATCAGTTTCATCTTTCTTCGCATCTATTCTTCAATTTGTTTTTTATGTTAAATTGCTTACTAATTTCATAAACTATGATTTGAATTAAGGCCTTTGCTTGAATACGAAATAAGTTTCCGTCACTTAATTTTAATTTTAATTTTATATCCCATTTTAGTGTCTGAAGTAAAGGGCCTTGCAACATGTAGGGATGTTTCAGATTGAGAACATCATAAAAATCAGGAAAAAAAATTCCTTAAGTTCTGATAAACAATGTTCTTAAACAAAAGCATTAAAGCTTGTTATATCTAAAAAAAATTTAATTTAATCCTGGATCTTTATTTGGTCTCTAATGAATTAAAAAAAATTTTTTTTTACAAAAGATAAAGAAAAAATATCCTTGCTTTACGAAGTTTAAATTTATAAAACAAATGTTAGTTTATATTACATAATCATCGCAAAATGATAAAAAAACGCCTTTTTTTTCTGAAATGTTTATTTTAGTAGAAAAAAAAATATATTATTGACGTACATCTGAACTTTTGTCAACGACTTTATGTGTGTCACTAATGCATGCACTATGTTTACATAACATTAAATATTTATTTTCTCAGCAAGCAAACTTTTATCTCCTTTACTTCTCAAACAATTTTTTATGTCTGTTAAATAATCTATCTGAGCAAGAAGTTCTTTTACCATAGCACAAATTATTTAAATGCCACCTAATTATCTGGCAATCTAAACACAACTTCTTAGAAGAAGCTTAACACAATCAATATTTCATTAAACATTGGCAAGAAATGTTTCGTCTTGAATTTAAGATATGGTTCGTTTAATTTTTCTTTATAGTTGACATAAGGAAATTATTATTTCTTGGTTCTTTTGTTAACTGTCTTTTAATTTCTTATATAACTTATAAAATATAAACGAGAAAAAAATCCAAAATTAATTTAATACTTCATTAGTAAATTAGTTCCCATTCATTTCAAAGAAATATATATATATATATAAAATACTAATGTATACAGACTTTACGCATTTTCATTTTAAAATGGCTAATCTTTTTGCATACATTTTTATTTTTGAAGCAAATTTAACAAAGGCAAGGAAAAATGGATGACGCTAATAATGAAACTTAAAAACCTTCAAAGAAAAAATATTATTCAGAACTGATTAACCATTACATAATTTAATTAAGCATTACATAATGTTAATTCATGTAATAATAATAATAAAATTTTGAAAAAGCTAATACAGGAAAAAATTGTAAGATATAAAAAAATATATATATATCTTAATATTTTAAGTAAATTTATATTATTCAGACTTTCACAGGAATTCTAAATAAATCTTACTCTTAATATATTTTTCTTCATATATTAATGCATTAAAGTTTATTTTTAGAAGATCTATGTTTTTTTTTAATTACATGTAAGGGAATCACTCGTAAATATTTCATACAGCTATAATTATTGCTTTTTAAAAAATTTATCTTTGTCAATAAATGCTTATATGTATTTCACTATCCACCGGATTCAAAGTTTAAAAGAAAATCATGAATTAGAAGTACCCTTCAACGATTTCAAGTGGCAATTTAATAATCAGTTTCTCCACCTAAAAAGTAACATTCTTTTTAAAAAGAAAAAGTCTTACTTTGTAGCGAATGAAAAATTAAATGCAAGTATTTCAAAGGCATTTCAAAAAATCAACCATGATGATGCTATTTGAAATCGTCAAATAACACTTTTAATATATGCTTTCTTTTCAAACCAAAATCTGGATAGACAGAAAAATATTTGCAGACATCTTCCGATCACTTTTTATTATAAGTAAATCGCATATACAGGATATTGCCGAGTTTGACCGAGAAATGCAGAGGGCTGATAGACATCAGGAGGATAAAGAATTACCATACAGCATGAGCTCCCAAACGAAGTTTTGTAGGTGAAAATAGCAAAAATATAGGGAGTCGGAGGACTATTGGAAACTGTGAAAAATTAATAAAAAATAGCAAATAGTGTTTCAACTATGAATTTTTTTAAGTGAAAGCACATTCTTAAAATTTTTTTTTATTTTTTATTATTCATGGTGGTAACATGCGGATTTGAGGATTTAAGGGGCCGTAAATTATTGAAAACGAAAAAGTAGCTTAGAACCTATATTTGCAAAAATATTAAAACTGGAAGAAAAATAAAAGCTTGAAAATGTAAAGAATGTTATGTTCTATAATTTGATATAAGCGTGTAGTGTAAGAACTGGGGAGTTTTAAAGATATTCAACAAAAACTAAAATGGGAACCAGAAAATATTTCTGCAACATCAGTATCGATCGATGTTCGCAGAGATCGTTTTCAAATTCAAAAGATAAATTCAGAGCAAGGATAATGGGCATTAAGGAGATGAAAAATTACGAGAAAACATAGGGTCGCAAGGAACGTTTATTCAGTGAAAATAGCAAAAACAAATGTAGAAAAGACAATGAGTCTGGCGAAGAGTTTGGACCTGTTAATGCGAGGATTAGGAACACGGTAATCAAGAAGAAGTCTTATCGTATGTAAATCAGCTAGCAAATATTCATTAATGAACATTGCAGAATTAATGGTCTTTAAACTTCATTCGTAAACTAGTCAGATTTCACGAATGCCACTAAAATGTGCTGGTGCAACAGCATGAACTTAACCAAACGTTCTCGTATGCAATTGTCGGTGTTGCCTGCAGTAAATCCGGAGGAACATGCTGAAAGAAAACAAGGTACTTTGTGCCGCTGATGCGTTCGGGCAAAAGATACGGATCTCATAGATGACTCTACCCAGATATTAATACCAAACATGTACTTTCGACGAGATAGTGATGTGGATATTTTCGAATGGCCAAATATTCGCATTGTGTGTGTTGAATACGCCTTCTCTCATAAAGCAGGCTCATCTGAGAATAAAACTCTAGCACAGTGCATCTTCCTGTGTGGCATCAAGAATCCAGCGTACAAACCCCACCCGATTTGCGATTTTCATTGAAAAACGTTGCCTGTGACACTATGTTTTTTGATAATCTTTCTTCTACTTAATGTCTACTATCCTTGCTCTGAATTTATCTTTCGAATTTGACAACGCTCTCTGCGAACATCGATACTGATGTTGCAGCGATGTTTTCTGGTTTCCTTTTTAGTTTCAATTGAATATCTTTAAAACTCTCCAGTTTTCACACTACACGCTTATATCAAATTATAGAATATAAAGTTCCTTGCATTTTGAAGCTTTTCTTTTTCTTACAGTTTTAATGTATTGGCAAATATGGGTACTAAACAACTTTTTCGTTTTCAATAATTTACGACCATCTAAATAATCAAATCCTCATGTTACCAACATGAAAAAAAAAGTTTAAGAATGCTTAAGACTTTAAAAAAAGACTTTAAAGTTAAGACTTTTAAAAAAATCATAGTTGAAATACCATTTGTAATTTTTTAAATAATTTTTTGCAGTTTCCAACAGTCCTCCGACTCCCTATATTTTTGCGATTTTCACCCACAAAACTTCGTTTGGGACTCCATGTTCTATGGTGATTCTTTATCCTCTTGATGCCTACTATCACCCCCCCTGAATTTGTTGGTCAATTCGGCAACATCCTGTATATAGTAGTTAGTCTATGATGATGAAGACCTGTGTTCTAGCACAGAATATATTGTTTTTTCACTATACTCTCCCAACGAAATTAAAATTTACATCGAATTGAATAACCATTTCTTACACCTATCAAATATATTCTTTCTTTGTAATTTATTGTGCATTTTATAGTATTTGTATCGGTATTTCTGGAATTTAATGTAGCTTTTAACATTTTTTTTAATAAATCATTTCACGTATACCCATTCAAGTCTAGAATTTCCAAATCGTAAGTATACTGAGGTAAAATGAAAACAACGTGGTGCCGCTACGAGATACCTGGGAATCTATTTCCCTACTATTTAATTTCTTGTGAACTCCCATATCCCATACTGATACATTTAGTTTATTCTTCAGTCTCCTATAACTATTTCCTCGGTTAAAAAGTTTCATTTGAGATGAAAAATTTTAAAAACATTGAAGACGAAATCCAACGGTGAAGAAGATGTAAACTGCACTTCTATCTTTAAATGAACGATGGCAAAACTGTGTAGCTATGTATTGTAGTAACTCGAAAAATACAATAAATATAAAATATCTAACCCTCTCTGTATTAATTTCTCCAAAATAAAATAAAATCTTGATTTTTTTTTTAGTTTAAAAAGAGTAGAACTTATCTGAATGAACAAACTTTAGTCATGTTTCTGGAAAAATCACCTACGTTTGGCAAATCCTGAAAGTCTTAATTTGTAAATATTTAGTATTACATCTTCCGTTGTAGGGAAAATCCACTGCTGGTCCTCCGTGGAAAATATAGAACTTTAATTCCATTACGCGAGTGCGAGCCCATTTCAAGTTATATCAGTATGTTTTCAAGTTTCCAATAGTTTGAATGGAATGAAATATCAATGAAGTTATAATTGGTTTAAGTGCGAGAATCGCCAGATAATCTCTGTGGAAAATGTAATTTTCTTAAGAGAAAAATTAAGAAAATAAGTTTCCAATCTGTACACTATTCTAATCATTTTATATTACGAAAACGACGCACTGATTCACAGATTACTGTAGATTATTATTAGATTTATTACTGTAAATTAACATAGAGACCCGAATTTTTTCTATAAAAATTCTGGTACCTCAAAATTATTCTTTAAAAAATGCATTAAAAAATCAACTGAACTTTGTCTTATTTATATTTACCAAGATCGTGAATGCAACGAATTTCTTATATTTTACAAAACAAATGTTTCCCGTTCCGTTTTCTGGTCATTTTTTAGAAAATTAGATGGGTATAAATTTTGATATAAATATAATTTAGCATTCAGTAGTTTATAAATAAAAAATAGCATCAATTCAAGTATATGGTAATTTTGAATTAAAGAAATTTTGCTATACTTAGTTGAACAAACTCCGTGAAAATGCAAAACAGTACACTTCATTATTTGATTAATCCAACTCACAATAAACTGGAAATCACACTTATATACATTTACAAGTCAATTTTCTTTAAGAATATACAGAAAAATATAAACGTGATAATGGAGCTTAGTTAATGTAATTCATAATGTCATTTTTAAATTTATTAAGCCTCATTAATAATTCCTTTGCAGCTGTTAATCTTTTATGAATTACCATGGTAACTGCTGCTGTGTGGCTAATGCATCACTCTAATAATAACTACGCTGTGACTTCATGTTTAATCACGGTTGCTATTCTAATCTCCATTTACTCATCATTAACTTCTAAACAAGAATGACGATACATAATTCATTTATTTTCTTCCCTGGATATGCCAGATTTGCACAAAATTATTGCACGATTAGTTGCTAACTTTCAGATTTTCCACATATTTATACTGCTTAGCTGGGAAAAAGAGACATTTATTTGTCTAGGAATAACATGTATTTTAAATAAATTGCAGCAGATGATTATGTATTCATTCCATAATTGTCAATATCTATAAAGTTTTTGTTTTCAGAATCTGTAATGAAATTTTGAAATGAATATAAAAGTAATTGATGTAATTTAATCATTAATTTAATTCCTCAGAACTCAATTATTTTGATCACCAAGCTTTCAGGTTAGATAAAACTTTTTTTTAAATAAATGAGAAATCTTATGAAAATAATATTTATATTTGTTTAAAGAAATAAACATATAAATAAGTTTTAGCAGCTTTGGAATTAATTATAAAAAAAAAAAAAAAAAAAAACGTTGTTAACTGGTTCGCTGTTCAAAATTTGAATACGTGAGAATACTATTAAACTCCGTAGAGTAGTAGCAGCTATAATAAACATACAAGATAGACGGAGAGGCAAAGTTCTTGAAAGGTATCATAAAGTCTTTTATGTAGAGTTTGGAAATTATTAGAATAAATAAATTTTTATGCTGAAAACTTATTTCTCAATACATTTTCCTCATTTAAAATCTAAAAAAGATTTAATTAAAAACTGAATAAAAATTATAATTATATTGCGGTAAAAGTTTGATTGCTTGATTAATTTTTTTTAAAGTTACAAGACCATTTTTATGAATGCATCACATATTTTCAGCCATAGCCAAACCATAAAAAATACACAAGTATCACCCTATTCCTTTAAAACTATACACCAGTAAGTTAAAGGAAGACATGTTGTATTCAATGTAAATGTTTAATATGCTTGCTCAATATACTGCCATATTCCGATCAATTTTGTAACCAAAAGACGTTTTTTTGAACCCTATTACAAAATGTTGCAATCATAATGATGTTATTTTATAATACTAACAACAACATAGAATAACTTTCGTGCGCGATGGCGCATTACCTGTTCACTGTAAAACGTATTGAGACAACATTTCCCTGCAGCCTGATGGATCAATTGATGTTTTTACAACAGAATGGTCACCCTTCTCTTCTGATATTACTCCATGCGCCTTCTATTAATATGTTTTCATTGAAAGAGTCTTCAATGCCGGACTTCAATATTTAAAGCTCTGAAAGGTGGAGTCCACGCACTATTCTGGTTATCCGAGAAGACTTATTGCATTCCATTATAAAAAGTATTAGTTTTGATGATTACAGCACCTTAGTTTTTGGAATGAAATGGGGTAGAAGATACATCAGGACATATCTGAAAGTATAAGGAAATTATACTTTAAAAAAAGACAAAGAAAGTATACTTGAAGTATCAGAAAATATTAAAAGTATACTGTTACGAAATTTCTGGGGTTCGTTTGGATAGTGAGAGTTTTATGGTGTGGAGAACGCTCAATCAGCAGGCGGCGGTAGGAAAAAAAACAACTACGTTTATTTACACGAAGACACACAGGACAGCACGAAGACGACAACTATATACAGCACAGAAGACGATTATCTTCAGCCGAGACGTGCAGCATACAACAAGACTCTACTGCAGACAGTAGCGCACAGCTTAGTTCAGCACTAGCTTGACTCCGTCGCTGCTCCGCTAATCTCTGGAACGCCAGTTCTTCATCGTCGATTCCGACTACTACTGATTATTCTGGCAGATGCGGCTGCCTCCTTTTATAGGTCTCAGGAGGCGGGGCTAGAAGTCTCTCAACCAATCAGAAACGTTCGATGCGTATCTTGGTTCCTAATGGATGGATCGGGAAAATTCTCGATGTTTCTAGTATAATCTATTCTATATATAATCTATTTCGGCGTAAAATCTATTTTGGTATAATCTATTTTGGCGCAAAAGTCGCCAAATGGTCGCCAAGCTCCGGGATTTCCGACGCGACACATGGACTCCGTCCAATACAGATGACTGTAAAACGGTCTTTCTGATGATGGAACCAACTATGCTGGTAAGCAGCATTACAGATTCATAACAATACTTTAAAAATACAAAAAGAAAAGAAAATATACTTGAAGTATCAGAAAATATTAAGATTTCTATTCTGTACCTGAACTCAAATTTAGATAAAAATCTCTGAGTTGGAAGCATGCTCTTTACTATTTCAGGTAGTAACTAAATATAACAGGATTTTTTATAACTGCTACTGGGATATTTTTTTTTTTTTTTTGCAACCTATTTCAACGATCTGATTTGCTTTCTGCAAGGACACTGCAAAATATATATTTGCACCGCCAAGAAAGGATAATTAATAGAAATATATAATTATTATAATTTTCTAAGAAAATATGCAATGTAAATTACATTTTAAAAGTAATTTATAGGTAAGTTAATATATAGTAAAGTTATTTTAATGCAGATTCCATAAAGAGTCAGAGTATGGGATAAATTTCGATGATGGTAAAAGAAGATTTTAATTCTTTTGTTTTAGAATGATTACCATGCAATCTTTTTAGATGTAAAAGGTTGTTTTTTTCTGCCCACTTTCGAATTCACCTGAATCTAGATCTAGAACAGGAGATGGGAAAAAGCAGATACATAGTCTAATACATTCGTTATTAATACTATAATTATTGATATATGGATATCTTGGAATGATGGATATCTTATGATCAAAGGCCTCTCACTTTTTTATACATGTCGAGTGGCAATATAATGAAAAGAAATTGGTTCTTAGATTTGAGAAGCCTTATATCGTTTTACTGCAAGTATCTTTATCTGAAGATATTTGCTATTTTCACATTGATTAAAAAAAATTTGTGGTTTAGTTGAGAGAAATGTCCAATCAAAAGAATATACAGAGTTCCATAGATTAAAGGACTCAAAGGGAAGCCATAGATTCTCAGACAAAACATTCCTTATTTTTTTATTTCAATTATTCTCTAAACACATCTCTCATAATTGAAATCTGACATGGAAGTTGAGTACTTCCAGTTTTGAGTAATTATGTTATTTGAATTATAGGATCAGCTGATTATATAATAAAGAGAGGACGTGCTAACTTCAAATCTCAACATTTTTTCCTCATGTTCCTTAACCAGATAATAAAAAAAAATATTTTAATATATACTCAAATATTAGAAAATAGAAATAGCAAAACGTTTTAAATATTTTCCAAGAAAGTTTATTTCAACATCTCGCCTATTAAAAAAAATTCAAAATTAAATGAAATTAAAAGCTGCAAAAACGACAAAACGTTTTAACGTGGTTCTATCCATTTTTATCTTAAAATATTTATGAATAATTGAAAAACCGGAAAGAAAGTTTGTAATATCCAAAATATCCATGGTTTTGTTCTAAATAATTCTATAAATTTGGCATTATGATCGTTTTAAAAATGTAAGTAAACATATTAATGATCGTTATACATTTACTCACCACTTATAGTACTATATTTACATTCCTGCTCTGCTCGCATTTACTATACGAATATAAAGTTCGAACCAATGTGATCCTAACAAAAAATAATAATTTCAAAAGCTCGTTTAAAAAAATTAGATTTTTTTAAAAAACTCTACTATCGCTTATATTTTCTATTTGGACTAAATGTGCTACATAAAATCTGCAGATATGATTTTTATAAATTTTCAATATTTATTTCATTTTATTATCATTGGTTGATGATTGCCACTAGAAATTTGCGCCTTGATCACTTATTTATAAAGGAATGGAACCAGCTTACCCGATGTGCAGAAGTGAAATTATCACTTGTTCCACTGTATCCTCAAAATTTTATGTTAGATCAACTACAGTTCGCATGTCTTTAAGTTTTTTCTTTCTTTTTCTGAATTTGAATATGCATTCTTTTTCAGTACAAATATTTGCCTTTAGAAGAAGCCTTGCTATCATAAAAAGACAGTTTTAAATTACATATTTAGATGAATTACTGTTTACTGGTAAAAAAAATAACCAGAGAACATATACTGTTCACTAGTAAAAAGAAGAACTTATTGTTTATCTATTTTAAAATTTTCATATAGATAAAAGGAATTTTGTAGAATTTCTGTCCACTTTTCCCAATTTTTCTAAATAAGAGATAATTATTTTTGTACTACTTTTTTATCTTGCTTTATCAAATTCAATATTTTGCAAGAATTTATTTTTACCTTTTCTAATTAATATATTGTATGAGGATTTGGAAAACATTCTCAGGTAATATGAAACAATAATAATTTTTTTTAAGTTTCAGAAATATATAATTATAAATTCTTTTCTAAGAAATAAAGTCATCTTCGCACTAAATGCAGAATATCTGTACTCTAACTTCATACTATAGTTTTTCATAAGTAGTGTAAAATCGTTTCAGGTCAAACAGCTACCTAAAGAACAATAGGTTTAATGTTGTGAAAAATAAATCAGTATCCATATATTTTCATAACTTTTATTGAAAGAGGTCAACTATTGATAGACAAACACATATTCCTTAATAATATATTTATCAAACAATGATATCAATAGTTTCTTATATTAAAAAGACTAGCATGAGGATCAGATATACATCTATTTGATGATTAAAATAAAGATTTGGAATACTAAAAAGGTAGTGATTTAGATATAGTAATGATTAATATCAATTCAATATTCATTTTTGTTCGATGATACAATTTTTTTTAATATGTCGCCATCATCCCATTGCACAGCCATAACATGCTACACTGGCTTATAGTAGCCAAAAAATGTTATTTCCAACAACTGGGAGAATAAATTGAAAGAAGTGATCTTTGAAAGTGTATATTCTGAGATCAAAACTTAAGAAAGAAACTGACAACTGTAAAATAAATCATCATTAATTTGAAAAAGGAGCATTTATGAACTATTAATTGAAATGAAAATTGAATATATTGTTATAGATTTTATCTCGAAATAATAAAAAAAGCAATCAGCAAAGAAAATTTAAAAAATGCAAACATAAAGAAAACACATGTTGTTCAATATCTATCTATCTATCTATCTATATATATATATATATATATATATATATATATATATATATATATATATATATATATATATATATATATATATATATATATATATATATATATATATATATAGTTAAACAAACAAAGTTATTTGGCATCCGATGGCAGGTTAAATTATGCCAGAATTGCATATTTGGCGAATCTTGAAAGTGTAAGTGTGGTAACACAAGTTTCTTTTATTCTATAGGATTCATCGGCTAGATGTTGTTGTTGTTGTTGTGTGACAAGCGTAATAAAAAATAAGAAAATAAAGGGGTGAGAGGGAGACAATTAGATTATAGGATAAATAAAGCAAGTTAATACAAATGCACGTCATAATATAAAACAATCGTATATTGTACATAATAAATATAATAACCTCCTGTGCAGTTTTCAAATGCTTTGATCAACGAAATGACATTAATTAAAGAAGCGGAAGAATTATATTTTATAAAAAATTATAAATTATATAAAGCAGAATCTTAATCATACATTAACCAATATAAATTAGATAAATATTCCAAGAATTTAAAAATTAAAAGAAGAATTTAAAGAAAAATTAAGACAGAAATTTTTGCCACTAAGGAAAAAAATCCCTAATTATTAACTAATTAATAAAAATTCTCTAATTATTTAATAATAAATAAAAAAAATCTTTAATTATTAACTTTATACTTTCACCGATACAAATAAATAAATAAAATAAGAGTAAAAAATGCTCTCCCTCCTCTTTATACACATGTATATGTACATATATATAAGTATGTGAGAGAGAGAGAGAGAGCGATAGACAGAGAGTGAATGCGGATTTTGAATTGGTTTGAATTGAAATAGAAAAAAAAAAGAACTATCGTTTGGTAATCAAATTACGTCGACTTACAAAGCAATAAATGAAATTAAAAAGACGTAATCGGCTTACAAGTCCTCATGGGGAGTGCTCTCTTTCAGAGTCTTTTTCCCAAATCTAATGATTCTGCGGCGAAATAATGTGTAATTCTAATTATAGTATTTACATTCGAGAATATGTTCTGTTTATGGTTAGATAAATTTATGTAAATTGTTAAAGCTGATATTTTTTTTTAGAAAATAAAAACCAATGCATGTAATAAGCGATAAAATTTTTATATTGAAAACTAAATGGAATAATTTCTCTGTAGAATATTATATATTCCTGATGTATGAGTGCATATAGCATTTTATTCTTAATTAAAGTATAAAAGTCTACAAATGAAATAAAATAGTAAAAAATTTAATTTCATGCCAGACATCAGTAAATTCCCAATGTGTTTAAACTAATAAATATAATCTTATTATTGTTATAAGCTGAAGATAATAGTTAAATATTTTCAAAATATATTATCGGTTTATTTTTTTTATAAATACAATTCATTGTTCTTTATTGTGATAATCATTTTTAAATAATATTTTATCTCCATTATCATTAGCATTTAGTTACCAAATCAGTTAATGAATTATAAATTAAAGAACATAAATTAAAAAATGATCCTTAAAAAATAAGTTTTTGAAACAGGTATCTGAAAGTAATACGCATCTACTTAGTTTAAACATTATTATGTCTACAATCATAATGAAAAGAAAGGAAAAACACATTGTAATTATTCATTATCCAAAACATTCTTGTTTTCACCACGACTATTTACCACGACTATTTTTTAGTACTTCTCAAAGAATCCTTTCCTATTAGATTTTTTTTTTGTATAAAAAGTTGTATTCTCATTTGTTTGTATGTTTACATTTCATAGTAAATATATCTGTTTTTGATACAGTCCTTTATTGAAGACCAATTTTCAAGAAACACAATGTTATGATAATTATGTCTTTTGTCTCCTATTAAATAGTTTTTATGCAGTGTTCTAGAAACTTATTTGATTTTATTTGTGTTTGAATTTCTTTTTTCCCAATACGTTGCTTTATTCGATTGTCGGTTTCTCATTTTCTGCTTCTGCAACTAAATTTTAATACCATGCATTCCCTATTGTTTTTGAATTATGAAATATGAATATTTTCACTTCCGAAATACACAAGCATATCATTGAATCCTCAACCTTGTTTATTCGCAGTGCTTTGACAGAGGAATTAATTTAAAAGCAGTAGACAATATTCCGAATTTCAAATAAAAATCTGCTGCCAAAATCATTTTATTCCAAAGTATTTGCTTTTGTTTGAAAGAGATTATTGAAATATTTATTAAAATGCAGTAATACTCTCTATGTAATATTATTATGATAAAGCCTCATATGTGTGTACGAATTCAAATTCTTCTGAGAAGCTATTTCGGGAATGCATTAGGATTAAAATGTAAGAATTTTGGGGAAAAAATGAAAAAAAAAATCCCTCATCAGTTAAGCATATAACTTCTTAAATATAATTAAATTTGTTTAATATAATGTTTTTGGTAAGTGTTTTCTATCCAAGATTGAAGTTCGTTTCATTCTAATAATTATATTCTTCTATTTTCTCCAGAGGTTCATAACGCTTATCTCATTTTGTGTTAAAATGAAAGGCGAAAGCAAGTAAAAATATCTTTAATTCCATGCATGTCTCATATTAGTTACAAATAGAAGTATAGTAACAGTTGAGATAAATATGAAAGTGCAAAATATTACGATAATTTGGAAAGTGATCAACGAGCAGATAAAAATTATGTATTTTCCTCAACATTTAGGCAACATTAATGAGTAAGGGAGATCTATTTTAAAATATGAACATACTTTTTCTGCAATTTGCAGTTTAAGTACATATAATAAACAGTTTATATTTACCATCTCAGCTTTTATCGAGTTTTATAATCACCAACTATTTGGGTATTTAGGAAGAAAAAAACATTTTTCTAGAATAACTAAACTCTGTTTTTATCATGTGAATGGCGCAACTTAGTCATTTGAACTTGGCCAAAAAATAATAAAACCAAACCAAGAGAGAAACTCTATCTAATAAAAAGGAGCATTTTATAGGTAAAGTTTATTTCATACTATCCTATATCACTCTTCAGAGAAAAAAAATATTTGTTACTATTAGATGTTAAATCAAAACAAACTAAAAGCTATCATTGTGCAATATTTATTTATTTTGCCACTTTTGTACATTACGGAAGATACTTTTCTAGCACGTTTATGTAAATATAACTCACTGATAAATGAAACCATGTTCATTAAATTAAAACTAAGAAGTTTTTTAAAAAAGTTTCAATATATAAAATATTTCTTCAATACTAATTTATAGAACTAGGTCACATTCACTTGACGCAAAGTTATAATTTCTATCATAAACTAAAACAACTCAATCAGTTTATGAAAAAAAAAGATATTTTGTCCCTTACTAACTTCCTGATCTAAATGATAATGGTATCATTTATTTCGTCGCATGAAAAAAAACATTTAACATTTTTACATAGTTCAAAACTTTATCAACTGTTTACAAGTTTTAATTTTATTGTCCAATCAGATTTATGTTCTGTGCAGCATATCCTACATTGAATGTTGATCCAAGAAATCTCACTCTACTGCTATTACTATAAATTTTAATTAATGCTTTTATTTTTAATTTATTGAACACACTTTTTTGGTAGTGCAATTAAGGTATTCGAAAAGTCCATTTATTCGAATATTCCTAAAATAGTTTTTTTTGGATAAATTAGAATATAATTTCATTCTGGAACAATTAAAGAATTTCTTAATTTAAAATTTTACTTTATATTTCAGGCTAGTAATATAACTAACTAATGATATACCAGAAATCTGTGTAAAAATGGAACAGCTTTGTGAAACTACAATTTTGTCTTTTTCTTAAATTCTTTATACTTCATTTTAAATCGCGTTTTCCGTGTTTATAAATATTTCAAACAAATAGACGCATTTGGACTAAGTTGGAAAGCCGAAAGTAACAAATTTTCAATAGTATTACGCTGAATTCCGTTGTCTCTATCGTACTTAATATGGAAATGGCAAGTGGGAAAATATTGAAAATTATGCAAATTTGCATATAAAATACTTGAGCACGATTGATAATCTCAAAAGCTCATTGCAAATCAAAGTTAAATGTCCCTATTCGAAGAATACTAGACTCCAGACTTATTTGAGTTGTGATAAAGAAAATAAGATTCTTGAAAATGCTCTTTCATGTGTTCAACTTTTGATACTCCAGATCAAAGAACGGTTCACAATCAAAGATTACTTCGATTCCTTGAGGAAGCAGATTTTGCAATTTTGTAGTTACTGGGAAATTATCTTCCATTAATCCAATCCTTTCCAAGCAATTTTACAACAAATCAAATTGAGGCTGAGAAGCTGTTGAGGCTAAGATAATCAAAGGAATGACCTAACAGCAAACATGAATCTGATTGGGCAATGGAACATCTTGTGAACAGGATAAGATGTTGTAGCTCAACATAGCCCAAGAGATTCTTGGTACGGTTCTTCAAAATTAAGGCACTTGAAAAGGAACCTTTTTTGATTCTCAGTGAATTTGTGAAATTGAAGCAGATTCCTAATTTTACATACGATGAGAAAACCCCTTCTCGTAATTCAATCCTTTCCAAGTAATTTTAGAGCAGATCAAATTGAGACCAAAAAACTCTTCAATGGAAGAAAAAAAAATCAAAGGAATGACCAAAACAACAGACATGAATCTGATTGTGCAATGACACATGTGGTGAACGTGATAAGATGTTGAGGTTCAACCTTACTGAGGAGATTCATTATATGGTTCTTCAAAATTCAAGAATTAG
This sequence comes from Argiope bruennichi, assembly GCF_947563725.1. NCBI lineage: Eukaryota > Metazoa > Arthropoda > Arachnida > Araneae > Araneidae > Argiope > Argiope bruennichi. Next base: position 126,587,707 of record NC_079152.1, read on the forward strand.
GACACTTGAATAGGGACATGTTTTGATTCTCGGTGAATTTCTGAGATTGAAGCAGATTCAAAATTTTACGTTTGATGAGATAATCCCTTCTCGTAACCGAATCCCTTCCAAACAATTCTATAGCAAATCAAATTTCGGCTAAGAAGTTCATTAATGGTAATTAAACAACAACAAAAGAATGAGCAAAATGCCAGACATGAATCTGGTTCTGCAGTGGCACAACTGGTGCACATGATAAGATTTTTAAGATCAGGATGGCCAAGATATTCAAGGTATAATTCTTCAAAATTCAGGCTTGTAACGTTTGTCTCGAGAAGAAAAAAAGAACGGCAAGCAATTTATTAGTACACTCATTTAATTTATAGAGAAAGGGAGTTTGAGATATCATTGTTCGAATAATAGAGAAAAATCCTTTTACTTCCCAAAATTACATAATAAAACATTGCTGAATGTTCAAAATATTCATAGATGATTGACCTTTTATCACTTCTGATGAACCTGCAAAACGACTTCGAAGTTTTTCTAAGACTTTGAAATTTATGAAGCTTTAAGCACTCCATTTCTCATGTTTTGAATATTTTGTAAGTTTCTTTAAAAAAAAGTAGTTGTTACTAACATGTAAATAGCTTTTATAACTTAAAATATTTTTTCCTCTTATATCTTGTGTAGTTATTGACTGATTTTCGCACATTTGTTGTAGTGATTGGATTTTGAAGCGTTAAGAAAATAAACGTTCATAGATGGCGCTAGGCAACTAGCGCGAGTGTAATTCAAAGAGTGAGGTCATTCGAGTGTTGGCTCTCAGATTTATTTCAGATTCGTTCGGGTTACTCTGCTCAATAACTCCTTCTCCTTCAAGAGCCAACACTCGAATTACCTCACTCTTTGAATTACACTCGCGCTAGTTGCCTAGCGCCATCTATGAACGTTTATTTTCTTAACGCTTCAAAATCCAATCACTACATTTGTCAAAATTCCAACATTCTGAACTAACTTTGCCAATAATGTTTATTATTATTTTTATCTCATAAATGTTTACTTAAATTATCGTGTCACCATAGAATAGAAAATTAACGATCTGAATTAATTATGTATGATTATTTTTAAATATTTTTATGCAGTGCTAAATCACAAAGCAATTGAAATTAAAGAAAAATATGGCAAATTTGTACATATTTACAGTAAACTTCTATTTTTTTAATAATTAATGTTCAAGGAATTAAACAACAATAATTTATTTAACAATGAAGTCACAATACATTTTGCTTTTATTTTGGTAAAATAAAATAATTGATTTTTTTATTTATTTGGTTTACTTTATGCTTTTATGATATATTCTAAAATTATCTTTTATTAAACTGCTATGTAACTATTCAGAAATAATAAAATAACCCTAAAAGTTATCAAATCATTATTGCAGTAAATTGGTAGCAAATTTATTTCAAAAAATGTTTGTTCAATCAAATAATTTATAAAAATTTCTTGAAATTCTTAAGCTTTATTTACATATTAAAAATAAGTATTATCTTACTGTTATAACAAAAGATGTAATACTGCACATCTCTCTAATTTCTCAAGTACAATATAATTACTAAATTCATCAATATCTATTAATATATGTAAATTATATTAGAAAAAATAAAATTAATAAATTGGTTGCGCGTTATTTGTGCAGGTTTGAATTCAAGAATATATAAATATTTCTAAATGCTGAATGGAGCTCTGTTTCTAGAGAGAGCATTATTTTGATAGATTTAAGAAGAATTTGTCTTGCATGCATGCATCTGATAGTTACTTACAACCAACAGTTATGTATACAAGGTTTTTAAATCATATTAATTGCATTTTTTACCATGCAACCTCGTTAATTTCAAATAAATTAAACTAATTAACTTATATTTCAAAACTCCTTAACTTGTCTGATGGAAAAGTTTAAATAGCGCCATCTAGTTATGGAGGAAAGTTGACAGCCGTTCTGTAATCTTTTGTTCTGCAATTTATGTTGTTGTTTCATTTCCTTAAATGGAAAAGTAATTGTGTTTGGAATTTATAACTGTAGATTTTTTTTATACCATAAAAAATTCTTAAAAAAACACGTAAACGATTGGTGTGGTTCGAAATTTCATCTTCAAATAACATAAAATGAAGATCAATCATTTTAAAATGATTGAATTTCAGTTTAAATTTTCAATTTAATTTTTAAACAATATATTCCCCACACTTTAATAAAACCGGGATAACTTTAAAATGTATTTATAATAATGCTTTTATGACCAACAATGTCTCTAAAATATAAATTTATAAATTATTCGCGCAATGAAGAAATTAAATTTTATATTAATAAAAAATTGATATAAGTAAATCACTAATAAATAACATAAAGTATTTAAACAAATATAAATTATTAGATTTTTTTTAAAAAAATTCTTTCAAAGAATATATTTAAACAATACATTTAATTCTTGCTAAGAGCCTTTTTTGAACGATTGGCATTAAAATCACATTTTATTTAAAAGCACATTTTTTTTAAAAGCACATTTTTTTAAAAGCACATTATTTAAAATCACATTTTTATTATTTATATTTATCTGCATTTAAAGATTAATGATTTATGATTCGAAACAATTTGCTGAAATTCTTGAAATTACTTTAATATTCGATTTTTAATTACGGAAGTTGGTAGCATTCGATAATGCAAAGTTTTATCACTGAACCCTCAGTGACGTCTTAACCTGTCGGAAGGGCTAAAACTAAATGACAGTTTCGAATAACGCCTGCATTATCTAGCTGAATAACATGGAAATTAATTGATTCTTTTATGAGCTTCTTTAAATGCATTCAATTTTCAGGAAAAATAATATTTAATTTTTGCTCGAGATTTTTTTAATTAAAAAAAGAATGGAAACAATTAATAAATATTTGTCTGTAATGATTTTCAAAATAATAATTATTCAAATATTATATCATTTTTTTAATCTTTCATAAAATTTCAATAGCGTCCATTAATATTCACACTTGAAACTGTATTTAAATAATTGTAAAATCTATTATAATTTACTAATAAAAATATTTTTGTTTTTTCTGCAGTTATAATTCCGAAATTGCCGTGAAATATATATATATATATATTGTTACGAACCTGTGATGCTGCTTTCCAGCATACTTGATTCCATAGTAGGTTCCAGAGCTTGGCGACGAATTTGGCGACTTTGGCGCCAAAATAGATTGTACCCGAAACATCGGGAATTTTCCCGCTCCGTCCATTAGGAGCCGAGATACGCCACGAACGTTCCTGATTGGTTGAGAGGCTTCTAGCCCCGCCTCCTGAGACCTATAAAAGTACGCTGCCGGAGGGTCGTCGTGAATTTCCCGGATTACTAACAGTTGCAGCCAAATTAAAAGAAACTAAATCCAAAGATGAAAGAAAGCTGATCCTCCTTAACGCACTTCTCGACTAAGTCCAGACTCACCCGCCCACCTCCCATAAACAGGCTCCTGATTCGTCCTCCACAGACAATAGACTATCCACCACCTGGCTCCGATAACTTCCAAGAAAATGTCAACAACTCCCTTCACCCACACCCCTCCAGCCAATCGTTCCTGATTGGACACCGCCGCACCTACTCCCCTTCTCGCTTCTGCTTCACCGGGTTTCACCCGGCCATGCTTCATTTCTCTCTTGCAACTGGAGAGGACGGTCCTTCGGACCGCTCCGCTCGAAGTCAACAAGTCCACGGCAGTCATGTGAAGCCATGTCTACTTCTTCTACTTTCTAACCATCTACAGGAGATAGCTTCTGTTGGAAGCGGGCTCTCCTTCAACTTCTACCACTCGTCGTCGTGAATTGAGTAGTCAAAGAGTCGTAGTGGTAGTCGGAATCGACGGTAAAGAACAGGCCTTCCAGAGATAAGCGGGGCAGCGACGGAGTGAAGCTAGAGCTGAACTAAGCTGTGCGCTACTGTCTGGCTGTATGCTGCACGACTCGGCTGAATATAATCGTCTTCTGTGCTGATATAGTTGTCGCCCTTGTGCTGTCCTGTGCGTCTTCGTGTAAATAAACGCCATTGTTTTATTTTCTATTGCCACCTGCTGATTGAACGTTCTCTACATCATAAAACTCCCACTATCCAAACGAACCCGGAAATTTCTTAACAATATATATAATTAAATGCGAAATTTTTAAATAAAACAATTATATCTTACATTTACATCTTTAATCTAGATTTAAACAAAAATTGTTTGGGAATAAGATTTATATAAACTCTAGAACATATTAAGACGCATGAATAAATTGATATGAATTTTTCAATTCTTGTTTTTATTTTCAATTTTACTTTTTTCTCTCTGAATTATCTATGAGCGACTTCATATTTCTGATAGGCTTATTTATATTTGCTATTGAATTCGTGCTTTCACAATTCGTTGGCGATCTTACTTTGTTCTGGTACATTAAAAAAATGTTTTTCCCTCTATTTTTGATGTGCATATCATTGCTTTTTTTCACATTAAAAACATTTACAGCTTTTACGATTTATTACTTTCAAGAGTTTTGCACCATATTAATAAATGCAAAGTATATTTAATCTTAAATATATTATTAAAGGAAAGTATTAAATACCAAATATTTTATTAAAGTATATATAATCTTAAATATATTTTATTAACCTTAAATGAAAATTTAATTAAAACTTTTATTCAAATTAACTATTTAAAATTCAAGGGCAAGATTATTGTATCGATTTTCTCAAGCATAATCATTTGTGTACTGAATAAAAAATGTAATACAGAAATTTCTACATATTTTCTAAGATAGTGAATAGCCAGTAAAAAAAAAAATGTTTAAGATATTTTAAACAAAACAGAATTTTAGTTTAGCGTGTAAGTTTATTTTGAATTTCCTAAGTACTTTTTATTCAAATTTCTGATAATTTCTTTTAAATAATATTGATAAATAAAATTAGTTTATTTGTGAAACTTTTATAAAATTTGAGAAATTTCTTTCTTTCTATTCTTTCAATAATTTTCATGACATACCTGGAAGATCTAAAAGAATTTTAATTCTAATAACAGAAAATATTGAGTTAATTTTAACAAATGTCTGCCTGCCACTTTTTCAAACAATTCTGAATCAAAGTAAATGACTTTTCTCGTGTATTTACCAAATGCCAGATATTAATTCTAGAAGGGAAAAATATATATTCTATTCTAGAGAAATTCTGAGGTTGCAATGCAATACAATTATAAAACGGAATTTATTCATTTGGTAAAAGGAAAAAATAATAAAAATTTTAATGTTATAAATTATTGCAAATAATACAATAAATAATATGAAGAATACATTTGCTCATAACATTTGGGCTTTTAATTTTATAGGCATTAGAAAAATAAACTGATGTCATATTTAAGCATTTATGAGATAAGAATATTTTTTATATGGCTACACATTATAAATATCATTTAATTCCCTGTATTGATAAAAATACATTAGCAATCTGAACAAATTTGTCAGGCATATTATTTCTTATGAAAATAGTTTTTTTTTCTAAATCCCAAAGTATTATTATTTTTTTAATTGAAATTACATGTATTTATCAATAAAGTTGTTGCATGTAGCAAATAATAATAAAATTAAGAATATGTGCTTTTAAATGTTTATTTAACTGAAAAAAATATGAATACAATTTAAAGCTTATAGAGAAATATTTTTCTGTGTTTGCAAGGAAATATACAAGCCATATAAAGGTATTCGTATTAAGTTACACTTCAATGTATCATTTTTCTGATTGAAGACTGTTATAGAATCTTTGCTTCGAAGTACAAGCTAAAGCAGCTTATTATTTTCCTTTTTTTTACACAAAGAATTGCATCCTAATGTAGTCTCGCAGCAGCTGGATTCCGCATCCATTCATCTTTACACCGGGATGGAATTGCGTTAACTCGACAAAAGAAATGGGATGAAAAGGCGGTAAGTTCCTTCAAAGACCACAAAGCTCTTTCTTTATGTAGTACTTATGAAAGCTGCGAAGTCACTCAGCTATGACTGCATTCATGGAATCCAAATTTATTGCTTCATTTCTTGCATTATCCGGAAATATTTCATAGAAGAAAAGACTGATAACGTATACACAGTTTCCTTTGTAATGATGTAATTGAAAATAAACAGTGATTTATTCTTTAATATTTATATAATATCATAATGCGCAATTCATAAAATTTATCATCCTGTAAAACAGTGATTCTCAAATATTTTTTCCCGTTAAATGGGCAAAGATCCTTTTTTTGTCATTTGTAAATGCATTTCGTTGATATTTAGTGGTTCTAATTTGATATATATCCATATATTATTTTTAAAAAAATATTCACAATGATTCAATGCAGAATTTAGGAGAAATGTGCTTATTCTTTGACGCTTCAGTTAAAATATATATCGTATAGTTCCTCGTTTAATTCGAAAAAAGAAAAAAAAACAATAAACAAGCTTTTAACATAGACTGATTGATGAATTACAAGCAGGATTCTACATGGTTCATTAAATTTGTCCTTGTCATTCGTTTTGCAAATATCACTTGGTAAAGGAGTCATTTTTTGTACGTTTTATTTTCTTCATTATATGAAATATTCGTTATGAAAGTTCCTAGTTAAATGAGGTTTCACGGTTTGACATTTTTCATTCTTGTGGAATTAGTTTAAAGAATTTATCTTTCAAAATGAAAGACATATTACATCTCCTATTAAAAATAAAAATCAAATAAATAAGAAAAATAATGCACTCATTTTTGATAACACACTTTTCTAGCCCAATGCAAATATGAAAAAAGAAAAACATTCTAATACATTTGAATATTGAACAATATAAAAAGTATTTTTCAGTTCATTTTTTAAAGAAAAAGAAGCATATTTCACAATAACAAAAATAATTATTTGAAAGAAACGGAACATATTATTTTCGTATATGAATGATATTTCGTTAGAATATGTTATAGTTTCATATTATAGACGTTGTTCAATATCTTAAAATATTACTGATAATAATGTGCCCTTTTGGTAAATGTTCGCGTCATTTTACATAAGAACATATTTCTTTTATTTTTTAGCAGTGCTTTTAATCTTTGTAATTAGCAGATGAAAAAAGACATTTAAAGATATTCTTTTTTGCTTATTTTACTTTCAAAATATGTACTAATTATATATTTTATTTATTTTTAAATAAAATACAAATAATTTATTCCAATGTTACACGGAATGTTCATGAATTTGCTCCCATTCAAAATGATTTATGTCATTAAAAAGTTAATAATATATTTATAATAATGTATTCGAATTGAATATTCAATCAAATATTTCAGAAAATTGTCTGTTTAATAAATCAGGTTTTTCTTGAGGCGTAAGGCTGTTAGATTTTGTAATTAAATATTTCAAATTGAAAAAAAAAAAACTCTGAAAATGATAAGTTTTATGTTTATGTTACGCTCTCGCTGAATGACTCAAAATTTCTTTGAATTAATGGACGATTGCAAGTGCTAACTTATAAACATTTGAAAAATTTTATGTTCCAATTTTTTTAAAAAGCATCGATATTATAAAGTTATTACAACGAAGTTCTGTTATAAAATGCTTTTTTATCAAAAACGTTTCTCACTTATTTAAATTTCTGGTTCATCTGACTTTTTTTTTATATCATCCTACATTTCTTCAAAGTATATTTCATTTAGAAAATTAAATAAAATATTAACTAATCGAAACAGTAATAAGTAGAAAAAGTAGCAATGAAATTGCTTGAAAGTGCTTAAAGTATGGAAAACCACTAGAAGAAAATTACTTTCATATTCAAACACATTTATTTTAATATGCAAACTAAATTAATTCTTTTTGCTGATGTATCGAGATGATAGTTTATATTTGTCAATTAAGCAAATTATTTTCTATGAACATTCTAATTCAGGAATTAGCATTAATTAGAATTAATTCTCACTCAAAAGTTTGGATGAATTTTTCTTTCAATCAAAATCTAAGAAATTTATAGCTTTTACTTCTTATACCAAAATATTTCTTCATTCTACTGCTGTGATAAGAAAATACAATACCAAATTAAGTAGTTTAATTAAAATTAGAGGAGTATGGAAGTTTTTATCAGCATCGTTTACAGCAAAATTTGAAAAAAAAAAAATTGGGTGTGAAAAAGGGCTAGAGATTACAAATTTTAAATAGCGCTTTATGTGTTCTGAAAGTGAATTAAAAATCGCTGATATAAATTTTAGATTATATCTTTTATAAGAAATTGTTCGATCTTCATTTTTCTTATATGAATTATTAATTTTCATTTCAAACGTTCAAATATGTGAAAAGTTGATATATATATATATATATATATATATATATATATATATATATATATATATATATATATATATATATATATATATATATATATATATATATATATATATATATATATATATATATATATAATGACAACTGATCTCCCAGAATACTAAATTCTGCATACAGTCATACAGTGCATGCATCATTTGTTTTCAGTAACAATATCTTCATTTATTTTTTATACAATAATTATTAATAAAATGAAAAAAAAAAAGCAATTATTTGTTATAAAAACAAATAATTTTTATTTCAATATAAAATGAATTAATGTTTTAAGATAAGAAAAAATCATTTGACATTTGTTTGTATATTCAAATATATCTGAAGTATTTGTAACAATGTGAGGATAATAAAGTTCCAATATTATTAAAGCATTTAGAAATGTGGGATTATTTTTTTTAATCCAGAGTCAAAATTACCTGAGGGTGGGAATATTTATTTCTTTTATCTCAAGTACGAGGAAATAAAACTCAATAAACCGTCTTGAATGGTCCCCCCCCGCCTCAGAAAATATCCCACATACAATACATTAGAATTAAAAGGAAAAAAAGTATGTGTGGACGAAATTAATTTAAAACAAAGAGAATATTTGATTGTCATTCTAATTTTACTTAAGAAGGTGAAAGCAAAATTCACATCATTCTCTCAACATTTCGTTACCATAGCAACTACAATTTATAACAAATTAAGGCACTGAATTTTAACATTATTAATTATATCCATCAGTATGCAAAAATTCGAAAACAATGAGGCTATTTTTACCAAAAGCAGAGCACAATACACTTGATTTAATTACATAAAAGCCATGTCGTGGTACTGTTTTCTTTCCAGGTGAAAAATAAAATACTTTTAGTATCCAAGGGCCCAAGCCAAAGAAATAAAAGGAAAAAATGCCTTAATTACTTGTGATAATTTGACATAATTATCTGGCTCACAGCAAGAAATAAGAAAAAAAAAGAAAGCGCTGTAAGAATCGTATAAAGAAGAAAGTAAAATTATTCTTTAAGAATAAAGAATTTTTTCCCTTTACTTTTTAGGCTAACAAACCAACAATTTAATTACTCTCTCAGAACAAAATATTTCTCATTAATTTCGCTGCAGAAGAGATTTTTTGAAAGATGGATAAATTATTTAACTTTTAAGATATAAAAAATGAAGTGAGAAATAAAAATTGAAGCTTTGAAAGAATGTCTTACTTTTTTTCTCCGTGTAAAACATAAGTGTCGTAAATTTCAATTTTTACATGGTAGTTATGCATCATATAATCGAACTTGTTTTAAATAAATTACTGCATTTTCACAAACAGGAAATTATATGTTTTTTTCCAAATTATTATGTTTAGCAAATTATATTTGTGTGACTGATTATTTATTTAAGTTAGAGTTTAAATCCGTTTCTTTGATTGATATTTTTTAAAAGTTGCTTAACTATAACGCTTTTCATTCCAGCTGCTTAGTTTATGAATAGTGATAGAAAGTATTAAAACATATAATCTTCTGATAAAGTTATTCCAATAAAAGGAAAATTCATTTAAATGGAAATGCAAATATTGAAAGAAATTAGTAAAAAATGAAATTATCAGATTATATACTAAATAAATGATGCTGCATAGAAGACTTTATTATAGATTCAAATGAATATTGCAATTTGATATTAAAAATTCTTTACGAACAGTTATTTCTCTCAATATCAAATTAAAAATATTGTTGAGCATTTCTTCTTCTCCCATAAATTCTTATCAATTAACATAGGGGAAATATGTTCCCATATTTCCCCTATAGAAAATTCTCATTTTTCGTTATAAATGAAACAAGAATTTTACATTGCTTTAAAATCATTTAAACATAAAAATAACTGATTTTTTTTATTTAGATTTCATGCAGGAATAAGTTGATTTAATACACTTTTAGAAAGGCATTCTGCAAAATGTTTATGAAATTCACGCATAAATATCTCAAATAATATTTTTAAATCAGTTTTCAAATTCGGTTCTTCGTGTAGTTACAGCTTAGTCATTTTTTTTTTCGGCTGAAACCTTTTATTTAAATTCAAGATAATTCTACTTTATACAGAATTCTTTATTTTTTTTTCTTTGAATGCATTATTCATCTTTCAGGATAAAATATTTAAACATATAAATGCAGAAAAAAAAATGAAATATAAATTGATTTGTTTTATATTTATTTTTGTATGGTATTTCTTTTTGGTATGGGTTTCTATGGCATTTATGTTGAAATTGCTTCCTAATGAAATTATTTTTGAGTTCTGACTATATAATTCTTTTTTTTTTTTCAGCTGTAAAATTAGAAAACGAAATATAAGTTTTCATAATAATGGTTGATATGTAATAATAATGGAATAAATAAATTAAATTGTTGTTGTTTTTTCATTGTGTCCAGTTTGATACTCTATTTATTAATTCTTAATTTTTTTATAGATGATAAAGAAAAGCAATTCAGTATTCAGTAATATGGGAAAAGAAAGATCAAATCATATAAATGTATTTATAAGTTTGATGGAAAAGAAATAACTTAAAAAAATGCATGATTCATCACAAATCAAGCCACCATTTATTGAAAAATTTTGAATTGTGACGAATGTATATATATACAGGGTGTTGTCAAATTCGACCGACAAATTCAGAGAGGTGATAATAGACATCATGAGGGTAAAGAATCACCATACAACAAGGGGGCCCAAACGACGTTCAATAGGTGAAAATCGCAAAAATATAGAAAGTCAGAGAACTGTTGGAAAATGTAAAAAATAAATTTAAAAAATAACAAATGGTGTTTCGACTATGAATTTACTTTTGACTGAAAGCAAATTTTTTTTAAATGAAAGCACATTATAAAAAGCTTTTTTTCATGTAGGTAACATTCGGATTTGATGATCTAAGGGGTTGTAAATTACAGAATACGAAAAAGTAGTTAACACATATTTGCAAAAATATTAAAACTTGAATAAAAATACATGTAAGGAATTTTTATTTATTCCTTGAAAATTTAAGAAATTTTATATTCTTTAATTTGATATAAACGTGAAGTGTTAGAACTGGGGAGTTTTAAAGATATTCAAGAAAAACTAAAACGTGCACCAGAAAACATCGCTGCAACATTAGAAAGGATGTTCGCAGAGACTGTTGCCAAATTCGAAAGACAAATTTAGATCAAGTATATAGGCATTAATAGATGAAAAATTAACAGAAAACATAAGGTCGCAGGTAACGTTTATTCAGTGAAAATCGAAAAAGCAGACGTCGAAAAGGCAATGAGTCTGACGAGGAGAACGGCCCTATGAATGCGATGATTAGGAACAAGGTAATCGAGAAGAAGGCTTCTCGAATGTAAATTTTTCATGCGTTCGAGAAAATTAAAAGCAGCTAGCAAGTATTCATTGATGAGATTTGCAGAATTGATGGTCGTTAAACTTCATTCTCAAACAACAAATCAGATTTCAAGAATTTAACTAAAATGTGCTGGTGTTCCATCATGCATAAACCAAATGTTCTGGCATACAGTTGTCGATGTTCCCTGCAGTAACTCAGCAGGAACAGTTTGGAAGAAAAACGAAGTAATTTGTGTATCTGATGTGATTTGTGCGGGCAGATGATACGATCCAAATGGATTTCTCTGTCCAGATGTTAATATCAAACATGCGTAGTACATTCGACCATATAGTGATAGGGGGGTTTTCGAATGATTCGCATTGTGCGTGCTGAAGACACCTTCTCTCGTAAAGCAGGCTTCATCTGAGAATAAAACTCTAGCTGAAAAGTGTGCATCTTCCTATGTGGCATCAAGCATCCAGTGTGCGAACTCCACCCAATTTGCGATTTTCATTGAAAAACGTTACCTGCCACCCTATGTTTTATGGTAACTTTTCAACTTCTTAATGCCTACTATCCTTGCTCGGAATTATCTTTCGACTTTGACAACCATCTTTGCGAACATCGGTACTGATATTGCAACGATGTTTACTGGTACACATTTTACTTTTTCTTTAATATCTTTAAATCTCCTTAGTTCTCACAATAAACGCTTAATGGTTGAAGTCCACTAATTACTAGATATGATATGTGATATTGAAATCGCTTGGTATTGTATAAAAAATCACCGTAAAGACATCAATATCTTTAGCCAAACAATTCAGGGCTCTAAAATGATTAGTTATGAAAATAGATGGGCTCACCCCAGTAAGATTGAAATGATACAGTATGATGTTTCTGCAGTGACAGCTCCGCATTCCATCTATATAGATGGTTCGAAAATGAATGAACAAGTCGCTGCGGCTTTTTGTGTTTTTGAGGGCGAAGATAAAATAGAAGAGTTTCAGTACAGGCTTGGAAATTACTGTTCAATTTTTCAAGCAGAACTTTTGCAATATGGCAAGCTTTAAATTGGAAAAACCATAATAAACCGTATTTGCATTATCATCTATTCACGGACAGCCTTAGTGTTTTAAAGGCTCTTCAAACATTCGACCCCAAAAATAATTCAGTAAAATATGTTAAAAATCTGGTAGATGGTAATATTTCATTACACTGGGCTAAAGCCCACATTGTCATCAAAGGTAATGAACTAGCCTATTTGGCTGCTAAGCTGCTTCTCTTAAACCTGCAATTGACTATCACCTTGGAGAATCTGACATAATATTCAAAACTCGTCTTAGTTAAATTCTCATCCATGAATGGCAATTAAGATAGGAAAATAATGAAAAAGGCCGCTTTACTTTCAGTATTTTTTCTCAGAAGAAATATATGTATTGACAATAAATATTTAACCTTATTAACTACAAACCATCGACTTTGTCCGCATTATCTTAAAAGATTCAGTTTGAGAAATTGTAGTTGTAGATGCGGAAATGATTATGATGACATTCCACACTATATTTTCCATTGCCCTATTCTTCATCATTTGAGAAAATTTATTAAACCTCAACTAAATATTTCCCAAATTCTATTAAACAATAAATTGACTTTAGAAGCTCAAAATATTTTGGATTTCCTATATCATAATAAAAACAGAATTTTCCAAATTTAGCAAAAATTTTTCCTGGTTTGTCAAGAACTGTTAAAAGTGGACAGTATCTAGTGAGTACAAGAAAAAAAAATGCAAAAAGAACTCTATCTGGCATTTTGTTCCTGTTTCATGGACTCTATCTTAGACTGAGCCATTGTATATATTTATTTTTCTGTTTGTTTATTTTTTCATTAAATATTTTTTATTTGTTTATATATATATATATATATATATATATATATATATATATATATATATATATATATATATATATATATATATATATATATATATATATATATATATATATATATATATATATATATATATATATATATATATATATATATTATTTATTTTCATTTTTTATTTTTTCTTCTAAATTTAAACTGCCTATCTTCGGTAAATTTTATTATTTAAAATTATGTTTCAATGATGCTGTTGGAATATTATGTAGACACTTCTGCTTGGGCTATTTAGACCTCTCCACTTTTTCTCTTTTATGACTATTCATTTTTTTTTTCTTTTTTTTTCCTTTGGCTGTTTTTAGCTTTTACTATACAAGATTATAAAAAAAATTGAATAGCTAATCCTTTGATAGCTATTTAAATTCTATTTAAAAAAAAATATGAGCTTTTACCGGTGTAAAGCCACTTTTGGTACACACCTAATCATTATCAGAATACACTCTTACATCAAATGAAAGAATATAAAATTCGTTACATTTTCAAGCTCTTATTTTTCTTCAAGTTTTAATATTTTTACAAATATGAGATCTAAACTCCCCTAGATTATCAAGTGTGCATGTTACTAGCATGAAAAAAACTTTTAAAAATGTGCTTTCAGTTAAAAGTAAATTCATAGTCAAAACACCATTTGTTATTTTTTTATTTTTTACATTTTCGAACAGTTCTCTGACTCTATATCTTTTCACCTACTGAACGTCGTTTGGGCCCCCTTGTTGTACGGTGATTATTTATCCTCATGATGCCTACTATCACTTCTCTGAATTTGTCGGTCGAATTCGGGAACACTTCGGCAACACCCTGTATATATATATATATATATATATATATATATATATATATATATATATATATATATATATATATATATATATATATATATATATATATATATATATATATTTTGCTTACTCGATATATATATATATATATATATATCGAGTAAGCAAAAAATTCGTAAAAACTATAAATTCTTAAAGAAACTTAGAAACTCATAAGTAACAAAAATTAAGCGAAATAAAAAAAAAAAAAAACCTTTTGCAGATTTAGCAATGATTAGTCATGGAGTGTTTTTTAGGTGAAAAAAAAATTCAAAAATAGCCGATATGTGGCGTTTCGTACATTAATGAAAGAAGAGTCACGCAAATAACGAAAGTAATGTTAACGAATCATTTATTATTACAATATTTGTTTCCATTACAGATGTGATTACCCATTACAGACGTGTCACAAATACAGCAACGGCAGATTGCAGCATGTCCGGCTGTATACGAGACATCTGTCGGTGGATTAGATCTTTCAATTCCGACAGATTGGATGGAAGAGATCAGTACACCCAGAATTTTAAATTTCCCCAGAGCCAAACGTCTGTTGGTGTCCTATCAGGTGACCGAGAAGGCCAGAAAATTGCAACGCCTACTAATAATTATCTTTTCCCTGAACGTCTATATCAGGAATTCCTTGACTGGAATAGCAGTATGACTTGTTTCTCCATCTTGCATAAACGTAACAGAAGAAAGCGCATCTTTCTCACCCAAATATGGAATAACCTTTTCACGCAGAAGCGTGAAATAATGTTGAGCATTTACTGTCACCATTTTCCACCCATTTACTGGAAACTGTGTTTCAAAGAAGAAGGGTCCTATGATGAAGGAACCTGTGAACCCACGCTTTGACTTTGGGGGAATGCAATGTTTCTCAATATACACTCGTGGATTTGACGTTGCCCAGATGCGACAGTTATGTGTAGTAATGTCACCATAGAGTGAAAAATGAGCTTCATCTGTCCAGAAAATGTTAAAGGCCCAGGAGGGATCTTGTTCAATTTTGGAGAGCCCACCACGCAAATGCTTCTCTCTCTACAGTATCCGATGCTAAAAGTTCATGGCAAGACTGTAATTTGTATGGATACTGATGAAGAACTCCGTGAAGAATGTTGCGTATCGAGGATGGTGGTAATTCCATGCGTCTGCCAGTTTCTCGTGCACCGCTAGTCCCTGCCGCGGTTTCTGAATCTAATGTTTCCATTTCGGCTGCAACGCGCTCCGAACATTTTTGCATTAGACTTGGTCGTCCGGACCTTATACGATCTTCCAGCGATCCAGTTTCCTGAAATCGCTGAACAAGCTTTATGAGGCCTGCCACTGTTAAAAGTCCTTTCCCATTCTTCACATTTTTCTGAAGTCGGAATTTACGCAGTGCAACAGTCGTTGATTCCTGGTTCAGGTAAAAGAGCTTCACCAACAAAGCTTTATTTTTTCCACATTGCAGCCTTGTTTAGCATACAAAGGAGAGATGATTCTGAATCAAGAGCGTAAATATTTATAATTGAAAGTCCCATTTGCATATTTCCAACTAAGTCGCTCATACCAGCCCACCTATATGCTGTTTTCTTAATTATGTTTTTTCTTGGAAAAAAAACATGATTTATCGATGCTAAATCTGCAAACCGTTTTTTAATTTGCTTCATTTTACGGGTTTTACGAACTTCCTCAGCGGTGTATATATATATATATATATCCTCAGATTTTGAAAATTTGATTTCGCTACAATCGCATAATACAAAATAAGAGTTGCATTTCTATAGCTAATTATTTGAACTAGTCGGAATTTTCGCCAATTATATATATATTCAATAATTGCTTTCGCAATTTTTCATTGAAAAAAAAATCGCAAAAGGGCTTTTAAAGTAATGAAATTTCCTAATCGAGAAAGCTTTTATCATCGAGTCATATGAAGGTGAATTTTATTCTATTATAATTTACGTAGTATCTTAATAAGTTATTTTTTATATAAGTTTATTCTCTCGTTTCTTTCAAGTCGAAAAATAAAAAAGGATTTGTTTGCGTTAAAAAATGCACGATGGGATAGTAGCCATCCGTTGCATGTGATTTCGAAATTGTTTAACCACAGACATCATCATGAAATATTTCTCTTTCTTTGCATTAATTTTTAAATATTGTAAATTAGTATATTTTCAATTAGCTGGAAAGAAGAATATAATTCCAACGAGTTCTCTCCAATAACGTCTGGGCTAGGGAAGATTTTTTGTCGAAAATTCCGCTGAGTTTGGCTCTAACGTAGAAAATTACTTTTTGAAAACTGTGGTATCAAAGAAATGAAAAAAAATAAGTTATACGTAGACATTAATTACACAAAAATGAAAAGCATTTTGTAATTAGTTAAATTTTATATTTCTTTACTGATTTACCATTTCACGGATTTTAGGTCTTTATAATGATAAAAAATAAAAGTCAATAGTCATACTATAAGTATATCGTCAATAAAAAATGTATTCTTAATATATATTAAGAATATATAATTGTCTTAATGTCATTATACCTGGGAAATGTTATTGAGTATTGCCAATTTCTCATTATGCAGGGTTCAATATTTGTTATATGTTTTTAAATGTCATTTTAAAGTGATTTTTATAACTTTTTTTTAAAAAAAATAGATATTCATATTTGCAATATATTGTTATAATCACTTTGCTTTAAACCATTTACAAAACTTATATATAGAACCATCTAGGCTTAAGTATGAACAGTCGTTTCGGTATCATAAAACATCTGCATTGACTTTTTCAGTGTAAGCAAATTTAAAAAATATAAACTACTATTTAAAGTTTGAAAAGAATATGTCATTTTTGTTAAATTAAAGGCTCATCTAATATCCAACAAATTGTGGTCAACAAAATAATTAAAAGCACTGTTATTTTATCTACCATTTTTCATAATTCTTAAAGTTTCTGAAAAGTGATATCAGGGTTAAATTAATGAATGAAAAAAAGAATGTAAATTATACAATGTATTTTTTTTTCAATAAGCTGAAATTGATATTTTAATCTTATTACATACAACTTCTATCACTGACCGTAACTGCTGTACTTTCTGTCAAATAGTGGTCAGGAATTTTTTTATTTCTAGATATTTATTTCAGAATGATAAATATAAAAAAAAAATATTGTTCTAATAAAAAAAAATACATAATCTGTACAGCACTTTCCAATGAAAGTGAAACTCATAACAATTTTAACAATCTAGGAAGCATATCACATAATTAATAAAGAATCCAATAAACACTCAAAATAATGTGAAATAATTAGCCACACTGTAAAATTGGGGAAACAAATGCAAATAAAAAAATGTATAATTTAAATTTTTCATCCCTTGTCAAAAAAAAAATCATTTTTTTAATAATCGGGCAACATATTAATGACTTAATTTCTTTTGAAGAAGGAATTATACCAAATTATTTTGAACAGCATTTTTTAAAAACTTTTTTTCAATCTTTATTTGATTGTTTCTCAAGAATGTTAGGAAAAGTTCTGTAAAAAAATAAAATTGAATCTTAGTGAGAATCATTTGCCTTCACTCCTCGCGCAAAGCAAAAATCTCGTTACAATTGTGTTATTTTTCTTTCCAAATTATTTAATTCTATTCCTATTTAATGAAAGGACACACATTTTTTAGTCAGGTTTTAATTAAAACTCTTATATTTCTTGTTCTTGTTTTAGCTTATATATTTGAAAATAATCATTTTTCTTTATAATTTTGTATTATGTTAATCAATTAAATATATTATATTTTGAACTGGATCAAAAGTTTTGAGAGTAAAAAAGACTGCTTGTCAGAAATGTTTGACTTTTTCATGAAAGTAAATTTTGCTTCCACCATTTCAAACCCTGAACAATTGAGAAAGTCAATACAAAGGAAGATACAAAGGTAATACATTACAGAATAAATAAATAGAATTAGATTTATATTCACAGATATTATTTCCCAGAAACCAAAGTTTATCTTATAATTTTTCTGTAATGAAAACATGTTGAATTCTATTAATTTAAGTTAAAAAACTGCTTATACACGCTCTACTTTTATTTTTATATTTGTACATTATATTTTGAGCGGAATATGTATTAAATGACAATGCATAGCAATATAGACTATTTCAATCAATTACAGATGTCCATTTATCAGAAAATAGTAAACTTGAATAAATTCTGAAGATTTAAAACAAACTTAAATTAGAGACATTACTTTTTTTTTTCATTATTGTTATATCAAGTAAGTTATTTTATCTTTCAGCTAAAGAAAAAAATTCATATGAATTAAACAAATATTTCTAAGAAATTCTTTTATTTTTCTTTAATTTAGTTAAAAAAAATCTTTTCAAACCATTTTTTTTATATTTCTAAAACACTTTGATATAATCATAATTTTAAAAAAAATGTTAATACCTTTATTTAATAACAGTTCTGAAATATTTGCACTAGAGACAAATATTAATATTTCTTAATCCTGAAATCTAAAAATTACTAATTTCTTGAAATTAGTATTCAATGGAAATGAAAATTTTGAAATTTGATACTAATTTCTAGTTGCCTATTTCATGATAAGTCACCAAAACTTACATAGGCGTATTCTATTCGTCTTAAGAGCATATCGTTAAAAGCCTTCCAGTTTTGTTATATGTCTGAAAGTCATGAATTTTATGTTTTATATTATGTATTGTTTATGTATTATTTATGTTATGTATGTTATTATGTTCTTATGTATTTTATTCAAAACAACTAAAAATTGTAGTACTTCATCCAAATTCGTTAAAATGGTACACAATTCTTGGTACACAATACACAATAAATTAGAACAGCAATTCTCAACATTTAAATTCTCAATAACAATTATCATTTTTGTTTGACAAGTACTTGTATACCTTGGAATCTTCCGGACATTGAACGAGCACCATCGGTGCATATTCCGACGCAATTTTTCCATTCTATGTTTGACTCGTTCATAAAATCATTTAAAATAGCAATTAATGCGAGCGCTGTTGTTTTGAGTTCTATTGGTTTGCAGAAAAGTAGTTCTTTTACTACTGACATATTATTACAAAATCGAACATAGGCAATTAAATGAACATCGTTATTACTATCTGTTGCTTCATCAAGCTGTAGCGAAAACAATTTGTCAAGCAACTTTGAGAAAAGCTGACACTTTACATCTTCAGTTATATCACCAATTGACGAGCAACAGTATCATTTGAAAGAGGTATGGACTGCAATTGTTTTGAAAAATTATCTCCAAACAAAGTTTCTACAATCTTAATTACTGCTGGCAAAATAGGCTCTTCACCAATAGTGTGAGGTTTTTTACACCTGGCTATTTTATATGAAACCTTGTAAGATGCAATTAAAGCTTTTTTATTCACAGACAAAGTTTCTATAAAAATGATTTTTTCTTTTTATATGATTTTAATTTTAATTCGAAGAATTCTCTGGGTTTGTTGACGTACTCACAATGAATCGTTTACAAATGTCGTTTAAGTTTATTAGGTTTCATGCTGTTTGCGTCCAACATTTTTGAGCAAATGATACACAGGGGCCTCCCTTTCTTCTTCATTTACTTCAGTACTGGTTAACTCAAAATTTAAGCATTCTTGAGAATATTTTCTTGATTTTATTTTCGGAACCACGCTTGTCTGTGTACTTGTTGATGCTTGACTATCGTCTGTACCTCGCTTACTTTCGCTTAAAAATGTATCCCTGAGACTGTATAAATCTGCTGCCGTGAATACTTAATATGGTGAATTGCAATTAACAAGAAAACATATATAACATACACATTCACGATAGGTGATAGATTCGATAGCGATAGAAGGATCGACTCAAATGAGACTGGCTGGAATTGAAACTTGCGTTATCGAACATTTTCATTCTTTCTATGAGAATACATTTTGCTCTGCGCATGCTGGAGACGACATATGTCGTGTGGATTCCATTCCACAAACATTACTTATTTTTTTGCCTTTTGTTCAGTCGTGCTTCTGTTTTATTTTATTTTTTATTATTCGAAAAAATGTATTCCCATTTTCTAAATTTAGCTCACCCCATCTAGGTTAACTTTCATTAATGAATTTTCCTACTTTCTTATTCTTTTAACGTTATCTCCCTGTTTGGCTTTCATTTCAATTATAATATTTAAATTTTCCCTGCTTTCATTCGCTTCGTCTGTTCACTACCCGCTTTGCAAAATGCCAGATGTTGGGGTGCTTTTACTCTTGTTTTGGCAGTTAGTTAAAAATAATTTAAAAACAGAATCCAAAATACTCAATATACATTATTGTTGTATACATTTTATTGTAAGCGGGGGGCGCGATGAAAATTATGATTGAAAACTGGGCCACGAATACTAAAAGGTTAAGAAACGCTGAATTAGAAAGTATAATTATATATAATTTTATTTCTTCAATTTTTCATTTTTTTTCTGAAATGAATGTTTTGGATTTCTTTAATGTGGATTTCATTCTTATACTACATCTACTTCTGAATTGTCACCGTTTTTTATATTATTATTATTGTTAGCACTTTTCAGGTTCGACGCAGTTTTATTCTTGAATTATTCAGTCTTATTCTTGAGTGGAATTAGTACGACTTTTTTTCTTTTTTTTCTGATTGTTCTTTATTTTCTTACTTGTTTTAAAATAAAAGAAAGAAAAAGCGATTTATTTTTAGTTCAGTCTGACCTCAAGCAGTTAATTCTCTTCTATAGAGTTTCTTTAATAAACTGGGAGAATTTATTTTATTTGTGTTGGTTAAGTTCGTGGTTAAGGATCTATCTTCGATATCTTTAAGAGAATAAAATAACTTCAGAGAAAAGAAAATCAACAGAAAGGCAAATAAATCGATACTTTTTTTTTTCAGATGCTAAAATTTTAAAAACACCGATGAGTTTTGGAAATATTTTATTGCTTATACTTAACATCTATCTTTCTTTTCTTTTTTTTTTTTGTCTCTTATCTGCATTAGTTGATATAATATAGCTATTAAAAACACAGTCATTTTATTCGTATTGACTTAAGCACTATTTGTAAGACAGAAAAAAAAACTGATTACATTTTAAAGAAAGTCTTGTGAATTTTTTGTTCGAAAAATTATTTAATTTAAAATTATAAAATCAAAGATATAAGAGTGTAGTAAAAATATAATTGTAAAAATTTTTTATTCTTTTCAAACGGAAACGG
Source organism: Argiope bruennichi (assembly GCF_947563725.1). Classification (NCBI taxonomy): domain Eukaryota; kingdom Metazoa; phylum Arthropoda; class Arachnida; order Araneae; family Araneidae; genus Argiope; species Argiope bruennichi. Next base: position 126,609,380 of record NC_079152.1, read on the forward strand.
AAGTAGAGATTGAGGGAATAACTTATCTCGAATCATCCATGATTGATTTTTAGCAAACATTCATATCGTATTTAATCGATTATGTTGAAGTTACCGGAATAAAAACATGTTTTTCATAAATTTGTATAATTGATATGCCGGCTCTGAAAAAAATTTGAATCTAAGGAGCACACATTTGACTAATCTAAACTAAATTTATAGCTAATGATCGTTCGAGATTTCATAGATTCTGACTAAAGCTATTTTGTCAGAATCACTTACGTAAACTTCTTCAGGTTGCGTGACGACATTCTGCTGGAAGTGAAAGTTATAATTTCTTCAACAAAATGAAACTACTAGTTCTTAGCTATTTTCAAGTATGTTTCTAAATCGTAAATATATCCTCTTCATGGCTCACAAAATTCAGTCATATGTGTTTTTATAAACCTTTGTTTCCCTATAAAATGAAGGACGCAAAAATCATAAATTACACCAAAATGAAATTATTATATTGTTATTAAAGTTTATATGGGTTAGTTCTTAAATTAGAATTCATTTTTTTTATTCAAAAGGGTTCAAAAAGGTATTTTGGGATAGTTGAAACGTTTTTAATTTTTTTTAAAAATCTATTCCTTATAGTTGTCAAAAAACAAAACAGGTGGTTTCTAAGGTAATTGGAAATATATTGTGGTAATTATGAACGCCACTAAGTCAGAAAAGCATTAGTTAATTAATTTATTTGAAGAAACCGTTCTTTGCCAGATTATGATTATGCATTGATATAAATTATATGTTCCATTTCATGCAATTAGTTTAAATCATAGAAAATGAAAATAAGTGTAAAATAATTTATTCCTTATATCCCTAATACATCTTACTTATAACGCAGTATTGGGAGGTAACTGTATAGCTTATAGTTTGGAATCACTTAAAAGCAAATTTATTTAATTTTTTCTGATTCATCTACATTATGCTATACATTACCCTATATGAAAAGAAGCTATAACTGCATAATTAACTGTAACAGTATACCTGTTATATAAAATAATGTTATTTTATGGGGAAACATATACTAATAATTGTAGATGCTTTCATTTAATTTCTAAGAAATTAATAATAATAAATTTCTTAGTAATGTTTATTGAGAAAACATAAATTCTGATATAGAAATGTTTATTTTTATAGAAAATTTTGTTAGCACTTGAATTTGTCTGCTTATAGTTTGGAATCACTTAAAAGCAAATTTATTTAATTTTTTCTGATTCATCTACATTATGCTATACATTACCCTATATGAAAAGAAGCTATAACTGCATAATTAACTGTAACAGTATACCTGTTATATAAAATAATGTTATTTTATGGGGAAACATATACTAATAATTGTAGATGCTTTCATTTAATTTCTAAGAAATTAATAATAATAAATTTCTTAGTAATGTTTATTGAGAAAACATAAATTCTGATATAGAAATGTTTATTTTTATAGAAAATTTTGTTAGCACTTGAATTTGTCTGCTTATAGTTTGGAATCACTTAAAAGCAAATTTATTTAATTTTTTCTGATTCATCTACATTATGCTATACATTACCCTATATGAAAAGAAGCTATAACTGCATAATTAACTGTAACAGTATACCTGTTATATAAAATAATGTTATTTTATGGGGAAACATATACTAATAATTGTAGATGCTTTCATTTAATTTCTAAGAAATTAATAATAATAAATTTCTTAGTAATGTTTATTGAGAAAACATAAATTCTGATATAGAAATGTTTTTTTTTATAGAAAATTTTGTTAGCACTTGAATTTGTCTGCTTATAGTTTGGAATCACTTAAAAGCAAATTTATTTAATTTTTTCTGATTCATCTACATTATGCTATACATTACCCTATATGAAAAGAAGCTATAACTGCATAATTAACTGTAACAGTATACCTGTTATATAAAATAATGTTATTTTATGGGGAAACATATACTAATAATTGTAGATGCTTTCATTTAATTTCTAAGAAATTAATAATAATAAATTTCTTAGTAATGTTTATTGAGAAAACATAAATTCTGATATAGAAATGTTTTTTTTTATAGAAAATTTTGTTAGCACTTGAATTTGTCTGCTTATAGTTTGGAATCACTTAAAAGCAAATTTATTTAATTTTTTCTGATTCATCTACATTATGCTATACATTACCCTATATGAAAAGAAGCTATAACTGCATAATTAACTGTAACAGTATACCTGTTATATAAAATAATGTTATTTTATGGGGAAACATATACTAATAATTGTAGATGCTTTCATTTAATTTCTAAGAAATTAATAATAATAAATTTCTTAGTAATGTTTATTGAGAAAACATAAATTCTGATATAGAAATGTTTATTTTTATAGAAAATTTTGTTAGCACTTGAATTTGTCTGCTTATAGTTTGGAATCACTTAAAAGCAAATTTATTTAATTTTTTCTGATTCATCTACATTATGCTATACATTACCCTATATGAAAAGAAGCTATAACTGCATAATTAACTGTAACAGTATACCTGTTATATAAAATAATGTTATTTTATGGGGAAACATATACTAATAATTGTAGATGCTTTCATTTAATTTCTAAGAAATTAATAATAATAAATTTCTTAGTAATGTTTATTGAGAAAACATAAATTCTGATATAGAAATGTTTTTTTTTTATAGAAAATTTTGTTAGCACTTGAATTTGTCTGCTTATAGTTTGGAATCATTTAAAAGCAAATTTATTTAATTTTTTCTGATTCATCTACATTATGCTATACATTACCCTATATGAAAAGAAGCTATAACTGCATAATTAACTGTAACAGTATACCTGTTATATAAAATAATGTTGTTTTATGGGGAAACATATACTAATAATTGTAGATGCTTTCATTTAATTTCCAAGAAATTAATAATAATAAATTTCTTAGTAATGTTTATTGAGAAAACATAAATTCTGATATAGGAAAATAGACTTTATACATTTTCTATCTGATATTTATTTTGTTTTCGTCATTTGATAAAATAATCAGAACAAAAACATTATTTCTAGAGGGAAAAGCAGAAATAAAGCATGAAGATAACAGAGATAAATTAGGCAGTAAAAGTTTCAAGAAAATGAAAATGGAATCAGCGCTATCCTCATATATCATACGATAGCTTGTAATGATTTCTATTTAAATAATCACTTTTCTCGCATTTAAAATTCTTTCTATAAAAAATTAAGACTTTTATCTTTACCATTACATCAGAATCCTCAGAAAATATCTTAGTAAAAATATTCCGAAATTGGATCTGACGATCTTGAAATAGAAATAACTCAGAACAAAAACTCAAGGATATTTTTTCCTGGTAAATGTTTTCGTAGTATTGTTGCAGATGAAAGAAATTCCGAGATGACTTCTTTATTTTTGCTGTAAAATGATTGATGAAGGGTAATTTGTGATTTACCGCATTCAGACTTTTCTTTTTCTAGGAAACAGAAATGATCAATCTTTATTTCAATTAATCTACTGGCGAAATATCCATCTCTTTGTAATTACTCTTTATCTAAACTTCAAGTGCAAAGTTAAGAACTGTTTTGAGCTGTATAACAGATTTCCTTTCCTTTTTTTTTCCCTGCTTGAAACACAAACTTGCAACTAAGATTTTTATTTGTTATTTATTTTTTTCGTTTTCAAAATGAAAAGTATTTTTTTTCTCTTTGAATAGACAATTTAGCTTTGTAATGAGAAATTATGGATTTTAACTTACATTTTATAGAATAAAATTATCTGTGGAGCAATATTCTAAAATATGCGTAAACGAAGAATTTGCCTTTTTATTTATAAAATTTGTTAAGATGTCATGATTACCAAAGGAATAAAAAGACCTGCTCTATGACTGACCACTTCCTTGTGATATTTCCCTTATTACCTTAAATGACCGAAAAGAAAAGTTATTGCCAAATGCAAGAATAATTTTGTATTATAGTGGTTGTTCTAGATTTCGAATTCCAAGCAGTATATATGAAATAAAAAAATAAGCATTTGTTTAATTTTGACAGAAGAAATTCCGTAGGTGTCTCCTAAGAAAGAAAACGCCGATTAGCTTTGGCATCGCTTTATCATTTAAATGACCTGCATGATAACTTTGCATGTCACGAATCCTCTATTTTCCTTTGCGTGCTCCATATTACGCCGGGTTAGTTGACAATGTAGCAAAATCTACCACTAATGTTTTAAACCGTCCTGTTCCTGTCAATGATATAAAAAAAAACACATTAAAATTAACCTCAGCTCAAAGTGGCAAAATGAATAAGATATCTAAGATTCAAATAAGCTTTAATCAATTAAACATCTTAGTGATCATAAGTCCAGTTTGCGTAACAGAAAGTATGACACAATTCTTACACCATTAAGAATAGATCGCACTCGATTCACTCATACATATTTGTTTTTGGAAGAACCCGCACTTCAATGTACAGTTTGCGAAAACCCAATGTCAGTTCAGCATGTTCTTATAGATTGCTTAAATTTTTTTTTTTTTTTTTTTCATTAAGTTACTTTTTTTTTTTTTCAAATCATTTTATATAATTTTGAAATACAGTCTTCATAACGTTCATCCACATTGCTTTGCTTTCTTAAAAATGATTGATTTTTACTATTTATTCCAATAAAGAAAATAAAAATAAAAAATTTCAGCTATTTTAAGGTATTTTACAACTAGTTGAAAAATATGAATAGTTCTTTTTTATTTAAAAAAATTACAATAATTTTCAGATCGTTAGTCTGAAAGTGAATGTTAGACTTTTCTTTTAATTCTGAATTCCTCCAAAATTTATAAAAGCAAATATTAATAATTTAAATATTTGATGTGAACAACGGTTTTAAAAAATTCTGAGTAACATGTATTTATCGTTAAACAATGTTTAAAGAGTACAGGCATGTGAAGAAAAAAAATATCCTTTAGTACGTCAAAAGAATAAAATCGAAACAATAAATAGCTTATTGACTAAAATAAATTGTTTTACAATGTTATTATATGTTTCGTGCTATGCTTGCAAGCAATCTAAATGTGTTGTAATAGTTATAAATCGATAACTAAAAAAAAATAAAATTGTAATAATTATAACAATAAATAAATAAATTCATCATTAATATTATTTACATCTTTTCCGACATATACAGTTCAGCATGAAAAAAATTGTTCATTTTCTGTTTTTGCCAGAAAATAAATATTTGATAACTTTAATTACAAATATTTCATTTGGCCTATAGATGGCAGCACAAACTTTTCCTTCAATAATCAACCTGCGTACTGTCGCCATCTAACGACAGAGCTGACAACTATTCTCGGAATGGCAAATTATTATCCTTCGTAAAACATAAAGTTATTAAAAACTTTCCGAAAAATCATCCAAACGATTTCTTTTTTACCTGATATATTTCACATTTATTGTAGCATTCTTATAACTTTGCATAATAAAAAATTACGATTTTGCATACATTTAATTGTTGTGAGAAATAAGTATATATTGTGACACACACACGCATTGTGTGTGTGCGTACATGCAGTTAATGCAGTGCGTTAACGTACATGCAAAATATGCAAAGGATTATGATATAAAAAAAATACTATAATTATAAACGTATGTTTCGGATCATTGTTACAACCGGAAACTTACTTTAACATTGAGAAGATGCAATACATTTTCCTGTATTATTAGAATATCTAATGCCTGAGCCATAATTATTGTATTTTGCTTTCTTGAAATTTTAATATTTAAGCAATGAGTATTAAGATCATATCTTAAAAATTCGGATTTGGCTATTCAGTTTTTTTTAAAAAGCAAATTTGTTGAATATTAAGGCAGTAATAACTATTCATCTTTCAATCTGCTCTTTCAGATTCAAGCTTGTCACTTTCATTTATGTTCAAATTAAAATTAAATGTTCAAATTAAATGTCTTCATTACAAACAAAAGTTGTTTCCCATTCATTCGCAAAGAATTGTACTTCTGCTCTTCATTAGGAATATTGTCACGTTTACAGTTCAATACAATAATAATTAATTACCTGATATACACATTAAACATATAAATGTACGATTTCCTATAGTTGCTCAGTAATATTGCCCCAAAATTTCCCGTTGAGTTCAAAAATAAAGGAATCTAAACATGTGTACAAAAATTCTAAGGTCACAAATTATATATTTAAAACACTTATAAGTTATACATTGTGATTATTATTAAAAAGATTTAAAATACTATCCTATGAAATAAAAACTTTTGCTATAAACCTTTGTGGTTTATAACAAAGTTGAAATAAAAATATTAACTTTTCACATCAATCCACAAACTGAAATTATAATCATTTGTGATTTATATTTCATCTACTAGATTAAAAGATTCAAAAATGCCTTTTAAATTAATCAACAATACAAAAAAAAATCTTTTCTAAAACTATACAAAACAAAAAGAAATTCTTTCTAGAATTACAAATGTATCATTGGTATTACACTCAATCTATTAACACACGAATGTGATGAATTTTTTTCCCTCTTTGTTCGCATACAGACGGTTAATTTTTGTGACATTGAAATTAATCAAAGATGTGGCAAGTATAAATAACGCAAAGGATGCATAGACAGTATTGTATTGATGGCTTAAATTTTAATTTTTTTTCTTGTTTTAATTTAAGTCAGAAATTAGTTATGTTATTTTTAAAGTTATATAATAAGCTTCTTAGCTTTCAAGTAAATTGTGATTAATTTTACTTAATATTATTTTTATCTAGCAATGAAATTTAAAAAGAAAAAAAAATCTTAAATATTTGTGAAAATAAGAATTCCAGAATTTAACTACATTTTTTTACAAACTAAAATGTTATGTATTTTAAATTTTCTTTTTTAATTTCTTGATACATATTTATTATTATCTTATTACTATCAGTGTTCGAGATTGCAATCACATTTATCATTTAAAATTAATTGTTGAGTGAAAAAAGAGTATTTTTACAACAGTTTCATGTTAATGCTTTGAAACTAAATGTAACTATTGAGGAAAGTTATGGGAAGTCAATAACAAAAGTAGCAATGTATGCCTAACATTTCCCTGAAGATTTTCAGAGAATTAATGTCCTTTTTCTTTTTATGAGTATTTACTGGTGCAATAAGCATTCATTAATTGCTTAAGGTGTCTCAAGACTGTTAAACCTTAATTTTTTCAAGTTTTTGAAAAAATATGTTAGAGTTCCATCTTTCTGAATATTTAGGTATTAAAATTTTAACGGTAATATCAAAATTACCAGAGTTATTGACAAAAAAATAGATATTTATAAAAGGTAAACAGAAGCCCACTCTGCTAGAATATCAGAAAAAAATTATTTAATTTTTAAATTTTTTTAAACGTTTTATAAAAACGGTAAAAAAACCACAACTTCAAAACTGGTCATTTTTTTCTGCAAGTTAACATTAATTTTTGTAAATTTTAACACATTTTTAAATTTAGAATCATGCAAAGAAGTACAAGATTTTGAAAAAAAATATCCTATTTATATTTCTTTATAACTTTTTTTTTCTATGAAATTATATAACAACATAAAAAAATAATGTAATTTTATATAAATATTCTATGGTTAGCTTTTCAAGTTTCTCAACTGACTCATTTGTAAATTAGAAGGCTTGGAAAAAGGATGGTATTTTGCTTCTATAGGTAATTGTTAAAAATCCTGTGATCCTTTAAAAATGATTTGATAAAACATGCATTTACATGTATATTTAAATAAATGGAAGTAAAATGACAAAATATAAAATCAGTAGAAGTTTTAGAGTTTTCTGAATTAAGTAAGAAATTAAATGGCTGTATTTCGTGAAATCATGGAATAAGTGTAAATTCATAATCAAACCAGAATTTTTGAAAAAAACAATTTTACTAATTCTAATAAATAAACGTGTGAGATGTATATTATTATAGACTAAAAGAAACTTTGATTAAAGTTCGTTTGAACTAATATATTCAATTTTCGAACAGATAACCAAGTATGGAAGTGGAACAGAATCCAGTTCGGAACTTCCCAATCCCTCATCCGTAGCTCTGGAACCACCACAAGTGGATTATATTTTATTTCGTAATTCTTACATTCTCAGCTTCAATCAGAAGTAATATTCATTCCAATGAAGAAGTAGATTTAATCGAATTCTTAATTCTTGCTCTAATATACAGAACTTACAGAAATTCAATACTTATGATTTTAACGGAAATTTTAGTAAAAAAATATTTATTTTTAAAAAAACAATTCATACAAATTTTAAAACTTTCGTCTAAAAATTTATTTCAAAAACCTTAAAATATTTTTTTTCAGTTCGTTTTATTATTACTCATATTTGAATCCATCTATTTTCAAATGTAGAATATCATTTTTCATTATCTAAAAATCGAAAAATAAAACGTTTGATAATCTATTTTTCTCATCCTATTTGTCATTTTTCACAGTTAAATGGTCACATTCAATTTCATTCAAGTTTTCAGTCCATAAAAGAAGAATTAGGCTATAGCCATTATTCACTGGTCCTTCGTTTAATTTATTTTTGGAAAGTTATCCAAATAGATGTGGCGCTTTCATCGACTTTGCCTCAGGTGACAGACTTATCGTTTTTTATGAAATGCTTTTTTTTTTCAACTCCTTATATTAAAGTTAAGTTTATTTATTCATGGTAAAATAAATGTGCCTAGCAGTTGCAAGTATCTTTTGACTACTGTAACTCAAATACTATATTTAATGATAAATTGGATCTATTATAATAAATCCACTGTAAAGAAATTTTCCACATTTCTTTTATGAAATAATACAAGTTTCTATAGTTGAGTTTATTTCATTTTAACGCATTGTTTGCCACTGAAATTACGAGTAAAAAAAAGTAAATTTTCGTAGAAAATTGAAGGAAAGAAATGGAGATTTCTTCACATAAGCATTCTTTGACAAACTGAATTACACATTTATTTGAGAGACTGGGAGTTTGCTATTAATTAGGTCTATACCATAAATTATTTCTTCACCTAAAACTTGATTTTGCATGAAATGTCTTTTCTAACGTATGTGGAAAAAGAAGAGAATTTTTTTTAATCTTATCTTACACAACTAGATTGGTCTCGAAATTGAAATTTTCTATATGTTTAATTGTTAAAGAATTGTAAACATTTTATTAATATAGTAACTTTATAGATAAAGCATACTCCTGCATCCAAGTGTAATGTAAACAATTTTTCTTAGATTTTTCTTCTTATTTGCGGCTTTATCCGTAATTAAATTTATTCTTATTCTATCTACTACTTTGAAATTTTATTCCTATTAATCTTCTATATTCTAGTCGCATCGAACTAATTTTGCAAGGTCTAAATCATTTTATTAAAATGCCTCTAGCATTTTTATTGTAGCAATAGTTTTTTTATATAAAATTTCAAATATAATTGAAGTAATTTTGAATTTGAAATAAAAAGTTTTCTCTGAGATAAAACGATTAAACATATATATAAATAATGGATTTCGAATCCTGTCGACTAAATATTATGTAACATATTTTTGGTTCTGTTTAAGTAGAATGCAGGTTCGAAGCAGTGAAGAGACTTGGTATTTTTAATTTCGTTTTATTCTATTCCGAGTGGCAGGCGCGATTTTATAAGAAGGCACACGCCGATGGAATGACATTTGACAAGGGCGAAAGTATCACTTTCATTTGATACGTAGTACTGATGACGGATTATTTTCACAAAGGGATTAATTAAACCTAAAGTGGAATGGGATCACGAAATAAGTGATTATATTTAGAATGAATTAAGATAAAATCTTGAAAATTAATTAAATTGAAATTAGAATTAAAATATCATATATATATATATATATATATATATATATATATATATATATATATATATATATATATATATATATATATATATATATGTGTGTGTGTGTGTGTGTGTGTGTGTTGTGTGTGTGTGTTGTGTGTGTGTGTGTGTGTGTGTGTGTGTGTAATGATATTTTAAAATTTAAATTAAACTTAATTAATTTCTTAATTTTTAGCTCAATTTAGCCTATATTAATTTCATTCTAGAACATTCTCTCATTTCCTGATCCCATTTCACTTTTTCTGTCTAATTAATTCAACAGAAGCTTTGTAAAATTGCTGAATCGACTAAAAGCCTAGACATTCCCACATTCCGAGTGAAGAGACAAAATACCGCAGATTTGACAAATTCTTCTAAAATTGCCTGTGTTTCCCTTGCTTTTTGATTGACATGTCATGGAAATCCCTATTCGAACATCACATCATATAAGACATAGATAATTCTTTTCACTTCTTGACTAATCTGTTGCTGTGAGCGAACGTGTTTGTCCGGGCCTTCGTGTAAATAAATCATGCCTGCCTTCCTCCCGGGAGAGAAAATAAAGAGAACTTTAAAACTTCAATGAGCCTTTCTGTCTTCGAAATTGCGTTCTGTTTAAAAACAATATATATTTACATATTATTTAGTCGGCAAGAATAGTTTCCTGTGCAAACTTTTCAAATTAATTAAAATTAAATCCATGGTAAAGGCAAAGAAATTGAATCATGCAACAGCTCCTTCCGACAATGGTGCTTTTCTCCCTAGCCAGCTAGTGAAGCTTCTTCGCTACGCCGTTCCACGAAAGCCGATGAGATATTATCTGTCATCCGTATTCCAGGGTCCGGTCCAGTTCCCGTTGAAATACACTGCTGATCAAAACTACTCCTTCCGTAACCTGTGACCTCATCCGACACTTCGGCTCTGCGGCTCAATACGCTTCTGTTTGTGCTTCATTTCCTCTTGTGTTTATGCTCTTAATTTTCAAAAAGTTCCAACTCCTAGTGTGCCTAACTTAGATAAATTAGTGTAATCATATAGTAAAATAAATTTCCAACTTAAATTTCAGAACGTTAGCTTACAATTTCTTAAACATTCTTTTGGATGACTACTATATCATCAATGGATAATTAATAATTTAACTTCAAAATTGCATTTTTGATAAATCGATACAGATAAATTAAGGAATATAAGATACATTTTTTTAAATTGAGAGATTATAATTGAATTATGCCGTAATAAAACAGTACAATATTTTTATGAAAATTTCCAGAAAGCAAATTTTTCTTTAAGGATTCTTGTACATATACAGTGGTGGCCAAAACTGCAGACATTTTTGAAAAGTTTTATGTTTTCTAACTTTGTAAGCTTATAAAAAATGTCAAACTTCACAAAATCCAAACTCTTACATAACATTTTAAAGAGAATTTAATACTAATTTCAATACAAAAAACAAAATTCAAATATTTGCAATACAAAAGAAGTTATATTTTTTTTAATCTGAAAAACAAATTCAGTAATGAAGTGGATTGTAATTTCTAATTGTCCTAACTAATCATTGTTCTTGTTCTGGATACTAATCAAATGTTAATAACTGCCAGCAGAAGCTGACATAATGTATAAAGTTTGAAAAAGTCTTTATTGTGCTTTCTGCTGCAGAAGGTGGGCTGGTTTTTTATATTATCAAATTGCAAGTTGGAATTTTGTTAAACTTTTTAATATTTAATAGGAATTTTTGTTAAACTTTTTAATATTAAGTAGGAATTTTGGTTAAACTTTTAAATATTTATTAGGATTTTTTTGTATATATTTCGAATATTTAGTCAAAAAGCAATAACAGAAAACAAAACAACAGATTCGACACCTAAAAAATAGAACTAATATTATTGTGTTAGAAGAATGTGGTCATTCCAATGCTGATATTGCAAGACAGTTGGGTGGCTCCGTGACTACATCTGGAGTCCGAAATTTTTGTTTCAATATCAGGAGACAAATTCAATTAAAAAGAAAGCAGGAAAAGGCAGAAAAAATACAACACATCTGTTGATAGCAGAACAAAATGACTATGTCGCCAAGATGGAAGAATATTATCAGCGACCATCCGAAGACAACTGAATGATGCTGGCGTTTCTGTCAGTTAAAAGACAATCAGAAGATCATCAAATGTCGGACAAAGAAGCAGAATTCCTCGAAAAAGGCCTTATCTCAATTTACAGCAGCGCAAATAGAAGTCTACATTGGACAAATATACACTTCAAATGGTACAGATAACCAGTGATAAAATTATGATATTGTTATTCCGTAGTGACGGGCGAAAATATGTAAAACGTACTTCAAATGGTACAGATAACCAGTGATAAAATTATGATATTGTTATTCCGTAGTGACGGAGGAAAATATGTAAAACGTAGAATAGGAAAAGATCTACATCCTGATTGCATTCAGGCAACTGTGAAGAACTATGTTAATATTATGATTTGGTCATGCATGTCAGCAGACGATATTAATCGCCTTCATGTAATCGATGTGATATTAAATGAAAGAAAATCCATTGATACTATTCCAGAGCCAAAACTTATACTTTCCATCAGTGATTTCTTTCCTAATATTGCATCATTTATTTTTCAGCAGTACTCGGTCCCTTGCTACGCACTCACACACACACACAAAAAAAAAGCCGAAAGAGTGGTTTAGTACAAAGAGCATTGAACTGTCACCATGGCCAGGGAATGGTCCTGACTTCAATAACTTGTGGCACCGTTTGAAAACTGTTGTATGATTGAGGTGTCCATCAAATAAAAAAGAACTAATTAAGGGGAGAACATTGTTTCCTGGCATCATGTAATAAAGAAGAAAGAGCTTAAATCTTTCACGAGTTCAATGAAACATCGATGTAAAGCTATAATAAAAAAAATGAAGACTACCCTACTAAGTAGAGATAACTCACTGCAATAATCAACATCTAATCTATCTCTATAATTATTGTTGCTTAACTTTTTTGTTTTGCACATATTTTAAATTTGTTTTTTGTAACGAAATAAATATGAAATTATCTTTAAAATAATATATATGAGTTTGCATTTTGTGAAACATAACGTTTTCTATAAGCATAAAAAGTTAGAAAATATAAAAAAATTGAAGTGTCCACAACTTTCGTCACCAAACACACACACACACACACACACACACACACACACACACACACACACACACACACACACACACACACACACATATATATATATATATATATATATATATATATATATATATATATATATATATATATATTTCCCTATTAAAAGTAATCTTCAAATTTTAAGAGAATTTTAAGCACATAACATAATAAACTTTACTGTATAAGACATGAATCATACGGCAATAAAAATTTGAACTTTAATAATACTTTTCAAGGGAAGCTATTAAGGTAATGATACCTACAAAAGTTTTAATTGACATTTTCACAATCCATATGCTCTACAAACCTTCTGGTTATCAAAAGCAACATGGATAATGTATTTGAAAATCTCCTAATAGGCCATCAACAATCCGTTTCTATACATATGCACAATGACAACATCAATCCTTTACTGTAATTTTAGACTGCATGTATGGACGCCTGTACCGTTTTATAACAAAAGGGTACTTTCAAATACTAATTGTTGATTAGAATCAGGCTAATCATTAATTCAATTGGATTAATAAGCTTGATTCTGTTGCAGACAGACTAGTATTAATTAGAATTCTATAATAATTTGCAATGGTTTCATAGTGAATTTAAATTTCTTAAGCACAACCTCCATTTTAAAACCGATATTTGAAATGGATATTAGAGTCGTACAGTATTTAATAGTCACATATTCAAAAATAAACTAAATGCAATTAAATATTTTTTTTAGTTGCCATTCGTAAGTTTATTTATGTTTTTATGTATCAAATTTTTTACGAATTTTTTTTCTCAAATGCTACCTTATAGTAAGATATTGCAATGTTTAAATTCCTTTCTTAAGAAACACATAAGAAACGTTTCTATGCATTTACCTTTTAAAAAAGAGTATTGTTATGAAGAAAATAAGTATAATGTAGGAATTATTATGCTGCCAAATCTATATATTTCATTCACGGAATAGTTGCTATATATCATGAGATAAAATAAATCTAACAGAATTAAATTCTCTTCTTTCTTATTAATAAACGCTCAATATAAACAGAAAGATTGTCATTTTGATAATTATAATGACCTCTTACAAAGTCATTTCCAAAAAAAGGGTTAATATATAGTATATTTACTTCACAAATATATGAAAAATAAATAGAAAATGAAAGAAAGAAAAATTACCATGAAATACCGCACTGCAGAAGGAAAGTATTCTGTGATTATCAAAGAATTAATCCTTTTCAAAGGCATTTAAATGGTCAATATTTAAATTATAAAGAAATCTTAAATTTAAAAAGTTGATACCCCCTTTACAAAAATTTGAAGGGGAATATTTCATTTTATTAAAATATTAATGAAAATAATGCATGTACTAAAAATAAGCCGAAGGATGCATTAATTTTAATTAGCAAATATAATTATTCAGTATAGTACCTATACAAATTGTAGGCAGTACAGAAACAAATATAATACATGGAATTTATATAAACATTAAAAATATAAAATAAATAAATAACATATATATTTATATAGTATTAATCTATGCATGCATATTTTAATTTTTTATTAAGTTTAATAATTTTTTTTTGTCATTACAAATTTAATTTTTTTGTCTATACTTTTAATAATACTTAGAAATTTCTTTAAATATTGTTATATCTACAGTTTTTTACTTTATTTTTTTATATTTATAACTATATTTTTATTTGTATTTAATATTATTGATATCCTTTCCTGTTGATTTAATGTAAAATGTTGTTTTCTTGCAAATTTTACCATGTAAATTATTTTGAAAAAGATGCTAATTGTAGTGTGGTGCCGCACAATGGTTGTCTATTTTAGTGTTCAAGCTTTTGTTAAGCTTGTGGCAACACCACCTTTTCTCCATTATAAAATACTCGCACTAACATTTTCATGGCACTCCGTAGCACAAGAATTCTTGTTTTATTAAGGTGCAATTTTAAGGTTTTTTTTTTTAATAAACTTGTTGTTTTTAAACTTTTGGCTCTTATTAATTTGAACATGCAATGGTAACTTCACCTTAATTTTTACACCATAATAATAGAATCAACCGGACACAGTAAGTCAACGATACCTTGAGTCCTTCTGTAATATATTGATCTTTTCTGAAGTCGACCACACTAAACTTATATGAAATCGCGTTGTGATTTACAGATATCTAAATGTAATATGATCTCAAATGCTTGAAAACTCCTTTCTAAATTATTTCAGATCGTATAATTTATAGAAAAAAATGTATTAATTTCAATTAAAGTTTTAACAAAATATTACGTTGAATAATTGCAATCAATACGATACGATGAATAAAAAGATTTTAAAAGAGTTTTCTTAAATAAACTCATCATTTCATATGCTCTAAATGATTCTAAGTAGAAAAATTCCTATATATTAAAAGAAAGAATGACATAGTTCTTCCTATCTTTTAACTAAAGCAAGTATTGAAAAATTTGAAAATAATAATAAATAATAAGAAAAGCAATAATTTCAATAACTCCGGGAAACATTTATTAATACTATATTGAATTCATGGCCGGATCATTAATCCATAATAATTTTATTGAACGTCTAGATGATGATTTTTTAAAAGTTATAATCTGAACCATCGATTTCGATTTTCGTGAACTTTCATAGAATATAATCGGATATACTTCAATTTTCAAAGATAAAAATTGATACTATCTTATTTTTATCATTCTAAACAGGGGTTAATGGTGGAAAATATCTTATTTTGGATAATTTCCCAGTGCAATGGTTTGGGCAGTTTCTTACTTATTTTTAAATCCGACATTCATCACTCATTTTAGATCAATACCGTTTTATATTGCATAGACTATATTTAGGGATTATATTTCTGCCTGTCGATAAAAAGTAATCAACTCAAGTACCGCATCCCGGATAAAGAGGAAAAGATTCGATAATGATTTTTTAACCTGAATAGTTTTTCAAACGACTACCTTTCGCCAAAAAGTATTTCTTTTGTATCGGGTATTTTTTGCCTTCACAAAATGTAATGTGTTTAAAAATACATCATTTATATAATTTTAGCATTAATTTATTTGAAACTGAAAGCATTCATAAAAATTAGTTTAGATTGAAATTTAAAAAAAAAAATCGTGTATTTCAGAAATTTTCCTTATAATTCTTACTTTTTTATTTTTTTACGCTTGCGTGAGATTTGAATTGAATTCTAAAATGGGAGCTTGATAATTAGTTAAATTTTATTCACTTACAAAATTAATAAAATATTTAATTTTTGCCCCATTTATTTTTCATTTAAAACGATACCAAGCAACGTGAATTGTTATAGATACGTTATTTAGTTATTAAAAGATATATTTATATTTAATTACATTGCCTAAAATTATTATTTTAGTTTCATGTAAATTCAAAGTTACATGGCAATTGAACATGATCGTAATAATTTAACTATATTTTGTCCTAAAAAGTTTAGACAAAATTAATAGACATAGAATACATGCAAAATGGAATCGATTACAAAATTCAATATATCGTATTTCTTTTATATTATACGAATATGGATGCCTTGTTTAATCAAATGTTTTAAATACTACATAATTTTATGTGTATGTCATTATTACTATTTTCGATACGTCATAGTCGAAATTTATTTTTCAGATCATTCTAGGCAAAATTAAGAAAATAAATTTTGTGAAGAATGAATAAATAGTTTTCTGTAACGATAAATATTATATAAAAATAAATGTTTGTTTTGTTTTATTTTTAACTTGACATATTTTATTTAATTAAAATATTTTATTTTTATACATTTATAATTCTCACTTTGATGAAGCATTAATAACCATATTAATGTTCCCAATAAGTCTTTATAACTAATAAATATTCTTTTCAACATTTTTCTTTTTCCAACAGTTCCCATACAATTTTTGTTAAGGATGTTTAAGTATCAGAACAACAAAATTGCAAGATTGATAGAAAATTCAGAATTTTTTGCATTGCATGATGGAAAAGCTTCTTCCTAACCTTAGGCCAAAATAGATAAATAAAGTAAAGATATTGCTAACAAAGCATTTCATTCGTGAGATTTATAATAGTAAAAAGTAGAAAATATGCTGAAAATAACTCCAAGCGTTCAAAAGATCTCGTATTATATTAGATCTCTTATTACAAGATCTTGTGAACTACTGCCATCACAGTGACATCACACTCTTCACAAAACTGGATTAGAGTACATGAACATTAAGTTTTCTACTGATTTGTGAGAATCAGAAGCAATTGAGACCCGAAAAAATTGTCCTTATCAGACAGGGAAACAGATAAACACCCATAATGACAAAAAGTTTTTTTCTCAATCAGTGACATTTGAAACGAGGACATTTATCAAACGCTCAAGTTCAAATATTTTGATGATTATAATACTTTTTCTATGTACATATAAAAAAGTGAGGACCCGATATGTTTGATGATACAGTAGATAAATAAACGCAACCATTAAGCCATATCCAGTGCTGTTCAAGAAAAAATGGGTTTTTTTCCACCTTAGAATTTTCTTTTTAAAATGTTCAGGGTATAATATATTGGAATTATTGAAATTGATGCAGATACTGAAAAATTTGCTCTTAGTTTTAAAAAAAAGCAATATTTTCAGTAAAAAAATAAAGCTTTCCTTTCTGTCTAATTATGAAGAAATAGTGGTAAGTCTAATGAGATGGTCTCCAATAATGATGAGTGTAACATTAAAAACGAAACGGTTCTGTGTTACCAGTGAGCATTTTCTAGTTTAACTCTAATTTTTTCCAGCAATATGATTTTACATGAAACCGCATTGTCTGCGTGTATGGCGAATTCGGATATACCAATTTAAATTTGATTCCCGAACTTATTCTCCTCTGAAACATATATCCCTTCGTCACGATCTACTTGCCAAATATATGTAAAGCAGAATCTTATAACTCGGCGAAGCCAAATACCAGTTTGATTCGATTATATGGATATCGGATTCAGAATATCCAGATATATCAAAGCAGACCCACCCATTACCAGAGTGCAACAGTATTCCATAGACAAACAAAAATAACATTTAAAACAATTGATCATCTTCTTCGCTTTAGGGTAATGCAGATTATTACACGGTAGAATAATTTCCTTAGAGAAAACTTCTTTCATATATCCATTTGGCAGCAGATCCTCAATTCAATAGGCAATGCCTTAAAATTAAAAAAAAAAAAAAAAAAAAAAAAAAAAAAAAAAAAAAAAACATACTTTATATTGCAGGTAAATAGTCTTTTTTTAGATTGTGCAGGTGAAATGTTACTTATCGAGTTCCAAAAATAAGTACTGGAATGAGTTCTTTAGCCGAAGAAACGACAACTGCATGCTTTAATAAATGCGCAATTATTTTCTCCAGTTAATTAGCTACTTATTTCTTTTGCTTCGTTTAAGTTCACATTCATTAATGAAGTAAAAAACAGTTCCCATTGTTTTTCTTCCCTGACACCTGTAGTCTTTACCAAAAGGTCTCATCTGGTGATTTCTAAAAGTCCTGTGTCCTACAAAGACTGCTTGAGAAACATAATTTTTTAAAATTAGATTATGTACAATTTTTTCACAAAAATATATTTAAACTCCTTGGGCATTATTTAAATGATGTTGCCATTCTACTTTTATTTCTACCTTCACTTCTAATCAGAACAGTAGATCCATTATAGTGACTATCTATTCCATCTGACAAAAGAGCTAATTTATTTGCTCTCCCATTTTCATAGTACCATTGGGGAACTAGAATCCATATTAATCGCAAATCATCCTTTCTTTCTTTGATCTGGCCTTTTAACTGGCTATTTGTGTTTTTTCTCTCATTTACAAATTTTAAGGTCTAAAAGTTAACCTTGAATATACGGCAGCTTTAATTTTTTAAAATTTTTTTCGCTTCCCAAATTTACTGAAACCGATTCCAACTGTCTATAAATAAAATGTAATGAAATTAATTGGTTGGTTATAAACAATTCTTTCAATACAATATAAAAACAACTGATATTACATAAGCTGTAAATGCAAGTCATTTTTCCGTTAAATAATTCATGCGAAAGTGTAATATGATAAATGATTGCATTATTTACAAAGTGACTAAACTTCCAACAGAACAGATACTATTTGAAAAGAATCTAAATGGTTCACAGAAATAATACCTATAATACGTAATATGAAAGGGCTCGAATACTGTCGTACAGTATTTGAAGCATAAAGGAAGAATTTGGAATTATTTGCAACAACAAATGAATTAATGTTATTCCTCATATAGCTTTAGTTAAAATTGCTTAAAAGTACATTTTGATATATGTAATATTATAAACCAAAAAAAATATTTTTGTTGCATTACCTCTGCAATAAATAATGCTGAAATTGAGTCGCTGTCAACTACATGTAAGTTAATCAAATTTCGGAATTAATGCTGGCGAAAATTCTGTGTTGTTGCGACTTATCCCACCTGGTCGACAGTAACATCAAACCAGGTCCATGAGCCCGAGCATCATGATGAAAGTGTTTAAAATGCAGTTTCAAGAGGTCAAGGACCTAGAGGTACCAAAGGCAGAAGTCTGACTTTGCCTCATGCCTGCATTGCATTTAGTTGAGCATAATGGAATGGTTGAGCATAATGGAATGGCCTTAGAGCCTTGGGTGACCCTACCAGGAGAATACTCTCCTGACATACTTCACCCATTCCGCCCAGGAAAACTTTCCCCGCCTCGATGAGGCAACAATGCAGAACTTTAGGGAGGCGAAAATTCTGAAAAATGTCATTGCAGTTTTAAATATTTTTCATTAATACTTTAAAGATTCTTTTACTGCAATAACTGTAACGTATCATTGGAAGAATGATACCGACTATTAGAAATAGTATAGAACTTAATCAAATTTTATTAGTTTTATTCATAAAACTTTCAAAATAGTTGTTGTATATTTAGTATGCATTCGAAAACGGTTATGTATATCAAATAAACTTAAAAAAAACATTATACATTTATTATAAATATTAAATGCCGGATATCATCAGGATATCGTATCATACTTATTAAAGACAAAATAAAAACGTTCCTAAACTTCTTAGCTTTCCAGGTTGAATAGAATATTGCACAATATTGCATGATTTTATATTACGATTCTCAAATATTAAACACTATTATACAATATTACGAATATTATTTAATATGATTTCTATAATGCAAAATATATACGTGCTACTGGATTTGTGTGAATCGATGAACAAGATGATACTGCATGACTATTTTAAAAAAATAACATAAATTTAAGAAATATTAGAAGTTCAGCATGAAATGAGCAGAAATGAAAATGAATTAAAATTTGAAATTGTTTTACATTCATATCAAGATATATTTTTTTTCAATCCTTTACTTTTCTACTTTTTTAACTTACATTATTTGCAGTTTTGGAGACTCTATAAAACGAACTAATATAACATACATCTTTAGGTTTCATGAAACTGATTTAAAAAAGAAAAGTTCGAAAGAATATATCCATGGAAATACACAAAGGTGAAAAACGTCATGGGTCTACCTTGCCATAATGTGCCTGGTGAGGCGCAGCAACCTGGACATGGTATATACTCAACAAGTTGGAAGTCTTCTTTGAGTCATGTCGCCTATATAGACGTCCATATTGCGACATAGTTGTTGGTGCGGGTTTTTATGCACTGGCTAACTTTTCGATTATTTCCCATAAATGGTCGACACGATTCATGTCAATCGATCTAGGTGGTCAAATCATTCACTGGAATTTTCCAGAATATTCTTTAAAGTAATCAAAAAACAGCTGTGGTCCAGTGACATGATTCATTGTCATCCAAAATCATTACATCTTTGTTTGGGTACATGAAGCCCATGAATACCTAGATATGGTTTCCACGTAGTAAAACATCCCATTTCCGGTCAATAATTGGTTCAGTTGAAGTAGAGGGCCCATGTAAAATATCATCAGTTTCTACACTTTCTTGTTGACAACTTGTGCCCTTGGCTCCTTCGGATTTGCAACACGCTCGAACCCTATTATCATCTCTTACCAACTGAAATTGTGACTCATCTGACCAAGTTATGATTTTCCAGTCATCTACAGTCCAACCGATACGGTCACGAGCCCAGGAGAGGTGCTTCAGGCGATGTCGCACTTTTAGTGAAAGTACTCAAATTCAACTTCTGCTGTAATAGACCATTCGCCACACCATCCGTCGCACATACAACATTCACTAGTGCTGCAATTTCACACAGTGTTGCTTGTATGTTAACGCTGACAATTCTACACACAACGTCGCTGGCTCGGTCAATAAATCTAGATGATCGTATACTGCGTTAGGTATTTTTGGCACACTCTTGACATCGTGGATCTCGGAATATTGAATTTCCTAACGATTTCCGCAATAGAATGCCCATGCATTTAGTTCCAACTATCAGTCAGCGTTCACAGTCTGTTAATTCTCATCGTGCGGCCATAATCAAATCAGAAACCCTTTGAGTCAATTTAATTCAAATGAATGCCCTGCCAAAGCACTGCCCATTTCATATATTTTGTACACATTACTACTGATATTCGTAGTTTGTATTTTACTGTCTGAACACATTTGTCAGCTCAGTGTAAATTCTGTTTTATAGTATCAGGCATCAGGAGAGCACCATAATATATGAAAGATAATGGGTTAATGAAGGATAATAATCATTCAAACTGGGTATTGTTGCATAAGTCAAATTTTATACTAGTTAACAGTTATCTAGAAGTTATTAAGTTACCAGCAGTTCAAAGGTTTCATAGCATGATTTAATGATTTTCAATTAACAGGAATTAATACAAAATATGACAAAAATTGAATAATATTTTAATGAAGTGCACAAAATGAAATTCTTTTAAAATTTCTCAAACATCCGATACAGTATTTTGATGAATTTCCAGACTTCTAGAATGACTGAAGACTTTCTTGATTGATAAAAACTAATTTTGATTTATATTTATCTACGTATCAATATGATAACACAAAAAAATGAAAGAAGTGAATTGATGAAAATTGATCTTTACACTAAATTGAAGCAATTGGAAATCCTTATTCATAATTATTTTTATTTTTCTAAGAAATGTGAAGTTTGTAATTCAGAAAAAAAATATAAGGTATATGTTCTAATTTTACTATGCATTTGTTTTCAAATTTTCTCAAAATATTCTTACTCACTGACTGTCTAACCATGAATGGTCTATCCGATCTTCTGTATGGATTTTTGATAACTCAAATAAAAGCAATGAAATAATAAAAAATGCGTTCTTCTTAATGTCACAACTGAATGCTGAAAAAGAATTTCAGATCATCATGAGATAGCCATAATCATCAGTTTTAGACCAATGAAGTCAATCAAATGAGGTCTAACATACATTATGTCCTCATAGCAGTGGCGCTTATAACGCATCAGTTATTCAGAATTATGATAAAAAATCCCATATTAAAATACATCAAATTAAATAGTATGATTTTACTACGTAATATGTTCCATTAATATTGAGTAAACAATATTAAATATTACTAAAATATGCCTAAGGGCAGACTGTCTGACAATGCATAATATGTGCAACCATTTGAATGGATGTCCAACAGTTATAAAAAAGGGGAGATAAAGGGGGGAAAATAAGGCAATAAAAAAATTATACATTCTTCTTAATGATACAAATGAATTCTGGCATCAAAACCCTATTTGATAAATTAAAGAGGCATACATTACATAATCTTCATTTAGCTACAGTTCTTAAAATGTGCCAAAGAAAAAATGACGTATGTCATTGTTTCGTTGTCAAAACATTAATTGTGAGATGGTATTTTGTGTTTTTGTCTTGCCTTAATCAAAGAGATTTGAAATTTTTCTGTACAATTATTTTTATTAAATGTTAAAAGTAATGCATAAATATAAGTAAAATATAATACACACACACAAAGTATTCAGATTTATGATATTACCTAAATCTTAATTTTCATCTTGATCTACATCTTGGTTTTCATATTCGAATTCCAAACTATCTTCTAGATTAAAGAATAGCATTTTATTAAAACCCAGAACAGCCTGCAATGACTTCTCTTAATCTTCCTCAACTACTTGCAGTTAAACTTGAGCCGTGAAATGAATTTTCAGCAGATATCCATTGTTAGAAAATTGATCTCTTATTTCAAAAGGGAGGCAATTCATTAGTGTCTATTTCTTAAATCTCAAAAATAAGAAATAATGAATACCATATTCCAGATTTTGCTTATACTTCTGAATAAGATTAGTAATTAGCATTTCTGTTGGAGAATAAAATAAAATAAGAAGAAAAGTAATGCATTCAATTATAATTTAAGTCAGGATCTTATTTCAAACATAAGGGCTAGTCTTTCATTGAATCCAATCTTTTGTATTGACTAAGCTCCTATTAATTTTGCTCTTTCACCAGCTAGGATTTCCTTCGGCGTTTTAATGAAACAATGAGGATTGGATAATAAAGCGTTATTGTTATTTAAGAGAAAATTTTCGATTTCTTTTCAACAAGATTACTTCTCCTTTTATTAGAGATTAAAAGAGAAAATACGTAAGCTAGAAAAGCTTGCATTAGTTGACTATATATATATGAGTTTGTTTGTGTAATAAAGGTCAATTTACTCAAGATCCTAAATTAATTATTTTCTAATCAGGTGAAATTTAACAACTGAATTGTCGGGGCTTTCGCTTTCCCATAATGAATCTAACATATGCTCAACTCAAATGCAGCTTCAGTAATTCTCTTCTGAAGTATAAAATATCAAAATGCTTTCACGTATTCTCTTTTCCTTTCTTCTCGCTTTGTATTTCGGATTAGTCTGATTATTACTCAAGCAAATAAATCTTTGTAATGTCGAAAATTAAAACTTGATATCCTGAAGAATTAAATACAGGGTGATCAAGAAATAACAGGAGATGTTTGGAGGCTTGTAGCGTGTTAGGTACTGGACGAAATATAACAAAATATAGCCACCATACACATTAAAGTATGCGGTTTCAATTTATTAAGGAAAACATTAGTACTAAAAAACGCCGATAGAGGAAATGCTGTCCCTGCAAGCGCATAATGTGTGGAAAAAGAATACATAATCGACAATGGAAACAGTAAATAGCAACACACCAAATACCAATGAAAAACGTTTATTATAGCAACTTATAAATTTGGGTCAAGGTGACCACCAACTTGATGTTCCAATAATGTATGCGGTACACGAGGTTTCGACGGTGGCTCGCATCATATCGGCATTTATTCATCTGGAATGCAACGCTATTTGATCTTTTAAAGTAGGAATGTCAGGAACACGACCTTGATACACAACGCCTTTCAAGTGAACCAGAAATGCCCCACAACCAGAAATTGCCAAGATTCAGATCAGTGCCATCAGTTAATGGGTGTTATCTTATACGAATACAATTTCAGTATATTCCGCAATATTTTCTGCAACGTCGAGAACGGGATATCTGTCATGATATTGAATGTCCACTGCTGGTACCCTAATTATTAGCTATCGGCTGATCCATAACGGCAGTGCAACTTCTTCAACGTGTCCCTGCTTTTTACCTTTACGTGCTCGGTCATGAATTCTCCCACACCAAGAATTCATGCCGTTTCAAATCTTTCAACTTTTCTTCGTAAGTTAAATATGGTCATACGTGATTGTTTTAACCGCCGGTACTCACGAAGAGCAGCACTGGCATTTTCATCTCGCTGATAAAACAGCTTGACTAATAAGACGCGTAAATGTAGAGGCAACGCAGAATGACATAAATTACCTCAACCCTTCCTTTTATCTTCTATGTCATGTCACAAAGTACCCGTGTAAGCAAATTATATAATAAAGTTTTCGATCGCAGTGCCAATATTTTCCCTATCGGTGTTTTTGGTACTGATTTTTTTCTTGATAAATCGAAACCGCATACTTTAATGTGTATGGAGGTCAAATTTTGTTATATTTCGTCCAGTACATAACACGCCACAGGGTTCCGAAAACCTCCTGTTATTTCTTGATCACCCTGTATATGGTTAAGAACATTCTCCCTGCTTCTTCTTCAATCATAAATATACACTGAGAGGCCAAATTATCATGACCACCTAACAGTTTTATGCAATATGAGCTATTGCGTGACAGTGTTGCCGCTAGAGGGCGAGATAGTTACAAAAAGGGAATGCAAGGCAAGTGAACCATTAATTGCACTGTGTTGCGCGCGAAGATATGGGCATAAAACGTGACTTGACTGAATTTGAAAGCGGGGGGATTGTAGGCTCTCGAAGTGTCGAAACCAGTATCAGCAAAACAACTGCTTTTGGGAAGTTTTCGAGAGCAGAAGTTATTAAAGTGTACAAAGAGTGGACTATCAAGCAGAAAACCATGTCTCAACGTTAGGCTTGTAGTCGTCACATGCTACTGAATGCTCGAGCTGAAAGGAGATTTTCCAGAGTTGTCCACTCCAACAGACGAGCAACAGTACGTCAAATAGCGGGGAATTTTAATGAAGAAGCAACTGCGAACGTCTCTGAACGTACTGTGCGGCAAAGGCGCATAAGAATTGGATAGTAGATCACTAGAAAAGGCTCATGTGGTCTGATCTATCGTGTTTTCAATTACACTTTGCAGATGGAATGGTTCGTATATATGGCGAAAACAGCACGAACAAATAGATCCCAGCTGCATTTCCACAACACTCCAAGCTGGTGGAGGCAATATTATGGTTTGGGGAATGTTTTCTTGGCATTGCATTTGATTACTATGGAACAACGTTTGAAAGCCCAAGTTTTGAATGCCCAAGTCCGATCAATCACCAGATGTCAATCAAATTTAGAATTTTTTGGGATGAGCTGAAACGGGGAAATGGACAGCTGGATCCAATGCCATCCAACCTGAAGGAACTAGAAAGTACAGTTCATCGGATATGGGTTCAAATTCCTCCTATCACTTTCCAACATCTCACAGAATCTATTCCAAGAAGAATGCTAGCAGTATTACGGCAGTATTATTTTTTAAGGTGCACATTTACTAAACAAAAACAAGTAAATATTAGATTGCTTACACATAGGTGTTTCTGCTTGCAATTGAATTGAGTCCATTTTGTGTAATTTTATCATCAATTAAGCACCTTCGAAAACTGAGAAAGTCTATTATACAAAACACCGTATTTATTTCTAATATTTTCAAATAAATAAAATTATTGATTTTGGATGATTATGGCAGCTGTATTACACAGTCCTTGTTACTTTCACCCAATATCTGAAAACAAAAAAAGTTGACAATATTCGCATTAAAACCCATTTTAAAATCTTTGCGTGATCTGTAATTAATGGTTTTGGTATCATTAAATTCCTGAAACTCTTATTTCCATCATAAAATAAAACAATTTTTCATTAATGCATAGTGTAAGCTTTCAGATCGAATTGAAGTTTCTATGGTAAGTTGAAAGACAGAAATTTTATCTTGTCGAACATTATAAGCTCACTTTGATTTTATAGTCCACGAAGCATTTTTAAACGATGCCTTCATTTAGTTCATATGAGTAAAATAAAATAATATTTTAAAAATGCTTTTCAATTTCACTATTTTTTTTCAATGCTTTTCAATTTCCAAAACATGGAAGGTCAAACCGGTGTCACATTAAATTCGACTAAGAAGAACCCATAGTCACAAACGAATGCATGTCTTCTGTTAGCCATAACAAATAACGAGGTCTAAGAATTTTGCTGGATATTTTCTAGCATTGCATTTTTTACGCTTCAAGCTGAGTTGATCCGTAACAAGTACAGAATATGTTGCTAAATTAGAAAGGTCATATTTGGAAAGAATCCCAATTCATCTTCCATTATATGAGATGATAGTATTTAGTCTTCATTACTTGAAATACTTTCTTGAACTGTTTATTAAGAATTTTATTAATCTTTGACCTATCAAATATATTTATTCTCATCGACATGCATACAAACATATATCCAAAAATGAAAATAGAAAACTGATTTTAAAATATTGAATATTTAGTATTGTAACTCCTTTTCTTTTTCTTCTTTTTTAAAAAGTAAGAAACTTGAAGACAATTCTGGTTACAAACTTCACATTATTTTAAAGACTCGAATGGGAGTGTTGAACAATGTCACTCGCCATTCAAGTACAAAAAAAATTAATTTTTAAAGTAAAGACTACATCAAATCACTTTATTCTTATCAAAAGAACTGTTTTGCTCATGTCTAGGATGTTAATTTTGAAAAAGACACAAATCGAAGAAAATTGATGCAAGCAAATCATAGAATTTCACAAGACACTTAACAAATCTATTACTTTATCTCTTATATATTACCAACTGTCGATGAAAAACCAAGCAACGTGTGATATCAAAATAAAAGTGTTTTAGCCGAATTGATATTTAAAATAGAGCCTACAGGAAATGGCATCTTAGACTAATTAATAATGTGGCAACCTAACTAATATAGAAATGATCTCCAAACGGCTAAACGCTCTTGGCGACTATTTCTGCATAACTGATGAATCTGCATTTTATTACTCATTAAGTATAATTAAAGAACTTTAGGGAAACTCGAAATAAAGAGCAGAAAACTCCGTGCTAAGTAAAGATGGCAAAAGATACTGGTAAAAGAGGACAAAAATTCAAATACTTAGAATGAGGGTTGGTCATTTCTAAGAATTCTAATCCTCCCAAATAATATTCCCCGAAATGGGTTTCGACGAAAAAGATAAAAGAATAAGAAAATGAAGACACATGCGTTATCTGCCCGTCATAGTGTCTGGCTGCGTAACACAATTGGCGCAATATTGCAGCTGATGTACCACCTAACTTTATGCAACAATTATACGCATGCATTCACTTATTTTTTTTTTTTTTAAATATATAGAATAAATAGTTTAAGAACAGGCAACCAAATAACGTTGAAAATTTTTTCTAACAATTATTTTTAACTAGCAAATAATATTAACAAAATTCCTTCAAAAAATATTTTTTTATACAACACTTTATAGATTAAAATTATGGATCTGCTTGATTTAAACTATCATCTGTTATAAAAAAGAAGGTTAAAAGTGATTGCATATAACGTGCTCTATTGCATGTACAACTGTTTAAGAGATTTTTGAAACGCCTCTTGTTGATTTAAGGGTTTGTTTGTTGAGGCGGACAAGTGGTTTCATTAATGAAGAACAGTTTTGGTAAAGCTAAAATTCAGAAGATACTTTCAAGCATAAGCAATGCAAAAAAGGACAATATAATAAATACACAATACAATAAATAAGAAACAAACAGCATTAAACATCGAAGAGTATGACCGTGGGATTATTTACAAGGCGGCGCAATTTACTGGTTATTTAAATTATGGTAGACACCTGAAAAGTAAAGATAAGGATTGAAAATCAGGCAAAGAAAAAGATTTTTTTTCTTTGCAGCCATTCCATTCAAATTTAAAGTTCGTCTACAAACAGTTTTAATTTTTTTTCCTTACTAAAGCCTTGATCTCAGAATTTTTGTCGTTTTTAGAGATTCTCAAGCATTCCGTTTCAATTTATAAAAAATATATTTCAATGCAGACAAATTTGCATATCATTAAGTGAAAAAAGTTCTTTTAGCTTGCATTGATAAAGATACTGCTGAACGGGTAAACGTTTCAAACTTTTTGTAAGATGGTTTCAACTGCTCATTCAAGTTTTTAATTTAATCCACGGTGAATATTCTTCTTTGTAGAGGAATCAGAAACTTCGGGGTTCAGATTAAATCCAGTAGAAAATTTCTTTCTGTTGGATATCTCTTTTGTGAGTTCTCAGAAAAAAATCGCTCTATTCTAAAAATATCTTACTTATTTTCATACTTTAAGATGTCTGTTTGCAGCCATTCGTAATTTGTAAAGTTAAATTGAACTATTGGAGGCAAAAAAGATGCTTTTATACAGTAAATATTATCATTTAAAATAATATTATATATCTAACATTACTGAAAGTTTTAAAATTTACATTTACAATATAATTTTCACAAAATATATATACATAAATATATACATTCAATTGAATTTTCAATAGAATTTATATAAATATATGCGTTTTATTGAAATAGATGTAAATCTAATGGGATATTCTGTCAGAATGACATGAAAACACTGATTACTTTTTCTTTTCTATTAATTTTGGAAACATTCATTAGTCGATGTAGAAATAAGTATATATTTTCATCAAAAATTATTTTGTAAATCTCATTCTAATTTTCTGGTGAACAATTTCTACAGACTGTGAAATGAAACACCTTTTAAAAATAATTCTCAGATTTAGTTTTCATATCAAATTAACAGGATGGGTAATGGTAGAATTTGAGACGATAAAATATATTTATTTCGAGAAAAAATTATAGAAAGTGTTAAAAACGTTTACGAGAGAAGAAGAATATTGATTTCCAAATATTATTAAAATGGAATGTAGGCTTCTCACATTGCCAATTCGTTGAGATATTTGCAACATCAAGATTTATGTCAGTCGTGAAGAGAAAAACAACTTTTCTCAAACTTTTGCCTATTTTAAAAGATTTGACATAAAAGTTTTAAAACCACTTTACCCCCTTTTTAATTTTTTTTTATTTCACAGGAAAGGAACGAATGGTTTGTTGTATTATAAGAATCGGAAGCACGACGTTACCCCAAGACAATCCGCACATTTTCTATGCGATTCAATTCACCCGAATATCCCAGGTAGCACATCCTCTTCTATAATATTATATAATATTGTACGATATTATATTATATTATTTAATATTCAACAATATTTTACAATATTGTGGATATTGTTTAATACTGTACAATATATGTGTGCTACTAGGGATACTGACTATATATTAAAGTGAATACTATTATTTTCTGAACACACTTGCATGGTGATTAGAAGCAATTTTTGCTACGAGTAAAGTTATCACTATTAGAAACATGACACACACACATGGCAGCAGAAGATCCAAAATTTATCTTTAGTACTTTAAAGGCTTTTAGTACTGTACAGGCATTTAGTACTGTACAGACATTGTTCACTGCGATTTCCTCATAATATACATTCTTATGCATTCGTCAATGACAATAATATCAAACAGCTGTCGTCTGCAATCAGAAGGAAGAATGAAACCAATATCAATCCTGACTAAAACTCGAATGTAGATGACTTATGTCAATTGGTGAAATAGACAAGACTTATACAAACCAAATTACGGTGAGTAATAAGTATAATGCACTCAATAAGTCCTTCAGTATTTTATAATAACCTTCCTAAAACCTTGACGAATCTTAGATATTGTCATTAAACCAGCCTTGCACAACTTAAAAGGACATTTGTCATTGAGTATTTTTTTCTATTAGAATGATGTATTTATTGTATTGGCAACAATGATGTAATAACTTCTTTCAAGAGCCTTTTGAGGTATTTCAAAAGGCTATTCATACGTTTCTTTCCATTGAAAACAATTTTTTGGATCCTTTCTGCCTGCTTTTGAATCTTATCGAGATATTTTCAAGAAATCCTACATAAAAATTCAATTTAAAAATCTCTTTTGTGTTTTATTTAATCAAAACATATTTTAACACTTGATTGTCAGATGAATGGAAATTTTTGATAAAGAGTATTCATTATCACTTTTACTGAATGGTATGGAAACATTCTTTCAAATTTTATCTAAATGGAATGCAAAACTTTAACATGAAGAATTGAGCAATTACAATTTGCATGTCTAATTATAATTATTCAATTAAATATCTTTTTTAAATGAGGGATCGAATATCCTTAATTGGTTAAATAAGTAGATTATATATCAGCAATCATATTTCTCTTCATATTTAGTCTTCACATTAAAGTGAGACACAAGATATCAAAAGCAGTAAGCACGAAGGCACCAAGTACTCACACAAATCCCATCTTCACCGGAGTCGTATAGAAATTGAAAATACAATTAAACAGGCGGAATTTCTGTCTTTAAAAATTTGACTTAGTCTCAAAATTCTAGTATTCTGAAAATAAATATTATACTTTTTTTTATTTTATGTATATATATGTTAGTATATTTCAAGTTATATTTATTAGACATACATGAAGTTATATTTGACCATTTTAAATCAATAATTATCCTAAAATTATCCTCATAAAATGAATTAAACTTGCATTGTTAGTATTATTTCAGGTTTAAGTTGCATTATTTACCATATATAATAATAACCATAATAATGAACCGTTAATGTAATGTACCACTTTTATGAATTCCGCATCATCCGATTTTTTATATTATATATCAGAATTAGTTTATTTGATCACTATTTTATTGTAAATTTGTTAGTGAAACTGCAAATAATTTTCCCATATATCCATTTTTAAAATAATTACAGTATGATATGTTCTTTAAACCTCTAGGAATTTATACCTCTGTCCTCAAAATTGTGCTTTTGAAAGTCGAAGATAAGTTGAAAAAAAGTAGAATTAAAAAAGCAGTAGAATTCAGAAATAAATGTGCAAAATTATACATTTTTAATTTCGCTCATTTAATGCATACAAAAAATTATCTCATCAAAAATTTTATTTATACAATAATAATAGATAAAATTTCAATTATGAAATAAATAATATTTAAATAAGTAACATTTCATTAAATTTGAATTCGTAACCTTGAATATAAAATATTTAAGGATATATTTAAATTTAATGAATTTGTTTATAATAGTGAATCTTTTCAGATAAAACTTATTTCGTATAAATTGTTGAGCAATCGTTAAATTGAAATAGCAATCCTTGTCGCCCTCAACCTGTGGCATTACCTAAGCCTTTTAAGAAATTAAAAAATTTAATATGTTCCTATACTAATGATATCAATCCATTGTAATTAAGATTAAACTATAATTAGCTTTTGTAAAAGGAATAAATATGTGCCTTTACTAATCAATCAATTTAAACTACTGAAGATTAATATTTAAAATGATGTCCCGTTATTAAATTTATTTTTCTTTCGGTATTGTTAGATGCAATAAATAAAGCACGCCATTTTATTTTATGAAACCAATAAGAAACGAAATCATTTTACAACGATCTACATATATGCATTAGCAATATAACTGATTATCAATAAGAATACTGATAAATTTTAGTTGAGTTCAAAATAGGGATTTATTTTGTGAGAATCATATGCAAGTTGCCGTAGCATATTTATAATAAAAAGACAGAAATTTTATTTTTACTTTTCAAAGAAAAAATACTATTTTTATTATAAACATATTATCTGATATGTAGCAGACAACTCCTGGAATCACAGAATATAGCTGTTTTGCTCCTTATGATGCGCATATTTAACAAAACTGGATTTTCTAGTAGATGAAAACAAATTAGTGTGCCTAATATGGCAGCAATAAAAGTTCGTTCTCGTTTAGTTTCTCTTTCGTTCACTGTTCAGTTTGGATCTTACTGCAAAACACGCCTACATCTTACAAATGATGCGATGAATTTGATTTTTACAGTATAAGTAGAGAGGGAAATAGTAATATATTTTGCAGCATCTATCAAATTGATCTACGATGGAAAGCATCGACTTGTGTAGCAGTTTTGAATCTAGCATCTAGACATTTTGTTCACAGAATGATCAATTTATCATTGATACCTTCATTTGGAGGCACAATGAGATCATTCATAAATTTAGCAATAATTCTTTAGGTTATTCATGAATTACAATGATATGTGTTAAGAATAATGAAACGTGAGAGGTTTAGCTGTCCACTTTTAGGATTTCAGGGGAGAAAATTGAATATACCATTAAAATAACCTAAAAAAAAATAAGAAATCAACTTTTTTCTTTTTCATTTTTTTCTATAGTAACACAGAATGCGTTATCCCTTAACAGTACAACAAGTTTATCATATTTATATGAAGAACAAAATATATCCTTATTTTTTACAGCTCATATTTTAAAACAAATTTTCCTATTGACAAAATTTGACAAATTTTTTTATCATACTGATAAAAAATTTGGGGGACTGGTGTATCAGTAAATTTGGGGGAGTTTATGAACTCATAGAAATTGGTCTGTTTTTTATACATCAATTTTATTTAGCAAGCGATAATTTGTTTATTACTACATATTATAGGGTATTTTAAAAGAAGATTTCAACTGAAAATTTATTGCTGTTGAATTTTCTTATTCATCCTATTGTTTCACTAAATTTATATAATGGAAAATAATTTATAATATTTAATAAAAATTTATTTTATATCATTTGAAAAATGTTAAAATTTTATCAACAGTTATTTTGTATCACTTCCAAAAAAATATTACTATATTAATCATATATTTCTTTGGAAATATTCCTTACATAAAAAGAAAATCAAAATTTAAGAAATAGTTGACAAAATTAGCAAGACTAAGTATAAATCCAGTAGAAAAATGAATTTTATACTATACATTCTATGAAATTGATTCAATTTTTCAAATCTTTTGATAACTATATATATATATATATATATATATATATATATATATAAGTATATTAAGTCTAAAATAACAATTATGAAATTGCTGTCTTTTATTTTCTTTAATTTTTCCACAAATATAACGGAAAAAATACTCAATACATTTTCTAGAGACTCATCAGGAATCTTGTTTTATGAATACAAGAATTGTTGGAAATAAAACAGCTATTCTAAAATTGATTTTTCGTCTGTAAAATTTTTGAAATGCTTAATATTAATAATTTTATTAAAATATCATTGTCAATTAAGTTAGACTAAAAGGATAAAATTCATTTGAAGTACAAACCTTTATCTGTAATTTAAGTCATCCTGAAGCTCTTTTGAAGCGTCCAGATCAAGAGATAAAGTTTTGAAAATCTATTAAATATTTAACAAGAATAAATTCATACCTCCTCACTTTGAAATTAATTAATTGCAACTTTCTTGCTATTTTTCTGAGTATAACAACATTTTTCTTAATATCAATGATAAAAACAAATTTTATTGAACATTATGATCACCTGTATTGGCGCTATGATCATCAAGAAACATGCTTTTTCTAATATTATTGAAAATTAATGATATACTTAACCTCTAATTATGTCATCTAATGAAGTCATTTCAATGAGGTCAGAACGCAATATCTAAAGATGAGATATTTTAAACAAAGTATTCTTTTAATATCGTCATAATCACGCTAACAGCCATCTAATTAGCATCCTTAAAGCATGTTAACACAGATCCTATCCCAACATTAAAATAATTTGAAATTGTAAATAGTTCAATTAAATTTTTTAATGATTTTAATTGCTTAATTAGTAATTAATATATATGGAATCTTCATTCGAATCATGACTGATTAAATAATTTCTAAGCCATTAGAAATAGGCATATTTTTATAGTTGAGCAAATGTTTTCAATATTGTTTATAATTATTTTTAAGATGTTACATTTAATTAATTTTCTTCTGAACAAATTATGAAATCTAACTTGTTTTTACTCATTTGCAGAAACTCTTTGTCATTACGGTCAGCTCTTAGCCATTTACAAAATAGTTTTAACAAAGTTATATCTTAAACATAAAAAAAACCAAAATCTATTTAAAGACTTTTGTAAAGCAAGTAAAACAATTATTTAAGATCAAAACTTAGTAATGCAGCTTCACATTTCATTATTTCTGTTCAATTAATGATCTCATTGAGAAAGCAGTACTGGTTGATTGTTAGGTCTTTAATGAGAGAACTATGGAAAACAGAACTATATGGTCAAAAGTATACCAAATTGTTTATCACATTTGACAGAAATAAAATCATCATAGAATTAAATTTTATTATATGCAATGTCTCTCAGATAAAATATTTTTCATGCAACCAGCCTTATCATAAATGGGAGAAAAAATCATTTTTATTTTCTCTTATATGAAAGTAAAATTGTAATCAAAGAATCGTAAATGAAAAAAAGAAAAAAAAAATGAACTGGTGATTTTGAAGAATATCACGTTTTAAACCTTCTTGAGTTCGAAAAACACATTTTTGAAAATTTCTTACTGTCATTCCATCCGTCTGGACAAATATAACTGAAAGCCACTAGATGGATTCAGTTTGATACACGACACTAAACCAAATTTGTAGATTTCTTTGAGCAAATTCCATTTAGGAATTCTTCTGCTGGAATCTAAGTTAACATAATAACATCAAAATGAAGTGGGATGGATGGATATAATTCGGTTTACATATTTAACATCTACGTTATAGAAACTTGTCAAAATATGTGCCAAATCCTAATAAGAAATTGACCGTCTATTGGTCTGTCTGAAGGATGCAAACGCTATCACTTAAAAATGCAATGCCTTAAATATATCATAATTAGTTAATGATTTTGCGACTGCAATTGTAGTTGCATGTCAAATTTTTCTTCTAATGGATAGGTAAAAAAGCAGCTAAAATACAAATTTTATTTCCAGATTCCATAACCACATGCGCGGAACTACTTGCCAAAATATACTGGCCAAGGATTAATAATAGATTCAGTAAGAATACTAAAATCATGCTAAACGCTCATATTTCATAACAATTGTACAAAGTTTGAAAAAAAAGTGTTTCCCAAAACTAAAGTTTTAAGAAGAGCATCCCCACTGGTTGGTATTTTATTTACTGGATCAATAATCATTTCCAAAGCAAAAAATAATGAGAAAAAATACGTTAATTGTATAATACAATATCTTGTTGATTTAATTGAATTGGAAAATATGAAGTTTCCTGATGACCAAAGAATAACAGAAAAATTAAATTAAATGTCAGAAAAATAACACTAAATTATATATGTCTCAGAAAACGAACTATGCAGAAAAATCTATAATAAATTCGAAATTTAACTGATATATCTTGGATTAGTAAATTCTAGATAAATGACAAAAATTCTCATTTCGAATATTTAGCATTCCATTAGTTTTCAATCTTGATTTCTCTCCTATGATGTATTAATTTGTGGAGATTTCAGTATTGTTAACAATAATAATATGAAATTTTTTCATCAAGGTCTTATTTATTTTTGTTACTAATAAGTATTACTAATCATTTTGATAATTCAGTTTGTTGTCACATTATACAGTATTTATTTTATAAATGTTACCGATCAATCTTGCAAATTGCATAATTTAGTTTTTCGTGTTAAAGAAGATTCATTCATCAATCAGAGTAATTTTATGGCTTTATTATCACAAATACTTATTGGTATTTTATTAATCCCTCGATTGTTAAATGTTGCCATAAAGCTAAATAAATAAATAATCCTTTGAGGAAATGTGCACCATCTTGTCTTCAGTTGCGAAATAAAAAAAAAAATCGAAAGTTTGCTTAATATGCATATAGAATAAAGAATTGTAATAACATCAATCTGTGCTTTTTGGCTAATCGCAGATCTTGTTGCAAGTTTCAAGAGAATTTCATTATTCTGAATGTTAACTCTAAATAACACGTATCAATGACGCCAAATAAAAAAAAATTATTGAAAATTGAGATTTCGAAGATTTCAATTAACCAGATCAACCGGATGCACATCTCCAAATTGGGATTGCTGGAAAAAATTAGAATTGCTTTCGGTTTTTTTTCCTGCATAAACTGTAGGTATGTAAATGAAATTCGTTTGCATTTTACCCGATTGATTTTTTTAATCAGCCTGCTCCTAAAACGTCTCATAATATTCTAGTGTCTTTTATTTTAATGATGTACCAAAAGAATATTTCTGTTTTTTTTTATCCGCCTACCTGATTAAAAAATATAATAATCAATAAACTATTTTATTTCGTTGTTATCTTTAAGTTGTTTAATTTATTAGTTTTTTACTTAGGAAAGAACGAAATTTTAAATTAGATACTGTATAATAAAATGCCAAAGTCCTTAGATAATTTTGCTTATAAAAGAATTTCGTGCATTTATATTTAGTTAACTTTTAAAAGAAAACATAGAAAATTGAAAATGAAGAGAAACCCCTGAAAAAATTACTTTTACAGGAAAATATCTTATTTATTAAAAGTCTAAATTCGCTTATTTTGAATATGACTAGGTAATAATAAAATACTCTCAATATTAAACTTTATTAATATTTTTATCTACATCCTATTTCTGTGGAGATTTTACCAGAATCGATGACTGGATCATATTCGTAAACTAAACAAATCTTTCTTCTGCAATATTTTACCATGAAAAAATTACCCCAAGCAACGTTTATTACAAATCTATGCTACAAGAAAAAAAAAGATAACGATATAACATATTTACTAAATATTCAAACATCAAAGTTAAACTTCTTTAAAGGAAACTGCTTATTATATTTCCTTAAATAATTTATTTTGTCAATAATTTTGAAAATTTCCAGAAATAAACAAACAATTCTGCATCAAAATATTATGTTCAGTTTAGAAACATAATTAATTTGATTATTCAACCATAAATGCATTTAATTTTCCAACAAAAGTCTTGGTACTTAGTGCTTATTGCAGTGCAATATTTATTTAAAGCAGTATGTCAAAACATTATATTTAAAATTGCAATCTTTGAAATTTGTATTTACGTTAAGATGCGGAAAGGCATATTTATAAACAAGGAAATGGAAATGCTATTCTCCCACTTGTTTATTAAAGCAGAAAATATTTTTTTCTGACATCGTTGAGATTTGAAATATAACCATATTCTGGAAAAAATAACTTATGTTTATTTGCTTAAAATACTTATTTTAATATTATTTTTTTTCAATGCATATAATTAAAGTTACTCTCGGTTTGATTTTCTTTAAAAATACTGTAGAAATATTTTATTTACTTATGATATAGATTATGATTTTCTTCTATAAATTATTGTTGCATCTGACTATTTAAAGCATGTGCTTAATTACAACTTGAATCAAATTGGGATTGGTGCACATTTTTTGTAGTTCTATAAATTTAATTAGATAATCAAAGTAACATGATTTTTCAACAGAGGAAGGACATATTATTAATTTATTAGTGTGAATGAGGTTCAATAAAATTTCTGAGCTTAA
Organism: Argiope bruennichi; assembly: GCF_947563725.1. Lineage (NCBI taxonomy): Eukaryota > Metazoa > Arthropoda > Arachnida > Araneae > Araneidae > Argiope > Argiope bruennichi. Next base: position 126,647,483 of record NC_079152.1, read on the forward strand.
TTATGAACATTTAAACGTTTCAAAAACAAAGGAAAGATCTATTCTACTGTAATATGTATATATTATTTCATAAGAATGCTCACGATGAAGAAAATATTTTTTATACAATTTTGAGTCAAATGTAATACATAAATTCATTATATAGCACACAATTAGAAAGTAGTTAATTTTACTAAGCCATGTGGAATATTCATAGCTACAGCGCAGAAATGGGAACTGTGTTTTCTCAATGAACTCACCGAAAGATTCTTAAAGGCTACTTCTAGTCTGATGTGGAACTGGAAATAACTCTTCACCAAAATTTTTATTTTCCTAACTGGGAAGCGAGAATCAATCACCATGTCGGAAGCTTTCCATTACCAAGCACTACTTCAAGATAAATCCAGTTACCTTGCAGAGACAAGTAGAATAAAGAAGTGATACACTTTTTTTTTCTTCCAAATAACATCTACATTTTCCGTTTCTACTGTTTGCATTTTACCTGCTACAAACTGAATATTTCAGAATTATTCATTCTCTATAATGTAACTATATACTTAATTTTTTTTTAAGTGAAGATTCCCAAATTTCCTCGTTGCTTAAAATGCCATTTTAGATAGATAAATAATCTTGTTTGATATAAATTACGAGTTGGATTTTTCTCGGATTGATGAGAGGTTTATAGAATATTTTGTAGATTCATTCTATCATTATGCCGCATGATTTATACCAAACGGATTACAACAAAAAATATATAAGAAATAATTATTCATCATTCCTTTGGCTGGTATATAATTCACTTTTTAAACTAAATGCTGAAAACTGTTTAGTTTTTAAAGTAGAGTTTAATAATTAAATTTATTTCATAAGTAATTATTCGCAGAAAATTATATTTTCAATCATTTTATTACATACGATGAATAAACTCGTTCGAACTATAACCGTTAGAAGAAAAAAGAAAACTGTAAGTGAAAATATAGAATAGAAAGGCAATATGAACCTGTCATGTGAAGGTGTGGAAGAATACTCTCTTTAATACACGAAAATACACGTGTGACACTTTTCTACTTTCATTTAGTTCTATACCGTCATTAAAAAAATTATTATGCATTAAATTACTATGCATTAAAAAAGCCTCAAACATATTATTAATCAAAATCCTTCTAATAGTTAAAGACAAAGAATCGTTGTTTTGATAGTATTGAGCGGGTAGTTTCATATTGTGATGATTAAAATACCTGTAAAACAAGCATTTCAATTTACGAGAAAAGTGCTTTGCTCTATTAGTTTTCAAGTGGATCCACCAAAAAGGCCCTGTTTACAAGTAGTGAAAACTACTCTAATAAAACTTGAAACTCTGTAAAATTATTTCAGGCTTAATTCTTTAAGTATTTCTCTTTTTCTTTTTCTTTCAATAGTTGAATAGAACAAGCCAATTCTTATCCTATTACTCTAGGAAAAGATACATGTTGTTATGAAAATAACGGAGACTTCTCTGAACTTCTACCCAGTGATCCTTCCTTTTATGATTACGATTGGGCCAGCAGAAAATCACGATACGGCTGCCAAGCCATGACAGATCTATCTCCATGCTTGACAATTGGAAGGAGGCAATCACGATCATACGCTTATGCAGATATCTCCAAACATGCTGCTTCTTGTTGTGGACAAAAGTGTGAAAGATAATTTCTCTGACCAACTTCCACTTATCAATCGATTAGGTTTTGTGATTATAAAGCGGCGTTCCTAAGATCTGTCCGCCTGCAGACAAGACCCGCTTTTCCATGTTTCCCCTCTCTTGCGGTTTTCTGGGGATTTTTGATGCTTATTCAGTAAACTGGACAGACATAAAATTACCCGAAAAAACCGCAATAGAGGCCCAAGGGGGGCGTAAGTGTGTTCTGTCTGATAATTCACCGGTCGTTGGAACACGGCTTAATACTATTACAAACAATGTCTAGCATTGACATTTGTTACAAGTGTTTTGTGCACTACTGTTCCACAGTAAATGTTCTGTTTATAGAGGTACCTCCTAACTCTAATTACTGACATTAGAGAATCCATATACTTATTGAGCTCTGCGTTGTCGGTCTTCCGACTTTACCTGCTGTTGTCGGTCTCTTTCAGATAACTTCTCATTCAAATATTGTTTAATTTTAAATCAAGTAAATTAAATCAAAGCATTGAAACATGCTTCAGGGCAAACATTATTCACTTCAAATAAATTTTGAGTCAGATTTGAAGTTTTAGGTAGTACAAACTGACAAAAATAAAAATAATGTTCTAAATTAATGCTTTTAAATACAAAAATATTTCTTAGTTTTAAATCAAGTTAATTAAATTATAATCAGATAATTTAATTAAATGCACTTCAACATCATCTCAGTTTTAAATTTTCTGAGTCATATTTATAGTTTTAGATGATACAAACTATCATTCAAAGTAAAAAACAAAAATACAGGTGATTATAATAATTTTCAGTTATAAGAATTCTAAATGTTATTTTAATTTCCAATTCAAAGTTAACATTTCTTTCAACAGCTTTTACAATGGCTGACACTTTATTAAAATTCATATTCATTCTAAATATACGGATTTAATCATTTTTTACAATAACTAATTTGAAAACTATTCTTTCAAAATAATTTAATATGTCTATCACCAGTCTGGATTAATTCAAACTAATTATTATTAGCTGGCGGATTTACTGTCATTATCTAGTTTTTTTTAAAGTTATTTCAAAAATTAATTCCTTTCCAATTTTTCTAAGAATTTAATGAAATATTTTTTTTCTGAGTGCAATCTACTTGGATAAGCATTTTATTCTTCTCGTAATAGTAGTGAGATGATAGAAATGACTCAAATTTGTGAACAGAGGTGGCCGATACAATAGACCTTGACTAATGATTGCAATTACAAGAGGAGGAGGTTCAGTTTTTCTAACATTTAATTCGTAGGAGTAATAAATATGGACTATATATTTAAAATTCTGATTTTGTTGAAGAAGAACAGACAGGACAGACATTCTTCTTTATTCAATTTACTAGAATTTTGGAAATGTTTCCATTTAATTTTCTTTAGCTTTGCAACAATATCTACCTCAAAATCTTTTCTACCTCACATAAAGGATGACGTTTTTAGTAACGTTTTATCAGTTTTTGGCGTTTTAATTTCCTCTAGTCTGTATAGAGTGACTAGAGGAAAGTCAGATTATTTCTTCTGATAGAAATTTTTTAGTTGTATAGAATTTACACCAGTTAGTGCGCAGAAAGATTTATTTTATTTGTTTTATCATTCCTAATCTTAGCGAAAATGAAAGGAAACCAGTCTTTCCTAGTTACCAGCAGAGTTAGAAGCAAAACAAATGTGACTTATATGCAAAGTCTATTTATTAAACAAAAGGTAAAGAGCAAAAAAGATGCTACGTGTTTGATATCACTAATAAAAAGGGCGATTTTTTGCTCCCTGGAGCAAATTACAAAAAAAAAAAAAAAAAAAAAAAATGCAGAATGTGGTTGACGGCCTGCAGCTCGTCGGCCAAATATGTCCTACTGGATTCAAGTCCGGTGAGAATGCTAGCCAATCAATACGGGTGACATCCTCCGATCGAAGGCATTCGTTTACGATGTTTGCACGGTGAGAACGGGCGTTGCTATCCATAAACACGAATTCTGCACCCATGGCGCCCCGAAACAAACGTATATGTTGTTCCAGAATGACGTCCCGATAGATTTGGTCTGCCATGGTTCGAATTTGAACATGCAGGTCACTTCTGGAATCCAGAATAATTCCTTCCCAAACAAGAAATCCTGCACCACCCTAACGGTTTCATTAAATGGTGTTCTCTTGGTGGTAACGGGTACCTGGTGCTCTTCATAAAAACGACTGGCGAGAATCAGACTGTAAGCTAAACCTCGGAAAACATCACACAAGCCCACAGTTACGGTGTCCACAATGCATGCTCTCTACTCCAGGCTAACCGCAGGCGACAGTTAGTTGCAGTGAGTGGAACACATCTGACAGGCCTACGAGCATACAGACCAACCTGCCCTAAGCGTCTGAACACGGTCTGCCTTGAAATTGTCTTACCAGTGGCTGAAGAGAGCTGATGAGAGAGGTCTGATGCCGTGCTTCGTATGTTTCTTTTGGCAGTAATTTCCAAATACCGGTCCTCATTCGGCGTTGTAACTCGGAGGCGACCTGTGCTGTAACGTCTACTGACATTACCATCATCTTGGAATCGTTGCCAAAGCCTGGAGATGACACTCTGGGCGATCTCAAGTTTCTTGGATACTTCCAGTTGGGTGAGCCGACATTCCAGATGGAGGATATTTCTACCATGTAAAAAGTCATCCAAATGCGTCCTTTGTATCGTAACTATGCGTTATTGCACTGAAAGGCGTATGAAGCGCTTGCGAACAATTTTACTTCTTTGCCTGTATTCCTTATACATCACGCTCTTACATTCTCGTCATTGTGACGTACTATCGGTGTCATCTTGTGGCTTCCTGCAATTTGCATATGATTTTTGAAGATGTGTATAGTCATTTTACGGGTGATATATGTATTTTAGAGTTCGATTTCCGCGTGACTCTGAATTATCCTTAATTAATGGACATGAGTGTAGTAAACATTTCTTCAAGGAAAATATAAATAATTTATAATTTTTCCTTAAACTTGATAGTAAAGACTTTAGTTTCTTAAAATATTTATTAAGAAATATCAAGGTTCATAATATTATCTGAATTTTCTATTATATGAGTTACTTTAAAAACAATTACAATATTTTATTTATTATTATTTTATTAATATTTTTTTAATTTTTCCTTTCAAATATTTTAATTATTTATTCTAAATCTATAGATAGGAGAAATATTGACAAGAAATGTATTTTATTTGATTCTGCCTTACCGTTATCAAAATAAAAACGTCTAGAATAGAATATCATGCTAGGGATGGACAAAAATATATAATATATTATAAATTTTTTTATTGTAAATGCATTTATAAAGAAAAAATATGTCTTAATTCTTAGTACAATTCTTAATTCTTCTTTGTACAATGAAGTTAACTTATTAAGATATGATCTTGCTTATTGGAGCTACTCAAGTACCTACATTTATATTTTACGAGCCGATGTCAGGTTAGTAATCTGTGCAGTTGCGAGCGAATAAAGTTAGAAATTACTAAATTTCAATTCCCATTGAATGTTGGGGCTTATATAAAGGGCTTTTCTTTAGGCAAGTTAATGAAAGATTTTAGATAATCGTATAGCCATTCGTGGAAACATATATGTGTTTGATAAAGCTGGACGTTACATTAGATTATGGCTAAATATGCCTTTGTCTGTAAAAATGACAAATTAGTTGAATATAGCGCTTGAAAGTCGGATTTTCACTGAAATACTGCTAAAAGAATTTCATATCCCAGGAGTTTTTTAGTGAATAGTGATTCCAAGGCAACAAATGTTGCTTCTAATAGGAGATTATGATGCCAAACTCACAAAACAAACTATGGAGTGTTCGTAAAATCTCATTTGTTCACATAATTCAAGCAGTATTTTTGATTTCTGGTTTAATTCGAGCAATACTGTGCATGTTACGATCATCTTTATTTAATAACAACCGAGACATTTTGGTGCGGAATATGATACAGGTAGGACACGTTATTGGAATATTTAGCCAGACGAATAATAGTCTTGCAAAATTACATTATTCTGAAAGGCTATATGACTATTTTGAATGAGGTATTCGATTTTATCAAGTACATTAATATTTGCTAATAGTGTTGTCATTTATGAAAATGATAGCCTTCTGTTCATGCTGCCTTTATTGCCAAAGATTATTTTTCTGAACTTCAAGATTAACATCGTTTTCACATACAAGAGATCTCATTATTACTGAATTTTTGCTGACAGTGCCCAGGAAAAAATTTCCAAGTGTGCTCACAACATTTATCATCTTTAAGAAACTAACTACTTTTTATTCCAGAACAATGGTCCAAGACTATATACCTAGACTTACAGGAGCTCCTTTTATAAATCTTAAAGAAAAAATAAGCATTCTGTAATCTATTAATTCTTCTATATCATACAAGGCAAGGATATTTTGTTAAGAGGCTTCTGCACTTTTCTCCAACCCCTATAGTTTCATTTAAAAATTTGGTATTTTTATAGCATAAACTAACAGTTTGAATCAAATTATTTGAACCTTCAAATTATTTGAGTTTAACTTTTTTGGATTTTATAAAATGTACAGTTACATAACGAAATCATTTAAAGCAAATAATTTTAGAAAAAAAGTTAAATTTAATGTAAATCATGCTGATACAAAAATTATAATATACCTAAATATTAATGAAAAGAATTCGAAAATATAAGTATTAAATTTTTAAGCTATAATGTTTTAAACATGCTTAGAAAGAGAAATAATTATTTGTTAACAATTCACCTAAATTAACTTTTCAAACATCTTATTTACAGGAAAATTTATTACTGATTGAAAAAGGATTGTGAAAGTTCTATTCAGAATTAACTTAAAAACACTAATAATAAACGTATTTGAAATTATTGAAGACCAATTATTGTTTGGATAATAAGAAATCAATTTTCTTGTATTCATGAATCTTCGAAGCAAGAAGTTAAACATTTCATCAATTCTGTTGAATAAGAATAAGCGAATTGAGATCATCATATCATAATATCGATTTCACCATCATTGACTCGGAAGAACAAAGATTTGCTTTGAAAGTAGCTGCAGAAGTTTTAATTAATTAGGGTCAGTGCTGGAAAAGTTAATTAATTGTTGGTGATTAATTAGTATAAATTCATACACGTTCCTCATCGTTGATGAATGGTAAGAGAAGCAGAAAATTCCAGTATAATTACGGCAGTATTAATTGAAATAAGTTACACTGAAACTTTATACAAGAACAGAATAACTTTTTACAAAAAAGTAACAAAAAATAATTTCTTAAAGTTGCTTTTTTTTAAGAGGTAGAAGATAAATTTATGAAATATGAAAAGGATTCTGTGTAAATTAAAGTGTTTGATAAACTTATATGTAGAGTCTTTATGCATATGTAGAGTCTTTCCTGGGCATAACATCCAGTGCTGATTATGACTCCAGTGGGTCGTAGTAACATGTGATTTTGAAATTGTATTGTGTGTTAGGTTATGCCGAGAGTGCCAAATATCTAGAAGCAGTAAGAATATTAGATGCATATTCATATTATATGATATCATGTTCATAATATGTCATATGAACATGCATAGCGCATATTTATATGAGGCGGAAGCTATTGCTTCAAAACACTTCAAGAATCATATCCGTGAATGCATGCGAATTCCACGTAATAATATCCATATCCGCACTAACGTCTACAATCGTTGTTTTAATTTATTCTGCGTAAGTTGGCATATAAATTCTACAAATATGTCGCATTCTCTTTATTATCTCCAATATGTCCCATTGGAACTATTAGTTCTATATGGGCATACATGCAACAGCATTGAAGTGTGGCGCATTCTGTAAGTCAACCTGATTGCTTTGAGACGTTAAAAATTATCCTTCCATTAGAAGAATTAACTCTTTAAGGAACCATTTTTTTAGTAAAAACATATTAAAATATTTTTTATATTGATATTAAACTCAGAAAAGCTATTTATTAAATTCTTATTAGTGTCTTATATTACTCACCAAGATATCGACGCTATACACTTGAGATTAAATCAAGCTGGCAGCAAATCCATGAACAGACCAAAAAATAAATTATTTTTAAAACAGAATTAAAGAGATTGATGTTCTAGAACCATTCGGTGCGAAATTCATAATGCCTTAATGTAGAATATACATATTTTGATGGCTATTGGCGGTATTTTAATAAATAATAAATATTGGAGCCATAATCGCTTAATATCTACTATATCTGAAGAAAAACAAATTATCTCTGAAAAATTGATAAATGTAAGTAATCTTATTTTGCTAGCATTGCAAGCAGAATTTTATTTGAGAATAAATGAAGACAGTTACTATTGTAGAAATAATTTGTGTGGTCATTAATTGTTAAAAAAAAAGAGTAAAGATAAATTTATGTCCAAAGTACGATTTTATAGTGTTGCATGTATAATGGAATAAAGATTTATTGAATAAAATTGTAAAGCAATTCTTTGTGTTTGGATGATTCATTGGCACCAGACGTTGAGAAAATACCTTTTTAAGAAATTGAAACAAAGGTTTGAAAATGTTCCATTAAATTATATCCTTCTTGTTTAAATCTACTTCAGATAAAGAGATTAAATATAGAATTTTTAAAAAAAATTATTTAAAGTTTTTATCTTGTGGAAACTTGAAAATGGCGAGAAACCCGATCACACCATTTATGCTTCGATAATAAAGGAAAGTTTCAGGAGATTACCTTTAGCATTTATTTTTTTGCGAGTTCAAAACCTTTGTGATAAAAGTTTGCTTTATTAAAGCGATTTTTAAACCCTAATTTCTGACTAATTCGAATTCTTTTTTAGTCATTCTTCATAGCTTATAAAGTGAATTTTTAAAAAAGTTAATCCTTCTTAGAGCAAAGTTGCCGTATAAAAGACTAAAAAAAGAAACTTGAATGAAAAAAACTATTATTAAGATGACATATTTGTTACGTTTGTATGTATTGAAACAACCATCCATTCATCTTTTTTCTTGTATATCTCCAGTTATTTTGAACCGATTTGTTTATTAAAAATTATTTAAACGACAGAAATTCTGAGTCCTAATTAAAAAATCTGAAGATTATTGAAATAAATTTATTTAGATAGTTTTTCATATGAATGCAATTTACATATTTTAAATGATGACATATTTCCGAGTTAAATAAGCTATTTTTTTTTAATTTAGCATTTATAGATAATGATCTGGATATCTTTTTAACAGATTATACCACACTATCAGAGAATTGCAGCACTAAAGCCTTCCAAAGAATTTCGGAAAAATCTCAGTAATTGTCTGGGTTATTTTTTCTCTAAAAATTATTTATTGGATTCTATATTTCTTAATGGAAAAAACAGTAATACGCTGAATTTAAATCTAAATGCAAGTGATTCTACAAACGCTCTTCAACATACTTTCAACAAGCTTTTGAATTGAAATCGATTTAATTTTTTTTATCGATTCTGAGGATAGTGAAGAAAACGTTTGGCATATCCTCAAGGTTTAGGGAGAGATACGAACCAGAATTGAAAAGAGGAAAGAAATATTTTTTTTTCTGAAAAAATATATAGGTCTTTTGATAGATAATTCTTGATCTGCATGATATATATTTAGATTTAGAAATGTAAGTTTTACGATCAAAGGTGAAATATCTGTTAATATTATTCGATGGATTTCATTTATTGTTACTGATTAAAAGGAAATATACATATTCAATAAATCTTCAAAATATATTTTTATTACTTCCGTATTAAGAGAATTTAAACAAATCTCCAAAGCATGTAACATTTTTAGAGTAAAATTTCTGATCCAAGAATTTGTAATCGGAGCTAAAGCAGCATTTGGTTAAAGCAGTATTTTGTACTTTTTAATTTTTCTGCCGACAATACAGACAGAAAGAACCAGTTACCAAATTTTGATACTCATGAATATTATTTATCGAGTATTACTAGAATCTAAGAAATTTTGTCATAAAATTATGTGCCAAAATAAATCTAAGCTATGGCTCAGTAATTGAAATACAGTTTAATCTTAGTTTGGCAGGAACACTAATTTTCCTGAGCATTAAAGCCTTTTCCATTGTTTCGATTGTGGTTTCGAATAATTATGCATAGCAAATTTATTCAGAAATTATTGTTTGATGTCTAATACATTTTAATTCTTATTTTATTTTTGTTATTTTTCCTAATTAATATCAGCAGTTAGAATATCCGCGAAACTAAACGAAATGCGTTAAATGGTAATTCTAATTTATTCAGTGATATATTATAAAAGTTTAAAAAAATCATTGAAAATTCATGATTACACTTTATTTCTTTTTCTATTTCATTATGCCATATTTTTATGAGAGGAAAAATTAATGCAATAATTTTTATGCAAATCTATATATATATATATATATATACTTAAATTTGCACGTATTCTTTTTGAAAACCACTAGGATTTTCAATCACTGAATCCTTTTCAAATATTGAAACATTCCACTCAAGATCATGTCATATAAGGCACTCAAAGGATTAGATCTATATATATTGATCTATAAAACCTTAAATTTATATGCAATCCACCTTTAAGGAAGAATATTTTGAGCAGTTTTTAGAAAATGGAACGGCTCATATGATTCATTGATGTCTAAATGAGAAAAAGTAAAATTACGTATAAATAAAGAAAAATCATATGACATAAATCTAAAAACAAAAAAAATAAGAGTCATATTTGTAAAAAAAAAAAAAAAAAAAAAAATTGAATGAACAAAATAAATATGGTGTTGGAATTTAAAAGCATATTTAGATGAACATTAATAATAAAGGTCCTAATCTTTACTTATTTATCCTTTAAAAAATATACGTAATATCGTCTTCATCTAAAAATATCATCTCGACATGGTCATATTAACAAAACATGGTCATTTCTTTTAACAAAAATATGCAATTCAAGACTGTCAAATATATATGCAAAGAAAATAGGTTTACATAATAAAGCATATAATTATGCTGTATTATCTGCGTTTGCGATAAAACAATTCTTACAAAGACTTGTACATAATCTTTCACAATCTTGGAATATTCGGATTTTATTTTTAAAAGATTTATTATTCACAAAACTTTGAAAGAAATTATTCCTTTTTTTTAAAGTTCAGAGTTAATATATACAAAATACTACTTCCAAATCTTTTACAGAAATATATATAAAAATATGTAATACTATAAAATTAATCGTAAAAAGATACAAAACAATGTCACGTTTATAACGAAACACACTCCACTTTTAGAAAACATTCGCCTCTGCATTAAGCTATAAATTATGTTGATATATGTAACAAAACTACATTCGAAATGCAAATTGCCTCCCACTGGGCAGATTATTGGAGTACGACAAATGAGAAGAATAATTAGATTCTGTCCAGAACTATCAAGAATTGCTTTAAATCTCACTCTGTTAGCAACTCATTTGAATGTGAATGCATACAAGAGAAATGGTTCTTAATACTGATTTAAGTCTTTGAAGCAAACGATTTGAAAGAGAACAGAAACCGTATTTGCAATTAATGTTCTTTTTCTCCTTTTTTTATGCTCGTGATATCAATTTTGTTTAATTAATATAAAGCATTTCGCAAAATAAGCAAAGAATAATAACATTTAAACAATTCAAATACAAATACATTTAATATAAATACAAATACATTTATAATCCTATCACTCCACAGCTTCAAAAACAGTATAAAAAATTATTATTATTTTTTGATGCATATAAGAACAATGCAGGGTTTAGAAAGACGAGAATTCGCTGGATCACACAATACTTTTAATTACTGCAGCACAATCAACTTACTAATACGTTTTTATTTGTATATTTGTTTTTCACTTCTTTGCGTATTTACTGTTGGAGCATAGAATTGACAAATGAATGGAAAACTTTAAATGGAATAATACAATGTCTAACTATTATTAAAAAGCTAACCAAAACGTGGGGGACTTTTAAATTACTTCCAAAATGTTAAATGCCGAATTTTTATTGAATTAAAAAGATTGGAAATATATAACGATGTTCTATCCAATTATCTCTTCATGTTTATTTTCTCTCTTTGCATATAAATCTTGCTTAGTTTTGGGACGAAAAATATAGTCAGCATAAAAATATTCTTTTATATTTTTCCTGCGTTTCTCTTTGTATGATACTTTTAATGCATTTGAATTTAATTTAAATATTCAATTCAAAACAATTCAGTGTAAATGCAATAATTTAATTAAGCTATGTGTCCACATCTGTTGTTAGGTGCCCGAAATTTTTCCACATATTTAGTTTAATACAATAACAAAATTTCAGTGCAAAACAATGCTTGTAATAAATCAAGAGTTTGATATTTTCGGCCTTTTATTAGAGCCCGAAATATATTTTTTTTATCATGTGAGAACATGATGCTGTTTTTGTTAGGGGGTTTCAAAGCTTGAAATCGCGTATGCAATGGATATTGAAACTGGAAATCGCGTAAGCAATGAATTAAGCTTAATTGGCAATTTTCATCATCAACTTTTAATCGCATATATTTTTACCTGCTTTTACCAGTATTGCCATATTAGTATGTATGTTTCTTGGAAAGCAGATGAGTTTTTGAAAGGTCGATCTACTTTTACCTGCATTGCTTTATTTTTACGTATGCTTCTTTGACAGCAGATGCGTTTTTAGAAGGTTGACGTAGAACTATGAAATCGTAGTTGTTCACTTTGTTTGCCAGCTAGAAAAATTGAATATATATATATATATATATATATATATATATATATATATATATATATATATATATATATATATATATATATATATATATATATATATATATATATATATATATATATATATATATATATATATATATATATATATATATATATATATAAGTAACCAATCTAAAGTAAGAAATAGTTTGAAAAAGAAACTAACATGAAAACGAATGATGAAATTGCGAATGATAGAACAATAGTTGGTATATACGATAAAAGGGATGAATTCAAGTTTAAAATAACAAAACTATGTAACTACCATTCCAATCTAAACTCTAAAATTTTCAAAAATCTTATTTTCTCACAAGTTAATAAGATCAAAAGGGTTGGTAATAATAAAAATTCCTATATTGAAGCATCAAACAACCTCATTAAAAATTTAATTAAAAATGAATTTCCTAGGAATTACTGTAATGTCAATTTTTTAATTAAAAAAGGTATGGTTCTGCATTAATCCTTTGGCTTAGATAAAAATAGAACTTTCCTTGCATATTAGATCACTTAATAGATGGCGCTTGGAGCCTACAATTTTTTACCTAAATTACAGTTAGCTTTTTGTTTTTTAAAAGCGGGAATCACAATCAATAGCTTAAAATTTCCTTGACTGCTCATGGTATGTGCTTGCCTTTTCGTTTTTTCTTTTTAGTGTTATTTTAAGGTATTTTTGTTTTTATTGTTATTTTTGTTATTGTATTTTTACTTAGTAGTGGTTATTTGTCTTCTAATTTGTTGTTTTGTATTATTCTTTCTGTTAAAATGGTATATCTCTTGGGCCTAATTTCAGGTGATTGTCGGGTCACGAGGAATCATTATTAGACTTTTGTCTGCATTTCCTTCACAGAAAAAATCCCTTTCTTTGAATCCCTGCCTGTGGGTGCCCCTTGAAAAAGTCTTCAGACCGGATTCTTTTTTATATATTTTTTTATTTGGTGTAATTTTTATTTGTTTTTTATTCCTATTAACTTGATTTTAATACTTTTGTTATATATATATATATATATATATATATATATATATATATATATATATATATATATATATATATATATATATATATCCAAGACCGATAGAGAAGTCTTGATTGTTTCAAACCGGTTTAAACTGGTAAATGACACTTAAATTAATTAATACAAATAATAACTTAAAAAATAATAATGTTCTCACATGATAACTTGCAATTTGAGATCGTAGATTTCATTTTAATTTTTCTTCAGTTTTTTTTTTAATTTTATTTACTATTGTTGTTATTATTAATGCAAGAGTTTAAAGGCATTTAAAACCTTTTAATCATTAACAAAAAATATATAAATTACAAAAATAAAACAAAATATAAATATTGCACATTAATAATATTTTCCATGTGTTTCCCTCTCTATGATACTTTCAATAGTTTTGAATTTAATTAGGGTATTCAATTCAAAATGATTCAATGTAAATGTAGTAATTTAATTTAACTATATAACAACATCTGTTATTATGTGCCTGAAATGTTTGTACATGTTTAGTTTGTTTAATACTACAATAAAATTTCTATGTAAAATAATGTTAATGATAAATCAAAAGTCTGAGAGTTTCAGCCTTTTAGTAGCGCCCAAAATAATATTTTTCTTTCTCTTGTTACCGCTATCAATATAAGTATTTAAATGTTTTAAGACCTTTTTGTTCATTCACATTTAAAAAATATATATTAATTACAAAAATGAAACAAAATTTTATTATTGCACATAGACATTCACTACATTTATTCAATTTCTTTCGGCAAATTATAAGTTTATATCTTTCCATTTGATCTATTAAGGTGTTTTATGAATAAAGTGCAAAGTACAAAGTACAATTTCGATCTATCATTAAAATTCTTACCATTAGTCAAAAATTCGATTAACTTTGTTCTGGTTAGTTAATAAAATTTGAAAGGTTAGAAGAAGAACGCAGATTCCGTTTCTAAAGGTATAAAAGAGAAATATAAATTATATTCGCTTCAGCATTTCCCTCTTCTTATTCAAAAGCGAAGGATTTACAAGAATAAAAAGATTTTAAGAAAATACAAATAATGAAGTCTTTCCAACATGTTGTGACTTAAAGAATTTGAAAATAAAAAAAAAGTAAGTTCTACATTTAGTCAAAAAATCCGCACCCAAATGATGTTTCGACATTTTTTTTCATTTCGCTTTCAAAATTTTAGATTATTTTTAAAATTTTACGTTTAAGTGTTCTAACGATGAGGTGCACTCAAAGAATGTATTTAATACCACGCAATCCATTTGTATATGAGAGAAATGTATTGCAAAACTAAAGAAATTGTACTTCTTGTCAATAATTTTAGAATATTGGTATTTATATTTAGGTACTGGTATTTGTATTTTAAAAAGTTTATCTATTAATCAAATGAAAAATTCATAATAATTCTTTCGAAACCTTCGTATGAAAATCAGTTTATCTGAAATAAAACTATCTTGAACTTCAGTATCGCCTATACAAACATCTTAAATTTCAGTCAAGCAAATGAAACAAAAAAAAATATTTTTGTAAAAAATGAAAAGATTAACAAAATTAGAAAAAAAAATTGTTCTAAAATCAAATTGGAATAAATAATTTCGAATAATAATGAAAAGTGAATTCATTAAATGTATGGTGGTGAAAAAGTGGTTTTAAAAATGCAGTAATACAAGAAGTTTTTAAAGAAAAATGATAAAAATGGAACTAATTTAAAATTAAAGTTCTAAAAAGAATTCCAATGATCATCTGCCTATAATAAAAGAAACAATTACTTACTAAATTTGGTAGCTCTAAATTAAATGGTATTTGAAAATGCAGAAAGCCGAGGATAAAGATTCTTAAATACTTTGAAGGAGACACATAATTTTTACTTTAAGGAGATAAACAGTTTTTAAACTAAGGGGATATATAATTTTTGCATGAAGGGATGTATAATTTTTGCACATTGCAGAGGATATATAATTTTATTTAGGAGATACATTTAAGATATATAATTTCAATGAATCAAAAGAGCTCTATTTGCAAAATTTGGAACTGATTGGTATGTCTTAGAAAGCATAACAACTAATATGAAATCCTAACATTATTTTGCAGAAAATGTCTAAAACCGTTTTACGGTATTTTTATGATAATAAATGCAATCAAGAAAATCGAACATCAACGTTGATATAATGCACACACACACACACACACACACACACACCCACACACACCCACCCACCCACACACACACACACACACACACACACACACACACACACACACACACACACACACATATATATATATATATATATATATATATATATATATGTAGTGACGAGCGCCTGTTGGCGAGCGCCATCTGCTGGTTGTTAGACGGAGTTGACGCTGGTTAGACGGAGAGCAGATCAGACGGATCTGGACGAGAGAAAAGACGTGGCAGATCAGACGGATCTGGACGAGAGTAAAGACGTGTCAGATCAGACGGATCTGGACGAAAGACGAGACGCGACGTATTCGACGAAATCTACTGAATGTTCAATTCTTTTATGTTAATGTATATATATCCTAAATGTAATTAAATGTGCGTTCTAAAATAGTAGTGATTTCTGAGTCCTACAAATATATATATATATATATATATATATATATATATATATATATATATATATATATATATATATATATATATATATATATATATATATATGCATGATTTATTTAATTTACTAGCAGACCCGACCACTCGTTGCTGTGGCTAAGGTTT
The DNA here is from genome assembly GCF_947563725.1 of Argiope bruennichi. Lineage (NCBI taxonomy): Eukaryota > Metazoa > Arthropoda > Arachnida > Araneae > Araneidae > Argiope > Argiope bruennichi. The sequence goes on from NC_079152.1 coordinate 126,663,685, forward strand.
TTGTTATATTACATAGTAGTAAACTATTCAAGGGAAACAGTAGGAGAACACGGTCATGGGGACCACCATGCCTTTTTACACAGATGCCATTTGTAAAAAAACATGGGGACCTCCATGATTGATTTTCTACAACCGTTGATATTGAGCAAAAATTAATACAAAAAAAGAAATTTAAATTTCTTTGTTTTTTGTATTCAAGTTTGTAACAAATGAGTACATTACAAAGTTGTTAGTAAAAAACACGTAACACTTAAACTTATAAATGAAGTAGGTAGGGCAGATAGTTTTAAATCTTTGACAATAATGTTTATTATTTTGAATTATAAATACTTTTAATTTCAATTTAATTTAGCACTAATCGGTGCACAATATTTTTGGTTAACCTGTCTTTAGCTAACACAAATAGATTTGACGGTTTTCCTACACGTGAACATGCAACATATAGTTGCCCATGAGAAAAACATGGATTTTCCAAATCTAAATCACAAATGGACATTGTTTGGCCTTGAGACTTATAGACATGGCAAAATCTAAACGAATTGGAAACTGTAACCTTTTGAAGGGTATCGTAGATTCTGATGGTATCATCGGAATACGTGGCAACAGGACCACTTCTCCTTTAAACTTTCCAGTTAAAATGGTAGCTTCAAGTATATTTCCGGTGATCTTTTTGATGACCAACTGCGTACCGTTGCATAATCGTGGTGGATTCCAATTACGCAGGAGAATAATAGGTGAACCAATCTTTAATCGAAGATTATGTGGTGGCATTCCAGGTATATCTAGTGAATTTAAAAATTCAATTGGAAAATTTACACTATCATTTTCATCAACAACAGTATCGATTGATTTAAAAGACATCAGATCGCCTGGTAACAACTGTTGTATTTGGAAGTTAATTTCGTCAACATCAACATTTTTGGCTGCCAAATTAGCCCGATCACTGAGCCAGTTATGATTCAAGCAATTACTCTGTATATCCGGAAAAATACTCTGAATCAATTAATTTTTTCCCTGAAGAAAAGTGCAGAAATTGTCTGGCAGTTTAATGCATTGCGTATTTGGTTGCAGTTCTATTTTACCGTTCCCAATATCTAGTAATTGTTCAGAAATATTTGTGCTGATGGATCATTTTGCAATTGTACGCGCATGTTTATGGCCAATCGAAGTGTTTCAACACTTTGCCATAAGAATGATTGTTTTAAACATGCATTTTAATTAAAGATTGTTGAACAATGAAGCACTAATAATTAAAAAGCAAGAAGAATTCCACTGTATTACTTTTACTATAATATAAATTCAATTTATACTTCAGTCTAAATAACACGTGGTCGGCTATGCTAATACCAAAAATTGAAAAAGTAAGAACAATTGAATTTCATTGTCTTGCGTTTACTACGAAATAAATTTAACTTATACTTTAGCCTCAGCAACACGTGGTGGTTGTGCCATTAAATTGTAGCTTATGTGAAACGTTGGTACTTTTAACACAGCGCCATCTGTTAGAATACTTACTCAATCCAGTCAACAGATACCGCCATCTGTTAGAATCACTTGGAGCGCTAACAGATACTTGTGACTGTCAAATAATGAACAAATAATTTGTTCCTTCTTAGTATAAACCCTTTATGATGTATAATAAATCCTCTAACTTCAGTGATACAGATTCTGGCTTCCTCAGCTTAAAGGAAAGATTTTTTTTTTAAAAAAAGTTCTATATTCCACACATGAAGTTGCCATGAGATTTATTCCGTCATTGATACATTTGTCTGTTGCAATAATTCAAAATTCATTTACAAAATGAAATCAGTTTCAGAAACATTTATTAAATAATGATAAGCATTGTAGCTGAGTTGATGATAGCTAACATAACTTGATACGTACATGCAGTTTATTAGTAAAGAAATGAAAAACTGAAACGATTATTGTAACCATTTTTTATTATCTTATCTTCAATAATTTATATAAATTTTCATTTAGCATACAAATGAGTTAATATTTTTTTTATTATCCGATTAGAGGAACTTATTATTGGCTCGTTCACTTACCTTTTTTACGATATCCTTAACAAAAGAAATAAAATCATTTAATTGAAAATTCAATGAAGGTAACAAATGTTATTGCCGTGCAACATTTTTCTTAGTAAACAGTCAGATAAAGAATCGGAATTCATTCAAAACGAAAAGTAATAATTATCCGTGTGTACCTCCAAGTATTTTTCCAAAATTCTTTATAATTAAAAAAAGCAGAATTTTAGTATGTTATATTAATCAGTGATCCGTTAAAACGTTTGTAATTAATAATTTTCAAATAAAATATCTTATTTCTGAGAATTGCCACCGTGCACAATAATACAAAATTCAAACATAAGATCGTGATACTTTATCCTTTGCAAAGTATCAAATTTATTGTATCCATTAAAAAATAATTGTGGAAAATGATATCCTATTCCTGAGAAACGTTTTCGGATAAGATCATAAATAATTCGAACATTCGGATTCGAAATGTAACGCAAATGCGTGAATTTTTCTACGCCAGTTGGGGTAACGCTATGCAGATTAGAAATTTTTAATTTCCTTTATTCGGTTTTATTTTAATTAAAAAGTACTTAAGAATGAATCTGAAAGATCGATTAATTAACAATGTTTAATTTTAAATGCATCAAACATTAAGAAAATAAATAGAATCGTTTCAAATAATCAGCCGAAAAATCTTAAGCCTAGCCTCATGACTGTTGGGGGAAAAAACTGAAGCCGTACTCATTTGGCGATGGGAAAAAATGAAAAGATTTTTTTGGCGGGAAAGTTAGTTTTTAATTAATAATTAAAATTCTAATTACAAATTCAAAAAAAGGGCTATCCTATCTTTTAAGTTAGATCAAACTGCACACGGTGTGAAAATTTGATTAAAATCGGTTAAGTAGTTTAAGAGGACATCGCGGACAAACAACGTGACAAGTAATTTATATTTATTAAGATTGAGCTGCTAAAATATAGCAACCAAATGTGCATTTCAAAAAGATATGAACTCGAAAGCAGTTTTAATCAAACAAAATACCACTGTCAATATCTATTTAAAAACAGGATCATCTAGTGGTAACACACGAAATCACCAATACTCAGCTTCTGGAAAAAAAGATTCATTGCTTGATATCTTTAAAAATATCTGAGAAACATTTATGAAACTGACGAGGTGTGAACAAGAATGGATATTATTTATGCATGATTTATTCTACCTCAAAGAAATGAAGCGATTCAAGTAGCAGATCAATAAAAACTCTAAAGAATTTACTGAGTTCTAAAAATATTCCACTTGTCTTGATAGATACATTATGTCAGTTTTTCATTCAAATCGATGCTTTAAAGAATTCTTGTTGCATGGAAGAAAAGTTTTTCTACATTTTTCTTCTATCTTTTGATCCAACATTCGCATTTACCTGTCTGTTTTCTCTTTAAAGCAATTTTTCACGATAATAAACACAACCGATCTAGGGAAAAAGAAATAAAAACACACCATTCCTTTCGAGTTTGGTATAGAAGACTATTTCCTTTTTTTAAGTAACGTGATTAAGTGAAGAAAATAAGAAACGTGGATAATATATGAACACATTCCAGAATATAGATCATGTATATATTTATTGCTTGCTATCCATAAACTTCAAATTCTTAAAAGTTTTGTCATTCATTTTTCTTGATGCTTAAGTCTAAAAATAGTTTAATGTATTCCCCTACAACCAATTAAGAAAAAAATAATTAAAATCCAGTTTATTCTCTCTCTCTCTCTCTCTTTTTTGTGGAATTATCAAGATTTGTTGAATTATGAAGATGCGTTCAGATATGTATGAGTGTGAGTATGAGTTTTGGTTTTTAGTATAAACGGATCACTTTATGTCAAATACATTATCTTTGTTTCAAACATACTACATCACTTCATGGGTACATGTTCTTTAGGTGAGGCGGGTTTCCCCACCTAAGTAACACTTCAGTGATCTGGCATGCCACAATGTTTACCGTCCTCTTAGTCTGTTGCTATTAGCTTTCTGTCTTCCATCTTTCGATGATAAGAGAGGGAGCTCACCATGAGAATCTGTCACCACTCTGTTCTCTTCTTGCTTTTGATAGACAACAACCCAAAATCCTTCATGTTGGTTATGTATGGCGACCCATTAGGTGAGTGGGGCACGGTGGTCCTCTGTGTAACAATGGACTGGTAGCTGGAAACCTGAGTTGTTAGTTTGCTAGGGAGGGATCACGCGGAGAGATTGCTTCTTGGGCTTGGCATTAAGGAGGATCTCTGACCCAGGGGATTAAAGTGGATTTATAGGTTTTGTCTATCATTAAGGTGATTGTCGGAGGCTGGAATTTTCTATTTCCCGGTTGCTGTCTTCCCTTATTGGGCTCTGGGGGTGCCGATGCCACTGAGCATCGATTTCTAACATTGTTGTATGGGCAAAATCAAACGTGCTCTCTTCAGTGTGCAACACAATGCATTAAATTCTCAATGTAATTTTCCATCGTACTTCAATATTCATAGAAATTTCGACTATAAAGAAACCTTTCAAGGTATGTCTCTTTATCTTGTAGAAAAGAATATTTCCCTAAGCAAAGGCACAGTAAAATATATTAAGAAACTTAGATCTGGTAGCCTTCTAAATTGAAGTTGCATTTGCCAAACAAGCAAAACAAATTGTGAACCATAAGTCATTATCCATAATCTCCATTTCAGTTTAGTCCACAACCTTCATTAAATTCATCCAAAGAAGTTATAACCGGCGGCGAATTATTTACTGTTACAGTTGAAGAAATTGTAGAAAACATGAAAAATCAGAGAGTGACCCCTGTCCGAAGCATTACAGTAAGATGGATTGTAATGCACCACCAACCAATTCCTTATAACTTGTAATTCTGCTATACACCTCACTTTTACGTTTTCTCAAAGAGTTCCTTTCTGAAGGTTTTGGTAAAAGGTTTTTTTTAGCATTTATTGATTTCAATTATGTGTAATTACAGAAAAAAAGGATTTAATTTTTTTATATTTTGCTTATGTTTATCATGCGTTTATAAAATTCACAGTGTTAATATGCCATACGTATGATGCAGTATGGCCATATACGGCTCTTGATCAATAAAACCCAACCAAGCAACTGACAAAGTAGTAATGAAAACTCATTTCTGTGAGTTATAAGTAAGAATTTAAAAGTAAAAGAAGTTGTGAAGTATTTAACACAGCTTATCGCAATCAGTGACTGCACACAAAATAACGGAAGGCTTTTATGAAAAATTAGTAAATTAACTGGAAATCTTTCTTCAAAATTTACCAGTCAGAATCGGTAAACTCACTTTTTACAATTCAGATATCACCTTTTGTGTTGCCTTCCTTTTCAAGATATTAAAGAAAGAATAAATGGGTTTGCAATTTACAGAAAGTGGATAATTATTATTATCACAAATATATTTTCTCTTCAACAACATAAAAGAAAAGAAAGAAAAAAAAACCTGTAGATTTGGCCTACAAATGGTGAGAAATATGAATTGAATATAAATGGCACAGATGGTTGCTTCGTGAAAAGTCAGATATGTTTTTGGTAATAAAAAGTGGTAAATTTAATTGAAAGCTTGGCCTTGAACCGAATTAAATGATCAAATTTCTATACATATATATTTTTCAGAATTTCTCCTTTTTCATTTCCCTCTCTATTTGAATAACTTATACCTCTGTTAGTCATTATTCAATTTGTAGAACTAAGGCTGCTAAATTTCTTTTATTCTTTTCAATGACATGGCAAAATTTTATGAAAATATTTAGACCCAATCAATTTAATAGAGAAGATTTGAATATATATGTTCAGAATCTATCATTATTTTTTAACATAAATATTTTATTAAACTTAAATTATGTTATAAGAATTCGATTAAATAAATATGTTTAATCATAATTTTCTTTGAATCAAACACAATCTGCAACTTGTTTTCTTTTTTGTTGAAGGCTTCTCTTAATTTCACTATGAACAAGCACCGTTCTGTATTAAAACAATGGATTGAATTCTGACAGACCTCATATAATTGTAAAATATTTTCCAGTCATAATTCTAGTACTCATTAATTAAAATATTCTTAACGAAAGAATGAAAGTAATGTGTTTTAAATAAAACACTCATTTCAAATTCTGTCTTCATTGGGCTCTAATTTTTAATCGCAAGGAACACTTTTGAATTAAACCTAATAAATTAACATTAGGAAATAATTAGTACTTTATAACATTAGGACTAATTATTAAAACTTTTTCGAATAGTTTTCTAATTGGATAGGATTTTGTTCGTGTGAATTGGCTCTTAGAAAGCTTATATTATGACACCATGAGCTTTATTAGCGCATTTTTATTCTTAAAGCCATGAAGTAAGGTGAAATTATTTAACGTCTAATTTGAAAAATGCGGGAAATCCGAAAACTGCACCCTCTTTATTCTTTTAATCGGGATAGGCTCTAGAATAATTACCCATGGCTTCTAATTAGCTTTTCAAGGGGAGATTTCGCTGGGAACTTTCGCAACATTCATTCAATTTGAAGTAACCCTTTACAATATTAGATTGCTTAAGAGCTTAAATTGCTATATTGCCTATTAGGATGAACTTTAACAGCAAAAGTATTAATGCTAGTGTTGATCGTCATTGTATTACAGAAAAATATTTATTTTTCCTTTCATTTAGACTAAAATCTTTCATTTTAAATAGAATATCAGCACATTTTATCAATATATTTAAATAAACATTTGGAATTTTTAATATTTAAGACTTCCATTTAATGCGTTCTATCGCTAATTAAATAGCTTAGTTCAAAATTATCAGCTGGAAAGTATAGCTACAGATTTCCTGAAACGAATGTGTTTCATTACAAGGCGGTAAACATAATTTTGGCACATTAAATATATATTAATAAAACCATGTCATATATTTCATATGAAAATATCAAGCTAGTTTTATTAGAGTGATATAAAATACAGATCTTTTTTTTAAGTTTTTAAGGTTAATAATGTTACGAATATGTAATATTATTAAGCTTAAAATCTTAAAATATATCTGAATTTTTTTATCACTCTAATAAACTAGTTTCTTTGGAGGTTTCGCTTCATAATAAGCAAAAAACAGTTAATTAATAGCATTTCGACTTGGATGGAATTTTATGTTTATTAAAGAATTTTATTCAGAATTTTAACATATAACTTAAATCATTATTCTAAAAGTTTATACAATGTAGTAAAAAATATAACCCAATAATCATTTACTTGTAAGTCCGCTTTGCACCTGATCTAGCTTTTCTTTGGACCATCACATTCCAACAATTTTACCTATTTCTAAAAATCTCTGGAAAATGTGAAACAAAATTTATTTCCATTTTAGGCTCATTAATTTAGAAATTTAGATTTTTAATTCAACATGCATAATACATAGTACTTACCAAAAAAGGAAAGATGTAAATATTGTATAATTTTGCTAATAATAGTACTTTTTAACAATTAGAGATATAAATATGCTTTTAGTATTTGTAATTGATATTTAAAGTGACTAAGAGTATTATTTTTATTACTGGATATAATGATTTATTTGATTTATCTGGATATAGGAATGAAGCTCTTAAACTTCTCATGGATGTAAATACAGTGCTTGTATCATTTTTTAAATAAAAGTTTGAGATTTGTATTGCTTTATTTGTTATTTTGTAAAGTTATTCTGGCTTATTTTTTCTCATAGTATCAATGATATTTCATTTTAGAAGCAATTGCCCCATTTGTTAGGAACTGAAGATATGACATGCACTGTTGTGCCTTCTATGATATGTGATATGTGATAGAACAATTAAAGATCGAATACCTTAATTTTTTATTGTTTTGCCATGAGTTCTATTCCAGTTTAAATCATCGTTATAAAGCATATTAAATTTACTATCACATAAAGATAATATTTTAAGTTTTCGTTCAGATTTCATATTGACATATCATTTAGATTTTTTATTGATATATCATTTAGATTTTTTATTGACATATGTATTTAATTTTCCATTTTGAATTTACATTGACTTTCATCCGACAAGTGTTCTTTAACTGTTACTATTTCTGATAAATAAAATATTTCTGATCAAAACATTATAGCACATGTCTGACATGCTTTCCTTTTTCCGTATTTCACTTTTCAGTATTTTCCATATTGCTTTTCTATATATTGTCGAATATAATATTTTTTTCTTCTTTCTTTCACAAAAACTTAATAAAATTAAAGATTTGAGTTGAAGACGTAGATCTTCATGTAGCATGAGCTTTATCACCATATTATTCTCTTGCAATTTCCTTCAATCCAGATAAGTGACTCGGATAGATAAGTTTAACCGAAGACAAACATGAAAAGAATTCTTAGCCTCCAGATATGATGACCGGGGAAAAGAAAACATTAATCAATTTCCCGATTAACTATGCCATGTATTCCCTCATCTAACCCACTCCTTAATGTCCACTGATTGCTCCGGTTAAACTTTTTACTAGATTAATAAACTGACTTGAAAGCATTTTATATTGGTCAATATTAATTTCACCTAGAAATATAAATATAGTTAGTAAATGGGTAATTGAAGCATGAAGAATGATTCTTGACACACATGGAATTTCATCTAAGATTAAGTAAGTTTTTCACTAGACGGATTTATTTATTTATTTATTTTTTACAGAAATGAAAATTCTGCTCATTTATGCATATGTGGCTCATTAGATCAAAAATTTGTTAATAAAACATTAAATATGAATAACCATAGAAAAATTATATAATTATGTTTAATTTAGAGAATAATAAATCTCTTTCATTTCATTAGTCATACTAGACTTATTTATTATCATTCGTATAAATGTTGATAAGCCCAAAATTGAATGAAAAATGTATAGCAAATTAAGGGATTAAGGGGAAAATTAAGGGATTAGAAAAAGTCGGAAAAAATTTTTTAAAAAGTATTTCAATAGGCAAATATACAAGAATGTTACAAATTTTGAAGCTGTCTGGTTTGATTTTATGAAGAACATTTATCTTAACATGTGCACAAGGAATTAAAATAAAATATAGGTATTTTAATGAATGGTGATATGACATTTTAGTTTAAATTTAAAGAAATATCTCAATGCCTTTTATCTTATTTCTTATTTTATTATGTATCTTATTTCTTTCGTAACCAAAACTTCATTGAAACTCCATTAAATTCGCATCAACTAAGTAACTCAACTTATGAAATCCATGCAAATGTCTTCATAACGTATTTCCTATCGCAGAAAAGCTATCATTAAAGGTTATATCATTGCGAATTTCGAAAGTTATTCCATTTTTTTTCTATCTGAATTGCATTTCTTTCTGCATAGTTTCGTTACGTTTGTGAAAAGTTTTCGTTCGTGCATACTGAGAAAAGAGATAATTTCTTTTTATTGGAAAGTATTTTTGAAAAGGACTTCAGAGTAGTTTTGAATATATATATATATATATATATATATATATATATATATATATATAAGTAAAATTGGGTCGTTCTAATTGAAATGCATATTTATTGATTTAAACGGCACTAGAGCAAAATAAAAGTGCATAAAATTAAAAAAAAATAACCAATCTACGTACAATTTCAGAATATCATGTTCGTTCTATCGGCTAGTTTCGAAAAACAGACACTTTTTTTGTATATATAAAATGATTAGTTATATGATCTAGAGTTATTAAAAACCAAACTGTTAAGGCTGATAATTAGACACAGAAAATAACTCTTATGTATTTTTATGTTTAAAATGAGAACACTTAATACTAGAACTTTTAAATAAATGTTGAATAATTGCTAAGCATTTATCTGTCCTTTTGCGATTTCTTGTTGTTCGCGAACTTAAGTAGGGAAATGCATTAATCGCAATTTAAACAAGTGCTGAGATTCTATGTCATAGAGCAGTTTTTCTTTTAAAAATTACGGAAGAAAAAGTTTAATTAAGATTCTTAACAAATGTCAAGAAAAGATGCTTGGGTGAAACAACATTGTTGCCTCGTACTTCAAAATCAGGAATGTTGATAATCAACAATAGTAAGTAACTTTTGAAAATAATCTCATAAAATAAAGCAATCTGCAGAGCTATTTTTTGGTAATTTTGTTCTCTTTTTATTTCTTCCATCCCTATATTGGGCATCATCAGCTCATGGATAAAGAGTACAAATATTCAGTATATCGACTCTTATCTATGACTTAAAGTACCTTATTTATTAAATTAGCGATATTGTGAGCAAACGAAATGAAGCGTTTTCTGGACCTTTTTCATACTGCATCGTCAATAAGTGTTCAAAGCTTTAAACTTCTAAAAAAAATCTTGGCTATTACATAAAATTAATATATATATCATCCACACAACACATAAAATTTCTCATTTCCTTAAAATTAAAAATACTGACTAACAATTGGCAATGGAACAGTAAAAAATTCTAATACAATACAAAATTATATCGATAAACTCAATTATTCTAATGAGAGATAATAAATTAAATAATTTTATATAAAAAATACGAAATTAAATTTGTATTCTTGAAAAATACTTTTTCCTTTGGCAACAAAGCTATGTTTAGCAGAGCCTAAAATCCCTTTCAACATGCATCTAATAATAAGATTCTTGATAGGGAACTTGAAAATTACTAATTTGTAAAAAATATGTGAGACCTCATGATAAAAAAAGCATCTTTATTTTTAGACATTAATTATTTTAGAAGCCTAATCAAGATTTTTGTATTCCTGATGACATTCAGTTGACTTTCAGCACTGCGTATTCTTATCACGTAGAATAGTGAAGTAGAGTTCTCTGTGTCCAAATATATTTCATGATTTTTATTGATTATTTCGCAGGATTTATACAATTGAACTCTGTTCTTTTGTTCGCATTTTCATTTTGAATAAAGCATTAGGATCAATGTGATCTCAAATTTAAATATTAACTCTAGAAGTCTATGCTTCCCCTCCTTTCGTAAAAAATATTGTGTTTAGATATATTTACGAATTCTTATAACCAAATAAACAACATAATTCAAAAGTATTGCAGTAAATAATTTTATATAAAACTTCTTTTTCTGAAATAAAATACAAACATTTTTAAAAAATCTTATTTATACTTATGTTGTTTATATTTTTATTAAGATAAAAATATGCTACAAAGAGCATTCAGACATGTCCTTTAATAAATTTTGCACAATATATTTCTATTATAATAATCGTTTGATGGATCAATCTGATTCTCTCAAATTTTGTATTCGACTGTAAATTAATCATGGAAGTTAAAGATAAATTATTTTTATTTTATTTTGTAATAATTCAATCATGTTATATAACTCTTCATTTCTGAGATGGCGTTCCATAAATATGGCAAATAAATAGGCGCATATCAACTCTTGTCAGACTGACCATTCGGTTAGTCCACTTGGTACTGCATTGTTACTATCTGAATAATCTGAAGGGATACCATCACTTAAACCATAAATTATATCACGATAAAGAATAAATATAACATTTTTTATTTTGATATACTATGGAAAAATTGCGGTGTGTAGTAATGAATGATCTTCACATAATAAGATTATAAAAATAGAAGTGAAAATTCAACGAATATTTCATTAATGATATTGATGGGTACGCCTTTCATTCGAAGAGAATAAGCGTTAAAGAACATATTTCGTCTGTCAAACGATTGCAATTATATGATATGCTACAAATCTAAAATGGCATACTTTCTTTCAAAACGCAATAACAAAGTCCTTAAAAAACTATTAGGAAAGCAATATACATTTTAAAAATTTCATTTAATAAAAATAAACTTATTTTATAGAAATTTTTTTAAAAAATGTGGCTGAATAAATGCAGCCATCTCTTATTTGCTTTGATTTGCCTGATAATATCTGAAGATTCACTTTCTGATATTTTTCAATTTATGTTTGTATTTCGAGATAATTTTTTAAATTGTTAATTGTTTCACAAAAAGTGCTCTAATAAAGTTCTTTAATGCACTATTTGGCATATATTTCATTACTAAATTTATTCTTGATTATTAATTTCATCCTTTGAGCTTTGAAGGTATGTAATATTTAAAAGAAATATTTGTAAAAACGAAGAATATTATTTAGGCCACTGTTCAGCATTAATTATTTATTATTATTTATTACTTCTAAATTAAAATCTTGGCATCTTTTATAATAATTTTGAGTCTATAAATGCTTTATTCTATGACTTTATATGTGTTTCTTAAGTAGTGGTATATGCTTACGCTTTATTTATGAGGGCACATATACCCAGAAACATATTCGAGGATATTTCTTTATAACAGGAAACAATGGTGACTGTAATTACTCAAAAATATCCTTCTATCAAACATTTCAAAACATATTAAACATTTCAAAACATATTAAACATTTCAAAACATTTTTTGATATTGTATTGCAAATATCAAAGTTATCAAGTTGATTAGGATCTAAGTAATTTATTTCAGGAAGCAATTTAAATACTGACTTTGAAAAAAAAATTATATTTTGCCAAAATTCTTTGGATGACATATGGAATTTATTTCTTTGAAATTAATATATTTAAATAAGGAAAATATTCAAATGCTCATTTAATACTTGCAAAAAAAAATTAAACACTTCCCTATTTAATATTTCCAAAATTTTTGATGTATTAAGTTAAAAATATTAAATTTATATTTTAAGCCAGAACTCTCGTCTGATTTCAATAGAATGTCCAAAATCCTGAGCCTCTTCACCTAAAGAATACTCCTTAACCTATCAACATCCTTCCAATTCTGACAAAGTAAGAAGAACAACAGATTTATGTTACAGTAATATATGTATCTAATTTGAAGGGGCAGAAATGAAATTATTATATCATTTTAAACTCCTATTTTAAATATTGATAGTGGTAGAAAGCAGCAAGTTTCGTTAAATTCGTGCCTACAGTTATTTAATCTTTACTGGACAATTTTCCGCAAATTGTAAAAAGGGTGAAAATATCATACATCTGTAAATTATCAATCAATTAATATTAAAAACTCACTAATTATACAAAATATTTTTTATCTTAGAGCATACAAGTATTTTATTTTTTTGATTCTCGATGTATATACTCCTTGTGTGCCAACAAATATATCGCAAGACTTACAAACATCATGTCAATCAGTACACTATTGATAGTGGAAGAAATTTCAAATGTAAAGGACGTAGGCACAAATGCAAAGAAATATGGGAGAAACAAGAAAATACACAAATACAAACTAAAAAATCTAACAAAATTGCTCACATACTAACGAAAGCATGCAGTATAATATATAATACAATTGGAGCATGATCAAATAAAGATAAAACATTGAAAATACAAATACAAAAAACATAAATATTTATATGTAAATATATGTAGGCAAACTTACAGAAATTGTCTAAATAATACGGGGGAAAATACTATTATTATATGTAAAAAAGGAAGTGAGAGGTGATTTGCTTTGTTTGCTACATATCTCATCTGTCATTTCTCGTCTGAATGGCCCCTCTAGCAAAGAAGATAAATAAATAGACGCAGTAACTTGCTGAATCTAGAATATTTTTTTTGCAATATTTCTCATAAGTTTTTCGATTGTAATGCAGGTGTGAATTGATAATATATCTAGGAATAATAAGTTATGATTCATCTAAAATAAAAAATAGTGAAATTGATACGGTGATTGTGTCTGAAGACTGGTGATTTGGCTTTTCCCAGTTATTTAAAATGCATAGATTAATGGTGCTTACTTGCTAATGCACATCGATGTCTTTTCCAAAAGAAAGCTAAAAAATGCCGAACATTATATGAAATAATTCATAATTTTTAAAAATAACTTTCATGAAAGCAATTTTTATGATTGTTCATTCATTAGAGGAATAAAAATTAGAAATTTACATTTATATTAATTTTTTTTAGTTTTATTTTATAATTTATTATTTCTATATTATGGAATCTTGTTATTAATTACATCTCAAGTATCAAGTCATAATATGGAGCAAATATTTAATTATATCAATAGATAAACTAATAATTAAGCTCGAAATATAATAAAATATTTTGCCGTCATCTAGAAATAGAGTTGTCTAAATGACAGGAAATGATAAAAACAAATTAATTATAAAATTGTATGCGCACATAAAACAAATAATAAATATGTAATTTTTAAAAATAACTTTTTCTTTGAATTTACAATGATTGTTTGTTAATTAAAACCAAAGATGCCGAAAATATAAATCTGATCTAAAAGCTAGTTCCATACTGCATTTAGGCGTTGTTAGCCGCTAAGTAATTATCAAAGGCTTAAAGCTTTAAAAAAATGACCTAAATACAACCACTTAAAAAACAAAAACAAAATTAATTTATAAAGACTTGGTTAAAACTCTTGAATTTCCTTCCCTTCCAAATTATTTTTTCAAATAAAAGCAAATTTAATGAAAATCCCAGCCTCACTTCTAAGAATTTTAATTATAACCGACAGTCATTCACCTGCTTTAATCTATTTTAGACAGAAATATTTAATTGCTAAGCAAAATTTTATTTTAAATGATTTTTTTCTTCTTGAAGAATTTAACCCGTCTGATTTTAGTCTAGTTCAATTCAGATTAATCGTTATATTGGCACTGTGCAATGGTTAAAGTAATTAAGTGTTAATTATATTAAATTAGTTACAGTTAGTTCTCAATTTAAGGAATTTTAGTTCAAGTTGTACTAGAGTACTTTTCATTTTTTTTTTTTTTTTTTTTTTTTTTTTTACGAAATCAATGCAATACTATGTTAAACATTTCAATGTATAAAAAAAATATTTATTTATACGTTGAAAACTTTTTTTTATTAAGAATGGTTCAAACTGAAATTATTATATTTAAATACAATCTTGTTCCAAAAAAACTTTGACTGCTTCTAAACATCGTAGCTTAATACGTTCATTAATTAAATGCATTACCATACAGATTCACAGATGATTGCATCCAAGTGTTAGAAAAACTAAAACAAGGCAAATTATGCAAAATACAAGCGATTCCACTTATTTTCAGAATATATTGTGTCCTCATTTGTGAAAAGAGTAACAAACATCAAAGCCAACTGCCGAAGTAGCTTAAAACCCATTTCTTGCTAGCATTCTATAGACATTTATTACATATTTTTTTCAAATTAATATTTTGAGAATTGATTGTAAATAAACAACAACTACTTCATATTATAAATCTCTCTTGGAAAACTGGACATCTTCCATCTGTCTGGAAAAGGCCACTGTAATCCCTCTTAAGAAAACTGGCAAAAAGACTTGGGCTTTTAAGGATTTCAGATCAATTACACTGACTAGTACAACTTCCAAAATTAAGAAAAAAATTATTTTAAATACAATTCATTTCTATCTGGACAGTAAGAATCCAATGCCACCCGAACAGTTTGGCTACAGAAAAGGCCATAGCACCATTGATCGTCCTTTTTTTTTCTGCCAAAACACTAGGGACGCACAAAATATTAAGCCTACCCATCACACAATTGCTGCTCTCTTAGATCTCACAAAACCGTTTGATAGAGTGTGGAAGCACAAGTTGCTGATTAAACTACATAGCACTTTCAACATTTGTGGCAACACCTAAGCATAGATCTTGGATTTTTTTTTTTTTTACATCATAGGTACATCGGATTTTTTTTTACATCATAGGTACATCGGATTTTTTTTTACATCATAGGTACATCGGATTTTTTTTTACATCATAGGTACATCGGATTTTTTTTTTTTTACATCATAGGTACATCAGAGTAAAATTTAATAAGACCATCTCTGATCGAGTTCAGCTTGGACAGGGCGTCCATCACGGCTCAGTGCTTAGTCCAATGCTCTAATCTCTCTATATATAACAGGCGTAGAGAAATTACCTCCCAATAGTGCGGAAGTTGGCTTTTTTTCAGACGACATCATTCTATGATGCTCTGGTATTAATTTAATTGAAATTAAGAATAATCTTAACAACACTCTTTCTGCATTGTCAAACTTTTGCTTCAGAATTTAAGCTCTGTTTCAATCCAACCATTGCCACCATTTTTACCATGAATAAAAGATTTTTAAAAAAAATTAAAAATGGACAATCAAGACCCTACTTACGAGAAGCATACTAAATACATAGGATTCATTTTAGATCTAGAATGGACAAGTAACAAGCACATCTAACATATTGTCTCAAAGAATAGAAAAAGATTTAATTAACATTGTGGCCAAAGACTGGGGAGCCGACGCTGTTACTCTAAGAAAAACATATATGACATTTACTAAGCCCACCTTGAAGTAGGGTTTCCCAGTCTATTGTTGCGTCTCAGACACCAACTTGTATAAATTGGAGAGAGTTTAACTCAGCGCTGCTAGAATTATAACTGGACTGACGTAGTTGCCTCAGAGAAATTGTTCTCTATGAGGCTAATTTGCAACATCTCCAAACTAAAAGAAAGGTTAACATTACCAAATATTTTAACAAATTTCTAGTATGGTCAGAACAATAATACCCCCTTTTACTTAAATAACTTGTGTTCACACAAAAGAGTTAAGAAAAACAGTCCCTCCATTCATACCAAAGTTATGCGTTGTCTTATGGCGATATTGACCTTCCTTCTCAAACTCAGGCTTATTTCAGAGTCACATGATGTTCATTTTCAGTGGATCCCTTCGCACATTGACATTTACGGCAATGAGCGTGCAAAGAGCTTAGCCAAAGAAGGCTGAAACAGCTCTAGTTCTTCCTCTTCAGCCTTTTAGAACATCAATGCTTACCTAATTCTGAACTTTCAAGGGAGTGGAAGATCCCTCCTAGCCGTCACTGGTATGCGGGCAAAGAGCCAGGCCATTCGTTTGCTCTCAATTGTGACAGAGCCTCTCTAACGACAATATCTACATTGGCAAGTGGTCACACTAAAAGTATCTCATTTTTAGAGGGTAGAAAGACCTTTGCTGTCTGCTGTAAATGCCAAGCTCAGTAAGCCTCTGCCGAGAACATCCTGGACTGTCTGAGACTTTTCAGAGAGGACATAGACTCCTCCCTCCTTCTGGTCCTCAACTTTCTATGGGTCAACGGTCTAATGGATCTTGTCTAATTTCGTCAGACAGTTGAAGGATAAGCCACAACATAAACAATGCCAAAATTATTAATAATGGAGCTTAATCTCTTCGCGCTTAAATATGCAAACAAATGTGGTGCTTTTTTAATTATTGATAGATATTAATTATTATTAAATATCGAAGAACTTTCCAAATGCTTTGAAAGAAATGCCTTTAAATGCCTAAATTATAACTTTTTTTTGGAAACTTTTAATTATAACTTTATAAGTTTAAATTATAACTTTTTTTTGGAAGAAGTAAGTTAATTTTTACTTATTGGTATACCACTGAAAAACAATTGCGAAAATGCAATACTAGCATCATATTATATGTATTTAATTTCAATATCTTATATTTATTCTTAATAATTAATTACTTTTACATTTTAGATTGATTTTCAGAAACAAGAAATATTTTATTTCGAGTTAAGGAATAGAAATCTTAATTTTCTTGGAAAGTGATTTAGCAGATAATTATGTTCAAATTAATATGGAAAAATAACTATTTGATATGGTTATAATCTGCTAGATACTGATTATTCAGAATTGAAGAAAGTGGCATCGAGTATAAATTCATAATAAAATATTGATTAGAAAAAGTACTTTTAGAAAGCTTCTTTCACTGACAAGGTGAAATAGATTTTGATGAAAATAAATCAAACTTTTCAAAAGATGAATTTCAAGATGTCCTTTTGCATCAAAATGTTGCGATAACTTAATCAAAATAAAAATATCTTGTGAAAACAATGTCCTCCAATATATAACTTGAAGCTTGTATATAATGAAAAAGGTTTGATTTTTTTCCCTTAAAGAAAAAAAAATCTATAAGAGAAATTTCCAAACCATGAACCAACTGACACATTCGTAAAGATCTTGAAACGACACCAAAATGTTGACACCATATATTGGCACAGAATATGAAAATTCCAATCGTCAGAATATCAGAATATTTGTATGACTATTCTTAATTTCAAGCATTGTCTAGATATTCGTTCGTTTGTAATTAATTTAATTTTTCCATAAAATAAATTGTACTAGTTAGCTGCACATATATTATCTATTATATTGTGCGAGAGATTATAAAAATGATGTCGATTATACAAAATCTTTTATTGCACTGATTACACTTAGGTGGATAAAAAAGAAAAAAAAACTTAATGTTCACTATATGCTACTCTTTCACTGGAGACTTTTATGCAATTTGACATTTTCTAGATTAATATTTCTATTGATACGCAAATGCTTTCAAATTTCTGAAATCCTTTTATTAAAATGCTTCAGAATTAAAAATCAGTCTGATTTCTTTACAAAGTAAGGTGCTTACGTTGTTCAAGTGTCTCTTAATACTAATATAAAATTAACACTAGCAAATTCAAAGAAAAGTTGGATTCTGAACTCCAGAAAAATATTATTTTGATTTCTTTTATGAAATCTTGATAATTAAGTGCCATAGCTCTGTAAAACTTTTTTTTTTGTAATTGAAACGATTATAGACTCCCAATTTGGGGCTCCTCTAAACTCGATTATTTCCTATTTTGGTCTTCTAAAAGTCAATTCTTAGAATCTTTACTGGCTTTGGGTTGATCTGACAATAAATTTGTTAGATTACCAAGGATTTCTGGAAATATATTTGTTGAAAACTTTTATGAAACACTCGTTAGATATCTAAACGAGTTATTAATGTAATATATATAGCAAAAATGATAAAACTAATATGTAATATATACTGTTCACTTATAAATATAAAAGTCTAAAACTCCGATTAACACTTAATGAAAAATTTATGCTTGAGCAAAATGAAAGGAAACTACTCAAGTCATTTAAGTTCAGCTGAATCTTAGTAATAGAAAGGAAGTATGCCAAAGTGGTAGTAATGATCTGTAATATGCGTCTGTCTTTAAAAAAATGAGTCAAAAATTTCAAAATGAGTTAATCAATTCAATGTATTTACAAAATAAATTAAAATGCCTCTATGGCAGCAGGTATCCTTTTATTATTACCTATAAAGTTATTTTTTCCTGTAAAGAAAATTTTGAAAAATTGAACATTGCTTTGATCTTTTATTAGATGAATATATAATATAAAATATAAATATTATTTTTTTTCAAATGCATTGCTGTTGTTATATCTGACAAGAGTGAATTAAGAAATGACCATAAAAGTAATTTTAGTGAATGTTAACATCATATCGTAAATGGTATTATGTACTGAGCCACTACATTTCGAAAACTTAGTTATAAATTTCAATGAATGCGAGGACTATTGTATCATTCTAGGATATAAATGATTACGAAGATTCCACCGGAGACTCCTTGCCTTATATATATATATATATATATATATATATATCTGTCAAAAATGCTTTCATTTTTCGAAGGCATGAAAAGAAATATTATTTTAATAAATCTAATAAATAATTAATCGAAATTTCGAAGTATTTGCTGTACAAAACTGTTTTCATTGACTGGTATTAAATGAAAGGCATTAAAATATTACTGAAATACATCACAAGTATCGATCCTAAAGTGTAAGCTATTCTGAAAGTTTTGAAACTCTTCCATGACTTGGAACAGCTCTGAATTGATACTAATTAATTTCTAGCAATTAATTAACCTTCCAACAACGTACTAATTAATTAAAACTTATCCTATTATTTCTCGGACGTAAAAGTATTTTGCTCTTACGTGTCAATAGTGGGAGGGCTTACTTTATGACAAAAAGATCCCCGTTTGAGTACTTTTTTTTTGCATGACAAAGCTCAGCCGAAATAACTAGTATTTAACTTTAAAAGTTCATAATTACTTCCTTCCCTTAGTTTTTAAGCTGATTATTTTTCAGATTTTTTAAAATCTGTAATTAACATTTTAAGGATTATTTTATTCTGATCCTTTTCAACGCTTTTAAATTAAAATAGTCAGTTGCATCCACTAATTATTTAATTTGTGTTTATTTAAAATCTTATCATGAGTAATATCAGTCTTCGTGTTTAGAAAAAGTACTAATTTATTCTATGGATTTTAGGAATATTTATTATTCAAAATCCTTTTCAATGAGTTATGCAAGTTAAAAATCATTAAAATGGTACAGAAATATATCAGAAATAAATTTATATCTCCTAAAGGTAAATTCTAAACAATTTTGAATATTCTATAATTACTTTGTGATTTGAAACCTAAAAATAGGTACTAATTCAATTCTAGCATTTAAATAACCTTTCCAAAAACAGCTTTAATTAATTAAATTCTGTCCTATTATTTCTCTGAAGAAAAAAGATTTTGTTTTCATTTATCAATAGTAGAAAATCCTATGCTTAACACAATGTTCCCCATTTGAGTAATTGTTACCTTACATGACAGAGCTTAGCTGAAATAATTAGCATCTAACTTCAAAGCCCAAAAGTTACTTCCTACTTCTAGTTTTTAGGTAGGCTGTTTTTCAGAATTATTTTAATTCTCCAATTAGCATTTTAAGGAATATTTCACAGGAATGAGTCAAAATGTTCACTTTAAAATAGCTAGTATGCCATGAAATATTTTTATAGATGTCTAGTTGAAATATTTTCATGATAATATTAGTCTTTATAATATTTATGATTAGATATTAATTTCTCTTTTATGTATAGAAGTTCAACTCAGTTGTTTGAATGGTGTACTTAATGCTTTCTATGCTAATAAATATTCCAATTTTTTCTTTTCAATTTCTTTTTATATGGTTTGCTCACTTTTGAAATTGTTTTAAAGACCAATATCATTTGTTAGAAGAAGGAAATATTTAATTAAAATATGGATTTACAATATTTTGTTTATGTTTTATCACTAGAGGATTTTTTTTTCTTCGAAAATTTGCTAACTGTTGCAACTTACCCATATATGGAGTAAGTTGTAATAATAAAATTGCAAATATTTAAAACTATTTTTCTTTAACATGCTTTTATTAATTAAGCAACATATGACACTTAGTTGTTATTACTTGGCAAAGTAGTAATTAATTATATCGATTGGCAATCGTCTAAATTAATTAATTAAATTTTATTGGTTAATTAAAGTTAATTTTATTTAACCATTCGAAATAAAAGTCAACCTGAATCAAAATTGAAATTAATGTAAGCAAATGGCAGATTGCTATTGCATACGTGGCATGTTTGAACTATATTGTCTTCGGGGCAGAAGTGTTCATAGTATGAAACCAATCCTTTCGATGAAGAGCCGCCGTGTGAGCGGAGTTTTTGTGAGCTAAATTTTTCGCAGCTCAATATCTTTCCTTTTCCTTAGGGGAGAAAAGGGGAGAGGAGGTGCCAATTCAGGTGCAACACTAGACATCTTACTGTTGTTCAAAATTACGTGCTGTGTTCCCAAAGAAATTCCAATGCTTGCTTCCTAATAGGATGTAAAGGAAATGTACTATAATATATTGCCGCATTAACCGGAATAACTAGCATCTGCCGTGACTCAGTTGGCTGAGCATTGCATTTAAGAGTTGTTGGTAATTGGTTCTAATTCCACCCAAGGTGATTTATCCAAAGATAGAAATTCTTTTATTTGAATTATTATCTATTGTTTATCTAAGATCTCGAAGGTTCTAGATCTTTCTTAAATATAGGATTTTTTGCTACATCAAGATATTTCAAATCCAATATATCAAATATTGGATCTAGATATTTCAGATTGGATTTTTCGCTAATATTCTATATGTATATAAAAGCTGAGTCCCATCAGTAATGAGTAAGTTCGCAGTTTCGAGCTGTTGTGAGTTGTTTCGTTGTGATAAATATAATTGTTTCTTTAAGCTAACGGTGCAGTTCTCTACATCTTCATAACAATGTCATTACAGTTGCTGAAAGCTATTTTTTTTCTTTCGTAGAATCTAGATGTTAGTTCCAAGTCTTCTTGTTCATCCTTTTTTCATTTTATTAGTATTTTTCTTGAACATTTGCATTTATCTTCTGCTTTTCTCCTATTTTTATTTCTTATTAAATGTGTTGTCATTTTAGTTTGGAATTGTTGTTTTTTTTTATTTATTTATTTTAAAAAATACTTGAGCCTTTGTTAGATTTGTTCAAAGTTGAATCCTTCCAAAGACATCTTATTGAGAACATGTTAATATTTAAAACACAACGTTTACGTGAATCATGTACAAATTGAGATAAATCTTTTAACTTGAAAGAAGTTTTATTTTTTCCTACCCCATAGCTTCGGACACTTTTTTGATTTATAAATAAAAGATAATAATAAAGCAAAATTTTAAAAATTAATACATAGTCAGTGTAAATACTTGTATGTAAAATAGGCATGGATGATTTTTAAAAATATCAATCAATTTATCTTAAATCAAAACTTACTAAATATTTATCTATTTGCTAACTAAAACGGAGGACGTATTCACAACTAGCAATTACTCGTTTCGGTTAGGCACTGACTTGATAAGGACTAAGTTCGGTGGTTTTACGTGGTAAATGCAATCCAATTCGTATTTTGTATAAAATGGCCAAAGAAAAAAAAACAAATCATACAAACAATTACACTTTTGAATTATATCATGTTATGTTTATATTATTTGAACTGACTTTTCCAAATATCAGCCTTTGTTTATTTCTCCTTGATCGATGTTTGTTTCTATACGTCTACTTCATAATTATTTGAACTATTCCTCAAACAAATCGGCAGAATTATTCTTAATATTGATAAAATTCTATGCAATTTCAGAAATCTGGAATTATCTAATTTAAAATCTCATTTAAAAAAAATAAATCTTGTTGAATGAAAGCAATTCTTCAAATAAAAGACAACAAGATTCTGAAATTATTATATAGATCTTTTAATTCGACTTACATCTAGTAATTAAAATTATTCTTTAGAATAAGTCAAAACATTGTTGCCACCATATGATTTACTAATTTTTTTCATACCAACGCTGGCAACCTATAGCATGTAAGATACAAGAACGCACAGTAGAAAATTTGAGCATACAAAAAAAAAAAAAAATGGCATGTGCAAATCTGAAGAAACTGAACTGACAACACTTATCAAACATCAAAATATTATTTCTTGTAATTTTTTCATTGAAAATAAAGAAACATTAGAAAAAAGATTGATAAGCAAAATGTAAATTTTTCATGTCTTGAAAGGAAACAAAAGTTCTTACAAATGAGGTATACATGATCGCTAAAACTTTTTTGATTAGTTTCTTTCAATCAGATGGCTCTTTGCATATGCAAATGAAAATCCTATTTTTATTTATTTATTTTTGAGTTTCACCAGACTAATCTTAAAGTGTCAAACTGTGCGATTTTGTAAATGTTTGTCGGTATATGAAGATGTTTTCATAGAAGCCCAAAATACTTTTTTTAAATCTGTAAAATCTTCAAATAAATAAGATTCTGCACAAATATTAAAATGCTCACAAGAATTAAGTCATTTTCTATATCCAGGATTTTATATATACAGGAGTGTAATTTGATAAATGAGCTTTATTTATTCAACAGCAATTTTATTTTCCCTGTGGCAACATAATCTTACACTCGAAATAAATCAGTATCTATCCAAACATCCATAACCTTTGATGTTTGTGTATATATATATATATATATATATATATATATATATATATATATATATATATATATATATATATATATATATATATATATATATATATATATATATATATATATATATATATATATATATATATATATATATATACATATATATATTTGTTTTCTTTTCTCCTTTGAGATTTGCGAAAGATGAAGATTTCAGCAAAAGACTGAAGTCTTCCAACAGTATGAGCGATGTTGTCCAAGATTCCCCTCTCGTAAAATCATTTAATCCAGATAAGTGAATGAGACATATCATGTTTACGGAGAACAAACATGAAACCGATTTTCAGCCTTTGGAAATGATTGTTGAAGGAAAGAAAACATTAGTGTATTTCAAGATTCACTGTCCTGTCATTCCCATCTCTCACTGTATTTTTACTACTCTTTTACTTTATTAAATGCCTGAAATAAAATAAGCAGAAAAAAATACATATTTTCTTTATTTTTATTCGTATTAAATAATAATGTTTATTTTATTAGAAAGACATATAAGGCTGTTTTATAAATTCGAGCATACTTCAAAATTTGTAGAGAAAAAATAAAGCTCTGCAAAAATTTTAGCTTGCTCGAATATGATCAGAGGGACATCGATTTTTACTCCTTGCATAAAAAATTACAGCAAAAGTAAACGGACAAGGGTATTCAAACATCATGCTGAAACCTTTTGGGCAAAATCAGGCCCATATAGACAATGGCGATATATAGACAATGAAATAGATTACAATAGAATACATTGCAAAGAAAAATAACAGGCACATACATTTATTTTAAAGCAAAACATCGTACCACAACAAGGTATATACAAGCGAGGAGCGTCTCTCAGCCTATTAGAGCTGAGTGTTACGTGTCTACATTGATGCCATTGATGGTCCATCGAATGACATTTTTCATTTCCATCTAAGTGGCTGCGGAACTATGGTGCACTCGAGATTTTGAATTCATTCACAAAGAAATAAATCTGTCAAAATGTTATTTTAAATTTAAATTTACAAGTTCAACTTATCATCCGGTGTTTATTAAAAGTATCCACTATGAAATCAACTAGGCATGCAAAATCAGAAATAGTTGAAGACATCTTCACCAATTGTCACTTAGATGAAGATAACAATTTTTAACGCAAGTATATCTTGCAATGAAGAGACAATTTGGTCACGCAAATGCGTAATGAAATGCTTCCAGCAATGACTGTACAATTCCAGCCAAATACAGGCAACGTTCTAAAAAAAGTTCAGCTGGAAAGATTTAAAACGCAATCACATGCGAAGAATGCTGTGCCTTGGTCAGGTACTCAGAAGAGTTTAACATTTCCCAGATCTAAGATATGAATTTTTTGCATATTGGAAAATCAGTGAAAAGTGTACTTTATACGTCCAACTGTTGTTCAGCAACTATTTTGGGTCCCATTCCATTTTTTTTTCAGAACCCATGCAGCAAAGTTTAATCTTTTATCTATATTTGCCGGTAATAATGAGTGAAGCGCTTATATCTTGTAAGGATGCAAATCTAAGATTCCATGTAGAAAATGTCGAATAGATTCGGGATTTCCCGTTATTCTGTTAGCTTAATGTACACTGCTACTTCCCGTTGAGATCTCGAATGCCAATTATTCCATGATACCTTTTACAGTATTGATGCGTCTAAACTCAAAAATGGTCTGCCACTTTTGTTCAGCAACTATTTTGGGTCCCATTCCATTTTTTTTTTCAGAACCCATGTAGCAAAGTTTAATCTTTTATCTATATTTGCCGGTAATAATGAGTGAAGCGCTTATATCTTGTAAGGATGCAAATCTAAGACTCCATGTAGAAAATGTCGAATAGATTCGGGATTTCCCGTTATTCTCTTAGCTTAACGTACACTGCTACTTCCCTTTGAGATCTCGAATGCCAATTATTCCATGATACCTTTTACAGTATTGATGCGTCTACACTCAAAAATGGTCTGCCACTTTTAGGAGGATCCTCTAAAAATGACGGTTTCCTCAAAATGTACTAAATTCAGTATCCTATTCAATGAAACCAGGTATTTTTTTCAAACTTTAGTCGCACTATAGGGCTGTATTTTCACCAATTTTGTAGAAAAGTAGAATCACAAATTCTCTTTCTGGTACTCAACGCTATTATCTGGCATCCATCCAGAAAATAGCTTAAATAAAAGATGCAAATGCTTATTTTTAGAAAGAATCAGAATTGAATTATTGAAAAGCATTTTAAATAATTATCTGAATATTTGGATGCAACCTAAATATTTTAATGAATCTGCGTATTTAAATGCATTGGCGAATTGCATTTTCGCAGCATTAAACAAAAGTTTTAATGTATTTAATCTTATTTTTGCTTGGACTGAGAATAAAACTTAAATAAATTCATGTCTTCTAAAAATCCCGTCCATCTTTACCCGTCGAAATGTCTCTAAGATACATTTCTTTAAGGGAAAAGCTACTGCACATGATTATATCTTCATAAATTAGGCAGATTATTGATTTTTTTTATGCAAATGTTATTTCGTTTGGCTTTAACTGGACCCACATGGTAAAAATTATTAATCAGTAAAATAAATAATATGCGTAGAATAATTAATAAGTATAATAACTAATGAGAAGTATAATAATTAATAAGATCTCAGTAGAATAATTAATGAGAAGTATAATAATTAATAAGATCTCAGTAGAATAATTAATAAATGCTGATATACTCAATTGATTTCGATGGAAGCATTTTTATTTATTTGAAAGTTTTCTGGCAAATTCTACTTCCCTTTGAGATCTCGAATGCCAATTAATATTCAATAATGAATTATTAATATTCAATAATGAATTATGAATTTTTGAAAATTCCCTTATAAATTGGTTCCTTCTTTCTTATATGTAGTTTTTATTCTGTTTAATTGAGAAGTATTTTAATGAGTTTGTTTTTAGTATTGAAATAACTTCTATTAATAGCTGAATAAAAAAAAATGACTACAGGTGGAATTCATATCTCAAACTAGAATCATATCAAGGAGAGAATTAAATTTGTCTATACGGTTAAATTTAAATTCACGTTTACTTATGTTTCAGTGTGACCAACAGCAAATAATTGAAATATATACTAACCCAGTTGAAAACAATTAATTTTAGACCCTACACGAAAAGAAGAAAAACTTACAGATTTCTGGTCTAAAAAATAATCATTTTTGGATATCAAAGATGATGTAATGTCTGACAATTTTTAGATGGCCAATGGTGATGTTGTAATATAAAGAGAGAAGAATCAAATATATAATACACAAAAGAGAAACCTCGAAATGTCATAGCTGTCTTCTCTTTACAAGCAAAAAACATCTTAGTTATACGAGTTAATGGAAATAAACGTCATTTTGCTCGAAACTAATATTTAGGTTTAATAAAAAATGTTTAGAAAAGCGTTTAAATATACCTTCAAAGTGTATATATAAAAATTGTTTTATGAAATTCATGTCCATATTTAATTATGTTTTCTTCGTCATTACTATTAATCAATGTTAACTTATTTATTTTTCTTTCTAACAAGAATGTTCGAATTCAATACTGTCTACAGAATTAGCTTTGTGCTTGCTCGATTTGTTTAGTGAAAAAAAAAAATATGAAATATCAGATCACTTGACATGACTTAAGGATTCCTTATAAGTTTATGTAAAGGTAAAAGATAAAATAATTTATTAATATAATTATGCAAATAGTATACGCTAGTAACAATTTTTTTGGATTGCGCTGCTTTCCTTAAAAATATGTATATTTTGGAAATGCAACTTCGATTACTATATTCTACGTCTGCCATTAAGCACTAAATTTATTAAATTTAATCCATGCTCTATGACATAATTGCGAAATAAAAATGTTGCTCTGAAATTTTCTATATGTTAACGAAGTACCTTATTATCACTAATCAATCAATTCACTACTGCATTTATAAGACATACATATTTATTGATAGATATAACTGATCATAAAATTCAAATTTAGCTTTAAATTCTGAAATAATTTTTTTCTTCCTTTTAAAAGATATTTTAAGAACTGATCATTTAATAAAAACTGCCTATAAACTGTTTAAGTTGAAATATTTTTAATCTTTTCCCAGTGTCTATTCATCCCTATATTAATTCTGAAAATGCAAATAAAACTGCATTAAAGTTACATGAATTGAAAATTTTAGTGAAGAATTTGTTAAATTTATTTTCGAGACTAATAAGATTGATAATCACAATCAGAATTTAACACTTATTATATGACTGACTACAAGAAGCGGCTATTCGTTATATATGTACATAAGAAAAGTGGAACACAAATACAGTTATATCGAGGAGCTTTCACATTTAATACCTAAGTGAGTTAAACAGTAATTAATTACGACTCCAAATAATCCAGATAAAAATCATTTTAATACCATGATTTGGTGTATCTATGTAAAACGGTTAAACCCTCCTGATTCTAGAATATGGCTATATATCATATGCATAATATTTAGTTGAATATTAGTATAAATAGTAAGTTAAATGAAGTTAATCTAGAAACAAATTTAAGATTTCAGCTATGATTACATCCTGAACAATGAAAAATATTTGGAAATGCTGAATAATTGGTAAGATTCTTGATGCGCCACAACAATAGTAACATTTTCATGAAACACTGTCAAAAGGACGTTCGACGATGATGAATTTAAAATTGCACTTGGTTCACTTTAACGGTTGATACTTACAGAAATCAGATGATTTTAATCCGTTTAACACCTACAGAACACTTTATTTCAATCAGTTGAAACCAAACTTTGATATTCTGCATAATGCTAGCTTAGTGAAATAAGAACATATAGCCATAGTAATTCAGTTTTCTTATAATGATACATATTTATACGTTCATTGAAAAGTAATGCTTAAACACTTCCTTGTTTGAATGAAGTCAGAATGCAATTGAAAAAAGAATACATATGAAAGGAAGATATTTCCTGTTCTTTACATATCCTTTCAGATTAAAATCGATTTCCATTTCGCTTTGATATTGAGGAGTTTGAAAGGAATATATTGGTATTTGCTTAGGGCCTAAAAAAGATATATCTGAGTATGTTACAGAATACTATTACTTTTACTGAATGTCCATTTGAACACTCTTCAGTTTGCCCAAGAAACGGACGACAAATTTGGAAGTTGTCCTATTATATAATAAGTTATACCAAATACATGGCAAATAAATTTTTATTACAGTAAAAATCTGACTCACGATGAACATATATTCTAGGGCAATAGAGAACACTAACCTGTTTCTAAAGAAAAGGTACAAAAAATAGAAATTATGTTCTCAAAATCAAAAAAAAAAAAAAAAAAAAAAATAACACCTTATCAAATTTTCTAGCAAATAATAGATGGATAATGACGCTTATTTAGAAAAGTTTTGATTTCGCTTTCTGCAACATGGTTTCACCTTAATTAAACTAACATCATAAAACATTAAACAAATTTTGAAAATAACGGAAGGCTTTATCTCTTTCTCTAGAGTACCTTAAGAACTCTAAAAACCTCACTAATCCTTAGGTTACGTATAGTAATCACTTTTCCCAATTGCCTTTCTTGGTCCTACAATTTTGTGCAATACGTTATTTCTAAGTAGCTTAAATCTTAGATTACTTTTACATGCTTAGACTACATTTTAAGGCTGTCATTTTTTAACCATTTTATCGATCATATTCGACCATTATCAATCCTAGATAGCCGTGAAACTCACATGAATATTCCTGTTATTGAGAAAGCAAAAAAAAAAAAAAAAAAAATTAAAAAAAATGATTTAATGGTAACATGATATTTCTTCTTTAAACTAATTATACAATGAAACCTCAAAATAGGAGAGTATTTGGTCTAATCTATATTTATTATAACCGGGAATAAAAATGGATATTAATTTTAGATAGCATCTGGTTAAAAAAATATTGCTAAACTTGTCAACAAATAAAATGTAACTAAATTAGATGGAATTGCTCTTACCATGACTCTTGCTCTTAACTATGACTCCAAATAATATCACGAAAAAGATCCTATGTTGCAAGATATTTTAAAGCTTAATGAGAAAATGTCTACTCAATGAGTGTTTCTACCTTCATTTGTAACTCTCAAATAGACAATTCATCCAAATCTCATGAACGAATTAGGCATCATAGATTCATCAACATAAAATTTAATTCAAATTCCACTTAGTCTAAATATACCTCTGACTTCTTCAGTAATATGCCAAATCTGAGATCTTTCCTTAAGGCCCAGGAAAAAAGTAACAAGCAAACGAAGACCAAAAGGGAAATCACAGATTCCGAGACATCCCCGGAAAAATAACCTTATAAACATTGTAATCAGTCAACGACAAACACATAAATTTAAGAAAACAAAGTATGAAGAGGGACCCAAAGGTAAATCGGCTGCTTTAATTAAAAGGCTGAGCAAAATTTTAAGTGATGAATTGTGAAAAAAAATAAATTGTGAAAAAAATGAATTATACAACTATAAAGTTGTATGAATATTTTCCTCGTACATTTATGTAAATGTTGTATAAATATTTTCTTTCTTCAGAATGAATACACTTTAAAAATAACAAGTCTTTTTTAAAAGTATGATTTTTTTTAAAAATATTGAGTTTATAGATAATACTTCAAGTTTTAATTTAAATTAAACATGTCTTATGTTTTTATGTGTTTAAAACCCTTTTTACATTTAGTTCTAAGATTTGGCCAAATGTATAACACCTCTTTTTTTCTTAGTGTATCATTTTCAGTATAATTTTCTTTCCTCACGCCCAAATAACGCTTTAGATTGAATCACTAAAACTCGAAAATATTGAAGATAAAACAGTGAATCTTCTCATTTATTTTCTTATTATGAATGGTAATGACAAATGGATATTTTTTATGTTTTTAAATCTGGAATAACTTATTAATATCATCTAGCTCTTTTAGAAAAAAATGGCTGAAACAATAGAGACGCTTGCAACCTATTTATGAAATAAATAAAAAAAGAAAAAAAAAACTAAATAAAGTTATCGTAAATTGCTAATTAATATGATTATTTGTCAAATAATGGAGTCATATATATATATATTTTAAATGTATTAGTGAGAAAACTAAAAATAATTTACAACTGAAAATAAATTTAAATATTATAATTTTTAAATGTTTGGACATTTCAATAAATTATAAAATTAATTGAAAATTAATGACTTCTGGGACTTTCTAAAAATAAATGGTAAATAACTATTGAGGAAAAATAAAAATGGAAAATATTTTCTTCCAATAATATAAATTTTAATTGCTCGTTTATTGTATGGAAATTATGTCACTGCTTATTAAAAATGTTATGGCCCTAATTATTGAACAATTTCTGTCTGAACTTAAATGTTGCAGGTAAATACGAAATATTTTATAATAAATGAAGTGAGAAATTTTCTTGACAGAATTTTAATGATTAATTAAAGTTAATTTAAGTCCCGGTTTGTTGCTAAAAATTTGTATACATGAATTAGCGAATTAATATAGTTAGTTGAATATTTTAATATATAGAGTTTTCTCATTTCCTAATGCATGTCTTTTGCAGTTTCGAAATAAGTTGATTAACTTTCACTTTAAACTAATATTACTTCACTTTTTCATAGTGATTTTTATCTTATTGTTTTATGAAAGTCTTGGTAGATGGAAGATTAAATATCTTTCCTAATGAAGTTGTTATCTTTCATTAAAATGAGTGCGTATAATTTAAAAAAATCTTCTTAAAGCTATAAAATTTTTAATTATGGTGAGATGTTAAATTAAGTGCCACTATGTCATTTCATAAAATCAGATAGATTAAAAATACAAATATTCAATTTTTTAAAATCAAAATTCGTTTTAATAAAAAATTCGATTATAAGGTTTCTGAGCCAGTTAATTACTTAAAACAACAAAACAAAATTAAATAATATTTATATTTTTTTGGTAAATATTTAACCCGTTTTAAATTTCGTATTCTGTCACTTTTTTAAAAATATGTTTTCAAATTTTAGTCTTGCTTTCTGCATGCCAATATTTTAGTATTTTCATTTAACTCGATTTTTTTCCACAATTGTATCAACGTGACTTTTGATTAAATCTACAGTCACTTCCTTATGTCCTATATTTGTCAATTTTTGTACATTTATGAAAAATCAATAACAATAAACTTTTTAATATTTTCAACTAATCAAGTTCATTGCAGATTTTATGCGAGGGACCTCATAACGAATTTCTGAAAAGATGTATGATAGGATTTCGTAATATTTCTAACAGTAAATTATAAATTATTTTCTAATATATATATATATATATATATATATATATATATATATATATATATATATATATATATATATATATATATATATATATATATATATATATATATATATATATATATATATATATGTATGTATGTATGTATATATATTATACTTCAATACTTTCTTACAGCTACATATATATATTTAAGCAACTATATTTCAAATATTAAAAAGAAGAAACTAATAATATAATTTTATTGATAATCATACCAACAATACATTATTATAAATTCCTATTTTAATATTTTGATAGGATTTTAGATTTATTTTACAATTATTACTGAAAAAATTCTGAGCTAAGCGATCGACAATTGATTATAAATTACAATGAAAATTGCAAAAATGATATTAAGCATTTAAAAATTGTATTACCATTAAAATCATTCCATTTCAGCTTTCAAGTTTATAAAAAAATCTATATCTCTTGAATTGCCTTAGGATTCTTGTAATACTGCTTCAAAATAATTCTAAGAAAAGTTTTAGAAATTCTAAATTGTAAATTTTGCAACTCAGGCATATTTTTAACCGATGTTAATTGCATTCTTTCCTTAAAGTCGCAATATTCTGTGAATTATTCATGTCTTAGACTAATTATTAATGCATTTCCAAGTTTTGATGCAATGTAAAATTGATCACTGGCTCCCGTTTAAAAGAAATTTTACGGAAATTTTATCAAAGGAATGAAAGCTTGCTTATTTGAATAAACATTGTTGATCAAACCTAGATTGAAATTGAGAGGAGAGCGTTTTATTGACGTTATTCACTAAGCTTATCTGTCTATCTATCTATTTATAGATATTATCATGGTTCTAAATATTAGTGTAGTTTGTATTTTATTATCATTTGTACATCTGTAATCCTTCATAACTGTTAAATTTTCTTCTTTTTCTGTTTGTTATGTGTTATATATTTACTTCTGTAAGCCCCGTGTGATACTTTGTGGTGCACGGGGTTTTTATAAATGTTCAATAAAAAAAATTATCATTTGTATCCAAATTTATGAATTATTTATACTAGATTAAATATAACGGCATGAATATCAAAATGAATTTACTGTTCTTATTAAAGAAATATAAATATCCAAATAGAGAATATACTGCCTTTTATTCTTTTGCATATATGAGCTAGAACATTTCATCCTTTAGAATTTTTTTAACCAACAGTTAAGAATAGGCGTTAAAGGCCCCAGGTGAGATGCGAATTCCTCTCGTATTAGATGCTAATTTTCACCACAATTACTGAATCTTCAATTTTCTTAGTTAAAATTCGAAACAGCTTTTTTCCCTACTTGTAATATCTTATTTCTATAATGTTCCATAAATGCTCTCCATATTAATTACATATCGTTATCGTTGAAACATTTTTAATTTGTTGAGACTACCGGGTTACTAGTGACAATGTACTGGTATCAGTCGCGCTGAATTGAGTAAATAATTTGTATTCTCCAAATAAAATTAATTTCCGCGAAAACCACTACAAAGAACTTCATCACGTAAAATCTAATTTTATTAAATATTTGTAATAGCATGCGACTTAAAATATTATATAACACACAGTATAAAGAAAGAAAATAACCTGCAACTTAGGGTGCAGCAATTTTCGACATTTTCACATTAAGTCTCTGCCTTTCGATGACAGGTGATCGAGGCTAAAAATTTGTTAATCTCAGCTCTCAAAGGCCAGACAATAAAGAATAAAGAGTAAAAAAACAATACCGAATTGATTTCTCGGAACCTAATGGCCTGAAAATTCGCCCACACCCAACGGAAGATTAATGGACAATATTTTTCTTTGCCACTAATACATTTTCCAGAATGTTCTTATAATGATGTGTCAAATTATCAAAGATTTTCCGGAGTTGGTATGCTGCATTTCTGTATATGTTTTTTCAGAATGAATATAATTGTACGAAACAATTCTAGCTTAATCATTCTATGAGGAAGCAATGGTATTTTTTTTTAAAGTTAAAGGTTGCAAAGCTTATCGAAATGGATGTAGTTTTGTTATGCAGATATGGACAAATTAAGAGGTTTTGACAGATAATTTTACTGCGTAGATTCTTTTTATTTGATGGTATTGGTGGCTTACATACAATACACTTTAAAGTGTACTTTTTGCATCTGTGAGATATTTAATGTAAACGTGTTGCACTGTGTCTTCCATGCTTCTTCTCAATGTTATTGTGAACAATGCATAAGGCTGCAATCAATATATGTCTCTTTTATATCTATGTAAATATGAAAATCCAGTTGGAACGATTTTATAAACTCAATTTTTAATGAGGGCTGGCTTATAAGTAACACTTATTTAAGGTTTTCTCACTTTAAATTTTAACGAGATTGTTTAGAAGAAAAAAAAATGTTTTGATAAAAGTGATGGTGTATAATTATAGAGTTATATAAATAAAATTACATAAAACCTATACAGAATTGTATTTATTTTATCAATCTTATAAATATAACATAAGATTGTGTTCATTTTATTAATCTTGTAAAATAAATACAGAAATATACTTATTTTATAAACTTCTACAGTTCAGACCTAATTATTTAAAGATGATATAGAAAAAAAAAATCTCATGAAAGCTGTATCAAAGTAAAAAATAGTTCAACATCAATAGTCTTTATGCTTGATCAGTGTACAAATTTTGTGATGAAATAATTCATTAAAAATCTCATAAAAATTGCTCTTCTTGTCAACAATTATTTTACCTCTTATTATTTTAACAAGGTAACAAAATGTTTTTATTGTTATTATATATAAAACAAGTAATATAAAAAAAATAAGTCAATTCATACTTTCGCAGGAATTGAACTCGCATTCTTCATCTTCACTTGAAAAATACTGAAATCCTTGCATTTTACCGATTGAGCTAATGCCTGTTGCTTTGAATTTTCATTACAAACTGCTTAAACTCTATTTAAAATATTAAAAATTAATTCAATTTAATAATTAATGAATATTTATTTGAAAAAATTGTTTACTACAAGTTTAAAAAATGTATTTGAACTTGAGTGGATGAATAAAAAGTATTTTTTTAACGATTGAAAATTTGAATAAGATATATATATATAGAGAGAGAGAGTGTGGACTAATAGTAAGAAGTGAACAATTATCAATCTGCTCGTTGAATGTCATCAGTTCATTGATGAGAGAAATAATAGTATAACTTATCATTATTAGAGGTATTTGGAATTGTTTAAATGTTTAAAAAATTAAATTTAAACTACAATTCAAATATTATATGGATGTTGAATTGAATGCCCGAAGTTGCTTGAGTGCAATGTTGAAGTGGTTATGCACAAAGCAATAATAACTTCAAATTAAATTTTAAAATCTTGTTTTAAAATTTATTTTAAAATTAATCATTTAAAAACCTTGCCAGCAAAACTGATCCGTTTCTTCTTGCTTGGTAGGTGAGCACGTTATTATCACTTTGCTCCATTACGAGTGTAAGGTTACTAATCCATGAATAGTTTTTGAAAGTCAGAGGGCTTTTCTTCAGCATTGTCGGATTCATTGGCTAATGCAGCGTTTCTCAACCTTTCAGTACTCGCGGCCCAGGTCTCAATCATACTTTTCATCGCCCCCCCCCACTTGCAATAAAACGTATACAACAATAATGCATATTGAGTATTTTAGATTCTTTTTTTAAATTATTTTTAACTAACTGCCAAAACAAAAGCAAAAGCGAGCCAAGGTAGCGAGAAACCACATTTGGCACTTTGCCAAGCGGATAGTGACCAGAGGAAGCGAATGAAAGCGGGGAAATTTAAATATTATATTTGAAATGAAAGCCAAACAGAGAGATAACGTTAAAAGAATATGAAAGTAGAAAAATTCGTTAATGAAAGTTAACCTCGACGGGGTGAGCTAAATTTAGAAACTGGGAATACACTTTTTCGAATAATAAAAGAAATAAAACAGAAGCACGACTAAACAAAAAAAAATATGTTTGTGGAAGGGAATCCACACGACCGATGCCGTCTCGAGCAGGTGCAGAGCAAATGTTTTCTCATAGAAAGAAGAAAAATGTTCGATAACGCAAGTTTCAATTCCTGCCAGTCTCATTCGAATCGATCCTTCTATCGCAATCAAATATGTCGTGAATGCGTATGCTATATATGTTTTCGTGTTAATTGCAATTCACCATATAAAATACTTACGGCAGCAGATTTATGCAGACTCGAGGATAAATTTTTAAGCGGAAGTAAGCGAGAACTAGACAATAGTCAAGCATCAACAAATACACATACGAGCGTGGCTCCGAAAATAAAACCAAGAAAATATTCTCAAGAATACTTAAATTTTGGGTTTATCAGTACTGAAGTAAATGAAGAAAGGCCCATGTGTATAATTTGCTCAAAACTGTTGGCCGCAGACAGCATGAATAGTGAGCACAACAAACCCTTGAAAATTCTTCGAATTAAAATTAAAATCATATAAAAAGCAAAAATTACTTTTTAAAGAAACTTTGTGAATAAAAAATCTTTAATTGCATCTTACAAAGTTTCATATAAAACAGCCAGATGTAAAAACCCTCACACTATTAGTGAAGAGCTTATTTTGCCAGCAGCAATTGAGATTGCAGAAACTATGTTTGGAGATAATTTTTCAAAACAATTGCAGTCCATACCTCTTTCAAATGATACTTTTGCTCGTCGAATTGGTGATATAGCTGAAGATGTAGAGTGTCAGCTTTTCAAGAAGTTGCGTGACAAATGGTTTTCAGTACAGCTTGATGAAGCAAGATATAGTAATAAAGATGTTCATTTTATTGCCTGTGTTCGATTTTGTGATAATATGTCAGTAGTAAAACTACTTTTCTGCTAACCAATAGAACTCAAAACAACGGCCCTCGCATTATTTGCTATTTTAAATGATTTTATGAATGAGGCAAACATAGAATGGAAAAATTGCGTCTGAATATGCACCGATGGTGCCTGTTCAATGTCCGGCAGATTCCAAGGTATACAAGAACTTGTAAAACAAAAATCGACTCAGTGGGTCTGGATACATTGCATGATCCACAGAGGAGATTTGGTTTCGAAAGAAATGAGTCCTGGTCTGAATATTGCGTTAACTACGGTTGTAACCGTAGTAAATTATATAAAAATGAGACCCCTGAAATCGAGAATCTTTTCTGCACTTTGTAAAGACATGGGTTCAGTACATTCAGCGTTACTATTTTATTGCGAGGCAAGATGGTTATCTAGTGGGAAATTTTTCAACGTGTTTATGAATTAAGAGAAGAATTCACCATTTTCCTAGAAAAAAACAGACCAGAGGCCGAGAATTTTCGCGATGGTTTATTTGTGATGAAATTGAACTACTGGGTCGACATATTTGAGAAATTAAATAACTTGAATCTTTAACTCCAAGGAGCAAATAGACATATGTTGGATATGAGTGATAAAATGAATGCTTTTTTTAGAAAATTGGAATTGTGGAACAGAAATTTAAAGCAAAAAAACATAACAATGTTTGCAAATGTGGATAATTGTACTAAAGCTTACAAGGCTGAAGAAGAACATGTAAAAGTTGTTTTTGTAACCATTGAAAATCATTTAGCCATGCTGACAAAGAATGTTAAAAGGTATATTCTTGTTGACGACAAATTGATAGCAAGTTACGAGTGGGTTAGGGATTCATTTTATAAGACTCCCGAAGGACTCTCAATTGATGAGGAAGAAAAATTTATAGACTTCACTACAAGTGGCGAAACTAAAAGACAATTTAGTAATAAATCACTATTTGAATTTTGGGCAGGAATAGAGGATGATTTTTCTGCACTAAAAACAAAGGCATTTCGCATTCTATTACCATTTTCAACATCCTACCTTTGTGAAACTTGATTTTCTGCTGTGGCCTCTTTGAAGACAAAATATAGAAACAGATCTGAGAGTGGCTATTTCTAATAATAAGCCTTCCTTCGAAAAATTTTGCTCTGAAAGACAGGCCCAAGGAAGTCACTTACAATTATTAAATTCGTTTTTAATTTAGTATGTTTTAATTAAGTAAATTTTGATTCAGTAAGTTGTTTTACTTTATTAAGTTATTAAATATGTCAAAATGTATTTTGTTTTATATGTCTATTGTGCTTTCCTTTCAGTCAGTTGATCAATTTTTTAAAATAATGTTTTATCTTGGATATTCTCGCGACCCCCCTCCAGTGTGCTCGCGTCCCCCTAGGGGGGCGCGCCCCACAGGTTGAGAATCGCTGGGCTAATGCGATATATATAAAAAAAAACATTGTAATCTAAATATGTTATGTATCATCCTAATTTGATTTTTTTAAGTTTTGATTTCCGCTGGTAATTGGACTCCATCTGCATTTTCGATTGGAGATATGATACTAAGTAGATTTATTTATGTCATTTTAATTAGCTTGCGATTCGATTCGATAAATTCGTGTTTCCATTCGGAGATAAATAATCAAAATCTATTAA
This sequence comes from Argiope bruennichi, assembly GCF_947563725.1. Lineage (NCBI taxonomy): Eukaryota > Metazoa > Arthropoda > Arachnida > Araneae > Araneidae > Argiope > Argiope bruennichi. The sequence continues at coordinate 126,702,238 of NC_079152.1, forward strand.
CTTAGTTAAAAGTAAAACAATAAATTATATTATATATATTTTTTTAAATGTTGCATAAAAGAAAATCATAAAATATCTTTCAAACTAAAAGACTGACTGTATTATGTAAACTAAATAAAATATTTGTTTCCAAATATTTCCCGCTTTTTATAAAAGAATTATTCAAATAAAATATCTATAAAGCTTATACATTTTTTAGCATGCATTTCATTCTTAAGTTGAATAACTTATGAAAATAAGAGAACGAAGAGAGATTGAAAGAATTTCAAAAAGAATGTGGTGATGATGATTTTCAAATGCCATAGGTAAGTTCGTATTTGAAACAGATATCTCAGTTGCCATTCCAATTAGCAAAGTAAAGTAGTTAGAAAGATGATAGGGAGAATTCCTTTCTGTAAGAAAATGTTTAATTACACTTTGTTCACTAGAAATGGATGAAATTGTCTATGGAGGGACTATTGTTGCTCGCGATTATGAAGCATCCTATATCTTTGATGTTTCCTAATAGATAAAATTATCAAAAAAATTTTTAGTCGGTGGTTATATAAAGAATGTGAAGTGAATTAGTGATAGGTGACAAAAGCAAAATGAGTTTAAAATAGTCCTAAAGAAATAAGAAATCTAGATATAAAGAATTAAAAAAAATACTTTAAGATTACTTAAGAAAAAAGTTAGGAATTAAGTTTAACGGTTTGTAAGTTTACAAAATTTATAGTAAAAAATACTTTTTTGGATGATTTAATCTTGCCGTAATCCGGTAATTAAATTACTTTTATCGTTGTAAATACAGTAACATAATGAATTCCGTAACAACAACAAAAAAAACTTGAATTCAGTCATTTAAATCAAACGGTTAAATTAATATTGTAAGCATATATTCTAAATGATCTGAATTGTGAGAGTTTTCAGATTATTTTTTTATATTGTATTAAATTTGTCAACGTATTTCTTTCGTCACACTATTCATTCTTATCTTTGTCTTATCCTCAGAAGCTATACCATATATATATTCCAAATGAAAACAATTAATTGAGAAAACATTTATTACAAGAAAGATAAATTCGATTAGAATATGCAAAATAGTAAAGATTAAGAGTTATTAAATATAAATTTAGTTAAATTAAATTCGTTCCTTTGAAACAAATTTATATTTTCTGAATCAATCCTTACATTTTAAGAATGTAAAAGATGTACATATGACTTAATATTTAACAATTATGCACAAAATAAATGTTTATCACGGAGAGTTTAATTAAGACAGTTTATCATATTAGATAACCAACGTAATGCTCAATAAATTTTAAGATAAAACAACGGTTAGATTTACGCTTAAAAAGGCATTATATTAAGATGCCATACTTATTTCTTTTTAGGACTAATTTTATTTGTAAAATTAAAATGTTTATTCATTTATTAAAACAAATGATTTCTTTTACTTAATTAAAATTTACTAAAAGACTTTGAAATTATTACAAATTCTTTACAATAGAATAGTTTATAAAGCAGAAATATTATAAATAACATTTGAGATATATATAAAATAAAACAAAATCAATATCCATGAAATTAATCTTGTATCAAACATTAACTATTTTTTTATTAATTTGCACATACTTTAAACTTTTGACATTTCGGAATATTGTTTATATACAGACGAAAAAAGTATTTAATTATTTCGAATAGCTGGATATGTTTTAAAATTTAACCATATTCATTACAAATTCTATCAAACAAGAATATGTAAATTTGAGCTTCGATTTTTTTTTTTTTTTTTTTTTGCAAACTAATGGTTTTTTTTTTAATGAAAATATGTTGTACATATTTAATAATTATTAAATGTCGGATTGGGAATGCGATTTATTTACTTTAATTAAATTATTTAGTATTTGATAAAATTAATTATTATTTATATTTATTATTAACATTCAAGTCGAAAATGTCTTTGTATCCTTTGTATCTACTTGCATTTTGTGAAGTGAAACTAACGTCTTTACATTTCAACGAATTTAATTAGAGCTCAGATTTACTCATTTTTTTTTTAAAGACGCATTCATAAAGATACATAATACCCTTCTCAACGATAAATGTCACCTTGTTTGATAATAGTTTGAAACTAAAGAACCAATTTAATTGTGATATAACTAAGAGTTGCCTGAAAAAAAGCCTTAAATAATTCGAAATTATAAATTCCTTTTATTCTCATTAATTAAATACATAAACCTAGAGAAATAGATTTCCAAAGAGTTGAGAACTGCTATTTCTGATATTCTGAACTTCTAAATGTCTTCCAAAGTGAAAACTTTCTCTGAATTAATTCTCATTAAAATACAGCAATTAATTAACAAAATCGGAATGACTCAATTTTTTTTAAAACTGCAGTTGCTATTTATCCGAGAGATAATATTTAATTTTGGACGTCATTGATGAAGAAATATATATAATGATATGACAGTTACAGGTAGAAAAATTATATTTACAATTTCCAAATTTAAATAAAATACATAGTGTCTAATTTCTAAAGTTCAGTAATTCATGAATCCTTCCCTTTTCTCATGCTTTTAAACAAGGCGTTTTTCTAAATAATGGTTCTTCATTCTTTTATTAACATTTCAAAGACAAAAAACACGGATATTTTTAATGCCTATTGAATATCAAATAGACTGCAGTACCAATTAATAAGTGTTCAAATATCCTAATTAACTATTAAATATATACCAAATTATTTAAAAAAACAATATTTAATCCTTATATTAATTTTATTACGTTCTGAATACTAATTATTATTTATTCATTACAAATAAAATTGAAAAAAGAATATGAAATACATAATGTACAGGGGATATTAAATTTTAACATTACAACGTTTAATTATTACATTGTAACATTTTATTACGTTCTGGATACTAATTATTATTTATTAATTTCAAATAAAATTGAAAAGATAATATGAAATACATAATGTATAGGGAAATATTAAATTTTAACATTATGTTCAAATAATTATTTATTTAGAAATAATAAGCATTATGTTTTTGAATCAAAGGCTTCTAAGATGAATCAATAGCAAAAAAACAAGTATAAATAATTTTAAAAGTTACACAATATATTTTACGTAATATGTTAATTGATTGTATAAAATAAATATAAACAAGCAAGAGAAAAAAAATATTAATGATAAAATGTATCCAAATTTAGTTTATTTGAAGAATACCCACACCTGCTTGAAATGATTGAATTTAGTGTTATTTTACATACAAAATTTTTCATTAAATTCTCATTAAAGACATCACAAATATATCCTATTTGTAAAAGAATAAGGATATTTCGATCAATTAAATATCAATAAATGATTAACTTTTAATTATTTTTTTTTCTTTTTGGTCTGCTTGTGCGCAAACTTTTTTTAAAAATTTAATTTTAATTCATATGAATAAACAAACGTCTCATATAATCATTAAAAAATTTTATTCTTAGTTAGAAACACCTTATTACAGTTTGTTTTAAAATAGATATCTCGAATAGAAATACGGGGATCTCAATTTTCCGCCCGCTACTGAAATGTTTCTTAGAAAAAGTTTATATAAGCAATTACATAAAATTCAATGATTCGTGCTAAATTGTAAATGATGTTTAAAGTTAATTTTTAATGTGACTTAAATAAAAAAAATACTAAATATATCAAATTTACTTTGGGAATTATTCAAAACTTAATTTGGCGACAACGCTAGAAAAAAATTATGTTGATTCTGAATCCTTTTAAATTGCATATGCTCTTAATAGTATCAATATTTGTTTTAATATTTGCTCTAAGGCATATTAGGAAAAGAATCATCTAATCATTTTTTTAAAAAATATGACTATTTTTGTAATTGTACAAATGTAATTTTCTCATAATTGAAGATTAGAATGAAATCATGCCCTCCTCTTAGAAAACCAATAAATAAACTTTATTTACGAAATAGTAATTTTATCTCCTCTGAGTACACTTTAACTTCCACCCACTGGAAACAAACCAGCATCTAGGAATGCCTAGAAAACTCAATGTTTACTTTTGTTCTTCAGAAACCACTATTTTCCCCCTTCTTTCAAAACAAAACTAAAAAAAATAAAGGTTGAAATGGAAGACACGTACCCTCCTCTAGAATGAATGATGTTATTCTAGAATTTTCTCACAAAATCATTTAATCCAGATAAGTGACTGAGATAGATAACGTTTACGAAAGGCAAACATGAAACGGATTTTTAGCCTCTAGAAATGTTGGTTTATGGGAAGGAAAACATTAATCAATTTCTTAATTCACAATGTCTTACATTCTTAAGTATCCCGCGGCCATGACGGTACCAATCTCATTTTTATTCCTGTAAAAATCCGTTTCAAAGCGTAAAACAAAAAATATTTTTTCCTTTCAATCTTGCTAAGATCTTATTCTTGCATGTATCAAAATTTGATTCTCTGGAATGATCAGTATAATGATGCTTATTGCGAAAGTAATTAAGAGATCTGAATGATTCATTTTATTCTATTAAGGGAGTTGAGTGTTTCAACAAACAGTTATTCTTATTATTTATAAGAAAATTTTATGTTTAACCCTGAGAAGTATGCTGCCTCTTTACACTTTTTTTTTTAATTTTAAATAATGCTCTATGTGTGTGTGTGTTTATAAGAAATATTATTTGAAATTATATTTTACTGTTGAATAAGTGATTCAAATTTTGTAAACAAATCAATATTATTCTGATTTTAATTCCATTCATAATTTTGTTAAATACTTTCAGATTTTTATGACCATAAAAGCTTTCTTTTGTAAAATTGGAATTTTAATTGAAAAAAAAAATAAGATTTGAGATTTAAACAACCAGATGATCTCTGAACGTGGAATATCTATACATTTTAATACGATAAAAAAAAGCGAAATTATGTATTTTATGATTATCTGTCGAGTTTTTAGCTCAGTTTGAATGAGCTTCCATGCTTATGACGTGTTATAAGGAAAATAATCCATACACTAATATATGATAATATTCATCTCATACAAATTACTCAAACAAATTCAAACTCATGTGAATGAAGTTCAAATTCAAAATTCTTATTCTGAACATCGCATCATTGGGTTACAAAGAAAAATATACTTATAGAAAATCAAACCCATTGAAATATGTTTCCCTACAATTTCTTTTAATTTACTGAAATGTGCACAATTGCATTTTTCTATGTCTTAATTTAAGAAATATAAGCGCATTTATTTACACTAATATGGTCATTAATATTGCAATACATAATTTTCATTTGGAACATAAAACAATTCACAATCATAGCGAAAGACATTAGATGTGCGGTTTACTTTCGGGAGACCCTTTAAAACAATAATTATCTCAACATATTAAAGAGTATATTTTCGAAACGAAGATTGTTTGCATCCTACTGGGTAGATTAATGGTGTATGTCTAAAGCAAATATTAATTAAGCAAGAACCACGAGAGAGTTAACGAGAATTACTAAAAATATCATTTTTTTTATTTTTAGTATTTCATCTTGGTGCTTTTGGAAAGAATGTAGACATTTACCCAGAATTGCAATAAATAAACCCTTATAATTAGATTAGAAGAGAACTAGAAATATTCTGATTTAAAAACTTGGTACGGTAAGCATTCGTAATAACGTTTCGTGTTAATTAATTTCCCCAAAAGATATATAAAAGGTCCCATAATAATTGAGTTTTTTCAGTACTTTTTTTGAAAGAAAATATTTCAGCTATTTTTTTAGTTAGAGTTCATAAATTCCCCATTTCAAATTAAGAATTTCAGTCAACTTTTTTTCATTATTATTCACATGATAAAGAAGAAACGCTATCTTGATGATATCTTGATCACATTATATAACTCATCGTTTTATAATATATTTCAATCTCAGCCAGTTTTTAAATATATTTATACTGAAAACTGATGTACTGGATCCAAATTTTTAGAAGATATAATTTATTATACCATGTTCAAAATTGATTATAATGAATAATTATATTTAAATTAAAATTGATTAAAAGAATTCCATTCACTTAATTCTCAACAGTTTATAAATAAATTATCTCAATATATAGTAAAAATCTTCAAAATTCTTTTGGAAATGAGAAAACATATATATACATATATTTTAATTTAGATTAATTCAAGTAACAGATTATTTATGTTTATGTTCCTTAGGGTCTACCAGAATATTTATTCATCCTACATATCTCATATTCATAATTATCTGATTTGAATAAACGCATGGAAACTTGGCAATTACGCGAGTATATATATATATATATATATATATATATATATATATATATATATATATAACATTTATATGAATGCAATTTCCTGGTATAAGTTTTTCATATTTTGAGAAATTCATTTATACATCAATTTTGCAGTAATATAAAAATTTTCTTTATTCTTATTTAAAAAATTAAGCTAAATGTTTCCTTGAATTCAACAAATTGCAGGAAATAATTGCTTTAAAATTATTCTGAATGATTGAAAAATGTTATTTCTTTTAACGCTATTTAATAAAGAAATCTTTTCTTTTAGATTCCTATTTTTTTATTTTAATCATCTCAATGGGCACTTTTTATAACATCCCAAGGTATTTTAGAGAACTTTTAAAAAGTTGCATTGAAACCATTGATCTATTGCATAAAAGTAAAAGTTAACGTGCATACCATTAAAAGATGCTCAGCATTTTCTGAATTAAACATGACACATGACTATATCTTATTCAGTTTTGAGTTTCAATGATATTTAGTACTATTAAGTTTGAACACTTAAGAATCACCGGTTAGCAAGCAATCAATAATTTGATAAAACTGGCCCAAAATTTAACACAGATCTTAAAATCTTACGATAAAACCGCATGCCAAATTTATCCATTAAAATTTTTTTGTGCATGTGAGCTGGCGTATTACTTGCATGTTATTTGACAAATATAAAGACTTTTTCGAATACAAATTTCATCCAAAATTTGATACACTACAATATTTTGTGTGTAAAAGCCCAAGCAGCAAAAGATCGTCGGCCAATCATTGGCCAAGCATCACCCTACAGAATGATCGAGTTTGGGACGATATCACCTCCGATTTCGCCCCGACATTGGTTATGTCCCCTGGCAATTCGTCGCATGATTATCGACCGACTACTTTTCGACGAATTTGCCAATCATTTTGCGACGTGTCATTATCACGCGCGACGTTATACCAAGCCTTTCGCGACCTGTTTTATCAATGGGCGACACAATACCAATCATTTCCCCATGTGTTTAAAAATCGGCGACCCAATACCAATCATTTCCCCATGTGTTTAAAAATCGGCGACCCAATATCAATCATTTCCCCATGTGTTTTAGCAGTGGGCGACCCAATACCAATCATTTCCCCATGTATTTTAGCAATGAGAGTCAAAATACTAATCATTAGTCGATTTAATTCTGAACACTTACCGGTGTCAAACTGAAATATTAGTTTAGTGGTTATTCAGTTTTCTCAAACTCTAGAAACTAGTGTCCTAATATTTAAAACTATCGTACTTTTAAAATTTTGTCAAAAAAACTGAAAATACGAAATATTTTGAGTAATTTACTTTTCTTTTTTACTTATGAATAATTGGGGTTGTTATTTATTTTGATAAATTTAAAATTCCATAAAACATTTGCTTTTGATAGAATGACATTTTCACTAACTTTTTAACAATTTTTTCAACTTTTTTAAACTATTATTATAGCATTTATTTTACCACAATCTTACCCTATAAAATGTTTAAGTGACATTTTTTTTTACTGCTCTTCAAAAAAATAAACAAATGTTAAAATTATCTGAAATGATTGTAAATTTGATCACCTGCACATTTATCAGCATGTAAGATTTATTTCCTTCATTTATATTTCCTATTTATTTTCAGTGTTTAATGCATGAGAAGAAATCTTAACATAATCATAGTTTCAATTGTATAATTAATCAGTATAATTTTACTGATGTATATAATACATCTACTTTAAAATTTCTAATATTGCCTATATTATCTGTTTTTAAAAGTTATTTCATAAAAATTCAAAACAGAAAAATATATAAATTCTTATTAAAAAATATTTTCTTTACTATATACACTTTTATATTGCTTAATGTGAGCAGTAAATAAAGGATTTCTAAAGAATAATGACTAAAACACAAATTCCTATTTTAATGTATTTTGAATATCCTCCGCCGCCCCCCCCCTTTTTTTTAATGCATTGGTTAAAAATTGTGTAAAATACTAAATTATATAATTCCTATTATAAGTTTCTTCAATAGACAATATTTTAAAAGCACAAAAAGTTACTTCAAATTTTTAATATTTTCATAATTTATGTTTAGTGAGATTTAGATTTGTGGCAAAATAACCAAATTTGATCTATGTTAAAATCAGAATATTTCACAAATATGTTTCATAAAAATTCCATGCACAAAAATGCAACGCTTTTTTCAATATTACTGATTCTATTTACTGTTAGTTTACAAATTTACTTCATGTAGAAATTTTATACCTCATTATAAATTTTAGTGTTAGCTAATGTCCAATAGATAACATTTTACAAGCACAAATTAATAATTAACTTCATATTTATAATATTTTTTTTTTATCTATGATTAGTTTCGTTTGGCTTTATGGCACTAAAACCAAATTTGATCTTTGATTAACACTGAATATTTCTGAAAAATTCCATACATAAAAATGCAACACTTCTTTCAATTCTACAAAATTATTTGCAAGTTAATAGTACATTTACTATTAACTTGCAAAGTTACTTCAAGATGTAGAAATTTTATATCTCATTATAAATGTTAGTATTAGCTAATGTCCAACATACAACATTTTACAAGCACAAATTAATAATTTACTTCAAATTTCTAATATTTTCTTGATCTATGTTTAGTTGTTTGATCTTGTAGCACAAGAACCGTATTTAATTAATGATTAACTCTGAATATTTCACAAAAATTCCATACCCAAAATGTAAACACTACTTTCAATTATACAAAATTTCTTTAGACAAATATTTTTCTTTTAATTATTATTTCCCCCCTCTTTATTTTTAGGAGAAAAGAAAAAAAAACTATGCAAAACAATTTATTTACAAAGACCTTCATTAAATAATATTTTAGAAATACAAATTAAAATAATAATTTACGTGAAATTTTTGACTGAATTTTCTGTAATGACTTATACACACAAGCGAAATCCCGAAACTATGACTTATAACTTAAAAGAATAAATAACGTTGTCAAAAAATTATTTAAACTTTATTTGCAAGTCTATTAATCTTTATTTATTACGTCATACTTGAAGAGTTTGAAATTTCTAAAAATCCACACACATCTATGTAAATATTATATATATGTATAACTGAATTTTCAGCTACATATAAAGAATTATGCATTTTTTTATATTAGAATTATACATAGAAAACAATTATAATAATAATTGAGCTTTAACTTCATTTAAAAGTTTAAATAAAACATTTGTTGACAATTGGAGATGAGTATTTAACAAGCGAAAGTCTTATAGAACTTCATAAGCGTAATATTTTTGTTTTGATATTGGAAAAATTACTCAAACTAATGGGAGTAAAATTTGTGTTACTGTTTTATGAAATGCTAAATAATTAGAAACTATTCATATAAGACTATTCAAAAATGCCTACATAATCTCAAGTTTAAAAGTTTTTTTTTTTTTTTGAAGTTTACTAAAAATGCATTCTGCTAAACTTTTTTTTATCCTCATATCAAAATAAAAGTAATTACACAAATATTATTCAATACCAAAATATAAGAATGTTATTTAATACTTTTGTAAACTTCTTTCACACAAAAATTGAAAAGGAAAAGGAAAATTAACGAAGCTAAATAGAATTAAAATCACTTGAATTGTCACTCTGAAAAAATAATGAGCCATAAAAATTAATGAGCCATAAAAAAAAGCCGTTGCCATTAAAAAAATTATTCAAAATATATAAAGAAAAATAAAAGTTGTACAAAACAAAATTTATGCCTTTCTTATTGAGGCAAATAAGTTTTCATATAAAAGAATCAGAAATTAAAATTAACCTACTTGTTGCAATGTGGTAGGAATGAATGTCAATTTTGAATTACATTTCACTACATTTTTCACTAAAAGACATTTCAGATTTTGGCATTTTGTTTAACACATACATTTGATAAATCCTTGGCTGAGTAATTGCAACAGACCGAAAAGAAATTTTGCGATTTGGAATATCTTCAATTCTAAGCAAATTCTTAGGATATAAAGTGAATTGGAATCTCGCATATAATTGTTTTAAATTTCCTTCTGATGTTCCAAGTCAGTAGAAACCATACTCCGTCACATTCATTATAACTGCCAATATATTGTGCAAATCATTTTGTCCCTTTTCGAAGTCAGGAATAGGAATTTGCACAGTAGTTTCCAAACAAATAGTGAGAACTTTTTTCGCTTATATTTCCAGATTAATTTTAAAATTTATTTTACCTTCAATTGCATTTTCAGTTTTGAAACAAAAGGTGCACAAAATTTCTATTTCATCGAATGGGATGTATTTCATATTTCGCCAGGATGCAATTTAGCATTCTATACAATGCTTAGAAAATTTATGAAATACAAATTGTTTCATACATTATTGGCTTGTTTTAGTTATTATATACATTGTATGGGCTTTTTATAGAATGCTGGATTTTATACTTTGCTGATAACAAATATAAAGAATTATGCATATACTTTTATTCAAATTCACTTTTTTTTTTTTTTTGACAATCTTGATGTACCTAGAAAACATATTTCTTAATTAGAATAATGATTGAATTTTCACTTCTTTTAAAAGTACAAATAAAATATTTCTTGACAATTGGAGATATGTAATTAACGAGCAAAAGTCTTATAGAACTTCATAAACATGATAATGTTTTAAATCTGATAATGGACTATGTAGGCAAATATTATAATAATGTTAGGACAATAGAGAAAAATAATATAAACTAATGGGTGTAAAATTTATGTTACTATTTTATGAAAGGGAAAATAATTATAAATTGTTCATATAAAAGTTTTCAAATATAACTAGATAATTTAGATAATTTTAAATATATATATATATATATATATTTTGAAATTTACAATAAATATATTCTGCTAATCTATTTTTTTAGCCTTATGTCAAAATAAAAATAACACAAATGTTATTGCAAAACCAAAACTTAAGAACGTAATTTAATACTTTTTAAAACATTTTAATTAGAAATTGTTGTTAACGAAAGGAAAGGAATTGTAAATGAAATCGAAAAATATCTGCAATAATGTAAGAACACACAAAAAAAAACTAGCAAGAAATAAAATCACTTGAAAAGAATACGAACAAGAAAAGAAATGGTGATAGCTCAAAGAACAAAGTAAAATTTCAGTACTTAATGAAACAGAGAGATTAACAGTGAATCGTTAACTTAATATTATTATGGTCGCATACACCTAACGCTAAAAATATCACGTGCAACTCCATGTTTGAGGTAATCAACGAGTTCGAACGGCTTCAACAAAAATAATCTTTTTTATTCTCCGTTTAGAATAAATAATATATTTTTTACAAATATATAATAATAAATACTTTACACTTACCAAGTTTCTTGAAATGATAGCACGTATTGCTGCTTGAATTTCAAAATCCAATACACGCCAGGTGATTCATGGGAAATTTCTAAAATATATTCTCATATCGCCGCCTAGGAAAAGCGACTTTCCAGACATCGAGGTGACTATGGGCCGATTAATTTGAGCCGGTCGTTTTCAAAAAGTCGCCTTGGGAGTTCACCCCGATGAAAAAGTGATCTTTAGAGGCAACAGAAAAATATATGATCAGAATCCGATGTCGCGCCAATGCAAAGGCAACATTGGCAAAATAATGAAATAATGAATGAACTTTATCCAACTGAAGCGATCATTGGCCAATCATTTGGCGACCATTCTTGCTGCTTGGGAGCTTTATAAGAAATTCCGTCATTTTAATTCGTTTCATAATTTAATTTCCGTTTTCGCAGACAAACGGAAATATCGTTAAACTTAATCCTTTTGTCATTTCTTCAAAATTTATTTGTCAATACACATATTAATATTCGTCGTTCTGTTTCGTTTATCTAAGTGAGCAAATCTCATTTCTGTAAAATACATGGAAGTGATTTAAAGCGAAATAAATCAATAAAAATGAATTCAATTTGTTTACAGAAAATCTAATGACATTCGAATTCACATTCTATATCTAGTATTCATTATTATGGGACCTTGATTCGATCAGTTTATTGTGTCAAGTTGAGAGGGTAACTATCAGTGAGCTAATAGTCCCCATCGCATTGTTGATGACTTAATATTAAGAACAGGCGTCTTATATGACTCAAAATAACAAATATTCATATCATTTTCTTGTTTGGGTACCAAGAGTTAAACAAATATTAACCAAATAAATTTTTATTTTAACGAGTATCCAATAATAAGCAATAATTTTAAGTTAAAATTAGAATAAATAAGGCAATTTAATTTGTTGATTTTATGTTGGTAATTTATACACATCTATAGATAGAAATGACTTAGAAAATCAGTGGCAGTGTCATTAATAAAGCATCATGCCAAGATAGGAGTCGTAGAGAAATTTTTTTCGAAAAGAAATTAAATAATCGATATTTTAAAGAAACAAAGCCAAAATTTGGCATTTAACACTTTTTAGATATGTCTAAACTCTTTTATCATCCATATGAAACTCACAAAATGTAAAAAAAAAAGTATATTGATAATATTTAGTTTATGCTGATTCAATGCAATGAAGTAATATGATAAATCAATAAAACTCCAAATATATTCACCGAACCTTGAAAACCTTTTTCTCGCCTTGATGGGTACATCGAGTCAAATTTCCGTTCAAAGATATACTTAAAAGATCCCTGATGTATGGAAGGAAATATTTCTACGAACTTCTTCCATCCATTCGTCCGGCATTCATATTTTTCCGTTTACATTTTTCCTGGGGAATTTTTAAAAAACATATTTTTTTAGAAAAGAAATCGACACGAAATGTAAATTACTTTTTCTACTCTTCTGATTTAGTTATAGAAATCTGAACTGCTCTTAAAATAAATTTATATAGTTTTTACAAACTTCATTCGTGTATTTCAACTATATATATATATATGAAATGAAAGCATATAATTTTGAAAAATCAGAAGGCAGTTTCGAAGACATTGAAGATATTTTAGATTTTATCCAGCACGCATTATGTACAAGCATGAGAGACGAACAAACAATACAGAACAACGACACTGAGCGAAAAAAGTGTAAAACCCTTTAATATTTTGACCGCTATAATGTTTCCGTCAAGTGTCGACCTTGAAAAGTGAAACGGAGGGATTATATTTACTCGACACGTGGAACTGATGTCGCATCATTTTTACAAAGTTTCGGTAAAATTGATTAAACAGAAAAAGTGGAATGGGTTCATGAAACAAGAGAACACTTTAGAATGACCCCGACATGTGCCGAATTAAGCAAAAATTTAGGAAATTAATTTGGATTAAATTAGATATTAAAATATAATTTCATATATATATATATATATATATATATATATATATATATATATATATATATATATATATATATATGATGTACGGAGCGTCATCACTCAGCAGCCAATAAGAGGCTATCTGATTCCGCCATTAAAACTGTATTCAGTACTATAATAGCGTTCATCGATGTAAAGCGGCTCAGCCATTCTTCCTGTTCATTACATTCGTTTATGTTAAATTAGTGTGTGATTCTTGTAATATGAGCCATCTCTAAGCATTAATCTCAACCGACTTTTTCCCCTAGGGTCCATGAGAGATATTTGATTTGATATATAATCCTATTAGTAGAGACCTGTTTTTCGAGCCAGACTTAACACATCTGGGGGGTTCATGTGGGGGCTCGATCCTGGAAGCAACGTCCTCGGAAATAGAAAAATAATCTTGGATTCGGTAAGAATCCGGAAATTTCACCATTAGTTTTCGTCAAATTATCTTCGGATCGGCAGTGGCAGATAAAAGTTTCAAGAAAATCTTCGGTTCGGCAGTGGCCGACAAATTTTTCAATAAAATCTTCGGTTTGTCAGAAGCAGGCAAAATTGTTCAAGTAAATCTTCTGTTCGGCAGTGGCCGGCCAATTGTGAAGTTCCTGCAGAATATTATCTCAACGGATATAATTGAAGAAGAACAGGTAGGAGAATTTTCGATATCATTTTGAATAAAGAATCTTGCAAGCATTTATTTTAAGATTTGTTTATTTGAGAATGACTTTTTCAAGAAAAAGAAACTGTTTAAATGTATTTATTTTAGAAATTTCTGTTTTGAAGAAATATTAGAATTATTATTATCGTTATTATTAGCATTTGTTATTAGGAAAAATAAAGGCATATTCAAAATGTTTAAAAATACAAAAAAGAAAGATTTAATTATTGTCGCTGAAGCAATAGGTGAGGTAGTTCCGGAAAAAACAAATGCTGTGCAGCTTAAACAAATAATGGAAAATTGCCAATCGGCTAAAGATGATTTGGAATTTTTTAAAGACATTATCATCTCAACGGTAGAGGAACGCGAAAAAATAGAAGCAGAGGAACGCGGAAAAATAGAGGCCGAACGAGCGAGTGAAGAGGCAGAACAAGTGCGTGAAAAGGAAAGACAGTTTGAATTAGAAAAAATAAAACTAACTTTAGCTCATGAAGAAAGTATGAAAAACGTTCAAGTGACCGGAATAAGTATTCCTAACGGACTTCCCCCAGAAAGTCATGCAGAGTCCATCAAGCAAATAATTAAAAGCATCCGCGCATTAATAATGCCAATACCAACAAAATCAGAAAATTTCAATTTGTTTTTCAATATTTTGGAACGTGCTTTCGAAACAAAACAGGTTAAAACTGAATACAAAGCCGAAGTCCTTCTAAATGTGTTAGGCGAGAAATCCCGACATGTTTTGTTATACGTGAACGAAAGAGAAATAAAATATTATGACGAAATCAGAATAATAGAGAGAATAATAGAGAGAATCAGAATAATTCCAACCATCTGCTAAAGAATGCTGGGATAACTTTCAAGCCGCCAAAAGATTTAAAGGAGAAAATCACGTGCAATTCGTCTCAAGATTAAAAGCGAATTTAGAATATTATTTAGAACTAAGAAAAGTTAAAGATTTTGCGACACTTTGTGAACTAATTGTAACCGATAAATTGACCAGCACTCTTGACAAGAACACATCCGAGCACATTTTGATCAAACAAAGCTCAGACTGGTTAAAACCGCTGACGTTAGCAAAAGAAATAGACATTTACTTTCGCGCAAGAAACAAAAGTTTGTTTTGGGAAGAGAGTAGAAATACACATGACTACAGCTCAAGGTTGAGCGCCAATAATTCCCGCCAAAATAACGGTCATGTACACGATGGAAATATTGATAGGAAAACTTGTTTTAAATGTAATTCTACATGGCATTTAATAAAATTATGTCCCCAAAATGTTGATGCTAGACGACATAACAATCAGGGAATATCCCATAACTCAAATCCTGTAAACTCCATGTTTAAATCAAATGAAATTCCACAAGAGTTAATAATCGCTGAGTTGGAATACGTAGATGTTATTGTAAACGACGTTCCTATTAAAGCTTTGACTGATATTAATGATTAATGATTGGAAGTCTATTAATGATTATTAATCCTAATTATGTAAAGAAATTAAATTATGTAGGCCGTAGCACAAAAATTAAATTAGCAAATAGTTCAATTGGCGATCTTCCGTTTGTGGCGATATATATTAGTCATGCTGATAAAAAATCAGAATCGAAAAGAGTTTTAGCAGCTGCAAATACAAATAAATCATTTGAATGTATTATACCATCTAATATCTATTTATATCTTTAAAATACTTTTTCCAATAAAAATTCTACAGTTGAATGAGTTTCTGAAAATAAATCCGAGCTTGAGTCATCAAGTGAAAAAGAATACCAACGTTACATAATTCCTTCTGTTGATACCGAAAACGAATCGAATAAATTAATCTGTGAGAATAAAAAAGAAACAAAACATATTTCTTCTCATTCTTCTTGTTGTATAAAAAATGATAAAAATTCAATTTCTCTTCTAAATGAAAATAAAAGTATTACTACTTGTTCGAAAAGAAATGCTGACTCTGAATTTTATTTCCAGAGGAATGATATATCTTTGAATAAAGATAAATTTGTTGATGTTAATTTAATAACTGATACTTGTTTTGAAAAGAGTTTTCTGATGTAAATTATGAATGGTTAGTGAAGGAAGAATGCACAAATGTTTTAAATGTTTATTCTGAAAATGATTTTGATATAAGGTATTTATCTGATAAAAATATGAAAGATCATGTAACTAATTTAATTTCAAATCATTCTCCAAATAAAATCCGTACTACAGATTTGCAAATGTCTATTATTTTAACTGATGACATCCCTGTGACTTGCTCCCATAGAGAAAATACAAGTTACAAAACAAATCGAGGAATAGCTTGCCCAGGGTATCATTGAAAAACGCTATTCTGATTATGCGTCCCCAATTGTCTTAGTGAAACGTAAAAATCGCGAACCCAGACTGTGTATTAAATTCCGTTCTTTGAAAAAAAAAACAATCAAAGATAAATTTCCTCTACGAAATATAGAAGATATTTTTGATAAGTTCCACTCAGACAAAATTTTCTCCACATTAGATCTCAAAAGTGCTTACCTTCATATTGATTTGACTCATGTGTAGTAGAATTAATACATGACGGAACTTTAAATGTTTACTTGGATGATATTATCAACCCCTCTCAAACCATTTCTGAAGGTATTCAAAAATTGGAACACGTCTTACACATAGCCTCAGAATTTGGCCTAGATTTAAATAAAAAAAAAATGTCAGTTTCTGAAAGAAAAAATTAACTTTCTTCATCAAGTCATCGAAAATGGATAAATTAGGCCATCAACTGAAAAAATGTCAGCAGTACTCAATTTTCCTCAACCACGTAATGAAAAACAAATCCAAAGTTTCTTGGGTTTAACGGGATATTTTCGGAAGTACATTAAAGATAATTTTTTAATAGCTAGACCTATAAGCGATTTACTTAGAAATGATGTAACATTTGAATTCGGTTCCCCTCAAATCAAATAAAAGCGTTTGAGACCCTTAAAAGAGCTTTATCGCAAGATCCAATTTTATATCTACACAAACCAGGTTCCAAAATGGAATTCCATACAGATGCTTCCAGATTAGGTTACGGTGGAATCCTTCTTCAAGCTGAGGACGATGATAATTTACATCCCATAGCTTATATAAGTAAAAACAAACAAACAAAAAAACACCTTAGGAAGAAAATTTATCGAGCTATGAACTGGAAGTTTTAACTGTTATTAAAGCATTAACAAAAATCCGTACTTACATTTTAGGAACTAAAATTAAAATTCTCACTGACTGCTCTGTGTTCAAACAGACTATTACTAAAAAAGAATTAATTCCCAAAATAGCACGTTGGGTCTTATCCCTCGACGATTTTGATTATGAGATAGTACATCGATCAGGCAGTCAAATGCGTCACGTTGATTCACTTAGTAGATACCCAACCAGTAAATACCCAATACCCAGCAGTCATGACTGCACTTTGTGATGATTTAACAGCGCGAGAGCAAGTGGCACAGATGTCAGATGCATACATAAAAAAAATTGAAAGAATTATGTAAAGATAACAACCAAGTTGATTTCGTGGTACAAAATAACATTTTATATAAATGTCAGAACAACCGTCGTTTGCTTTTAATACCTGAACTAATGAAACACGAAATAATTAAGAACGCGCATTCAAAATGGCACTTCGCCGTGGAGAAAACTAAATACATTATCGAACGTGACTATTTTTTCCCGAATATGCAAAAAAGTATTGAATCGGTAATACAGAACTGTGTCGAATGCATAATGAACTGTGGCGAAGCGTGGGTAACCTGAAGGGTTCTTACATCTGATTCCGAAGGAAAACTTTCCTCTAAGTATTTACAATGTTGACTGAAATGGACACTTAGTGTCAACCAATAAAAATTCCAATCATATTATCAGCGTAATAGATTCATTCTCAAAGTTTGTTTGGTTATATCCTGTTAAAGGTGTCACTGCAAATGATGCAATTACGAAACTGCAATTGCAGGAAGCAGTGTTCGGAAATCCCATTCCTATCATCACGGATAATGGTTCCGAATTTACCTCCAAGGAATTCACAAACTATTGCGCGAATTAGAATATAAATCAAATTCAAATTACCACAGGAATACCTCGAAGAAATGGATAGGTGGAAAGGGTTCATGGAACTCTTATCCCCCTACTTGCCAAACTTTCCATCAATGATCCCACGAAGTGGTACATTCATGTTCAAGCAGCACAACGTGTTTTTAACTCTACTGCTCCACGGGGTACAAAATTTACTCCTTTCGAACTCATGATCGGTGTGCAAATGAGGCATAAAAATGACCAGAAAATTCTACAGGAAAATCCTACAGGAAAAATATGAGCAATTGGTCATCGACAGCGGCAAGGACATTCGTGAAGAATCGCGACAGAACATCTTGCGCCTTCAAGAAGAAAATAAAAGAGCTTATAACAAGCATAGAAAGAAAGCTACTCAATATAATCCAGGTGACTTAGCGGCCGCACAGAGGACCCAATTCGGCAGTGGTTTGAAGCTCCGCCCGAAGTTCCATGGTTCCTGTCGCATCACAGCGAAGAAGTCACACGAGAAATACCTAGTGGAGAAAGTGGTAATCCACGAAGGCCCCAACCATACCTCTACAGCAGCAGATTATATAAAGCCTTGGTCTACAACTGCATAAAGAACATACTTTTTTTTCCTGTTTTGCAAAAATCTAAATTGAAGAGGACGTCAAGTTCACCATGGCGGCCGATTGTGGTGTACGGAGCGTCATCAGTCAACAGCCAATAAGAAGCTATCTGATTCCTGCCATTAAAACTGTATTCAGTACTGTACTAGCGTTCTTCGGTGTAAAGCGGCCCAGCCGTTATTCCAGTTCATTAAATTCGTTTATGTTAAATTAGTGTGTGATTCTTGTAATATGAGCGACCTCTAAGCATTAATCTCAAACGGGCATATATATATATGCTAGATTACTTGAAATATTTTAATTACTCTTAAGTTTTTGATGATCTCAATCTGAACTAGGAGATTCAGTTAATATATTCAATCATCAATAATTTCACTTTCTTAAAATAGTTGGTATCAATACTTACTGACTTAAATTGAGAAAAATAAATTTCATTTCATGGTTTTACATCTATGAAAAATTCTTCATGAATATAAAGGTTCAACATGTTAGGATGTAATATTTTAAATAATGTTAAGATGGCTGGAACTACAGTAAGCTGAAGAAAAGACTCGGTTCTTACAAAAAATTATTAAAAAATCTGAATAGTTTACTGGACGGTAAATGTACTCGCTTTTGTTGATAGATATATCACGTCAAATGTCCATTCATATCCATACATTACTGAGAACTAGTTTCACAAGAGCAAATTATTTCCAATATTTTAATTCCTCGATGATGATTCTTCCAATATTTAATTCTTTAATTATTCATGTCTTTGAGATAAAATATTTGCATTTGCCTTTTTTTCGTTTAATTTCAGGAACTTCTTTCTAAAAATAACGAATCTCATCCAGACAGACAGAGACACGCAGCAAAGAGTTAAAAGAGTGTTTTCTTTCTAGGTGGTCATATTTTATTAGTGAAATAATATAATATATATTACGTTACAGTAAATATGATTAATTCAATGTTTGTATATACACCGGTAATTATTCATAATCACCATTAATCTTATTAGTGAATCTGAATACTTACACTTGAGAATAGGAATAATAACGAATATTTTTATATAATCACTTTTTTTTTTATTTTCTGCAACGTAATAAGAAAAACATGAAGACTATTTTGAAATGCTTCTTATTTGCTTTTCTCGGTGATTGAAAAACAGTATTATATGTTTACTTATTGAATTATAAATGTGATGGATGATGAAAAGTAAAAGTCATTTAACTATGCCTCTTCAGTCAAGTCATGAAACATTTAGGTTTCTAGTGCTTAATATTAACATACTAAATTTTAAAACCAGTTTTTTTCTTTTCATTTCTTTCTTCTAAGACAGTTAAGATGCTAATGTTCATAAAGTTTATGTAGAACAAAGTACTTAGCCCATTCAAAATACTGAAATAAAAGTTTTTTTTAATTAAAGACTTAAAGAGAGTATTTATGATGCATACTGGATTATTGCAGGTGCCAGATTACATTTTGTTTCGAAGTCCGCATCCTCCGACTCTAAAACTCAAATGTCACCACTAGATTGGATGCTTTGTACAATTAAATTTCATATATTAATATTCAGGTATTTTAATTTCCGTAACTGAATATTTGCTCTTAAAATATTTTTCATTTTTTATACTCATTAGGCAATTTCTTGTTTTATGAATAAAAATAGTTTCTCTCGGAAAATTAATTAATTACACTATCATTATATCAATTAATGCAACCAGTCTGAAAGCGAATTGCAAATGACACATACAGGTCTTTAAAATCGATAAAGGATGCATGCTAAATTTAGACTTTCTACTTTTGCCTTGACATAAGTAGGTTAATGAACGTTAAAGAATCTTCCAGAAAATCAGGTCGTTAGAAAGTGTTTCGATAATACTATCTCAAATAATTAATTCTTCATTCATTTCCTATTAAAGATTTCACAATCGAGCCAATTTGTCTTTAGAATTTATTTTAAAAATTTCCATTTAACAAACGGATAAATAAAATTTTAGCATATATAATTTTTGATACATTTTAGCATTGGCATATTAAATATCATGACCTATATTTTTAAGTATTTTCTGAAATAAAGTTGGTTAGAATAAAATTTAAACATGAAATCCTTCCTGTCTACAAAGATGTGTTACAAAGAAAAATGTCTTCGAAAATTCTTCTTTTGTAACAATACATTAAGAAAAAGAAATACAAGTATTTTGCAAAATTGGAGTGAAAGGAACTTATTAAATACTCTTTGACATAACTACTCAAACCTGAATCATGAGAAATAAAGATTAACTGTTTAGCATTCATTAATTTAATCATTCTCTATGCCTATTTATAAATTTATCTTTGTGTATGTTTTCATGATTTATCTAACCATAATTTTTAAAAACTCAATTGTTATTTAGAGTTTGCACTTGAATTATGATTTTCATAAACTTTAAGTGCATATTTACTCATGTAAATCACATAAATGGCAACAATTTTACATCTATTCAGCTTAATGTTAAATAAATAAAATAATTTTCTACCTTTTGGTTCCAAGAAAGTTCTTTATAGTAAGTAGAAATCATAAAAAGGACGCTTTCGCTTCCAATTTTTTCATTAAATCTACAAATAATGATCGCTTACGAATTATTTGGTCTGGCTATCATAATAAAAGTTCGTTTTGAGTTTTTTCCCTACATATTCCTGATTCTTGTCTCATTAATCAGTGGGTTATAGGTTACAAATTTAAAATGACATGGCTTTTGCTTCTCCAGCAGACCATGTTCTTTCTAGCAAGTCACTCTTTCTTTTCCTAGTAGTATTATTGATTCTATTATATCATAAGTAGAATCCAATATTTTTCCTGTGGTTTTTGAATTCAAACCATTTTTATTTATTCTTTGCAGTTTCATGTTCTTCCCTTGCTGAAAGCTATCGAAGCATGCATAATCCATGTGATGACCCCGAGAAAGTTATATCTCAGTCCGCTAAAAATAACATGAAATAAGATGCAGTTTTGTTGTCATTATTATATCTTTGCTCCCAACTGCAGTGAAAATATTCATGTGCGCAATAAGAAGGCCAAGTATAAGGCTATTAAAACAGCATGATTTCAATTATCACAGTTCAATGTCTAAAAATACTTAGTGAGGGAATGACAAACAACCAGTAAAACATTAATGATTTAATAGAAATAAAATTCAATATTCCAGCCAACTGGTTACCAAAGGCGGCATGTTAAGTATAAGTAGAGACCAAAATTTAAATAAACAGGTGGAGCATAATTTTTTACATAATTATCCTTCTATTGAGAAATATCAAAGAATTAATTCCTGTCTTCATAACAAACAAACGTTGGTAAGTGAGATTTATAAAAATACTATTTAAATGCATCACAAAGTATTATAGTACAGATTTTTACCTCAAAGTTTTTCGTAATTCTGAAGAGAGTGCAGGCATTGAAATAGTCTTGTTGATACGAAAAAATCTTTCTATTAAATGTATTTAAATACTTTCATTTAAACCGTGAGGTGGATAAGCATTCTTTATCTGAATCTGCAGACTACTTCTTTTATATGTATCCAGCCAGTATCAAAAGAAATGAAATGTGGATCAAAAATAAGAGGAATAACTTTCCAAACTTGGGCTGATATATCCATTAAAGGTAGCATTTCTAATACAAAACACACATTATAAAGACATTTCAGCAGGCTCCGATCGTCGGGTTACTTAGAAGATGTGAATTTAATGGAGTTTCCACGCAGTTATGATAACGAAAAAATAAGATTAAAATGTATTAAAGCATTTCTTTATCTTCGGAAAAACGTCATTTGGCCATTCATTATAATACATACACATACCGTATTTAACTGTCGAGGTCAGATACTATTAACCAGAAAGTTCGCTCAGATGTTCTTCAAGACTTCAAGGTTGGAAACCTCGATCTTCTGTAACATTTTAATGTAGTGTGATTGAGTGGATCATAAAAAAATAATTATCCTTGCTTTTCATTTAAAAAATATTATTTCTTTTCGAAATTCAAAGACAGTCAGATGTTAACTTTGACCCTTTATACAGTATACATCCTAAAATATTATTACATAAATGCATATTTTACTTATTTATTATTATTATTATTAAATAAATTAGAAATAAATATTTTATTTCCCTAATATTTGTATATATGTTTAAATTGAAGATCTTAGTTTATTGTTTTGTTGATTATAGATGGTGTGCTGGGGAAAAATCTGAATGAAATTAAAATCTTGAATTGTGTTTTTTTTTATATATATATTTTTCATGTGACCACGTAGCAAGAATTTAAAAATTGTTACCCAAAATTACAAATTAAACTATTTCTATTATATTAATGAATTATTTATTTTTTTTCTATTTCTGAATTTCTCTATAGTAATTGGACATAAAAAAGCATTAAGACTGTAAATTAAATTTGCGAAATCCTTTTTTCTTGGTAAATTCAAAGTTTTATTGTGAAAAACTGAGTGCATTATTTTTTTTTCAAAGTATAATCTTTCTCTGACTGCTACTTTCTTTTTATATTTCCTACAGCAGTGGATTCTGGATCGAAAGACGACTCATCTTTTAATGCTATCCAACAATCAATCCGATTTTTCGTACATTAGTGAGACAGGGAACACTGCTTAGGTAGGCCATGTTCCATGGATTGGAGCAAGTAATAATTCGGCTGAGCAACAACTGGTGATTATAGCAGGTGAGGTTAAATATTTTATTTCTTTATTTCTATGCATATGGTACACAAGCAACATGTGATCCAGCATTATTTTGTTGAAAAACTAATTTATAATACTTTGCTCGAATTGCTATATCGAATCTCGAATTTTTCCTTTAATGCACCACTGTTCAAACGCAGCAATTAAGTTCTGTATCTTTCGACATTGATAGTTTTTTTCCTATTAAAGACGCCTTTAATGCATAACAACAAGCTGGTCAAACCAAATATAGAGCATGACCTTTAAATCATACAACTCGGCCTTGCCATCGATGTCGATGCATGAACAGGCAAATCCCATGGTTTTCTAGCCTTAAGATTATCGGAGTACACCCATTTTTTTCATCAGTGACGATACGATGCTAAAAACTCTCTTTTTCTTATGACATTGAGACTATTGTTTATTCGTGTTCGTCGTCTTTGCATCTCTTGATTTTAACCTAATAACACCTAATTTTCTTACCTTTATATCACACCAAATGCATTTAAACGTTTGAGAACATTCGTATGATCCATATTCAACGATATAGCAAACTTTGACATATGTCTTGATTGAGTGTTATTTTGAGCTGTGATCTTTATTTTTATTTATTCTTTTTTTCATTTGACGAGAGCGTTCTTTTTAAAGTATATCGAAATCATAATTTCTAATGCATAGGAACGAATACTCACGCATTTTCACCAATGTAGTATTTTAACTCAAAATTTCTTACAGCACTCGATTGCATTCAGTTTTACTTTTTTTTAAAAGAGTAGGGAAAGAAAAACTTTCCGTAAATTATGTTTTATTTTTCTTAATTCGGCATCTTCCTAGATGAGAAAAAATATGTTGCTTACATTTCAACAAACTGACATGTAATAAGAAATAAGGCCTAATGACTGAGCATGGCCATAAATATATTACAGAAGTTCCCGATGTCATATAACATAAATTACGTCATCTATTGTAAATCCCTCAAAATTGATTCACATTATTATCCAATTGATGGTTGCTTTTACCAAGTATCGCTTAAGCCCTATCTTATCCATGCAAAAAATTCCAAACTGCTTGCAGCTTCTGAAAGCTTAAATTAAAAAAGAAAGATACCAAAGAATTACTGCATTGAATGACAGTTTTCCTGCAATGGAATTTTGGAAAAAGTTTTGTTTCGTTTCTTAGCATTACACCTTTTTTCTTACACTTATAATTGCGTTCTTAGCATTACAATTTCAGAGAAAATAAATTCAAAACGTGTGATGACCAAATCTTATCTATTTTTTTTAATAACTGTTATAAATTTAAACTTTGAAAAAGTCCAGACACAATGACTTTCTGCAACTTTTGTATTCCATATTATAAAATGTTGCTCATTTAGCTAATTTTATTTCTATTTTTGAATTTAATACTTTTTTGATTAAAGAACATATTTCCTTACATCATTTATCCTTTTATTAATGACTTTTTTAGTTTTTCAGGGTTTATTATACTGAAATCATGGATTCCCCTCTTTGCAAATTTGTACTTTTATTTTTTACATCCTGTTTCATATCTGAAAATGTTGATGGGATTGTTGGTGGCAGTCCTCTTTTATCTTAATAGTAAGTAGAAGAAAAAATGTTTGCTTGAGTTTCCATTTCAATTTTGATAAAATCACTGCACAAAACTTTAATTTTAGGTTCCGAGTAATGGTGGAAAATGATCGTCAAATATGTTACCGAACTTATTACTACGTTAAAAAAGGATGCATAAAAAAAAATGTGGAAGAATGGGTGGTAAAACCAAAGTACCTGCAACCAATATTCCCTTTGAAATAAAAATCAGCGTTATATTTATACAAATGATCGAACATTTTCATATTCAATAGAGCTGCCTTTTTATGAATTAAAAAAATTGTTCTGTTATAAACGTTATTTTTATGATGGAAAAGTCAATTACATTAAATGTATACTATTAATCATTTTTTAGATTTTCTAAGATATTTAATTTTAATGCTGACTTAAATCAAATTTCAGTATCAGGATTAGAAATAAGTGAAATATAAGAAAATATCATTTAAAATGAATTCTAAGAAGAATGAAAGGAAACATCGAGACACCATTGATGATTCGGAATGCAAGACACCATGAATTGAAAAATTGATTAATGTTTTCCTTGCTTCAACCACCATTTACAAATACATGGAATCTGATTCATGTTTGCCTTCCGTAAACATTATCTATCCTAGTTATTTATCCGAATTAAAAGGTATTGTAAGAAACGCCTTGAGGATGCCACTCAGGTTAGTGAAGAACCCGGTTGTTACACTCAAATCTTTATTGTGTGAGATTTTACAAACAGAAAGAAAAAAAAAAGTATATTGTTTTCAGAAGAACAAAAAAAATTATAAAAAGTTGTGGGCATTCGATACTAGTTTATTTCGCTTGAGTTAATTTATTTTGTGAAGTTTGTTTGATAGATCAGATTTATTAATTCAATGAATGAGAGGAATAAATGGTTAGACTCTCAGATATTGTGGTCATTTTTCTACGGATGACTTTTATTTTTAACAAATGATTAAATATTTTTTTTGTTTATAAAGAGAAACACACACACACACACACACAAACGCACACACACACGCACACACAAACACACACACACACACACACACACACACACACACACACACACACACACACACACACACACACACACACACATACATATATATATATATATATATATATATATATATATATATATATATATATATATATATATATATATATATATATATATATATATATATATATATATATATATAATTTTATTTGCAAAAGAATAATATTTCGTTACATGATGAATTCCATTTGCAATTACTGTCTATATTCATTTCTAACATACTCCTCTTAAAGCTGAAGAAAGCCTTAGAATTCAAAATCAACATTTATTTGATAGATAGTAAATACCACCACGATCACTTTCAGTTATTGAAACAAAATATTCTAGGAAGAATAATTCAATAATCTAGAAGAAAGAAAAACATTAATTTTATCAATCACCTTACATGATTAAAAAAAAATAGTTACGTATGTAAAATCACAGTTATTATAGAATACTAAACATAAATGCAAAACAGTAGAAAACACAAACTGAAAGGAAACTAATTGATCCTTTATGTATCTTTTGGGGAGTGTAATTATATAAAACGTATGTATAATTAAAAAACGAAAACGTTTTAACGAAATCCTTAATTAATGTTGAAATGAGATTAAGTGAGTAGCTGGGATTCAAGTTTTATAGAAGTTTTATTTCAATGTAAATAATAATAGTTCTTCAAATCATTTTCTTCTGCTTAAATTCAAAACTGTAATTAAATATGAAAAAATATATATATTAAGAATAAAGTAAATGGAGAAAAACACTTCAATACTTCAAATATGATCGTTTCCTATTATTATGAAATTATAAATGCTCCAACATTTCCACATATACGTTTCCTATTCTTCAAAACATTACTTTAAATAGTTAAATTATTTCAATACCATAATAAAAATTGCCATTCATCCTAAAAATAATGCTCTTAAATTATTACTTAATGTCATCAAAAATTGAATTTCTCATGCTGCTGTTTCTGATGCAAACAACATTACTACTTTGTCTTGAATCATTCTTAGCATGAATTTATTCAGCTTTCTTAGAATTTTACTTCTTTTTTTCGCCAAAGACTATATTTACAAAAAAAATCAAAAAAAAAATTTACAGGGTGCACAGATTAATGCCGCATAGAAAAGTAGCAATTTAGCAATAGGTTTCCCATTTAAGAGGAAAATTTAATTTTGTCCCTTTTAGAATTTTTTTTAAAATTTTCTCTACTATCGATACTCATATCTTCTTAACACAACCAGACGAAGAATTTTTATTTTTGAACACAAGAAATTCCATGATCAAATTAAATTACATTTATTGAATGATTCGCTCTCAGGTATTCCATTAATGTATTAATTTACCATTTTCTGCATCATGATTATTTCCAAAGTGAAGATTATCTACAACTTACTCTGAATAGTCCCAAAATAGCACAAGTGTTGCTTTGAAACGGGGCGTAAATGTAACTAAACTAAACTACGCTGGATAAATTAATGGCGAACTCCAAAGCAAAAATTAATTAACCAAGTTTCAGTTTGGAGCTAACAAGACAACTAATTTATCTCTCTCTCAATTAAAATTTAACCCATATGAACTTGCTTAGAATGTACACATGTTCACGAAATTCTATTAAAAATAAATTTATAATTAACTTGAAAGATATATCAGAATATTTAAATTTGAACATAGATAGCGGGAACCTTTACATATTAATTTCTAGCCTTAACAAGGAAAATAAATTTTCAAAATCATTTCTCCTACTTATTTAACAGTTGTTTTTGAAAAAAAAAAATTAATACAATATATAAGTTAATGGCTTAGTTAGTGATTCCAAGCTAGAAATGTCAAACATAATTTATGATTATTTCCTTGTTGTATTTCTATATATAAATGCACTATTTTTTATGATAATCACAGACTATATTTTCTTGTAAATATTTGAAAATTATTAGCTTAATATATGTCTTATGGTTGGCTTTGTTCCGCTACTTGTTTCATCATATTCCCCAAATAAAATAAAAATAAAAACATTTTTCATTTATTATTTTTATGAATATATATATATATATATATATATATATATATATATATATATATATATATATATATATATATATATATATATATATATATATATATATATATATATATATATATATATATATATATATATATATATATATATATATATATATATATATATATATATATATATATATATATTAGCTATTTATTTAGATATGGTGTAGTTCATTCCTGGCAATTTAATTACTGAAATTTTACTGAAAATTCATTTTTATTTACTTCCTTTTAATATTTTTTCATTTCAATTTAGAAAAATATAAGGCCAAATTATCAAGGCATGTTTCTTCTTTAATTCGAAAGCTTGTTTCTCTGGTTTATAATCCGAAAATTATTTTTTTAAAAGACAATCTATTGTTCTTCCACTAATGTCTAGATTAAATATTGCATTGGAAGCACAAGGAAATTCCTGCCATTTTTCTAAGGAGACTACGGAATTTCGGCTTTCTCGTAAGGTGGACTTGTTCAAGGAATATTTTGAAGACTTATTTAAGCTCACATCAAGTCTTAAATGTATCTGCGAGAATTAAGTGGGTAAATTCTAGTCTTCGCGATTGTGAAAGTGCAAAAATGACTCACATTCCTGTGCATACAGATTTCTTTCCTACACTCGATTCAAGTTTCTTGAACAATTGCAACTAAAATTTAAAATTAAGCATCATTTCAATGACTTTCTGTTAGATTTTTAAACAAGAAACTATTTGTTCTCAATTCCATTTTGATTTAAATAGCAGAATGATTGCTGTTTGAAACTGTTAATAGGCCAATGAGTTTCTAATATTATGATTCAGGACGATATCATATATTAGAACTGGATGTATAGCGGTTTCATGGAACTGTGTAAACCAATAAAATTAATGCTAGAATGAATTCCTATCAGTTGTATATTAAAATAAGAAAATAAATTAATTTAAACTTATTTTATAATTTACTTTTAAGATGATGCAAATTTCTTTCAAAATTACTTTTTAAAGCGTCTAAGAAAATTAATAAATCATCAGCATTGCATTATGATTAACTTTTTTTTACAAATGTTCAAATAATGATTTTGATTTAAATTTCAGTCAAGGAATTTGCACGTTCTTTTTTTTAAGCTAGCAAATACACAAGTTAATTATATTCCCATTCCTTTAAAATATTACGAAAGTAATATTAATTATAAATACTAATTGCAATGCTCTCTAAAACAATTCTTGCTTTCAAATTTCTAGAAAATTTACATAATTTGAATTCTTTTAGGAAGTATTTATCTTGATATCTCAAAGGTTCTAAAGAACTTTTTCGAAATCCTCAAACTAACTTTGAAGTACTCCGACTAATTCTTAGTTGAGAGCTAATATGCATTCCTTCATTAAAGAGACAGTATTCGGTGAATTATTCATGATGCAGAACTTTGTTCTTAGTTCATGCCTGAGTTTCATTGTGATGCAAAATTCATCAATTTGGTTCTATTAACAAGAAATGCAATAAGAATTCAGTCAAAGGAGTTTTATTTGAAAAAAAGTGCTTAACAGTATAATTAAATTAAAGAAAGAGAATTACAATACATTGATTTATAATTCAAAGCAATGTAGATTGGAATAATTTTAGCTATTAAAATGCATTCACTCCGTAAGTCATTACCTTTAGATTTAAATATGTTGAAAATTGTCTTCTTAATTAAAATGATGCTAAATAGGAACAATTTAAAATTTAATATCATCTCGAAGAAGTAAGCATAAAAATGGATTATTTACGAATAGTTTTATTTTAAAAAGTTAAGTCAAAATAATAACTGCAAAGAAAACTAAAAATCTTAATTTTATTATAGCAGATAAATATATGTTTGCGTGTGTACATTGGCTCTCTCCTATCTAGAGTGTTTGATCAAGAAATACCTGTATTGGTACATATATATTGGAAAGTGGGAATGTACATATTAAATCAGAGTTTTTGAATTCTGAATTACAGTTACCAATAATATAATAATAAGCGAAATGTTGAAATTTTTCCTCGATTACTTTCGAAAATATTATACAAGAAGAGCTTTTACTTCATCTTTAAAAAATTCAAAACAATAGCTTTCATTAATAGCAATTTTTAACATATAAATAACGTTTCTATTTTAATGAATTATAAAACTTATTTTAAAAAATACTTCACACAAGATAAAAATAAAATTTTACCTGCACAAGTACCATTACGTATGAAATATTTATCTTTTATCACCGTGTTGTCATCACGTTTGCAAAAGCTCAAATGAAAAATTTTAATTTAACTCTTATTGATAACGAAGCTGTTAAAAAAGTGTATTTTTTCGCACGTATTTGTATATAATATTTTCAAGCTCCAGAAAAAGGTTTATATGGACATTTAAAATTTCAATAGTATTAAATTTAGTAATATATATATATATATATATATATATATATATATATATATATATATATATATATATATATATATATAATATATAGAGTAGAAAAAATGTCTAAATGAATGCGATTTCATGCCGTTTTAGTTAATACATTTTATGAAGCATTTTATATCCTTATCTTCGGTCCTGTGAATCATATTTAGAAAAAATAACAAATTAAAAAAAGATATTTACAGTTAATAACAAAAGATATTTACAGTTAATAATATTTAAAAATAACAAATTAAATTAAGATATTTACAGTTTAAACATTAACCGTTAAAATTTATATACTACTGCATGAATGATGACCACTCGATTGACCAATTCGAAGAGATGCCAATGATCACTCGGCATTATCCTTGTCCAAAAATAATTTTGGCTGTTTTACGTGGTTTTATTTAAGGATTTTCGTTTGTAAAAAATCATGTTCGTGCATTGACTCATATGGAAAGACACTGCGACTCTGACTAGATGCTTATTTCCATTGTCAATGCCATCTTTAAAGAATTTTTTAAGGTACGTCTTTACTTATTCGCCTTCGTTTAGTTTTCTATTTCATGCAAGAAGTATTATATGACAGTGAATTTCAGAAATCATTAACTGCGTTATTTATATAATGATTCATTATAAAATTCATTTGAAAAAAAATAAAACATAAAATAATAAACATTATTTTAGAAATACTTAGATTTTTTTTTTTAATGAAGAAAATAATGAAAGCAAGCAGCATGACAAAGAAAATAACAGTAAGTAGGAAACAGTAAAGATATCAAATTAAAAGTCATCTTCAAAGGGCAAGACGTCTGAAGCGAAATGTTTTTGTATGGAGTTATTATGCAATTAGTTTGCTGTACAATTGAATTTTATCAAACGTTGTTATTTTTTTTTTCTTTTATTTAATCTAGTGACAAACGTAGCTTGTAAAAGATATTCTTCTGCTTTACCAATATTTTATTCAAAAAATGATTTGTTTCTATGTGTCTGATATATCCTATGAAATCTATCTACTGTAAATCTATTATGGAAAATAATATAGTATTAAAATTTCATAGTAAAATCATTTCTTATTTTATTAATTCGTAGTGAAATACCGAAACTAAAATTTAAAACTATGATTCATTTCATTTTTTTTAGAAAAAAATGCATTTTTATCCTTTATACATATAAAATTACACATATATGTACATGCTGAATTTTATTTCTTGACAGAAAAATATGTGTTGACAATGAATGAATAAAAATGATTGAAATAATTTAATAACTTGTTATCAGTTACAGAATAATTTATAAACGTGATTTTTTTTCAATGTACGTTTTGCGATCAATATGTTAGAGATAATGCGTGAACTTTTCGTATTAATGGGCTGGCCTTATAAAGCCAATATTATAAATCTTACTTCCGCAATAAGTAGATAATTTGTGAGATTCTGGTATTCGGCAAAACTCGTTTCGTGCGATTGCGCAATATAATTTCAATACTAATTCACTGCATTCTAGATTACCTTCAATCACTATTCGGCATTTTATAGTCGGCATATATGGTAAAATACATGAAATGGCTTAAATGAAATGAAACCTTTATTTAAACTTATAAAGCCAATATTATAAATCTTTCATCCGCAATAAGTAGATAATTTGTGAGATTCTGGTATTCGGCAAAACTCGTTTCGTGCGATTGCGCAATATAATTTCAATACTAATTCACTGCATTCTAGATTACCTTCAATCACCATTCGGCATTTTATAGTCGGCATATATGGTAAAATACATGAAATGGCTTAAATGAAATGAAACCTTTATTTAAACTTATAAAGCCAATATTATAAATCTTACATCCGCAATAGGTAGATAATTTGTGAGATTCTGGTATTCGGCAAAACTCGTTTCGTGCGATTGCGCAATATAATTTCAATACTAATTCACTGCATTCTAGATTACCTTCAATCACCATTCGGCATTTTATAGTCGACATATATTGTAAAATACGTGAAATGGCTTAAATGAAATGAAACCTTTATTTAACCATACCACTGAGTCAAAATTATATTAATAATATGCGTTGATAAGGAATCAAACATGGAATGGTCACCTGGCTCAACCTTTTATCAAATGACTTTCCTCTCAGTTAATTGATAAGAGCATGATACTCCGAAACCGCAAAACTGTAATTTTATGATTAAGTATTGAAATGTCTTGTAAATGAAACACTATGATACATGACTCTTAACCTTATTCCCATTCTTATAACTTTTAAACATTTACTTATAAATAATTTGCACATTAAATTGTCAATTAAAACAGATTTCCTATTAACATTTACTTATAAATAATTTGCACATTAAATTGTCAATTAAAACAGATTTCCTATTAACATTTACTTATAAATAATTTGCACATTAAATTGTCAATTAAAACAGATTTCCTATTAACATTTACTTATAAATAATTTGCACATAAAATTGTCAATTAAAACAGATTTCCTATTAATATTTACTTATAAATAATTTGCACATTAAATTGTCAATTAAAACTGATTTCCTATTAAAATGTAATTCAGGTTATTTCATAGTAAGAAATAAATAAAATAATTAAAGAAATATTTTTTTCTTATTTTTTATTGATATTGTTATGGTAAAGTATAAATATCTTCACCGGAAAGTGATTTATATTTTGAAAGATAAAAAATCAAACTATCCAAAGATCATCAACATATTGAATTCTTTTAAGAAAATAAAAGAATCTTGGAAAAAAGAAATCCGAAATTTTGTTTTTAAGTATTTATTATCTTTGAAATTGTTTGATACCTTTTTCGAAATAGCAAGAAAATCCTCTACGAAACTGCTGAAATATGGACATAAAGAAAAATATTGATACATGGTTTATTCAGCCTTCAAGGAAAGAAGTGATTCAGGTGCCAGACAAATAAAAACTCTAAAGGATCTACTATATGCTGAAAATATTTCGCTTGTCTTGATAGATACATTTTGTCAGATTTTCATTCAAATCGATGCTTTAGAGAGTCTCTGCTGCATAGAAGAAAATATTTTTCTAGAATTCTTTTATTTTTTGATCCAACATTCAAATTTTTCCTTCCGTTTTCTTCTTCAAACAACTTTTCAAAGTGATAATCAAAATCATTCGATGAAAAGGAAGGGGTTTGGAAGGGAATTGTATTTCTTTTTCTATTGGTCGGATTTAGATGAGAAGTTCCGAATAAGCTCAAGAAATATCTGAAAATCTTTACAAAACGTTTTCTTTACATGCATTCAAGTTTAATGATAAAATTTATGAAATTTGGTTTTCATCGAATCTATAGAATTTAAATGAAAATATGAATTCAAAACATATAATTGGAAAAACTGAAGGTAATTTATATTTCAACATTCGATTTGTTCAATCTATTTTTAAAGGTTTACACTGAATTAAAAATGCAAACAGCGGTAAATTACAACATACATATTTCTTACTGACTACATGTATTAAATAGGCGAACCTTGCATTATATTTTTCTATGTATGCTAGCTATATTATGCTAAAACTATGAGATTACATTTTAAGTTCAAACTGTTTTAACATTTTATTATTTTTTGGATGCAAATTGAGCGATTAAAAAACTTTTGAATACAGGGCAACATAAACGAAAAAATGCAATGGCTTAGAGGGCAGATTGTTAAGCAAGAGATATCTAGTTTAGTAAATTGTTACTTCTTAGATGATAGGTGCTAACTAAGTAAACGCGTGCAAAATTTCAATTGGATTCTCAGTTAATTCAAAATTACATGATATTTTTGAATTATTTTTCAATATTTCTGTAATATAATTTCTCATTAATACCATAAATAAATAAATTTGATTGTGTTTTGGAAAAATGAAAATACGATGAAGGTATGTTAAAAATTCAAACGAAATGTTCACAAAAGCAGCAATTGCAGAAAACAGCAACAAATAAGCAAACATTCAAAACTAAATAGATAAAGTAGCACAAAGCGCACAAAGATTCTCGAATATTTGAGATCCC
This sequence comes from Argiope bruennichi, assembly GCF_947563725.1. Lineage (NCBI taxonomy): Eukaryota > Metazoa > Arthropoda > Arachnida > Araneae > Araneidae > Argiope > Argiope bruennichi. The sequence goes on from NC_079152.1 coordinate 126,737,011, forward strand.
TCATTTTTGTCACCAAACGATTACTGAGGCAGAAAGTTATCGACTCGGTATCTATCCAACAACCATTATTATATCTGTAAACTATTTTCCATATTTGGAGACTTACAGCGCTTGCAAATAATATCTCAAATTCTCAAAAATATTGAGAATATAAATTATTCTGTAAAACCAATATTATTTTTCAGGAATTTTTTTTTCTTTCATTAAAGTGAATTTTACAAAATAAAATTTAAACCCATTTAAAAAAATGGATAATATTGTGAAGATTATTGAGAACTAAAATTGTTTTGCTTTTTTGTTAGATATATTATGAGGGATTCACATTCAAATGAATATTTCGCCGATATCTCTTAATAGGAAATATATTTTTTTTCTGCATTTTTATTTTACCCACTTTCATATTGGCAAGACCTTTTTTTTTTTTTTTGAAATAGTATTTCAGAATGACAAACAAAACAACTGGAAAACGGAAATAAGGTAATTGAAATATTCAGTATAATATGTTATACATGGAAAAAAATAAAAAAACAAAAAATTGACCTTAAATATTATGTAATTTGAAGCAAATAGAAAAAGTGCTCCTTTATTATATTGTTTAAAATTTCGCCTTCAGTAGTTATTCTCTCTCTCTCTCTCTCTCAATATATATATATATATATATATATATATATATATATGTAGATTTATATGTATATATATATGATGAGAAAACAATTAGCAAGCCGCAGTAGAAAACAACGACGACGTGTATTTACACAAAGAACACGAGTACACAGATGTGACAAATACAAACTATATAGAGCCGAGACGAACACGCAGGACAGCACACTACAGCAAACAGCAGCCTACAAGTAGTAATCAACCACAGCACACTATAGCAAACAGTAACCCACAAGTAGAAATCGACCACAGCACATAAAGCGGCCAAACAGAATCCAGCAGGAGAGTGGGTCCTCGGAGCTACGCTCTACTGTTTCTCCAAAATGCTGAAGTTCCCATTGTCTCCTCGCTTTAGCGGTATCCAACTGCCGACTCACTACCACACGACTGGCTACTCCACGCACAACTTGATGCTGCTTCCACAATAGACAACAGGACTCGGCACACAGACCAGTTCAGCAATAACTTGGCCTCCACACAACGCTGGCACTCCGCCGTTGCTTCGCTATCCTCTCGAAGATTCGTTACTTGTTTACGATTCCGATCTGGTTCACGGCAGCTTGAAACTGCCGGCCTCTTATAGCTCTCGGGAGGTGGGCCGAGAATCTTCTAGGCCAATCAGGCGTATTTCGGTTCCTAATTAACGGATCGTTAAAATTCTCGAAGTTTACAGAATGATCTATTTTTTTGCCAAATTCATTGTCAAGTCGCCAAATGGTCGCCAAGCTCTGGGATCACTTGCTTGGCACTCGAGCAGCATCCAATATAGATGATTGTAAATCAGTCTTTCTTTGATAGAACCAACCGTGATAACAAAGCTCGATAAATGTTTTCATATTTTGAGGTTATATTGTTTTTCTCATTCAACAAGTTTACATAAAAAAAAATTTAATATATTTGAATAACCATCCAGTTTTTAATATGCATGCAGCATTACTTTGCCATTTTTTTAATCTACATTTAAAAAAATTCCCTAAGCTATTTCTCTTCAGCCACTTGCCAAATTTCTGCTTTCAATTCACAACAATGCGAGGACTAAACAGTAATTTTTTATTAAGAAAACCTAGCCTAAATTCATGGTAAAATCCGAATTCCTTGAAATTCGGTCTTTTCAGTTCCGAGCCTTTAAAAGCATTATGCAATTAATATACGAAAACTTTTTTCTGCAAGTTGAAGTAGATGGCGATTAGCTATGCAAGAAATATTACATTTTCTAATTTCCATAAGACAATTATTTTCTTACATAAAAAAAAAATGTTTTATTTTCTTTTATTAAATAAATCTATAATATTCTCCAGCATCATCTATTTGAATCACACATGTCTTAAAATTAATAATAATTTTATTTTATTTAAAAAAATAAATGTATAATATTACCCGGAAACATCTATTAGAATGAAATATGTCTTAAAATTAATTAGAAATCATAAAATCGGCAAGAACTTTAAGCTAAAATTAGAATTACCATAAAAAAAATTGATCGAATTGCCATCTTAAAATTAAGTTAATAAGCACTAAGACATTTTCCAGGAAGTCAGGTCATTAAAAAGCGTTTCGTAAATTAATTTGGTAACTCTTAGTTATTTTTTTTCTTTACTTTCCTCTGCTATGATCACAAACTTATTTATATCGCATGATGTTGTCCTTTTTTGCTTCCAATTACAAGAATTGCGCTTTGGAATAAAATTGATAATAATTCAATAAATCTCTATTAAACTTTTCATTGCTAAATTAAATATATGCATCAAATGTATTAAATGCATACATCAAATGTATTAAATACATACATCAAATGTATGATATCAAATGCAATGTGAACGGATAGCAGGAAACGTTTCAAAATAGAGTAATCGACGAGAGATAGATTTTACTCATATAAGTCATAGGAAGCAAACATATTTTAGCTGATCATTTAAATGTGCTCAAAAGCTATTTTAATCGCCAAAATATGTTATCTTTCGTTTATAACTCTCTAATTGGGACTTTTAAGGTGTTGGTTTTTAGTTCACTTGTAACGAACAGGTGAATCAAACCATTGGGCTAGTCTAAGAATGTCATTCAACCATTCTGCCAGTCTAATTTGGAATCTTCTGTTAACAATTCAATCTGACTGCAGCCATTGATATTGTTAAGAAATTTTTGGGGTTTGTTTGGATAGTGGGAGTTATATGGTGTGGAGGCGGCAGTAGAAAAAAAAAAAACGAAGTTTATTTACACGAAGGCACACAGGATAGCACAAAGACGACAATTATATACAGCACAGAAGACGATTATCTTCAGCCGAGACGTACAGCATACAACAAGACTCTACTGCAGACAGTAGCGCACAGCTTAGTTCAGCACTAGCTTGACTCCGTTGCTGCTCCGCTAATCCCTGGAAGACCAGTTCTTCACCGTCGATTCCGATTCTGCCCTAGCAGCTGCGGCCGCCTCCTTTTATAGGAAACCTCTCAACCAATCAGGAACGTTCGAGGCGTATCTCGGTTCCTACTGGACGGTCCGGGAAAATTCTCGATGTTTCGGGTATAATCTATTTTGGCGCCAAAGTCGCCAAGGTCGTCGCCAAGTCGCCAAATGGTCGCCAAGCTCTGGAACCTCCGACGCGACACCGGACTCCGTCCAATACAGATGACTGTAAAACATTCTTTCCGATGGTGGAACCAACTATGCTGAAAAACAGCATTACAGATTCGTAACAATATATATAGTGAAGAATGGAATTTCTCACTGGCTGTTATCGCTGACCAGAAACAGCGATCACTTCAATTACTTTTAAGATTACAAGGGATTAAAGGGATCTCCTTACTATGATATTAAGAAGTCCTATGTTTGCCGTCTTTTCTCTAATCAGGTAGAAAGATGGAACCTGCAAATGTTTAATAAATTGCATTGTATGAAACCTTCTGTTAGTTTATAGCCTACTCTTCCTACACGAGAGTTCGGGTCAAATTGACGTGACTCTGTATACCATACTTACCCACAAGCATTTCATTTTGAGGGGTACCAATGTGTCATGTTACTATGTTGCACAATATTTGAATTGATTGCCCTTCTAAATGTCATCGTGATCATTGTTTTCATTCATTGTCTCTAACCTTACAAGATTTGGTAAATGAAAAATATCAAATATTGTGTAATATTTTTTAAAGTTATGTCCTTTTTTTATTTGCATTTAACATTTCTTACGTTCGTTTTCTCCTTTTGAACTATTGCATCTCTCACGTGTTTTTTAATCGTGTCTTATAAGTACTACTGATATTATTATATTAAACATTTTATTAATATCATTGGTTTTATATTTTAACATCTGATTGATGCAATTTAGCTGCATGCGTTCCATAATCTGTAAGATCTCCATATAAAGAGTTAGCATAAATTAGCTATAAAATTTTAATTTGAATTAATTTTTGTAATTGTAGATAATATGTTTTTAGATTTCTGTAGATTTTATTTTTTATTTTCCAGCAGCGCAATCCACTTATAGGAGATCACAAACTACACATTTGTCCACACTAACTGGGGATTTTTTTAAAATTTCTTTAACTCAATAAAAACTAAAATAAAATACCTGTTCAATGAAATTATAGTCAGATCCTAAGACGTGATATCACTGGTAAATTTCTTTAATTAATTTTGATTTATTGATTATCCGACACGACATTAGATACGTTTACCCAAATGGCCTTGGGGGGGGGGCAATTAAGTGATTCTTTGAGAAATATGAAAAGATGCATGCGCATGCTTTTGCTGGAATACTAACTACCAGCCAAGTCTTTTGTATACGATCTCTTTAAGAACACGGAATGCCATTGCGGTTTTTGAGGGGCTAATTATTTTTTTAAATCTCTGTGAAGGTTCCAATATTTGGAAATACATGAACGAATGATCTCAGAAATAAAAGGATCAAAATTGGATGAATGTAAATTAAAAATATAAAAATTACAACTCTAAGTATCAATTTCCTTATTACATAGAAGTTTTTTTTTTTCGTACAGAACATTCATCATTTTTCAAAAGTAGCTAAATAATTAATTTATCCTTTTCTAAATAATTAATTTCCCCTTTCAAAATTATCTCAGTATTATTGAATACCAGATGTTTGGAAATTCTACCCGTGAGATATCAAATTAACTACTTTTCTATCCAAAAGTAACACCCCGGTGCACGTTTGTTTTCAACCACCTGTGAGTCATATCGGTTACATTGTAAGGCAATGATGCAACAGTTATGAGCTCTTTTAATATTGATGCAAACATGATATATCTAAAAATCTTTCAAGCCAACCTGAGAATTGGCAAATTCTATATAAAAAAAAACAACAACCAAATTACATTACAAATTTTGACGGGGTGGTGAGGAAAGAAGATTGCATGTTTCCCATATTCAAAATAGATAACAATGAAAAGATCGGAAGTGAAAAATAAGATTGAAATGTGTTTTAAAATGCTGGTTGGTCTGGTTGGAATGTTAAATTTCGGCCACTTATCACCCACATTTGAGAAAATATCGAATGCTTTAAAGACAGTTTGTTGATTATATTAATGATAATAGATGAATATGCTTGCTACATCTAAATCTTTATTTATGAAATTGGTGATGGGAAACGTGTTTTAAAATTTTTCTGTAGATTTTCTCAATGTATTAAAACCCTCAACTTGTTCAAGCTTATAAATCTGCATGATTTATGTGCTTAATATTATTCTCAAATAGTCAGATTAATTGTGAAAAAAATTGGAAAATTACATTTTCCAATGAAAATTTTTTCATTTTAACAGCTTTTCGAAAAAAAAAAAAGTTAAATTCAATGAAATTATTATATTTTAAATGCATTTATTTACATGAATACTGCTCCAATCAATTGAAAAAGCCAAATTATATGAAACACAAAGAAAATATGCAAAACGTTCTGTAGATAATGTACTTCCGTTAATAGAAAAGTGATTTGACTTTTCCAGAGGCAGTTATTGTCTCTGCTACATTTTTTATTGGTTTCGTTTACTGGTGAAGTAGTATATCTTTGCTTAGAGAATTTCAAATAAAATAACATATCTTCGAAATACATATATCTAAGGTAAAAAAAAAAAAAAACTGCAAATCGGCCAATGTTTTTTCGTTCTTTTCGCTTTGAAACAATTCTGAAAGAAAAGGCCAAATATGTCTCTTCTTCTTTCTTTACGTTTACGAAAGTTTGAAAAAAGAAGGCAGTTTGGAGGAGGAAAACACCCATTCTTTTAGTCCGAAACCAGAACTATCCCTTAGGACTGCCTCCACATGAGATGAGACTTTACCCTCTGAGTGCAAAAGCGGTCTGCTTGCAGAGAATGCCTCTTGTAATTATGAACTCTAATGTATAACCGCTTTTAAATGAAACCTTGAGTAATAAAATTTTATTTAACTAGAATTATGATATACAATTTTCATACTATGTACTGTATTTTTAACTTTCAGTTAATTAGATCCTACAAGGCATAGTTTTTTTTAGTGATTATAAAATATCTTTCGTTATTTCTTTGGCATTAAAACAATTTTTCAATTTGATGAATCCCACGTATTTAAATAATATGTATTTTATTAATTCTGATTTTGCGCAGTGAAACATAATATTTAATTCATTATATTTTTCATAGTAAGGATGACTTTTAATACTGTCGCAGACAAAGTTGATTATTTTCTATTTTGAAATAAATGCATGACCTTTTCGTTAGGTGTTTAGAAAGTATTATTCCTAAAAGTATAATTCTGGACAAAAAGAGATCCTTCCACCAGAAATGAGTTTTTAACATTTGTTTTAATTCCTATTTTCTTATATTGTTTCATTTCCTATGTAAAATGAAGAAATTTTCTCCGGGTAGTTATTTCACAATAATTGAAAAGAAAAAAAAATATTTTCATAAATTAAGTTTTATTCGAATATGAATATATGTATATATTCTTCTTTATTATGCATTTAGAATGACCCTGTGCTTTTAATGCACATAGTCACCACATTTTGTGCATTTGTAATGAATTAGATTGCAAATGAAAACAACCAGAAAAAAGAAAACATTGTAAATTACAGCAAAAAAATATTTTTGCTTAAAACATTGATAAAACTTTTAATATTTAGTAATTTAACACAAAAATGTGGAACTTTAAATATCGATGGCGTTGTTTTGTATCTCAGACTTAGACAGAAATATTTATGCGTAATTAATGAGAAGCACATTTTATATCACTTTTATCAAAGAAATTTCGATTTGATTGACACTTATAATGGAGCAATATAAAATTTCGATTAATAGCAATTTCTACATGTGGGCTTTCCACAAATCTGAAATGTTTCTAAATGATCATAATTCAATCCTTTTGTTATAGAATAGCCTTGTATTTATTTCCTTGGACATTAATCTTTTATGCCAAGAACCGCCATTTACACTGAAAGATTGAAAACTGTATCCAAATTAGGAAAGATTAATTATCGATACTTTTCAAAATCTGCATTGATTGGCTATTGTGAAATTATCCAAAATAATTCACAACTATAATTTTAGCAAGAAAATTATTCTTTACTGAATCACTTCACAAAATGATTAAATGGATTTTTTTTCTAATTGTCAATGTTTAAAAATAATTCCGCTTACTTTAACATTAATATATTTTTTGTGCAATTTTATTAAACAATTTCTAAAACAATTTCTGCCATTTCATAATAATATATATATATATATATATATATTGCTGCAAATATGTGATGTTATTTATGCACAATTTTGTTTAAGACTATAGGACTTCTTGAACAATACTTTTCATACCATTTTAAAAAAATGAAAATGTGAACCTTATCAAATAATTCATTAATAGTTTTAAATCCATAAATAATAATTGCTTAAAATTTTTAGTTTGAAGATATAATCATAATAATATATCATAAAATAAAGCTTTTTCTTCGATGCCGAATTTAAAAAGAAGAATAAATTCTACTAACGTAAAAGTGTAAAAGCAAAGTCATTTGTTTGAATTATTGGTTGAACAATTCATTAACGAAATAATTTGCTGAATTGGGAAATTTTATTACTAAAATCTTACATTAAAGGAATTATTATTATTATTTTCTTTTGCATAAATATCTTTTAAAGAAAATAGCATTTGATATTGATGAAAACTGATATTCTTTCATCATTTGCTTGGGGAAGGGGTAAAGAAAATTAATCACGATTTGTAACATTTAGTTGAAACTTGAGCAAGGAAGAAAAGCCTCAAATTATAAAGAAATATTTAAAACATATTGGTGAAAATTTTTTATATGACAGAAATGGAAGTATTCGTAAACATTCTATTAGAGTTATGAGCACTTTGCTATAACGTCGCTTTGGTATATTAATGATTTGAACCTAAGGCATTACGCACATTTTAGCTAATAAAGCCTATTTCATAAATTATTATTTCAAAAAATAATTTTTATAATCTATGGTTTAACAAATATTATATGATTAACTATTTATTTATTATTGCAAATTGCAGTACGAGTAGTTTAATTTAACTTATCCAGATACTGTCTGGTGGAGATACGATTCTTCTTCCTTTCTATTATAATGTTTCAGACACTTCCAAATCACGCCTCTTCTATTTCAATTCCGTTTGAAAATTTACTTGGTGCATCTTCAAAATATTACATATAATTTAATTTCATTTTATAAATTAATACTACATTTGTATCTAATAAATTATTTTTTCTTATATATAATACTATATCTGAAGTATTTACTATTAAATAACTATTGATTACCTCAGTTAGATTTTATTTTCATAGCATCGTTTTAAGAAACACTGGAAAATGGATACATAGATTGTATTTTGGAAGAAAGAAATCAATTGAATAAGAATTAGTTTATTTTTAATGAAAAGTTTAGTTCTTTTAAAGTTCTCTCATTTAAGTTCTTCTTATCAAAATAGAAAAATACCCTCTGTGGATAAAATTGTGACTGAAAATAAAAAAAAAGAAAAGAATTGATCCTTAATTTACTTTTGTAGATCCGTATCCTTAAAGAAATCCCTTGCTACTTCACGCCATTTTTGCTCCCAGATTCGTAGAAAAGTTCCCTTAAAAAGTATAAAAGTAAAATTGGGCGCAAAAACAAAAAGTTGTCTGGAAAACTATTTTTCACTTTTCGGAAACGAAAAGGCGTAGCTCGTCATTGTGGCCCCCTGAGAATTCCCTGATTGGCCGCGGGCCTCAGTGACATGGAATGGACACTTACACGAGCCACATTCCGTGACAGGGAATTGGGGAAGTGAAGAAAAATTGGATGACAGGTTGGGGGGGGGGAGAGTAGTTCCCACTTTTCTCCATCGCAACCATTTAGAACGAACTATTGGTGTTCCACGCAACTTTCTGTTAAAACACACATGCCTTTCGGTTTCTTTATAAATAATATGAGTACTTTCTTAAGAGTTCTGCATCGCAAATAATCTAAAATATATACTAAGCTTCAAAGCAAAATAATAAATAAAAACAAAATTACTTATTCATTTCTTTTACAAACAGTATTTAACTATTTAATAAGCTGCATTATTAAAATATCCTTTTTTTATCTGGTTGATCAAATTTATTTTATTGCTTTAAACAGTATTATTGAATAAATACTTAGAATTGGCACAAATTAACACAATAGATGTGGTCCATTTTCATTGATTAACTGACACATTGGATTAGAGATTTTAAATAAATAACGCAAGTAATAAACAAAGCTAAGCATTAAGAAAGTTGTCTCATATTAAATACTTTTAAGAAAACAAATTTGAAATTACTCTCGCAAACCTGGTTACTGATAACAATCCAGATTCGTTTTAATTTCTTTTTTCAGTAGTCCCTATCTATTTAATAAATTGAAATATGCTTAAATTTATTTAAGGGCTACTTAGAACTGATTTAAAGAGATATTTTTTATAGCTATAACGAATTGACATTATGGTTAATTCGTTTTATTTTTCAGGTTTTTCTAAAAGTACAAATAAAAATCATTCCGCTGTTAGTATTTGAAAACAAACTAGACTCAATTTAAGAATTAACCTAATGTAATTAAGAGAATTTCATTGAATTAGTTTCATTTTTATATCCTTCATACTAGTTTGAAATTTATTTATTTTGAATTAATTTATCTTATACATTAGTGAACTAGATAAAATAAACACTTGTTCATGAATTATAGAACCAATCACATTCTGAAAAATAAATGTTTAGTGGAAATGATTATCATCAGCGTAATTTTTACCTCAATAAAAGTCTTACTTTCATATTTTTGTTTGCTGTTATTGTAATAAATTGATTGCAAATCTTTTAACTTTCATAGTATATTGAAAAACTTCCCTAGACTATCAGCAATTACAGGTATTTAAGATGCTTTATATTTAATATCATAATTGTATAATTGTAACATTCTTAAACAACTTTATCTTTTAAGCTTAATGATTTGAAACAACCCCAATGTCTAATTTTCCTTCAAAATTATGCCTTTCATTCTAAATAACTGTGGCTCGATGACTGCATCTGATAACAGACATCTTAAATAATCTGCCTTTCCCTCTTTCGCATAATTTCGAACGCACTGAAGAATGCAAATCGTATTTCTCAGCGGTATAAGACCAAATCATTACTCCATGTCCGCCATATTATCTTCCACCACCATACGCTTACCAATTTGATCTCCGGAGGGTTCCAAAATGTAAGGGAAGCAAATTAAACTATCTCAACATTTGGTGCGTTTGCCACTCTCCATTTGTGGTGGATTCAAACAAATGCTCCACCGTTCAAATGGTTTCCTGTTCGAGTTCCGTAATAAATATCCACTCCCTCTAATGGCACACTCTTACACAGTTCTGAGGTTATTTTCGGGAGAAAGGATCTGATGTTATCTGTATTATTTACGAACTCGAAATTCATGAGCATCTGAAACGTAATGTTCAGTATGGAATCTATGAAAATTATTAAACGGGATTTCGATTGTAGTTTTGATAATAGATTAATATAAGGTTCAAAAAAATCAGTCATACTAAAATAAAGTTGTTTAAATTAGGCCTCTTAATTTTGAATTTCATTTAAAGATATCCGAGATGTATAAATGAGTAAATTATTCTTCCTACTTTCACTTCTGTTTCAAAATATTATTAGAATTAATTAAAATGTTATTTTCATTGTTCTTTTCCATGGTGCTTAGTAAAAAAAGTATTCTGAAACGAATAATAATAATAATACAGTTTATCGCATTCATAGAGCAATTAGATTTTCAGTATTTAAGAACTCACTCTTTTCTGCAGTGGCAGCAGCGTATCTTGTGAAATATAGAAATAAGTGCTTCTATTAAATTAATTGAATTTTTTTTATTTATTTCAGGAATAAGAATTTACTGCGTCTCTGATGATATTCTAATAATTCGTATCTTCAAAAATAGCCACCAATCTGAATGTTGTGGAGATCTATGATGGCTCCACAATTGAGATTGAGAACTAAATACTGCAGTGTAACTAATTAAAATTAACTAAGGAATTGCGGTGTAGCTATAAGGATGAAAACGATGCTTCTATAAAATGCGGTTTATTTCTATGAGAAGGGGCATGGAGTCACCCCACTACCAACGGTAAGCATCGCGTTCCGAGTTCCAAAACGTTCTGGCGGGTCATGACCCGCGCAGTTATAAAAAAAGGAGCAACCCTAGAATGGGCGCTTGCCAACTTGGCGCGTTGGTAGCAAAGTATTGAACATTGAATATGGTGCAAATCCATTACTTGTTTATGAAGCACTTGATATCTTCTTTAGCCAAATATTCATCAATCCAAGCACCTAAATTTGAATGCAATTTTAATCTGAATACTATAAAATATGCATTTGATTGAAATACAAATTCAATGAAATATAGTCTACCATTTCGTATACATGGAATACAAAAAGAAAAGTTGTAATTGTCATAAAATTTGAACTCGAGATTTTGATGAATCTCAACATTTCAAACCTCTTTGAAAAAGAAAAACACATTTTTGAAATTGTATCTGTCTGTCTGTCTGCGAATGCAATAGCTCAAAAATATTTCTTCCCGACGGAATTTAGTAAACGGTGTAACAACCAAATTTGCTGAATATATTCAGGAAAAAAATATATATTCAGAAGAAGTTTGTCTGCTTGGCTGTCTGAGTAAAAGTGAACACGGTAATTACAAAATGTAATCAATTAGACAAATAAAATTTGGTTCAGGTGCTTAGCATTTAAAATATAGATTCTTATCAAATTTTGAATTCAATCAATCAAGTTGACCAATTGATATTTCCACAGGCAAGAAGTCAAAATCGTAATAATTTAAATAAATAGAATTTGGTATGTAATTTTGTGAATACAATTGCATAATTATATCAAATTTCGGTTTCAATCCATTGAAAAAAATATTTCCCAGTTACAAATTAAATTTTCTATTATTTGTGTATAGCAGCATGCCAAGAATTATTCCTGGGTTATACCAAGATTTATTTTCGCAAGGTACTCTGGGGCCGACATTCAATTTATTATTGCATCACTGAAAAAGTATATCGAAGCAGGGTGACTTATTTTAAATGTAAATCAAATGCAAATTATAATTGAAATTTACGGACCCAGCCTTGGAAATTCATTGAGCATTCTACATGAAAAATATATATCTACGAATAAAGAGGGGGAAAAAAACAATGAGAAATTCTTAGATTATTGAATCTAACAACGTTACAAAAATTAACGAAATTGATTGTTTGGCATTGTTTAACATCAAAATTTTTATCATCTTTAAGATGTAACTTCATAAATTTCATTTTTTGTACAAATATAATGTCACGGAAAAACTTTTAGTTTTCAAATATGTGTGTCAAAGAATATCTATATCGTTATATATGAATTCAAAGAAAAAAATTATTACTTATTTAAGATTCTTTATTCACAAACTAAAAAAAGTGTAGTAATCTAAACTTTAAAAAAAAACTATACTGAAAAATCAGATTCGAAATATGATTGGAGGAAATCGTGTTGAAATAGCTAATTTTCCGTTCTTCTAAATTGGTGACTAGAATACATGGATAAATCGTGCCATATAATTAGATAGCTGGTTTTTATTTTATCCCGTATCCCACTTTGATTTCTTTGCATTCCCTCTTAAGTTTCAAATCAAACAAGCAATCACGAGTTTAAAGCAAAAAAGAAAAGGATCAATATTGCTCAAATTCACTGCAAAATTCTCTTCAATCGGCGAAGTACGGAATTGCCTAAGAAATGAAATCTTCAAGCTTCTAGAAGTTGATTTGAAGTGTGATGGGAGTTACATAAGAACATAAACTGTCGCTGAAACCAGTAAAGATAACCCACGACGCGTTTGAAAATTTACAGAAAAGATAAAACAAATGAGAAAAGAAATGACTTCCATTCAGGAAGAAAATTGTTAGAAGGATCGTAGAATTCGTTTAAGGTACAATTTTCTGAGCACTGCTTGGTTGAGTATCGATTTAATGGATGTACGGTTAAAAATTATTGCAGTTATCTGTATATAGGTACGGACAAATCTCGACCAAAATAATTTAACATTTCCTTCAAACATGAATAAAAGGATTTCAATAAAATATGTAAATGTAATTTGAATTTTAAATGCAATTTAATTACGTTACTTATATTTAAATTAATCATGTAAATATAAAATAAGACATAAAACAATCAAATACTCGTAAGAGGAAAGAAAAAAACTAGTTTTCGAAAAGAAAAAAGCATTTGTTAAAAAAATGCTAATTAGGATAATATAAATGAATGTTTACAATATTTTTGACTTAATTTTTATTAAATTTGATTAAAATATTCAGAAAACATTACACATGCAGGAAAATCATTTTAATTTAAATTGAAATCCAGTTCAGAAAAAGAGTCGTTGAAAATGTCTCCGTTATATGCCAAAGAATTTACTTTTCACAAAATTTAAATTCAAATTTTTTAAACATCGTTATGAGGGCTTTTCTTAAATCTTTTTCTTTCACCAAACAATTTTTTCACCTTTCTTCTCATAAGTTTTAATATTCTTCCAATATAAAATAGTATCTGTTAGAGGCAAACGAACTTTTAATCGTCGAACATGTTAAGGTGATAAAAAAAAAGAGTTTTAGCTAAAATCACCGATGAAATTAAATCATATTTAAGGTTTTCCTTACAAAATAAAAGAGGTTATAGCATGAAAATATTATATTCATATAAAGTATGCTTTTGACAACTTCTTGACTTCCGTCTGACTAAATTGTTGTCATCCTTTTGATTCAAATTACAAACGCTATTCTAATTATATCCAAGAGGAATGAATTACGACTGACGTATTATTTTGCTTCCAACTTTCACCTAATTCCAAGATTTTTTTTAACTTTTTAAATTGTTGATTTCAGAATCTTTGTCACGATTACACCAGTTATTTAAATTATTTCCATCAGAAGCGAAAATCACTGTCTTTTCATCTCCATCATCAGATTTCCAGCCTCAAGGAATTAACTTGAATTTTTTGGAAATTGAATATAGCAAGAAATGTTGGGTGTCATCCTGTCCCCATAGAAATTTTGAACTATAAACAAAATTGTAAAATATTAGAATAATGTCACAAATTTACCCTGACATTTGGGAAAGTATAGTAAAGTATAGAAAGTATTACTAAAACGATTATTAAGAGCAACCATAAATGGTAAAAAGAAAATAATGTTGAACATACACAACATTTTCATTATTTTTCTTTTGAAGCAGAACTATATAGTGCTATTGATATTTATGATAGAAGTAATCTACCAAAGAAATCTGAAAGACTAAGTTTAAAAGCTGAATCGCCTTCTTAAGGATATGCCGAGTAAAATATCAAGGCATACTTTATCGCTTTGTATTTAAAAATTCCCTCAAAGAAGTTTGTAACATACATTATAATATAATAATTAATATTTTATATATTATTTTTCATTTTAACAAACGTATCCGTGGTTTCATGTATTATATTGTTTCCTAATTAACTTCTACGTCAGAAAACAAGAGAATGCAATCGCCAGTCACAATAAATACTACCAAGCAATATATTAGGAATATTCTTACATTTAAAGCCTGTATGAAGGCCCATCACATAAATCTGATGCATATTTGCCACAGCCTCCATTTCTTTGCTCGCAACATCAACTAAATGATTGATGGGCAGTAAAGTTGGCCAGAAATATTTCATACCGAATGGAGCTGTCTAGGATGGAAAGGAAATTGTGTTGGAATGGATTCCTTAAACCCGTGATACGTAATATGTCTCGTCATATTTCTGAAAACTTTGTATTCCTTTTCCTTTAAAAACATTTACTTTCCCAAACAAAAACGGTGTTTATGTTTATTTGGACACATAGATACATCTCTAATTATTTTTAAACTCATAATTGTATACATTCAAACATTTTTTCCCCCTAAAGGACTATGCATCAATTTTTTATTGCAAAAACTTATTTTTATTTTTCACGCCGATTTCATTTTAGCTCTTCAATTGATTTAAATATTTGCTTTATGTCTATTACGTTATAGGTATCTATTTATAGATAATACAATAAAGATATATTTTTATTTCAAAAATGTTTGTAATATTCTAGCAAATTAATAAAATGTATCAGTGGTTTTATTTTGGTTGAAAATACTTGAGAATATACATAAAAGCAATATAGGTTGACATATTAATTCTATTTCTTACACCCTTCAATTTATTCATTTGCAATTATATTTATTCAAAATATCCCATTTCGTGAATATTATTGCAATAATATTTTTTCAGAATAAACACAGCCATCATTTTAGCACTCTTTTTATAAGAAAAACTTTGAAATTTCTCATGAAATAAAAACATGATTCATATATAAACTGCATTCCTTTAAATCAAATATTAGCTAGATAATTAAATGTTTGATGATTTTGAATGATGAAATGAAATGTTGAATGATTTTATTAATTTCTTTAGAATATGTTGTTTTTATATTGGGTCTCATTTCTATATTCTAGATAACATTCATTAAAAACACGATGAAATAAAATCATTATACCTGTGAAACAAATGCTGTAACAATGTCACACATGTAATTTACATGCAAAAATTGTGGAGACATCGAATTAATTTTTGAAACTATATGAATATATCAATATCTTCATAAATACTTCCCATTTTTAATAGAAGTTATAACTTCAAGAAAAACTTTGCAAGTCGTATTGAATTATTCGTTATAGAAAAATATTTAAATATAATTAATTTTAATGTTATTTACGATTTTTCGTTATTAATTGATAGCATTAATTACCATAATATTTAATATAAAAATGTTATAGTAATGGCTGTTGTTTCAATAATGTTTTTAATATTAAGAATTATATGGATGAATATAATGATGTACATTAAATGATTAAGAGTTAATAAAAGCACACATGATGTATTGTTTAAAGATTTTTGATATCTGCACAAATTAGAATCTATCAATTAAAAAAAAAAGAAATTAAAAAATCATGTTTTGATGTAATATTAAAAAAAATAATGTAGTTTTTTTTTTTATTATCAATATTCAAATGCTTGTAAAAGTGTTTTGTTTATTTATATTGATTATCTAGTAGCTTTCCTTTTTCACATAACAGTAATAATTTTAGATTTACTTATATTTATTTATGAACTTATGAGATTTGTATTCTCCTACAGTTACTTTAGCTTAAATTCCTTGAAGGAGTATTTACATATTTTTAAAAGTCCTTTCAAGAAAGGGTTTTTGGTGATTGACTTTTTTTTCAAAAGATCAAATTACTGTTGAGAGGAATGCCTTTAAGAATCATTTATTTATTTGATTCAAATAATTTCTTGAATAAAACATATTTTTAAAAGATTATATGAAATATTCTATTTTTTTATTGAAATCCAGGTTTTATCATTGTTAAATGAACGGGATTTTTAAATAAATTGTTTTTGATTAAATTTTAATCATAAACATTAGAAGTGCAATTTACATAGGTATTTTTCTAAGCTTTATATTTCAGGCTTAAATGTGTGTTTTTTCATAGAAAAACAAAATTTTACACCATTTCTGAGATTTAAAATGCAAGAAAATTCTAACATTTCATAAATGGTTTACATTGTTGAAAAGAATCGATACCCTGATCCTTATCGCACAAAAAACAACAATTGTTTTTTTTTTTTTTTTTCTCTTCAAAAATAAAAGTACTTATAAGTTATTCTTGTTTTTACCTTATAATATCTCCAGTTAGAGTAGAAACATACATTTTTCCACTCTTTAGAACAATTGAAAGATTTTTAAAAAAATCTTCTTATATATAAATCGGACGAACTGTAAAATGAACAAAGCAATACACCTTTCCAGAATTATTTCTACTGTAATCATTTTTCATTTCTCTCTTTCCTCTTACAGTAAACACGAAAATGACATTTTAACCTTTGTTCACAGTCACTACATTTTCTCCTTTCTTTAATACTCCTTTTCTCGAAGAGTACTCAATCATTGCACCAAAATAACGAAATAGTCTGCAGACAAAGAAAAAAGGAATAATGTAATGAGGCATTTAGGGAACCGACGTCACAGAAGTTTTTCTCTGTAGTCCTACGCATGTCTCTACTTAATCGAGGTACCGGAGTGTGGTATATTTAATCAACACCTAAGATAACGCATCGATTGTGTACAAGAAAGGTGAAATCCACTATATTTTTTTATTCTGTTATATTATTCCGAAGTTTGGTATTCTTTTTCTTTCTTTTTCTTTTTTTACAAATAAAGATAAATACTAAAAAGCGAATCATTTTTGTGAATTTACCTTTTTACTATATCTTTTTACTCTGTTATATTATTCCGAAGTTTGGTATTCTTTTTTCTTTTTTTACAAATAAATATAAATATTAAAAAGCGAACCATTTGTTTTGCAATTCCAATAATTCATCTTCAATTATTTATGGCTTATTATTGGATGTTTAGTTTTGATTAAATAATTAGCAATCATATTTAGTATTTTTAATATCATATTCTAAATTGTTTCTCTAAAAAAATGTGTATTATTCGTGCACAGCTGTTAAATTAATCAATTCATTTTCACAGTCGCATATAAAATTGTATCTACATCTAAGATATTAGCATAAAATACAGGTTTAAAGTTCTTGAATTGTATCTTTACGAACTGAAACCTTCCTATCAGAACCTGACTTTAATTGCATTTAAAAAAAATAGAAAAACAGTTATATTACGAAGATAAGCATTACACTGAAAAAAATATGTGTAAGTTTAATATCTTAAATGGTATGTGTCTCTCTAAAGGCATTTATACATTTGCAAATTTCAAATTCATGAAAGTTAAATGCCTGCTTGAATAAATATTTATTGTTTCTAAATTATTCAAAATAATGTGCATAAGCATCATTGATCACATTTTTCAACGTATGGCTCGTATTATCAGAAAATGATGATGTATCATCGTTATTAGATATATAATACAAATAAAAAGTTTGGAGCTTTTAGCATTTTATAAGTGGTTCATTTTGTACTTTTCCCGTTTGTTAATATTGTTACGAATTCTGTAAATTGGTGTAATTTGTCTTATGATAATGAATGTTATATGTATCCCATTGTATTTCAATAGCAAGTCGCCAAATTGGCGAGATATTGGCTCATTGGCGATGTTTTTGGCAACTAATTTTTGTCGCCAAATTTGGCGACATTTCGCCAAGTTTGGCGACGGAAGTTGGAAACCTTGGCGACAGAGAGAATTTTCTAGAGGGATCCTGATTTCTTGAATTCTCTCCAAGGTTCTGGATTTTTCTAATATGACATAACTTCCTGTTAGTGACGTCACTTCCGGCAGAGAGCATATAAAAACAAGCACGAAAGATTAGGAGTGGTATTGCAGCCTTAGACAGCAAGCAAGCTGTAGGCTGGTGACTGAGCTATTGAATGCGCAGTGTTATTCTTGTAGTCTTCGTTAAATAAATAGCTTTTTTTTATTTTTTTTAAAAGGATTCTGCTTATTGAATTTACTCTAAGCACATCGCAGGAAATTCGTAACAAATTGGTGTCAGAAGTGGGATTCTGTTTAATAGGAGAGTGATTCCCAGTTTCAATTCGATGTTGAGCCAATGGGGTCAATTCATGTGACGTAAAAGTCACATGTCATGACCTATTCGCGCATGGCATTTAAGTTTCATCCGCACCGCTTTCGTCGATTAGTCTGCTATTAACGTTCTCCGCCGAGTATGAAGCGGATTTTTTTGTTTACATTTGAAGTTATAATTTTTGAGTCATTTTCTTTCCTCTTATTATGTGTTAAGAGAAGAAATACTGTTGTGCTGATGGATGCATGCTTTGATGCGAAACACAAGAGTGACTCTCATGATAAAATGTTTTCTTATTTTCCTTTAAACAATCCTGACTTGGGTTGATAGCTTTGGTATAGATTTTTTCAAGCCTACGAAGTCGGTGATATGCTCCGATCATTTTGAAGAATTCATTCAGTGTGTGCCCATTTATTAAATATAGCTGTTCCAGTAATTTGGTAGAAAAACTATTCGAAGAAAAAGAAATCGGTAAGCGATTTGCCATCAAAAACAATCAAACAAAAACATGAGTGCATTTCTAATTTACTTTATTCACATTTGATGAAATTTCTGATAATTTTGAATATGCTTAGAAGGTTTTAAAATGTTTACATGAATATTACATTGCATTTTTCTACAAAATTTTATCTAAATTTAATTAATGTAAGTAAACAAATTCCTGTCGCAAAAATAACAACTGCTATAATGCTAAACTTAGGTGGAAGTGAATAAATTTCTTAAAGATTTATTTAGTAAGTAAATCCTTTACTAACTACTAAAAATCCAATTTTCTTATTGACTGTTATAATATATATATATAATTGATGTATTTTATTAAAAGTGCTCTTAATTTGATAAATTGAATGCTATATATAAGAAATATATATATATATTTAAGTTTTGAAAACACATGTCATTTAGTTAAGTATATAAATTCAAGAGAATTGATTACTAAGCAAAATTATATGAATTCTGATTTCAGTGGAATGTACTCTGCTTCTTTCCAGACTATTATTTTTTCTGAAATAATCGACAGAATCAGCAATTTGCAAAATGAGCTACAAGAACTTCAGGATTCTGTAAGAAAGAAAGAGATTCATTCCAGAAAATATTGGACTCTTTTTTCTTTCTTTTTCTATTTCTTTAACATATCAATCTTGAATTATAAAATTCTGTGAAAGCATAAAAGTGTTTCTTTCAACTACTCTTTATATCCTATTTTAATTCTCTCTCTATATATATATATATTTATCATGACCTTATTCTTGTTTATTAAATTTACTGTATTATATGTTTTTGTTTTATTTTATGATATTCATTCAATGTAATTTTTATCAATGTAACTTTAGCATTAAAAAAATTCATAAATGTTCTGCTTTAAAAGTATATTGTTCAACATTATGTTTTTATTGGTGATAAAAAAAAATGTGGTTTAGTATCTAGGATGTTTCTGTTGAATAAAACTGATTTCATTATTTACATTGACATTCTTGTAATACTGTGTTTATATTATTTCTAAGTGTCTAGAAAAATAGATGTTGATAAATAGTAAATAGTTTTTTTGAATTAGTGAGTGCATTAAAACATCCATTTGATCCTATTTTTCCAAATAATTATCATATATATTTTATCTATATTTTTTTTGTAATGTGTAAATAAAAATTATGAAAATTTGATTCAGTTTGTTTTCCTTTAATGATTTCTACAAATTAAAATGAAATAACTGATTCATTAAGTTGCATAGATTTAAAAAAAGGTATGTATGCCTTTTATATTTTATAATTTGAAATTGTAAACATAATTTATTCAATATATACTAATTTGAGTTTCATGTTCTTTCCTCTGAGCAAACATAAAACATCAAAGTCTCAATATTAATAAAAATAATTACATAAGAAAAAAAATGTAATAATTTTATTAGTAAGCTTTAAAATATTAACTTATCTAAGAGTAATAATTATTTTTTAAAAGAACTATATTCATAAGATTCAACGTTCAATAATATTTAAATAATATGTAAAAACGAACATATGTAATTTTTCAAAAACACTGCCATAGTCGTTTGTCAAAATGTATCCTTTGGATAAAAAAGGAAGGGATATGGAAAGGAAAGAATAAAGTGGCACCAAACGAATTAAAAAGCGATGGTAATTAATTATGCAAAAACAATAATTCCATTGAAAGTACTAATTAAAATTTTAATATAAAAAATAAAATTATATAACTACGAAAATTTGGATTAAATAATTCAAAATAATATCTTCTTTTTAAAAAATCAGAAGTTTTTCATAATTGATCGGCTAGCGTAATATTTACAAAACGATGGTTTCATCAACGTTATCGACAGACATCACGACATGCGCAGAACGATTGAAAATTGAACAGAAGCGGTTTGTTTGGTACATGACACGTGACCGTGAATTGACCCCATTTCGTTCTCCCGAGGTCACCAGATGTACAGGAAAACAGTTCCTCGTATTCGTCAATAAGCATCCATGCTACACTTTTCTGTTCCTCATTCAATTCAGTGGGCTTCAACAGATTCAGTTCGAGTTCTTTAGAAGGCTTTTTCGACATGATTTCGGGATGTTTCTGTATACAGGTGACTGGAGCACATGTTGCTAATACGTCGCCTTTCCTGATTGTTTTAGGATTACCAGTTAGATTAACAACTCTGACTGGTACAGTTTCCTTCGAAAGATCTACCAGTGCGGAAGCAACCAATACACCTTTTGGAAAATTTTCAGAGTCCGGAAATTCAGTTAGACCATGTCGAAAGTTTTGACTTTTCTCAGCGGCCCCTCTTACAAGCATCTCAATTCGAGCTGGAATAGTAATATCACTTTTACAAGTTATTCGATGACACGGTTCTCTTTCAACAGCTCCTAACTGGAATAACGCTACATCTTCCGAATTTGAGCGTAGCACATTATTCTCAAAGTCAATTACAAAATTATGTTTTGTTAAGAAGTCCAAACCGAGTATAAAAATGTCGGTGATTTCGGCTACAAACACGGTATGGCCATATAACACATTTCCAAACTTAATTGTTATATGCATCTTGCCAATAATGGGGATTTTATCCCCTTTCACGGTCTGAAGGGTAACGCAGGGCGGTGTCCGAAGAATTTTCACGCCAAGTTGTTGTGCTAAATCTTGGCGCAAAATGGTGACATTGGCCCCTGTATCAACGACCATTCGACACGGAAATCCATTTACATTCGCTTCAATAAACAGTCCATTCTCGCTGCTTGATGAAATTTGTAACACTTCAAAATGGGGCTTTTCATTCTCTGGCAACCTCCGCCCCGCGAGACCACCACTACCTAGTTCCTGAGTATTATTCCTCGACAGGCTCCTAGGCCGTTGATCTTGGCGAGCCTGGCATTGCCTTTGGAGATGGCCTTCTGCTCCACATTTCCAGCAACGGGCGTTGTTTCTTTTAAATTTGCCTGTCTCCTCTCCAGACCTCTGCTTCATCCCCCGGAACTCTTCTAACAGTTGTGTCATAACTTCAAATAAAGGATTCGGTATCGACACAAATAGACCGTTGGAGCGATAAAGAAGTCAGAGAAGCTCAACTTACGGATCCCGACATAAAACCTATCTTGGAACTTCTTGAATCATCTAGCACTAGACCCAGTTGGCAAGATATCTCCAGCTATCGTCCGGATAGCAAACACTATTGGGCTCTCTGGGATTCACTCCATATTCGTAATGGTGTATTATACAGAAAATGGGAATCTGAGGATGGCAAAACATCAAAATGGCAATTAGTACTCCCACGATCAAGAATACCGGAAGTGTTGGAACAATTACACAGTAGTCCAACCGGAGGTCATTTTGGAATATTGAAGACCATCCAAAAGGTTCGGGAGCGGTTTTTCTGGAGCAAAGTAAGAGATGACGTAGAAAGATGGTGCAAGTCCTGCGATGCATGTGGGGCCCGAAAAGGACCCAAAACATGATGCCGTGGAAAATTACGGCGCTATAATGTAGGGGCACCATTTGAAAGAATCGCGTTGGACATCTTAGGGCCTCTCCCACGTTCAAATGATGGCTACAAATACATCTTAGTTGTCAAGGATTATTTTACCAAGTAGCCCGAGGCTTACCCGATCGCTGATCAAGAAGCTACAACAGTTGCCTAAGTATTACTGCAGAACTGGATTTCTCGCTATGGGACGCCCCTTCAGATGCACTCTGATCAACTCAGAAATTTCACTTCTGCTGTATTCAAGGCACTTTGTGTCCTTCTTAAGATTGATAAGACACAAACTACCCCCTTACATCCCCAGTCAGACGGCATGGTTGAGAGATTTAATAGAACGATCTTAAACCATCTCTCTATCCACGTTTCCATGAATCAACAAGACTGGGATCGGAAGCTTACTATGTTCCTGCTTGCCTATCGAAGTGCCGTCCATGAAACCACTGGATTCACTCCCTCCCAGATGCTCTTCGGTCGTGAACTCCGTCTGCCCTGTGATTTCCTGTTTGGGCGCCCTCCTGATGTGCCTTCTTCTCCTGAAGAATATGTCCATGAACTACAGGAACGTTTAGAAAGTGTGCACGAGTTCGCCCGTAATCGGATCGACATCGCAACGGAAAAGATGAAGACCAGGTACGACACGAGAGCTACAGGACATGAATTTCACGAAGGTGACAAGGTTCGGTTTTGGAACCCGATTCGACGAAAAGGACTTTCTCCAAAGTTACAGACAAATTGGGACGGTCCATATACAGTCCTAAAAAGACTAAATGACGTTGTGATTCGTATCCAAAAATCTAAGAACTCAAGGCCTAGGGTAGTGCATTGTGATCGGCTGGCCCCTTATTTTTGTAACTCTAGGGACGAAACTAGCTGATCGAAAGAGCCACTTATATGCTTGTATGTAACTGTGTACTGTCGACCATTGTATACTTGTAAATAATTTTTACCTATTCAAGGATTGTACTGCCCGGGACGTGCAGTCCTTGAGAGGGGGGCAATGTTACGAATTCTGTAAATTGGTGTAATTTGTCTTATGATAATGAATGTTATATGTATCCCATTGTATTTCAATAGCAAGTCGCCAAATTGGCGAGATATTGGCTCATTGGCGATGTTTTAGGCAACTAATTTTTGTCGCCAAATTTGGCGACATTTCGCCAAGTTTGGCGACGGAAGTTGGAAACCTTGGCGACAGAGAGAATTTTCTAGAGGGATCCTGATTTCTTGAATTCTCTCCAAGGTTCTGGATTTTTCTAATATGACATAACTTCCTGTTAGTGACGTCACTTCCGGCAGAGAGCATATAAAAACAAGCACGAAAGATTAGCGGCCGTATTCACCAACCGTTGTTAAACATCAGCTGATGATTAAACGCTGATCAGCAGTCAAATCGGTATTCACCACACCAAATCGGTTGACGATTTCCCCCTGTTTTGCCCCATTTTTTGATTCACGGACTTCCGATGATCAAATTTGATCAAGTGTTTTCCGCATGCGCAGTTCTCAAGAAGGACAACTGTTATATTAGTTTTCAAACAAACATGGAGGATTTAGATACATTGGAATTATTGCAGTTGATATCAGATTGGAGGTGAATAATTTACACTGACAGAGTTTCTGATGTGGATTTGTTAGATGAATGTGATTTTGTTTCCAATGCATTTTATCTTTGAGAAGGAGAAATTAAGCACCAATATCTTACGAAACAGTGCTGTAACTACTGAAGAGAAATTGTGTATTGCCTTACGTTTTTTTGCTTCAGGAAGTCATCAACAAATAATTAGTGATTTCAATCAAACTAGCCAGTCATCATGTTGCCGGGCTATAAATGAAGTATCTAGATGTATAGCTGAAATGAGGCCAAGATTCATTTACCTACCAAATAATGAATCTGAGCGACTTGAGGTATGTTTACATTTATCCCTTTTACATCGTTCATATGGGAATCCCTTTTTATTGTTATTATATCCGAGTTGATTTTTGATTATTATTTTCTGGAATTAAAATTAGAATCTGTCATTTGTATAATTCCGTAAACATTCAAATTTTTGAAGCAAAGGAATTATAATTAAGAGAATTTTCTAAACTTATTAATACCTTTTAGAAAACTCATCAAGTTTAGTACGATTATACTGTTTTTTGTCAATACTGTTTTACAGTTTTTTGTTCCTTAAAATGCTTCCATTAAAAACATTTTATTGCATATTTTCTATTTGGTTAATCTAATGACTTGCTAATAAAATAAGTTATTTCATATCTATACATATTCATATCATTTGTGTAGTCTTATAGTTTTTTTAATTATGTTATTATGGCGATATAAGTTATTAAAAATTGATAATGTATGTATGTAATATTTTTTCAAATCATTTTTAGTTAACTTTTAATATTACTTTTATAACTAGAATTCATCTGTAACAGTTTTTGCATTTGTTATGCTATAAGAAAATTTTCCCATTCTTTACATAGACAGTGTACATGTTAATCAATTTTAACCTTGCTCCTTTTATTTTTCAATTTTGTAAATCTGTAAAAATATAATAAAGAATTCAAGTATTAAAGATTATTTGCAATATAAATTTAACAATTTAATTATGCTTTATTCCATATTGAAAAATCTTATTCTTTTACCCCTACCATTATACCACTGTATATCAAAGATTATGGCAGATTTTTGTATGAATAAAGCAAGAAGGGTTTTTGAGAAACAACCACCTAAATAATAAATATGTTTTCGTTAAACAAATAATATTTTAAGATTAGGGAAAAAAATATTCTTTCTGTAGAATATTTTCCAAAGTTATCTGAAATCACTTACAAATATTTTAGAATGCACATTTCTAGTGATTGAGAATAGAATATCTTATGTCTTTTTTTTTATATATATATATATAAAAGTTTTAAAAAGTACTGTATAAATGAATTCTAAATTTAGTTACAAAAAATGGAATTTTTGACTTATATCAAATCTTATAATATTTAAAATATTTAATATTATAATCAAATAAATTATAATATTTGTGTTTATACTATCAATTTTTAAGTATGTCATGTAAGTATTATTGTTAAATTAGCAATTTTTTTCATTAGTTATTTATAATATTATAATTAATTCTTATTTCACATTTCTCAGATTAAAGACTTGCAAAGATATGGAAGAAATAAGGAGTCAGCCTTTTCCTCCTGAAAAAAAAAAAAAAAAAAAAAAAAGAAAAGAAAGAAAGAAAAACAACAAACAAAAAAATCTTTTTCATCTGTCTGGTGATGATTATACAGGATTGCTTTTTGTATTTTTGAAACTTTCCTGTATGACTCATTTCCATGATTGTACACTGTTTTCACATGGGTATATAAGTTTTTTTTTTTTTTTTAGTAAATTGATTTTTTATGTTATTATTTATTTTATAGAAAAAGAATTATTGCAGTTTTTATTATGATTAATAATTAGAAATTTAAAGAAATTACTTTTGTTACTTATAAATTGTGTGATATAATAATGTGCTTAGTCACTCAATATAGCTAATCTCTTTTACAATATCAGTTTACTTCAGCTTTAATCTTCAACAATGTGTATAAAATTAACATTTTTTAAAGAAATCAAATTTTGACCTTTGTTATCTGCTGAAAATGATTCCCAATTTTTATTAATGTTTTCCTTCTCATTACATAACAAATTTTAACATTATTTCTAATGTATTCTCTACCTGATTATTTTTTGAATTTATCTGTATAGAAATGACTAAATAATTCCTTATTCCCATCTTTGAAAATCAAATGTATTTTTAATTTGATGTTGTTCTTTTTATGATTTATAGAAAATGACATGCATGTATGGCTCATATCAGTGTAGTTATTTTTTAGTGGTTTTATGTGCTCATTATCTTATTACAATATGTATATGTATTAGAGAAATAAAAAGACACATATAGAAGAATTTTGTATTAAGAATCAGCATTAATGTTGCACCTCTATTGACACTTTCTTGTAATTCTTGTAGAAGAATTTTGAATTAATAATCAGCATGAATGTTATATTTTAAAGAACCTTTAATGGAACTTTGTTTTAATGCTTGTAGAAGCTGTAACTTCTCTGTCAGTATTTTCTTTTGTAATTCATATATGTTACTTTTTGAGTCAAATTTGAATAAAATAGATTTTTGTATACAGAAGTCCTTTTTTAATTTTGCATATTTTAAGACATTCTGAGAAGTGTGTGAAAAACAAAGAAAATAGATTAATTGGGATTTGAAAATTTTGGAATTTGAAAAACAAGTATAGATAATAACTTATCCGAGTTAATTCAAATTTCTACAAATTATGATGCAAATATAAAATTTTAAAAAAGAGGTTTTTATTTTAAAAATTCAACTTAACTTAACTGACAGTTTAATGTAACCTATTAGAATAATATTTAAAATGATTTCAAGAAAAAAAATTTTGTGAAAAATTCTTTTACTTTTTTGAAACATTTCAATTTGGATCATCTTTCATCAAATTTAAATATAGAAAGAGATTCCTTGTTTAAATACACAAGATCCTGAGTTGAAAAATTTGACAATTAAACAAAGGAAATTATGCTGACTTAACAGTATTTAGTTAGATGTTGTGCTCATAGGTTTATGATTTCAGGAAGTAATGATTGTCATGAAGATATGAATAATTAAAAACATCATTGGAAATTAATATAATAAAGTGACAGATATTATTCAAGTATGAGTAGAAACTAAATGTTAAAATATCAAAAAATTAATAACTTTTTTGGTACAAAATCCTGGGAATAAAAAAAAAGAAAAGAAAAAGGCAAAAACTTGTTGAAACAAATGGAATTTCACATTTACTTGAAAGAATTAAAATATCATTACTAGTTTATGACAGGCTAATCAAGTTAACCTGTGTTGCTTTTTGATTAAGTTTGAATCATCAAGCAGAAAGTGTTAAAAAATGTATTGTTAATTGTAGATGTTTTGCCACTCAATTTATTTGAACAAAAGTGAATGCTTATGATGTGCAAATTAATCATTTATTTCATTCAGGGATATCAATTCAAAAATAAGTATGGTTTTCATCAATATTTACATTATTTTTATACTGATTTGTAATGTCAAGTACATGTTGTCAAGCTAACAATTAGCCCATTCAAATTTAAAGAGTTGTTAAATTCATTGTTTACAAAAAGTTTTAGATATGAGGTATAAATGAGCTTCTTCACTTCCACAATAACTATATACTATACAAATTTATTGCATGATTATTTATTTTGGTGAAATAGCTGTTGGTCTTCAATATTCATATACAATTTTCACTGACTTTTGTTTATAATTTGAATCTTCTGATTTGCAGCATATATTCTGAATGTATATATTCTTCTTATATGTATATATTCTGACATTTATAACTATAAATTTATATCTTTTTTAACAAAATATATGTAAAAATTTAATATTCTGATAGTTAATAAAAGAAAATTTTTCCATATTTGCTTTTCGATAGAAATAAAAACATACCACAGAATAAGTATCTTTTACTTTTATTCAGCTTTGAGGGAAAAAAATTATCTCAAAAACTACTGAATATGTAGACAGCTAATACATATTTAAATATTGACACCAAAAACAATCTTAGTATTTTTTTAAAATATAATATATTGTGGAAGTTTAAAACCTATTTGTTTAAAAATAAATGCTGAAAGTCTAATAACAATCTTAAAGAGAAGTTTGTAATATATGCTATAAACTTCATGCAAACAATTATATGGGATTGCCAGAGAATTCATTGCTTTTCATTACAATTGAAATATTTTGTGTAAATGAAAATTATTTACTAATATGAAAGTCATAATACTTGTAAGCAAGATTTTATACACTACATTTCCTCCTCTTTTATTATATTAAAAATACAGGATACTAAAATTTTTGTTAAATTCATTGTTTAGAAGAAACTTCAATGAACTCCTCACTTGCGAAATCAGTTTGCAGCAGTTTGTTATTTCTATTGTTTATGTATATACTCTATAATTATATAAAAAATGTTTAAATATTTCCATAAGTAAATTAACTAATTTAAGGTTAATATGCATTTTTTTCAAAAATTTAATTCAGATAGACCTTTTGTAAAAGTTTAATTCATTGGAAAACTATTCAAAGCACAGCTAATATGCATATTCTCAATTCAAAAGAGAGCAAATGCTCAAATGTTTTATTACATAATAATACAGTGGAAATTTAAAATATACTTGGTTAATAATGTATAGTCAGAGAAACAATCCTACGAAAAGCTATAATATCATGTAAGCAAATCGGTGAGATTGTCACTAAGCAATATCACCTTTGTTTTCTCGTTTGATCTTACCACATTCCTTGTACACATCTGGGAAAGAAACAAAATAACAACAAAAACACGAAACAGCGCCATCCATCAGCTGATAATCATGTGATATATATAGACCAATGAAGATCCATTTCCGGTTGAAAAAGGCAGAAAAAGCTGCTTGTCGTAACCTTGATGCTTAGTCGTAAAATTAACGTTCGTGAATACCAATGATCATTGGTTGATGATTTGTCGTTGATCATGGGTTGAACGATCCGATGTTTAGCATCCGGTTTGGTGAATACGGCCGTAGGAGTGGTATTGGAGCCTTAGACAGCAAGCAAGCTGTAGGCTGGTGACTGAGCTATTGAATGCGCAGTGTTATTCTTGTAGTCTTGGTTAAATAAATAGCTTTTTTTTATTTTTATTTAAAAGGATTCTGCTTATTGAATTTACTCTAAGCACATCGCAGGAAATTCGTAACAATATATTCCAAATCGGAATATTTGTGTTATTTATTATTTTAAACAAATAAAAACTTAAGACAATTCCGAATTTTTTCCTGAATTTTGGAAATTGTTTAAAAATATTGTTGCTTAATTTTCAACAATAAATTGCATTGTTGACCATAGATACAGAAATGGATCGAGCATTTAGATTTTTAATTGCGCATGATTTCTTGGGTCCAGTTTCCATTACAAAAGTTTATGCATATAAATAAACCGAAAATGTGTATTAAAATTAAAATAACCCATCCCAGACATTCTCCAAAATTATTTGAATATTTGAAAAAAAAAATATTTACATGAATTTATATCAAAAATATTTAATTGAAATTAAATATTAAGGTGTCCCAAAAGTTTCTTTCTCATCGTACTGTGAATGGCTTTATCTGACTCTGTTAGTGCAAACATGCAGCATCTAAGTCATCGGTTTCAGTCTTCAGAGCTCTTGTACAATATGTTTCGTTTGAGCCACAGTCTCTTTTAAGATTTACGTCCACAGCATTATAAATGGGTAGCGAAAGGCGACATTTATGCTTGTTATGCTTCATTATTTAAAGAGAAGCGACAGTACAAAGAATACTGTCCACGAGATTTGTACCGCGTACGGGGTTGCTGCAACTGTCTTCAACTGCCACAAAGACGGGACTACAACCCAAAAAAGTTATTTTGTCCATTTGGTAGGATTGGAAAGGCATAATTTTCTACGTGCTCCTTCCTCAAGGTGAAACAATAAATTGAGAAATACTCTCATCAACTGCATCAAATAAAAGTTACCACAGAAAAAAAATGAGAAAAAACCCCCCGACCAGAATTAATGAATTGAAGAGGCGTTGTTTTTCATCATAACAACGCGAGACCACATATTGCATTAGTCGTAAGAGAGAAACTCTTACAATTTCATTGGTATGTTTTGCCGCATCCTGGTTACTCTCCAGATCTTACTCCATATAATTATTATTTATTTCTGTCCTTAAAGAATTATCGTCGCGATAAGCGCTTTAAATCCATCAGCGAAAAAAAACGCATCTCGAGGATTATTTCTTGTCCAAAACACAACAATTTTGGAAAGAAGGAATAATGAGGCTTCCTGAGAGATGGAAGAAGGTAATAGAGCAAAAGGTTTCTTATGTAATAAAATAAATAATATCTTAAACAATAAATATTGTGTATTCATTTCATATTAAAAATAGGAAAGAAAATTAAGGGACACCCTAATATAACAAAAATTTCTAGCAAAACATTTTGTCACTTAATGGGAAAAAACGGAAACTAATTTACAGGAAACAATCATTTTTCAGCTGTTAATTAATCTGTGAATTATTTATTTTAATTTATTTTGTTAAATTAATTTAGAAAATAAAACTTATTTCTATTTCAATATTGCATTTTTCAACACTCCTCCCTTTCTACTCTCATTTTATAGCAATGAAAATCACATCTTCGCTATTGTTTACCAGTTCTTTGTTCTTGATTTTTTACCAAAATCTTTCCAGGGGAGTTTCCAACCTCTGAAATTGCAGAAATGAAAGAGTCTGCAAAAAAGAAACAAGGAAATGCGTAATGAGCCTTTTAGAGAACTGCCGAGACGGAGGATGGCCTTTTTTACTGTTCAATACCTTTCACTTCCTAATCGGTGCATGGAAGTGCAGTGCATTAATCAGTTCCTAAGAAAATGTAGTAGAAGGTAGAAAGATTAGAGAGAGCACAGTTGTTTTCTTCGTCTTTTTGTCATTTGTTAGATCTTGAAAGTACTATTAATAGTTAGAAAAAATAAAGGACTTTTTGCCATTGGGTAAGACTTGCTATTGTACTTCTTTGAAATTTTTCTTATGTTCAGCATGGTTTTTTGAGTTTTTTATGGTATTAGTAAACTTTTTTACTTTTATTACATTGCGTTGCCAACGAATTTAAAAGCTTCATGAATGTCCCTGCCTTCCTATAAAATAAGTTAAACTTCTGATTAAATTATACATTATAGACACTTAAAATATAGTCGCAGGGGATGTATTCGCAATTGATCCGATATTTTTGCCGAAGTTATCTACTAGTAAAAAAAAATATATCCAATATAGTTCAGTCATTATCTTCAGTTTGTTCCCATTCTTCATTATCTAACTTTATTTTTTTTTTATTATTTTAATAAAAAAGCAAGATATCTCAAAGATTCTTACTCATCTAGAGATATAATTGATAAAATAATCCCGTGCAATAATCTCCATTTAATTAACTGTGGAAAAGGAATTACTTAGTTAATCAAGAGAGGAAATATTCGGAAACAATCAATATGAGTGTAATTTAAATTGTTTTGTATCAAACTAAATATTTTTCTCCTGCTATAGTCTTGATTAAATAATCCCGTGCAATAATCTACACTTAATCAATTGTGAAACATGAATTAATAAGTTTTCTCAGTTCTTTGCGGTGCAGAAAATGAATAGAGGAAGTTGACTTTTCTTCTATAACTACTTAATATAAAGAATAAATCATTATTATCCTTTTATTTATTCAACCATCAGAAAAGTAAATGTTAACTTTTTATTGTGGTGCAGAAAATGAATAGAGAAAGTTGACTTTTCTTCTATAACTACTTAATATAAAGAATAAATCATTATTATCATTTTATTTATTCAACCATCAGAAAAGTAAATGTTAACTTTTTAACTATTTGCAATTATTGGTTTGAAGATTTAGTGGCTTTAGGAAATATCAAATTTGAATTTAAATAATTTACCTGTTGTCTTTCAGACACGATGAAGCAGACACAATTAATATTCAAAAGAGAGAAATTTAAAATATTCATAATTTTACAAATATAAAATGAGCTCTTTAAATAACACTTTTGAATTAGAGTAAAACTTATCTGATTTTTGGAAGAGAAATCTTGCCTCTTAGAGAGAGAAATAGAAGTTTTCTGTCTATAAACATAAATGCATTAGTTCCATCTTCATTAACTTGCAATCATCAAGAGTCATAAAAGAGACTTAAAATACTGCCTAAATGATTTAAAGTAGAAACGGTAAGTATATTGAAGGATATTCGTGCCACAGCTCGTACCTAAGAGAAGAACAGTGCTTTGAATTCTTGCATCAATTTCAAGGCATGCTACGTTTACGTTTGAGGTGAAAGAATGGGCATTAGTGCTCTCGATGATTGAACTTTTCGAACTTAACTGATGACTGTATCCAGTCATTGAAAATATGGCGAGTATCTTTTAACAGCCATTGGTTTTTGCCATAATAGAGGGATATCTTCATTACCAATACATCTGGAAAATAGACATGCAATGAAACTAAAGGGCAGTAAATAAATATAATTTAGGAATTAGGAGACGCTCTGTTGCGGAAATGAATTTCTGAAGATGTATTGGCTAAAATTATGTACCAAATTTTAAATAGAAGAACAAGTATTTCGCATACAGCTTTTATACTATTATAACAAAAAGTTCCTTTATGGACACTGTATTTCTTCGAAACGAAGTAATGATTTAGCGATTCTTATATTTATATACATAATTTGGTTCACATTTACCGTGTTTATATATATATATATATATATATATATTGACACCTTTTCAAGGGTACCGAATATATCATTTTCAATTAATACGTAGTACTGATGGCGCATTATTTTTACAAAGGCATTAATTAAACCGAAAGGGGAATTTGATCACGAAATATGAGAATTTCTTACTTTGGGCTAAATTAAGATAAAGCTTTGGAAATTAATTTGGTTTAAATTAAGAGTTTAAAATAGCATTACAAGTTTTCCCCCACCACAAGACTGGAAGTATGTCGGGGAACTCGACACACAGCCATACCTTACAGTGGTGTCTGAGTAAGTTTAATTTAAAAGTATATTGAAAGTGACATCTCAGTTTCCCTCACCTTCCCATTATACAATCATTAATTAGAAATCCCATTCATCAATTTATATCAGAAGCATTAAAAGACTTAGTTTTTTGAAAATATTAAATAAAAATCTTAATAATCAACAGTAATAACAAAATATTAAAATTTTAACTGATATCGGGCACAAAGTTATTTTGACCATTTTTCTGCAAAACCTGAACTATAGAATTTAATTTGGTCATGATAGTTAAGGTTATATTATTCTTAAATGTTAGGAAATCTGGCTCAACAAGATATTTAAATTAGAAATAACGTATTAAATTATTGAATATAATATCAATATTGTTATGATTTTAACCAAATGAAATATCAGAATAGTTATGATTCTAAATAAAGTATTTTAGCTCTAAATAAAAACACAAGATTCAAAACTTCAGATAAAAACTTGGATATGAAAATGATACTTGCGGAATTGAAATATTTCATACTAAACACGTGGAACTAAAAACATAAATATAAGATTCAAAAATATCTAATGAAAATCTTGGATATGAAAATAATACAGGTATTTCAAATAAATCATTTGGAAATGATAATAATAATTGTAAAGTTCAAAAATATCAAATGAAATACTTGGAACCAAAAGTAATAAATGCAAAATTCAAAGATTTGAAACAAAACACTTGTGAATGAATGTAACAAACTCACGACTCAAAATACTCTTATAATATTTGGCGGAAAAAAATATGTAATATAAGAAATAGTTGTGTAATTGAAGAAAAAAAAGCATTTGTATTTTGTAAAAACAAGTATTTGGACACAATGATAATAGAGAGCAGCTTAATAACAGTCAGGGGTGTAATAATTTCCTCTGAGGTATTTACTACCATAGTCTAATTATCATGTGCTATTAATTATTAAGTATATAAGAATCTTGGTATATTACTTTTTTCGTTCACAAGATCTGCATGCATAATTTTTAAAAAACAGATTTGAATTTTTGAAAAAAAAAAAAAAAAAAAAACTCAATACTTTTAACTAAAAATCATGATATTGTGAATTTTAATATAAAAAGTTTGTTTGCAATTATTTTATAGCAGAAAAATGCAATATAAAGTCAAATCAAAAGTACAGAATATAAATTTTGAATTTCATCCGTTGAGTTATTTGATGGAGGCTTTTTTTAACACTAATAACTTTTAGATGAATCATGGCACAGGTTGGAACTTCTTGAAAATAAGCAGCACAAAAACAAGAGGAAATTTTAAGCACTGATTAACTGGAACTTCTCTATGATGAAAAGGAGCACAAAAAGACAAGGATATTGAACAGCAGAACAGGAATAGCAGATGAGCAGGTTACGAGCAGAAATAGTGATGCAGTAACAAAAGGAGAAGTAGAATTTTAGTGACGTGGTCGGATCTGAAGACGCTATGCCACGGGAGGTAACCCGGCAAGAGCCAACACGGAACCATCTTCAGATTAACGGCGAATCAAGGAGCCGTACCGTAATATCAACTTGCCTCTCATTCCAGGAATTTAGTTCTTTTAAAACTTTTTCACAGGGAACTATCCTTTTCGACTAAATAATATGTAAGGTTTATTGAATCCTCTCGGCAAAATAATATGAAACATATTTTTGTTTGAAGCAGAATGCAGGTTCGAAGACGTTGGAGAGACATGATATATTTTTAAATTAATTTTAATATCCATTCCAGGAAAGTATAATTATTTACAAGCAGACGCAGCGCGACACAAAAGCAGAAGTAAGAAAGAGCAAACAGGAAGAAACAAATGATAACTAGCCTTATATAACATAGGATTTCCGGCCACGAGCCAATTCAATTCATATGTTAATCTTTGACACCTTTTCAAGGGCACCGAAGATATCACTTTCATTTGATACGTAGTACTGATGGCGCATTATTTTTACAAAGGGATTAATTAAACCGAAATTGGATCACGAAATAACAGAATTTCTTACTTTGAGCTAAATTAAGATAAGCTTTATAAAGCTTTGGAAATTAATTTGGTTAATTTAAGAGTTTAAAATATCATTACACACACACACACACACATACATACATATATATATATATATATATATATATATATATATATATATATATATATATATATATATATATATATATATATATATATATATATATATATATATATATACAGAGAGAGAGAGAGAGAAGGAAAGAAAGTTAATGGGAAAAATACATTGCTTTTAGTTTTAAAATAGAATTATGAAATATGCAATGTATTTTTCCCATTAACTTTCTTTCCTTCTCTCTCTCTCTCTCTCTGTATATATATATATATATATATATATATATATATATACAGAGAGAGAGAGAGAGAAGGAAAGAAAGTTAATGGGAAAAATACATTGCTTTTAGTTTTAAAATAGAATTATGAAATATATTTGAATTATTTCTCAAATATATTCATTTTCAAAAATTTGTTACATTTCACTTCTTATTATTTTCAATTTCATCAACACTATATATTTAGCCCTTGAATGATGTTGTGATTCTTTTGTCAGGATGAATTATTCTAACGTAAATACATAAATAATATATATATATATATATATATATATATATATATATATATATATATATATATATATATATATAAACACATAATTTTGAAAGCAAAATACATTTATTCTATTGAAAACAACGGAAATTTTATATGTTATATTTATCTTTACAATATACAGTAGGTGCATCATTTTTATGATTTTAATATATATATATATATATATATATATATATTAAAAATTATGATATTAAAAAAATTGTGATTGATTGAAAAATATATGATTTCTATATATTTTATCTTTTATGCGATCACTTAATTTCATTTATATGTGTAGAGAATTAAAGTACGAGCTCTAAATGATTTCTAGGATTTTAATGTTGAAATTAAAAATAAAAATTATCGGAATTCCAGGAGCAGTATATTTAGAGTATTCGCATTTAAAAAATATCATCGTTAGATAAAAGACGAAATTATTTTCCATAGAGTTTGCACTGATTGTTTTTTTTTCAAAACAAGAATATATTTCAGAGAACTTTCCCCGAATCATTTTGAAACTTTTCTTGCCATCAGTTCACCGAATATCTTTTAAATGTCGAATTTTAGTTTCAACGGCACACAAAGGTTTGTTAAACTCTTTAATGAGGTAAAATAAAAATTTTGAGAAAATATACCAGGAAATCAAACCGTCATATTTTCGGAATTTTTGAAACAAAATTAAAAAAAAAAAAATGCATGTAAAACCCTTATACTTATAATTGATTTTCGAAGAAGCTATGGACGACTTCATGCTTTTCACCGACTGAATGTTTTTCACTCTTTTGATTCAAATCAGAAATCCAGTGAGAAGCAATTTATTTAAGATCCAAGTATGTGTGATATTGCAAAAATGTCGCTATGTTTTTCTGAGCCTATAAAAACTCTGAAAAAAAGGAGGTGCATTTTCTTTTTCAAAAGCACTATGCTAAAAAAATTATTTTCCGACTAATGGTAGCACAATACGAACTAAGCATTTATTTGCAAACATACTGTTTGTGCATATATTTTTTTTATTAATTTTAATCAAACAAATAATAAATGCTATGTATAATATTGATATACTAGCCCATTTTCTTTTCGTTAAGCTAACGTGTAATCATGTTTCAGTTGAAAATTACTGAAAGATTCCTAAATAGCGAATTACTAGCTGAAAGGTCAGATTTATGTACAGAAAAATATTTCATCTTGTTTTGAATTTAAAAAAATATACTAATATTATTACTGAGAACATAAGAAATATTCCTCAGAAATTTAAAAGATTTTGATCAAAATTTGAATTACTTTGTAATTATTACCTTGCTAATTTATTTCTTTGAGTTTAAGAATGTAGAGAAGGAAATATGTAACATATATCGATCATCAAAAATTTTAACAAATATCTTGCATTCAATAGTTTATTTATGTATTGTTATATTATTTCCTAATTATATTTCGCTTTGAAAAAAATTGCTATATCCAGTCACTATGTATTTTTGAAACAGTATGTTTAGGAATATATCCTACATTTCAAACTTTTATGTAAGCTTAACCAAATAATTGATGCAAATTTACTACAAGCAGAATTCATTTGTTCGTAACATCAAATAATGATGGATATGCAGTAAATTTGTTCAGAAATTTTCCATACTGGATGGAGCTATCTTGAATGGATATCAGAGTCCCTCGATATGTAACATGTCTTGTGATATTTTTCTACCCTTTCTATTCATTTAATTTTAAAATAATCTAGAATGGCAAACAAAGGAATACATGAAAGTTTCTCTGGATATTTTAAATTCTGTTACAAATAAGAATGTACCCAAGGAAGTTAGTAGCATACACCGATCATCAAAAATTTTACATTATTTTACATTTTACACCAAATTTTAACAAATATTATGTATTTAAAATTTATATAGCATATATATTTTCTAAATAAATTTCATTAAATGAAAATGAAGGGTTTCATATAGCCAGTCAAAATGATATCTTTATTTAGAAACAGTATTTTAGGACTTCATTTAAAACACTAATGCAAATGTAATCAAATAAGTTGATGGATGTTTGTCGCAGGTTCAATATCTGTGTTCTAAATGATTAATGGGCAGTATATTTAAGTTAGAATTATTTCATAATGGATGCAGCTTTCTAGAAAGGAATGGAAATTACGAAGGAAAGGATGCAAGATATTCAAGATATGTAATATGTTCTTTGCATTTTTCAAGTCTTTGTATTCCTTTTCTTTTAACATCTTCTAGTGTATCAAGCAAAAGAATGTATAAACGCTCTAATCGAAAAATATACTTTCTCATCTATTTATTAAAACTGAAACTGATATAGGTTGAAACAAATTTCCTAAATTGCCTAGTATTATTTCTTTTTACAAGTGTTTAATTTTTTTTTCTCTGAATGATTCCAATTTAATTCTTCGATTGATTTAAACTTCTGCTTTATATCCATTATGTACCTCCTATCGATGACTGGACGTACTTCCCAAGGAAAAGTTTTATACCTTGGCCGGTGATGGCCCTTATGACTCAAACAAAGTTCCAACCAGTGTTACTATTGCACTGTCCGGTCAATTAGATATATCTGTGTGCCTTCGCGCGGATCATAATAGCCGGTTATGGTTTTGGTATGGTTATGTCCAGTTCACTATAAATGTCTATTCTGGTTATAATAAAATGACTTTTTTTATTTTAAAATAATGTTTATAGTATCAAACGAAACTGATACTATACATCGATGGGTTTTTTTTGGTTCAAATTTAATTGCGTGTAGACAAAAGGATTTGCAATACATAAATGAGAATTATGTACATAAATTAGAGTTGATAAGTTCTCAATTTTTTTTATCAATTCATCATCCTTTTTTTTTTATCTAAATCTAAAATTAAAGTGTAAAATTTTTTATTCTCAATAATCAAATACCTTATTATTTTTTTCCCAATTTGCTTACATTGAGTGCCTCATTGTTATTCCTTTTTTACATAACAATAAAACTTTTAGATATATAATTACATTTTTATGACTTTTTGAGATTTGTGTTCACAATAGTTGCTTTATCTCAATTTATTTATATTATATATTTAATTATTTTTTAATTATTGTTGGCAATATTTATGTGAAATTTTAAAAATACGTTCGAGAAAGATATTTTCTTTAAAGAGACACCGGTGAAATAGTTTATTAAACATAAAAAAAAAGAGTAATATTAAATATGACAAATAAATTTTACTGAAACGATTGATTATTTTTTTTATTTCATCAAGAGGACAAGCATATATTTGAAATCAATAATTTTAAGAGATATTTGTTGATTTTATATAAAAGATTTCTGGTATAAACTTATATTCAATGGAAATAATATATCCTGTTTTCTATTAAAATACTTCTTTCGGTGATTATTTTATTGCTGTTTAATTTGATATATCAAACAAAATCATAATTACAAAAACTACAATTGAAATTTAAGTAAATATTTAATTATAAATCTGTTAATATTATCTGTTTCAGGTGAATTTGTTTTCTTTTTTATTATCAAAATTTAACTCCTCTTCAGGAGTTAATAGTGTAAAAAGGAAATCGAATATTTTCATACATTAGCTAAGTGTGAAAAAGTTTCTTAAATTGATCCTTAGCACATGAAAAGCAAAACACTTTATTTGTTTTTCCTTTCCAAAAACAATGTTGATTGGTTATTTTCTCACTGTCTAATTATACTTTACAATTGGATTACAAACACATATCATTCTATCTTAAAAACTTAAATATATATAGACAAAGCTATTTATTCTCCTTTCTAGAATTTTATGAATCATACCTATTTCTCATATTTTTTTCTTTTTCCTCTTGTAGAAAAAAATGAAAATGACATCTCCAGCTTCGTTTACAATCAATGCATTTCTTTCTTCTTTCTTTACCACGATGTTTCTGGACGATTATTCAATCATCGAATTGGCAGAGGCGAAATAGTTTGCAAACAAAAGAAAAAGGAGGGACGTAATGTGGTATTTAGGGAACACAGGGTAAGAACGGAATTTTCTCTGCACTCCTGCATATCTATCATTAATCGAGAGAAACAAAGGCGATATATTTAATCAAAATTTTGAAAAAAATATATACATTGTGCATCGAAAAGGAGAAAATTCACTTTGATATCTTAACCTTGTCTTTTATTGTTTAAATCGCTTGAGTTCTTATTTTTGCAACTAAATATATTTATGAATAAAATATTTTTTTTTTCATTTTCCAGCATATTTGTTATTTAATTTCAATAATACTTCTTCAAATATTTCTTTCTCATTATTTAATGTTTAGTTTATCTGAAATAATTAGCAATCATATTTAGTACTTTTAATTTCATATTCTCATTTTTTTATCTGAAATGAAAATGTGTATTATGCGTTCCCAAATACTAAAATATCATTTCACAAAATATTTAATTAGTATTACATAAGATATTCAATAGAAATGAACACACTCTTAGAGTGAATTCAATTTAATCAAATTAGTGGCATGATCGGTATTGATTAAATTCACAAAAGTATTAATTCTCATTGTGTTCCTTCTACGATATAGAAACGGCCTTCAAAGTAATCGATAGCTAAAACAGTTACAGGAATCTAGAAATTATCCGTCAATTGAGGACACAGAAGATAAAAGTTATATTATGCCATAAGTTGCCCAAAATGTATATCTTCTTTAAAAATGCACACAAAAAAATGCAGTCAAGAAAGAAATTTTACGAAATATCCCATAATTCATTTCGCAAGATCAAGTTTTAGCAAGATTCTTCAATATTGATCATGAAGATAGTTTTCCTTCAAATCTTGTTTAAATACTCATTTTTTTAACTAACGAATGGTAAAAGTTTAATTTATTATCTAATACTGAAATTATTGCCTAAAATACAATCAATCGTCCTCCTAAAATAATTGACTATAATATTGAATCGAGACAGTTTAAATATGTTTCAATACATGAATGATTAAATTTTAATATTTAAAAAAAGAAATTAGATGTAATATTTTAAATGATTCAATGAGTTAAAAATTAAAAGAAGATTTATAAATTGTGCACTATAAACACTGAAATAGACAACACAAATGAAATTACATATACTAAATTTCATTAAAAACTTTATTTTAAATAACATTTATAATTCCATTTTCACCATACAGTACATTGAATATGACAAATACATGTCACATTCCCGCTTTTAGAGTGTATATCGTTCCTGAACAATTTGGGAGGAATATGAGTGGAAAGAGAAGGTATAAAACATTTTTAAATATTAATTCTACTTTCATGCGTATAGAGAATGAGTGAATATCTTATAATTTTATGAAATATTATTTATGGCGCTTGAATTATTTTTTCAGCATATGAGCTCTGAACATTTGAACAGCAAAATAGTTGCTGAAATCTGCAATTTACATCGTTTCTTTTTTTTCTCTACATAAGTTTAATATATGGACTCATTGTGCATGCAGTGAAGAAATCCCATATAAAATATTAAATACAGAATACAGGTAAATGAAGGAATCAAGGTACACATATATATATATAACAAATCAAAAAAATTCAGACAACTTTATAAAAATGTCATCTAGAATAACATGAAATGTGGAATAAAAAATCCTTTCAAATATTAAAAAATCAAGAAAATAAATTATATATAAATAAAAAAAAATATTAAAGGTGATATGCTTTAAACGCAAGACGCTTAACATACATGTTAAAACGGTTCAAAAGACATCAACTCAAGTATTACAAAAACAGTTTTTTGAAGAAGAAAGAAAACAATAATACTTGAAAATGCATGAATAAGCAGAAAAGTTCTCCACAATGGATAAAAATGGAGTGGTTACATACTTATAAAAATGTACACTAGGGTTTTGCATAGAG
The DNA here is from genome assembly GCF_947563725.1 of Argiope bruennichi. Classification (NCBI taxonomy): domain Eukaryota; kingdom Metazoa; phylum Arthropoda; class Arachnida; order Araneae; family Araneidae; genus Argiope; species Argiope bruennichi. The sequence goes on from NC_079152.1 coordinate 126,778,899, forward strand.
GAACATAATAAACAAAAACAAATAAATCAAATAAAAACTTAGTTAAACAAAATTGTCCGCGAAATATTTATGGTGAAACAAGATTTAAAATTAAAGAAATTCGTCTGAAGAGCTCGGTGTTTGTTTTGTATTTGTGTAAAGACGAAATGTCTGGGTTTCAATATCAGAGCAGTTACTCATTTGAGTGTTTGGATCAAACATACACTCCAAACTTCTTCTTTGATACGAGATTTCGAAAGTGGTAAACTTTAAGAGTATTTATAGGATTTTCCAAATGGTAGAATATGGTAAGAGGACTGGTAATTGCTAAGTGGATAGGAAAACTCTCTTTGCTGCATGCATCTTTGATATAGCTCGGAAATGCGTCATGTCCTATTATAAGTAAAATTTCGAACCTGGACCATTGATAAAAAATTATTACTATTTTGATGGCGGATGTTAAAAGTAAGGCGGATATTTGTACCTACTTTCTATTATCGCTACCAGGAATATAGATACAAATGTAGAATTTCTTCTAATAACTTAATAATGATATTTGTAGATCAGCGGGGGTTCCTTTAATCGTGCTCTTTTATGTAGATGAACAGGATTTTTTTGCTTCCGAAATGATCTCCATGTGCTTTTATCCATTTTAGAATTATATTTCTATGTAGAGAGACCAAATTTTGGATGATTTTGGTTATTTAAATGGCTTGGTTATTTTGAGAGATTTGATGGGTGAAAGATAATAAACGCTATCATTCCAGGTGATGCCATTCTTTTTTTGTTATATTTTCAACATCATTGCTTCAAATACTGCCAAAAGCTCTGCTTAAAACACATAATACTTTGTTGTAGTATGGCCATCTATTTATGAAGCTTTATATTATCATTCAAAGCTACAAAAGTAATACACACCCTTCTCTTCATTTTGGCCATTTTTGTAAATAATAAATCTTGCAAAACCTTTTATAGAGGGAAATAAGTTAATTCTGTCGTCAAAGTAATATTTAGCAGGATATAGCCTGTGAAAGGGATATTTGGCCTCAAATGTTTTCAAGAAGAATTGATTTCCCAAGGAAGTATACTATTGTATTCAATTTTGTTTATTCGAACTTAAACGGCATCTTGTTTAATCATTATGTGAACATATATTTTTGAATGTACATTGAACTCGTTTTTCAATAGATCTATTTAATTTTGTTCGTTTAACAAGGATTAATTAGCTACTCTGAAAGACATTTAATTAAGTGAAGCTTCCAATGATTCTACGATAAATACTATTTTGGTTCTCTTAATGAAAGAATGTAAAATGAATGAATTAAAATTTCTAGAAATATTTAATGAAATTTTCTTATGATATCAGTAAGTATAATTAATATTTATCACAACTTTATATTTGTAATTATTTTCCTTTTTAAAAATATAATTCAAATATTAGATAAACAAATATTTATGTTTGAATAAAAAAAAAAAAAGAAACATATCAAACATATCTGCAAGCTGTCAACTTAAATATTTTTTTTTCTAATTTTATTTTTAAAAACGCAAATATATTTTTAATTATTTATCTTTCAAGAATTAAAATAGAATTCTAGATTTAGGATAAAAAATTGTTTAGAACTGCATTGCAAATGCAACGCATATAAATTAAAACTTCATGTAAAATGCTAATTTAAAATATGTTTGAAAGAAGATGAAGCGAAAAAAATAAATCTAGGGACCGAACACTTGTCTTGCAGATGAAAATATGAAGCTGTACTCAGCATATTATCAGAACGGGCAGTAGAAGTGGCAAACTACCAGTTTATAAGTTGTGCTAAAGTTTGAATTTCATTTTTGGGATATCTCTTTTTAAGTTATTGATAAATCGATACTATAGTAACATCTTAATTGCCAATAACCCAGAAAACATACGAAAGATAACTGCAAATTGAAGGAAATTAAAACATTTAGTAAGAAGATTATATTTCATAAGAAATTCTCAATAGAATTTCTGAAGATCTGTTAGACAAAATTCTGTAAAATTAAAAAAAAAAAAAAAAAAAAAAGCATACAATGCTTATACCATCATAACATAAAGATTAAAATTCAAAACGATTTTTTGCGAAAGACAAATGACACCTTTTCCAAAACTAAATAATAATTTACAAACTCCTTTATAAATGTATAAAGTTTGAATTCAGTGATTCGGTCTCGAATTCTGGAGCCTCTGTCCACAATTTAGAACTCTTAAATTATTGATAATGGGTTATAAAGTCATAAACAAGTGCAAATGAATCGATTTTTTTTGTTTATATCAAGTTAAATAATTTTGAAAATAAGATAAATGACTTGTTTAATATAATATGATTGATCAAAATGCTATCATTTTTCTAATTTGTTTTGTTCCTTAAAAAGTGAGTAGAATTGAACAAAAATCGTAAGCATTATTGAATTTAATCATCGAATATGAAACCGCGAATGGGTTTTCATAAAGCAGTTTTCATCATCAATGTACTAAATGTATTTCAAATAATCAGAAATTTATTTTTTCCCCTCAAAAATGCATATTAAACAATAAAACTTGTACCACAAGTATATTTAAGAATCCTGACTCATTTTTTTCTATTCAGGTAAAAGGCAAATTCATTTCTTATGTTTGAAAATATTATTTTTTAATATATTTCATAGTTATTTTTTTAATAAAATAATTTGTTATCTTTTCAGTTATGTTTTAGAATTTCATCAAAATTAAATATTTAACACTTAAATGACGTTGCGACTGTTCCATCTCAAGTGCTTTAAAGTATGTATTTTGTTACAAAATAATGCACAGTTTCTTATGAAATGGCGGAATATTTTTATATTTTATTTATTTGTTCAAAAATTAGTTGGTATATTGTTTTTATAAGTAAGTATACATATTTTAAAATGTCCATTTATAAAATTTCACATTTTAACATTTTAAACAAAACAAATGAAAATCAAACGGATGATTTCTATATACACACACACACACACACACACACACACACACACACACACACACACATATATATATATATATATATATATATATATATATATATATTTAATCGGATATCTTCTATATATATCTTTGATAAATTAAATTTAATTTTTAAGAATGTAGAACGGAAATATATACATTAAAAGAATTTATAAGTAAAACTTTTTGAAATTCAAATAGTATTTATTAAATTTCCAAGAGTAATAAATTTAGTTGATCCCGATTTAGAAGAATAGCCATTGTAAAAAGCACACTATATGTTGAACTAAATTATTTTTGAGAAATTTGAATTGAAATGCTTTTCTTTATTGCTAGAAAATATTTCAGATCGTTTTAAAGAAACCATTTTTCCATTTCAGATTGTTTTAAGGAAACCATTTTTCCATTTCAGATTGTTTTAACAAAACCATTTTTCCCCTTCTATTCCCATCGGTTTTCTCGATTATTTTTAAATTGCAGAATATCCAAAGGCAACGGAATATTTGTTGAACTTGTTAATGAGAGAAATCAAGAGCTATTTAGTTAACTAAATATACAATCGCGTTTTCACATTTTAGGAATTTATAAAGCAAGGGAAAAAGAATTTATGTTATAATAAAAATATTTTATTCAGATTCCAAAATTTAAAGAAAGCTTTTGACCAGCTTCTAGTTATTCAGCTTATTGAAGGTTTGCAATAGTTTCGATTCTTTCTCTGAAATCAGAAATCGTTAAACTATTTATTCTAAATTCTAGGAAATGTCATATTGCAAACGTTTTTGCGATATTATTCTCCATCCCCATAGAAGCTCTGATTTATAAAACAAAATTGCGAAAGCCTGGAATTATATCAAGTTCTCATCCTGACATTTTAATTGCTCTTATTGAAAAGTGGTGGTAATAAACAAATGAGCAAAAAAGAAAAAAAAAACTGTAATACAATTTTCTTTTTTTCTTTTCAGAAGATACTAAAATAAAATTAAAAGAAATATCTTGGGATAAAAGGCGTCGCAATACTATTTAAAGAATAGCCATTTATTTAACATGTGGTTTTCATCGTTTAATTTGTTCTAATTCATTTTAACCAAAAATATCTAACACTTTAAATTGTTTAATGTTAAAATATTCACCCAATACTTTTTCGTCAAATAAATGCGTATTCATTTTTCATTATCCATCAACAGTGAACGCCAAAAACAATCAATGTTTCTCAGAAATTGTGCTTCATTTTCTTTTGAATAGAAACATATGTACTGGCAGAAACATGTGTAACAAGCATTGTTATTGGCAGTAGAAGCAATCTAGAAGATTATGTCAAAAGGTGAACACTAGGGTCGACGAAAAACTCAATTTTTGATTTTTAATTTGTAATAGCGCGTAAAAGTTGCCTTTTGGTGTAGAAAATATAAACTATAAATATGAAAGATATTGGACTAGGTCTTGAGGTGCCAAAAAAAGGTTAAACTTTCATAAAACTGAAATTTTTGCTACATTTTAAAGTATTTTTACGATATAACCAACTTTTGATTTTTTAAAATTTATAATAGAGTGGAAAATTTACCTTTTGGTATAGATAAGATGAATAACATTTATAAAAAATATTAAAGCATACCTTGAGGTACAGTAAGGACGTTAAAGTTTCATAAAAACATATTTTTTGTAACCTTTTAAGGCTTTTGGCTTGCCTATGAATGGAATTATGAAATAAATGGCGGAGTTATGAAATAAAAAGTTTTCATTAGGCATAGTCATATAAATAAAGTATAAAAATAGTTTTACTATTGCACTGGAATGGCACTTAGTCATTACCGGGGCAGTTGTTATTGCGGTAAGACTGAGATTGTTAACGTCCAGTGACAAGTACAGAGCTGATTTCGAATCAGTAGCTTTGCAGAGTTCAGTTAAGTTGGCGTCAACCCTCCGTCTAATATGCAACCGATTAACGTAACTGATTTGTTCGTTTGTGCTTGTGTGGTTTGCTGTGAGTAAAAATGGCTCATTCTAAATTAGTGAAGACAAAACAAATATCGGAGTGTTCCATTTTCGGAGAATTTAATGATTTGCTTGAAGTTGAACTCACTACATACGAATCTAGTCCCTCTGTTATATTAGACAGAACCTCAAAATTGCTTCAGAGAAGGGTCCTTCTATAAGCGAAACATGTAACACTTTAGTTCCCGTAATAGAACAAATATGGTCAAGAGCTTCTATTCCCATTGCTTCTAGCAAAAGAATTTCCCAAATGATAAAAGCTTATCATGCTAAATGCAGGAATTTATTAAACTCTAAAAGCAGAAAATTGTTCAGATAAGTTTAATTCCAACTTCACAGAATTTAGAGAAGAAGCTAGATGTTTATTTGATATTGCTTACTTGTATAAAAGAAAAAAAAGTACCAGTTATGAAATTAAAGTTTCTAAATGATCAAGATCCTAATGGGAAAAATATTATAGGTAATATTGATATTGCTCCCACAAACGCTTTGAGGAACAAAGAAGCAAGAAAGTGTAAATAATTACAGAATAGTTAAGTTTAATCAAAAACGGGCAAAAAATACTACTGGCGATTACTGGTCACAAGAAAAAGCAATTACTGGTCACAAGAAAAAAGCGATTACTAGTCATAATGAAAAAGCTGAAGATCAACAGTGTTCTTTACAAAAAGTGGCAAGATAACCAGATCCATCAAATAGATAAGAAACGATAAAACTACCAAATGCCTGTGTAGTTTAAAAATAAAACTTTGTACCGAAGGCATCTGAAGCTGAACAAAATAGTATAGGCGACTCAGTTATCGACTTGTCCCGTCTTTCTTGTCACATGCAAGCAGTGGAAAGAGTTGTGAGACTGATGGTCGAATCAGCTAAAAATGTCTGTGGTTCAATCGCAAGAGAAGGATACATAAGAGAAAAAATTGACTCGCATGTGAATATGACAAAATTTAATTTAAGAAAACAGTTTAATGGGAAATGAAGTAGAAACAAACATTTTGCAGTTGTAGCAATTGTAATCATTATGGATACAGAAATAAGAAACGCAAAATTGGACATAAAAATATTTTATTATTATTATTATACTTTGTAATTACTAATTTTTTTTCCAATTTTAATGCTTGTATATGTCATTAAAATCATCTTTTTAAACAATATATGAACGAAAAATTCATAAAAATATTTTACCAAAAATTATAATTTTTTCATTTTTTTTTACAAATTTTAAGCTCTTTGAGGCACCTTGAAATATTGTTGTATTGCAATCAGAATTATAAAAAAAAAAAAAAAATGAACCTAAAAATTAACTTTTCACCACTATTGTCAAACTAAAATCTAAGAAAATTTTTAAAGGCTCTTTTCAAATATTTCCATTTAAAAAAAAAATTTTTTTACAACTTTCAAGCTCTTTGCGGCACTTCAAGATAATGAAATATTGCAACCAAATTTTTAAATATTGTTTTTGAACCTAAAAGTCAACTTTTCCGCCCTATTACTAAAGTAAAGTCTAAAAAAAAAAATAAAAAAAATAATGACATTTTCGTCCTACCCTAGTGAACACCCGTCTAAGGAAGTGTCTTGCATAATCTAAAAGTTTCATTCAAAAGTTAAAATTTTCATTTAAGAATACAGCCGAGAAAATTTATAATAAAGATCGATCATCAATGTTTTTATTTTTTATTTCCTATTTTAACAAATATGTATTCAAATTTTTATTGACTATATTTTTTTTTCTAATTTGATTTATTTAAAAAATAAACCCAGACTTATTATTGCCAATCACAATAAATTCTAGAAACAGTATACTTACGAATTTATCATACATTTAGAGCTTTTATAGAAACATAGGCACACAAATCTGATGCATATTTGCCACAGCCTCCGTTTCTTTGCTCGCAACATCAACTAAATGATTGATGGGCAGTAAAGGTGGCCAGAAATATTTCATACCGAATGGAGCTGTCTAGGATGGAAAGGAAATTCTGAAGGAATAGATATCTCAGATTCAAGATGTGTAATATATCATGTAATATTTTTAAAATCTTTGTTTTCTTTTTTTTAATTAACTACGGTTCAAACAGGAAAATATGTAATAATTTAATTGGAAAATATATGCAACAGAACTATTTTTATAGTCAGATTGATATATGTTGATACAAATTTCCTGAAGTAGTTGTCATTATTATTTTTTCATTCAAGTGGGTTAAATTTCTTCCTCTGATCGATTATAACTGAAGTTTCCCATTCATGAATGTATCTGTTCCATATCCATGTATATATATATATATATATATATATATATATATGGAACTGAAGGTGCATTATTTTTACAAAGCTTCAGTTGAATTAAATAAACAGAAAAAATGGAATGGGATCAGGAAACAAGACAACACTTTATAATGACTTTAACATGGGCTGAATTAGGCAAAAATTTAGGAAATTAGGATTGAATTATATATGTATATATATATATATATATATATATATATATATATATATATATATATAAGGTATTAAAGAGTGCCATTATAGTTTTAATTTTTACGACTTATATTTGTTTATTTTCATGAGTATTCATCTAACCTATCCCTTTTACCAATGATGATAGTTGAACTTTCTATTACAGCAGAATAAAAATAATAATTGTTTTAACAATAGTTTTCTCGGATTGAAGTTACTGTAAGAATTAATTGAAGTTACTGTAAGAATATGAGTCTTGTATTAATTTTACTTATCCTAATCGAACATTAGTGTGTAAACAGTTTCTTTGATATTTAGGAATTTTTAGCAGAAATGTTGTTATTAATGTCGATAAAATATTTTGTTGGTTTGGTTTGCCGCGCTTTTATAGTTTGAAGAAAAAATACATACACAATGAATTAAAGTGTTAAAATATGGTAAACAGTACAGATGTAATAATTTGATTAAACTAATTTTGTTACAAAAACTTTAGCGATTCATATGAATTTTTGAAGAACAAAAAAATGTGAGTATCATAATAGTTTTATAAATTGAAACCGTCTTAATCAAAAGTTTTATTTCCGTAATTACAATGCAGTTTAATGTGAAAGTTATTTTTTGGCCTCAAATTATCTCAGTATAGCTAATATTGTCGCCGTTTGCAATTTTTCATTATTAATGGAAAGCAATTTTAAATTCCTGATTATTTGAAGAAAAGTTTTATAATTGTAGTTGATGCTTTTGTAGTATATATATATATATAATCGCAAAATTTATGAAAAATGTAATATTATCAAAGATTATAATAATCTAATGCACATTGCGATATTAAATAAAAAAGCATTCTTTTTTTACATTCAGACTTCAAATATATGTACAAATTAGAATTCGATACGTTCAAAAAGCCATTGAAACATTTTCATTCCATCTAATACCTAAGGATATTATTATTTAATTTGATTCATAATATTATTATTTAAATATTGTTAATCAAATACTTTATAAAATATCTACCCTCTGCTTTTATCTATTTTCTCGGTATTATTTTTTTATACACTGCATGAATAATTTTAGACTTATTTATGACCATTCCTAAATTTGTCTTTATTTCGGTTGTTTAATTTGAAATTGTTCAAAACAATACTGTATGGGATTTTTAAGCACTTTTTGAAAGGAATTTTTTAAAGCAAAAGAATGGAAAATTTGGTATCGAATATTGAAAATTAAAGAAAAAAAAAGAATTTATCAATGAAAAGGAATAATTTATCAAGAAATTTCCAATGATTATTGATTTCATTTTTGCTTTTCATTTGCATTTTTCTGGATCAAAAATAAATATTATTTCTTTATTTCATTCAACGAATGCATCATATAAAGCTTTCTTCCTAAACGTAATATAAAATATACTATTTTTTCATTAAAATCCTGCTTTCCCTGATATTGCTAATAGTATTAACGTGACATCTCAGAAAAATTTGTTGGATTAAATCCTAATTACAAACGCTAACATTGTTATTTATATAAATATGCTTTATTATAATATTCTGTTCCAGGAGTAAATAAGTATTTTTCTTGTCAAAGGTTTAGTTTCTTTTTTTAATATTGACCGTCAAAACAAGTTTCAAAAACACTTTTATATAGAGATTTAATTTTGAAATTTTTAAAAATATTCAGATCCAGTCGTATAAAAAGAAAGAAAATCATTTTATTTTTACTTCCTTCCCAAAAGCGATATTGATTGCTTAATTCGTTACTTTTGTTAGTATTTTCAGTTACATTGCAAATATATATTATTTCACTTTTTCGAACAAGCTTATGACAGTCAAATAATAAACAAACAAAGCAATAGTTTTTTTTTTTTTTTTTTTTTTTTGAATTCCGTCTATATCAATCATTTTTCATTTTCTTTCATGTTCCATTCATAGGAATGATGAAAGAGACATATTCAGCTTCGCTCTCAATCATTGTGTTTCTTTCTTGTTTATTTACCGCACTCTTTCTTGAAGACTATTCAGCCACTGCATAGACACAGCCAGAAATAGTCTGCATGCAAAGGAAAAAGGAGTGACGCAATGAGGTATTTAGGGAACTGACGTGAGGCAGGTAACTTTTTTCTCTATACCTAACTATATATAATCTAGGTACCGGAGTGTGGTAGGTTTAATCAGCGACAGAGAAAACGCACCGATTGTATCGTGAAAAGATGAAATTTCGATGCGATGTCTTTTCTTTCTATTTCAATATTTCGATGTTTCTTTGTTCACTTCTTAAATTTTGAAAAAGAATATATTTTTGTCATTTTTTCACTTCACACCACATTTGTGCTGCAGTGTCAGTAGCGTTTGTTCTAACAATGATTTTTTATTTATTTATGTATAATTTCGAGATAAATTAGCGATTGTCAGTATTTAAAATTATATATATATATATTTATATTTATATCCAGATATAGAAATGCAAATTATTTCTGCAATATTTTTCATAAATTTTATTATATATATATATATATATATATAAACTATAAAACTACTATTTGAGCCCAGAATGTTACCATAAAATATAGACTTTTTTATAATCTATTTTTATAACTTATTAAAATGATCTATTTGTAAATATATGGGAGAAGTGATTTCATAGTACTATTTATCTTAACAGCTTTTAAATACTACACTTGGTATTATTATTATATGGTTGACTCATTTTAATATAATGCACCTTAATATCTTTGATTGCTCCTTTTTTTATAAAAAAAAATATATCTAAACTTTTGACAATGAATTTCTTATAACTCAAGATCATTAATATCTGAATATTATTTTGGTCATAAGAAATATGATAATAGATTGCCTCAGTCAAATTTAGCTACCATTTGAAACATTTGTCACTCTCCCTTTTTGGAGAAAAATCGAACACTTTTTTTTTTATCATTTTAAAAGTTATTTCTTAATGATGGGCTCTAGATAAATATTTCAGAATTTGTAATTCGATTTTTTAAAGTTTTTATTATATAAATGAAAAAAAAAACAATATATTTTAATCTATTTAACTTTTTAGGATTCCTTAAATTACAAATAAAAGAAAAAATATTTAAATTTTATTCCTGTCAACTTCGTAAATGTATTAAAAATCTGAAATAAATTATTTTACTTGGTTTTAATTACATTTATGTAATTATTTGAACTTTTTCATTTATTGGACTTATATTTATTACAGAAATTAAATTGAATTGACTCATGTATATGGCTATCAACATCGAATTAAAATTTGTGCTTCCTTTCCTTTGTTAAATATATAGATATAGCACAATTGGTCTTAACCAATTCAAAACGCTTAAGCGGAACTATTTGAAACATCTCTTCTAATTTTCCTTGAAAGTAATGTCCTTCGTTTGGAATTACATCCATACAGTTAAAACACTTGATAAAAGCGTTCTTCTATTTTTTGACCTTTCACTTGCAAAGAATTTATAAAGGGTCCAAGAAACTATTTGGTCATTTAGAAAATCTTACATTGCATCTCTCAGCGGTCTTAGTTGACATATTATTCACTAAACTGCATAATATCGTCCCACAACCATAACGTATGAATTTTCTCCCAGATTATTCAAAATGCCCATAAAGCAAATTAAATTATTTCTGCCTAATTCTGTATTTATCACTCTTCATTTATAAAATAGAGTCTGAAATGCTTCATTTCTGAATGCTGCAATATATATTAACACCTGCAAATTATCCCTCTCACACAGCTTTGAAACTATTTGGGGAAAGATGGATGCAATATTATTTACATTATTCACTTAAAACCGAACTCACTAGATTCTAAACGGTCAATTTTAGAAACGAATCATCATAATTATATTCAAGCTCTTCTATAATTTTAACTCGCATATTCAGTTAGAATGTTTTTACTATACTTGTGGATTTAATTTAAATTAAATTAACTTCTTTCCATTAAAATAAGTCACGTTACAAAACGGTTTGAAAGGGTAAGTAAATTAAATTAAATTCCTTTTAACGTAAAGCAAACGCATACCAAAATCTTAACCCAAATTCTTTCAGTTTAAGTATTCTGTTAATTATTCATGAAATGATAATTAAATCTTTCATTGAGTTAAAAGAGATAATGCATTCAAATGCCAATAATTCTTATAAAAAGCTAATAAATACTTTTCCCAAAGTTTTTATACATTCGAAAAATATTATTTCATATGTATTAAAATCTGAGGAAGAAATGAATAGAAAGTTTTAGAAAAGGAATCACAGGCATTATTTTGTTATGTCTGCTATTCCTTTAATATATTTCATAATATTTAAATATAATTATAATTTGTAATATAATATTATATACATTTTAATATTATATATAATAATATATTATATACATATTTCTACACCATTATCATATTAATAGTATCTTTAATATATTTTATATTATTATATATAATAATTTATAATTTAATTTAAGTAAATTTTTAATTAATTATATTTTATTTTTTTCCTGATAATAATTATTACATATATATTATAAATATTCTAGCCTTCTATAGATTTATTTTTAAATGCAGAGAACAGAAACAATATATAAATATATTAAAGGTGCTCCCGATGTTCGAAAGAAGTTAAGAAAAAATTCCATATTTTAAAGTTTTATTTATTTTTTTCTAAGGAGGTATGGAGGTTTACGTAAAAACAGTAATTGAAAAAAATTGTAAATTTCACATATATTTTAGATTAGTTTGAAGTAAATCTTAACAAAAATTTACCATAGAGGATAAAAACTCCATGCAAATTGATAAAGGAATAATTATGATTCCCTTTACATATTAGACACATATAATTTTAGATATTAAATTTCAAAAATATTATGAAGGTTTATATACAGAAACATAGACATTATTCGAAATATTATGCAATAAATAGGTTATAAATGAAAAAATTATTTAATGTACATAAAAAGGTTTTAGCTCATTTTATTTTCAAAAGTATAAATAACATTTCTTGAAAATCTCATTAAAACTTTTAATTAATATTTAAGATATTGCGCTAATGCTAATTTACTTAAAAAATTTTTTTGAAAAAGACCCTCTTAAATTGAATTGTCATGGTGAAAAATATGCAACATTAGGAAATAAATACACTAATAAATTATATATTCTTTTTCTTCGTGCATTCCATAGTTTCTGTTTCGCTGATTTTTTTTTTTTTTGCTGTGAAGTTGACAACGAGTGTCTTTATTAATTGCAAACACATTCATAATCAAACATTTTTAGACTTTCTCATCTATAACTGCATTTGCAATTCATTCGTTGAATTCAATATATACATTTGCAATTTATTTAATACTCTTAAAGGTGACTTTAGTTTAATGATGCCACATTAATTAAACTAAAGGAACACAAGGCCAATGTTTGAAACTCAATGGATTTTTTAACTTTTTTTTTTTTTTTTTTTTTTTTTTTTTAAATTTTTCAATACAGTATATTCTAGAGCAAACCATTAAAGTCTTCATTGACATTTTCCAAACCTCCTTATAGGCTCTTCTTTATTAAATGTTGATTATAAAGTTACAAATATATTGGCTTTATAAAATTTATAATATTTTAAAGCATTTCAAGAGATATTTCGAATTTTTTTTTTCACCGTGCCTTACTTATTGATATTGGGACCAGCTATTAGCTACTGCTGAATATTAGCAATGCATAAAAAGCTTTATGCTTGAATCCCCCACTCCGAGGGGCACCTCGAAATGAGGATGAGGAGCTTCCAGCATGGTGGTTGGTATTCGCTAATATGGAGGATACACGAATAAGTGGGGATCTGGCTCCTCCCATCGATGACAGGACGTACTTTTGACCTTTAGAACTCAACCACAGTTCCCACCATTGCTGTAGCGGCGGTCCGGTCATTCAGTATTTATTTTCCCTTGTACCTTAGGGCGGATCGGAGAGTCAGTGATATGACTTATGCTTGAATATTTGAGGCAAATTGCTGCAAGGACTCCATACCGTATGCTTTTACAGTGTCAAAAATACACTGAATTGCACTTCCATATTAATTTTGTAATTTGTGAAATTTTCTATTAATTTACCAATTCCTCTTTTATATATATATATATATATATATATGTGTGTGTGTGTGTGTGTGTGTGTGTGTGTGTGTGTGTGTGTGTGTGTGTGTGTGTGTGTGTGTGTGTGTGTGTGTGTGTGTCGTAATGTTATGATTATGCTCTACAAACTTCAAAAAAATAATATTTGTATCTTTACATTAAAATAAAATAGTAAAAAAAGAAGCTAAACGCTGTTTCTTAGAGCGATTTCTGGTTGCTAATTGTGCTAATTGAGGTATCCGATTGACTCAGAAGCATAAGGCGCATTTTTAATTAGCAATATCTGGGATTCTAGATGACAAAATATGAAAATAAAAGCTGTTTACCAAGAAAAATGTTTGAATTATAAGATTTTAGAAAAATAGAATTTTGAACCTAGGCAGCTGAGAAATGCTGTTTTAATATTGATAGTCACGTAAAAATAGATAAATAAATTATTAAATACTATGTCTTCCTCATAGGTTGTCAAAATTTATGATCGAATAACAGCAAAAAGAAATAAGCTAATTCGATTTATTTTTTAAAAAATTTTATACACAATATATTTTACTATAAATTCCGAATTATTTCATCACTGAGAAAATAAGAAACATGAACATATGTCTTTTAAGGGCACAACTATCCATTCCCAACATTTTTTTTTTTTTTTTTTTCAAAAAAAGTTAGGAATTTTTTTCTCTTAAATTGATTGCATACTTATAATTGTATTTTTAATTTCTTTTGAAATATTGCTTATTAAATCTTTTGAAACTCATGTGTCAGATTTTCTCTAAATATAATAATTTGAAATTATTTTTTTCCTTCAGTATTTTAAAATATATATCTGAGTTCATATTTTAGTTAAATACTCTATTTCATTTGGGCCACTTTTGAATATTTTTGCTCTTTATTTAAATAAAATTCTCTTATTTAGATTTCTTACTTAGATAGACCTTTTAAATTATTCACCATTGATGAAAAAATTAGGCAATGCGACTTTATTTCGGCTGTAAAAACTTCCATAATGACTTTTTGTTTAATTTTGGATTGATAATTTCTTATTTTACGTCTGACTGATGTTTATGTCTGATTGATTTCTCACTTATCAGTTCCAGTGGGAAATGTAATGAAAATTCGACGAACATTATTTAAATGTAAACAACATTTTCAGATATTGCTGCATTTTTCATGGCCGGTAACCTTGTAGAATAACTTGAACTAAAAAATGTGTACGTGTCATATACAATTCAGAAAAGAAAAGTGCTTTGGGGTTCTTTAATGCCTTTCACAAGGGGTTTTCTTTTTCTTTGTTCTTAAGATATTTTTTCTCAAAATAAGGAATAATATACCAAAAATATACTTGAAAAACAAATAGCCATATAAATAATGAATGATTTAGAGAAAATAATACAAGCTTGTTTATTTTAAATGTATAAGAAATTGATTTAACAGGTGTTGAAATTTGAAACTCACTGTCGTTATTTTGTCAGTGTATAAAATGCTATCAGTCAATATATTGGGAAATTCTGTCTCTAAAATAGTGTAATATAAAGCAAATCCATTTAATATTTCATTTGAGAAAGCCATACTTGGTATGATTATAGAGAAAATGACTAACGGAACGCAGTTTAGGAGTTTCCGTCCTTTCAGAGAGAACCTTTCATCAACACATCAAAATTATTTGAATTTCAACATTATTAGCTATTAAATTTTAAAAAAATAAAAACAAAAGAAATATATTTTTATTATTTAGAAGTCATAAACAAAAGTAATTAAATTTTTGCTATGTGATCATCTCAATGTAAAAAAAAGAAATATTTACTTATGAAATAAAGGAATAGATTTTCTACCACAATACCATAAAGAAAGTTTTCATTAATTAATGAAAAAGTTGATTTACATTTGATTATAAATAAGGTTTTCAGGCCAATAACTACGTTATGTAAAAATATAACGTTTTGGCTACAGAGCGTTTTGGATATGTTTTAAAATAATTTAATGAGGTTGTCCAGGTGTGAAAATTAGTTAAAATTCGGTAAATATTATTTGAACGGATATAATCAAATTATTGTTTTGAATTGTCATCGGAACAGCCCTTGGAGTAGCTGGAAAGTAAACAAGGAGAACCTAAAGAATTTTATAGTGAATTTGAGACAGCTTCATGAAAAATTTGGTCGAAATATCTTGATGTGGCCTTTATCTTGTCTTGAGACAATTACGATTCTCATGAACTGTTTTTTTTTTTTTTTTTTTTTTTTCAAAAACTCCCTATTTTCATATCTTGAATAATGATTAATCATTAAATGAGATACATAATGAATAAATTTGATCAAATTTTATATTTGTAAATCGATTGCTTGAGCAGTAATCTGTGCTTATGGGCCATCTGTTTGGCTTAGATGAATACTAGTCATCGACCTTCTTGATGGCCACTTTGTTACAGATGCCAAGGGTTAAATTTCAGCATAATAACAATCTCAATACTTGTATTCAATGACCCTGAGAAGGTTTGAATATTTGGATTAGTGACAAAGGTCGAAAACGCAATTCTTAGGGAAACTGGAATTAACTCTCACTTTTTTACTGACGAACCAAGTTTTGACTATAATTATGGACCAAATTTTGAAGAGTTTGAATAATTGATTGTAAATGGGTGTGTTGAATCATGAATGCTTCGATTACTAACTCTTAAGTTTATCTCAATATTATCTTAGAATTGCACGTTTAGGAATGAAGTTGAAAGTACTTCCTGCAGGTAATGATTATGACGGCTGTGTGGGAACAGATAACTTTCCATATGCACTCTAAATTTAAGATAATAAAATTATGAGTAAATGATTTTAGTTAATTATTAACTAAAAATTAACCGTTTAATTTAATTTTAAGTTCTACAATAAAATAATGCGTAAATACTATTAGTACATTTTCTTTCTTTCCTCAAACGTTAATTGAATAATATTTTATTTATGCAAAATCAATAACTTCGATTTAAATATTTTATTAATTTAAATTCATTCAGATTTGATTGTATTAAAAACTTTTCAACAATATATACAGTTAACTATCATATATTATGTTAGCATAATGTATAATATATAGTATAAGTCATATATAAATATATTAATATATATTTTTTTACGCATTAATTGTAGAAATTAATAATTTTCTTCGATGTTTGAATTGTCTCTGTTAAAATGCAGATATAATTTTATGCTAATGTTAGATAATCTGTTTGTTTACTTCACTCAATTGTATCCGTAAGTGTTTGAATATTTCTTTGTTAAATTAATTGTTTTGTCAACATAGGAAAAAATGCACGTCATTGATGATAAACCTTTTTACTGAATACATATTAATATGAAATTTTATTGACAATATATACAACACAAATTATAACCAGGGACAAAATCCTACAAATAAAAAAATTTTGCTTGAGGTTATTTCAAGTTAGCAAGCCAAGCAACAATTGCATTCGATGCAGAAATGGGGATTCATTTTAAAATTGACATTTTTACTTTTTCTCCTTCTTTTTGATTCTGTATAACTTGATAATTCCTATAATGTTCATCAGATACGTACTTGTCGGAAATTTAACCTTTAAGCTTTGGCAACCCAAACTCGAAAAAGTTACTTTGAATGCGGGCATTCAGTGAGAGAAAAAAGAAGATGCTTTCCCCTTCTTTTAAAGGCGTTTGTTGAAAATAACCTCTTCGATTTCAACCACCCGTAGAGTTAATGGGTCATCTGTCCCCTCCGTAGTAAGCGTTTTTTTTTTTTTTTTTTTTTTTTTTTTTTTTTGTGGTTTTGGCTTGTCCGAACCCTGGAGAAGGCTTTTAATCTCAGTTTTATTTTATTTTTTTCCCTGAAAATTATTCCAGCAAATCTGTAGGAGAAATTGCAATAATAAATAAATTGTAAATACGATATCTGTTGAATAGTTTAATACATTAAACAATAATTTTACAATTTTTCAATTATATTTAAAATTAAATCAATTTCTCAAGCATTACTGAAGCTGTGAATTTAGCTGACAAAGCTTGAATACAGCATTGTGAATTTTATTTTATTTTTATAATTTTAAATCATCAATTTTAATAAAATGTAACGATTTATATATAATGTATTAAAGATCCTAATTATTTATATCTTCTTTTTGAAAGTATTCACATCTCTTCGTGCATTACACGGATAACAATTATCTGCTGTTTTGTAAATTAAAAACATCTTTAAATGATTTTATAATATTATACTGCTCCCATAGAAATCGAATATAATTTTTATTACTAACATAGTTTGAACGGTTTTTAGAATAATTACTAGTAATGTTTTCCTATTCTATTTTCGATTCTCACAATTTATAGTGATTTTTTTCCCGAGAATTTCAATTACTCATTGCAAACTATGCTCAATTTTGCAGACAATAAATACCTGAATTATAACGAAGAATTATTTTTCTGCAGAAAAATTTACTAATATGTAGGTAATCACCAGATTTAAGACAACTATTTTTAAAAAAAGTAAGATTAGATATGGTTTACTTAGAATTATTATAAAGTTACAAAATTATATTAAGTTAAAATATTAAGGAATTTATAAAGTAAAAAAAATTAAGAAACAGGGGGAAAGACGAAAGTTTTCAACGAGTATTTCCCACAAATGAAATTATGCAAACTGATTCCACTTTAAAAAAATGCCGCCAAAGCAGGGTTCACAAGACTCATTAGCGCCAACAAATGATAATAACAACTGCTGGACGAAATCTCCTGACCCTAAGGCGTGCGACACAAAAGGGAAGCGATTTTACGAGGCGATTAGGGTTCAGCTGGAAAGTTCAAGTGGGGGACGAAATTCAAACTCATTACTATTACAACTGTTAAACCGAGCCGTAAGGAAAGGTAAAAAAAAAAAAAAAAAAAAAAAAAATCTGGTACAACTGTTGTACCAGCCGTAAGCTAGAGATTAAATATCATCCATTATCCTTAGCATGGTTTACTTAATAAATGGTTCATCAATATGTAGATAATTGCAATTTATCGATATCTGAACATTTTCTTGTTTTTTAATTTTTTTTTTTAAATTTCAGTGTTTTAAAAGGTCAAATATCGTAAATTTAATTTATTCTAGCTTGCTAAAGTAAATCCACGGTATTTTTTATTTAAATTTCAGATAGATTTCGGATTTCTTTAAGAAAGAAAAATCAGTGATGTGTGTACGTGAATTCAGTTTCATGGAGTTACTTTAAATTACAAAAAACAATACTTAAACAATGACATTGTTTCTTTAAAAAAACTGTGTGTCGAGTTGAGAACCAAGATGGACCAATCCACAACTAATGATAAATTGCACTAGACATTATATTGAATTTTAAAGCATGTTTACTTTTCTCTTCAAAATGACATTAGATTGATAGAGGTTCGCTATTGTATACTAGACAGCACCAATTTTCGAGTAATTCATTTTCAAGTGTCATAAAATGCGATATCTTTTTTTCGAATACTTTGGGTTTGATCATTCTAGATCTTAACTTTATTTACCACGATTTCAATGTCACCATTTTTCACACTTTATTCTTCTTCTCAATTTCAAAATTTTAAAATGCACCGTTGTTCACAATATCATATTGTTTTGAAATTAATTTACTATCTATAATTTACCTCTCACCAGACCAGAAAACAACGAAAGTGCACAAGTTATTTTTGGAGTTTTAAAATAAAGTGATTGCACTCTACCTCTGAAGCAAGAATTTTTGTACTCATGTAAGCTCTTTTGTGAACTTCTTTCAGGAAAAATTTCAAAATTTCGACTTTTTTTCTGATTTTTTAAATTCTGTTTTATATTTAGTATAATATAGTAATTTGTAATTTTTAGCTAGTATTTTTAAGTAGACAATTATGTTAAATATGGGCATTTTGAAGCATAAATATTAACAGAAAACACTTCATATCCAGCAAACAACCAAAAGAATAAACATCTTATCTCTCAAGTTCAGTTATTTGGAGATAAATTAATCAGTGAATGGATTCGAAAATTTTCAGTCCTAATTGAATTACACTGATAAGCCAGAGCTCGATATAAAGTCCATAATAAATAGCTGGTGAAGTTTTACTTTCTCATTTATGATGTATACAAAGATAAAGTATTTCAGTCGTCATAAAATTTGAACTTATGATTTTCACAATTCTTCATGTTTCAGACTTCCAGGAGTTCGAAAACTACATTTTTAGAATTACATCCGTATGTCTATCAATCCATCTATTTATCGTTCTGTCTATCTGTCTAAGAACACTACAACTTAAAACGCTTTGAACAATATGGATGGAATTAGGAATGAGTCTTTGAACATATTAACAGATTTATATTAAATTTTGAGAATGTCTGCCTGTCCGGTTATTTGCGTGTAGATGAACACAGTGCTTAAAAATGCAATGAGCTAGTTACATAAATTAAATGTAAATAAATATATATGGAATTTTATGTTGCACCTTTCAAGTACTTAATCATCAAACTTTCTATTCGTCTGAAAATATGCCAACTCGATAATTTAAAAATTCTTAACTTAAAAATATTGAAATTTAGAGATTTTATTAGCAAATTAGACAAGATTACTAAAATTGTAATTTTTTCTAAAAATTGGTATTCAATTCGGCAAGAAAAAGGCATCTAAATTACATATTCAGTTCCCTTCACAGTGAAAATATCATGAAACATGACAGTGAAATTATCATGTTCGAGACAAAGAAATTAAAATCTGACCAATCCTAGTGTTCGCATTCTCACTCAAAGTAAGTAACGCAAATCAGATAAACATAAAAAGATAATGAGACAAACCGCATGGAACTGTACATTTATTTAAAAGTAAAAATTGTTCAACATAACTATCACCACAGAATATCAGAAAGTAACGGGCGTCACTACGCCTATGACAGCAAAGGGTCGGTATCGATGCCACCATTTTATTTGTGTCAGCACACATGTAGCAAAGTTTAGTATTCCATCTCTATCTGCAGGTAATAACTAACGAAATGTTTAAGTCTTTTACTTGTAATGCAGATCCAAGATTCCATTCAGGACAGATAGAATCGATGAATCCGGGATCCCTGTTATCCTTCCAGTTACACAAGCACTGCTATTTCTCTTTGATATCTAGGTTGTCAGTTTTCCATGTTATACAGCATGTACGCGGTCCGCACATAAGGATGGATATTCCCCGTTCCCTTCATGGGTATTTCCATGGATATATCGAATCGATGGATCCGGGATCCCTGTTATCCTTCCAGTTACACAAGCACTGCTATTTCTCTTTGATATCTAGGTTGTCAGTTTTCCATGTTATACAGCATGTACGCGGTCCGCACATAAGGATGGATATTCCCCGTTCCCTTCATGGGTATTTCCATGGATATATCGAATCGATGGATCCGGGATCCCTGTTATCCTTCCAGTTACACAAGCACTGCTATTTCTCTTTGATATCTAGGTTGTCAGTTTTCCATGTTATACAGCATGTACGCGGTCCGCACATAAGGATGGATATTCCCCGTTCCCTTCATGGGTATTTCCATGGATATATCGAATCGATGGATCCGGGATCCCTGTTATCCTTCCAGTTACACAAGCACTGCTATTTCTCTTTGATATCTAGGTTGTCAGTTTTCCATGTTATACAGCATGTACGCGGTCCGCACATAAGGATGGATATTCCCCGTTCCCTTCATGGGTATTTCCATGGATATATCGAATCGATGGATCCGGGATCCCTGTTATCCTTCCAGTTACACAAGCACTGCTATTTCTCTTTGATATCTAGGTTGTCAGTCTTCCATGTTATACAGCATGTACGCGGTCCGCACATAAGGATGGATATTCCCCGTTCCCTTCATGGGTATTTCCATGGATATATCGAATCGATGGATCCGGGATCCCTGTTATCCTTCCAGTTACACAAGCACTGCTATTTCTCTTTGATATCTAGGTTGTCAGTCTTCCATGTTATACAGCATGTACGCGTTCCGCACATAAGGATGGACATTCTCCTTTACCTTCATGGGCATTTCCCGGTTCCTCAAAAAAGTAATACCTC